>NC_092523.1:47185500-47821500 GCF_037038585.1 Patagioenas fasciata | reverse complement strand
CAGCAGTGTTCAACATCTATCTTACTCTGTTTCTTCTGAGGTCAGAAGGTATTTACCTCTTCTTCTTTAGAAACAGAGTTTGATCATTTCCAAAAACCCTATCTTAAAAAAAAGATGCTGTTCACACCGTGAAAAGAATGAAATTCAAATGCATAAGAAGGTGTCAAAAATTTCAAAATACTTAAGGTTGTAGGGTTAATATTCATTCAAATCTTATTAATTTAAACCTTGGCTATGTAAATCCTAGATTATTTCTTCCTACACTTGCCTACAAATAAATAGGATCAGGCTTTCACTTCAGTCATGCAGGAGACAAATATGTGCATCTTTTGGTGTGATTAGCGACAAAGACTAAGCACAGACAAAAAGGTTACAGCTCTTAGCTACTAGATCTACCATCTTATTTCTGCGGCTGAGCTATAATTAACCTTTAGTCAGTCACCTCAATAATCAGAATAGATAATTATGGATTCTCTTCTTGTGAGCCCAGTCTTATCTTCATAAACCTTTATAAAGATTCTCAGAATTTTCAAAGGGGATAAATCAGACCACCAGTGCAACCACCTCCATGGATCCTCAGAAGAATTTTAAATCAATCTGTAGGTATGATACACTGTATGCCACCACATGTAGCGCAATACTCCCTTTATAACCCGTCCTCTGAAGGCACCAAGCTAAGATCATTGCCAAGTCCACTCAGCAGGTAAAAGAATCAGGCATTTGCATATTTCATTACATGAAACGTAATGTAGTCACATGCAGTCGCAAAGAAAGGAGAGCATTAGTTATTTGAGTTGCTATCTGATCTAGTGGCGAGGGGCTCCACCACCACAGGGCACAAGAAGCCTACAGAGTAGCATGGAACATGCTGTCCAGTCTCATTACCTCTAAATTTACTTTTTCAACCAAAGCTTTGCCACATCTTTTTTGCTGTCTCATGCCAAAGAGGGGTGTATCGGCATAGCTGGTCTTGACTGTAGCTGGCTCTCATAGGCACATTATGAGAGCAGCACAGTGAAATAGCCATGACACTAACTTCGTGATGGTCCTCCTAAGGCCTACTTGCAGCAGAAGCATAAAATAAGCTGTATTGCATTACAGGAAAAAAAATATGAAGAGGAAAGATGCAGCAGGGCTAAATATATTATTCTAGTTTCCCCTCTCCTGTGGAGAGGGCAGCAAAGGCTCACACCCACACTCATAAGTGACCCAGAAATGTATAGCAATCAGAGAAGTTCCCTTTAGCACTATTCTTTCTGGTCCTGATGTGAAGCAGCAAATACTAGCATGGTTGTCTATCACAACCACTTCATGGTCTCACAGTAAATTTAAATCCTTGTGACACTGAAAAATGTCCCCATAATTCTCAGTTTATAACAGCTGTTATTCTCTGCTATGGACAGCACAACTACTGTATTAAACTTTGCTCCTATTTTTTCGTTTCTCAACATAACAGAATCCAAAGGAAAGGCCAAATATTTACCTTCTAAAGAGACTAATTGGGCAATAATATAAACATTTGGGGGGTTTTTTTTGTTTTTTTTTTTTTTTTACAAATACTGGGACATTTTCAAAAACTACATTCCATCTTGCAAAATCCAATTCTACTTCAGATATTATTACCATGTACAAATATATATAGTTATTTCAAGAAAACAAGGCCAACTGTTTGATTCCAGAACAAGCATCCGTCTCTAACATTAATTCCTGTGCAGCAAGTACAAGGAGAAAATAAAGCTATGATTACTGACTGGATTTTGTGTCAAATTCTAACATGCGAGAGCATGTTATTTTCTAACATTCACTTGCAACTCTATTTTCACCAGTACTGCAGTGAGAAAAATCTTTCTTCTCTTCCTACAGCTAAAAGCAGCTGCTAGAAGCTAACATAGCATCACTACTTTTAAATTAAGCTAACCATCCTGCTGTTGCTTGTCAGGTGCAGCTATATTCTCTGTCAAGGCCCACATGTACTGGGGTTTTCTCACAAAGGTCAGAACTTCGTGAGACCTCATCTGTAAAGCACTTCAACAGAGCAAAAAGCAAAAAAAACCCACCCCAAACCAGTAACATATATAAAAATGAAACTCTTCATAAATACTCATTTTTGTTCATTCAATAACAGTTTTTCTACTTGGCTGAAGATAAGCATTAGACCATTTAAGAGGATTTCTGTTCATTAATAGAATGTACAGTAGAAGGGCTGAAGCCAAAATCCTGAACCCTTTTAAATTTTCTAAATATTAATTCCCTAACCTAGTCTTGCCTCCAAATGTAAGGAACTAATTTTCCATGTTTAAGTCTGACTAGATTCTTCTAAAATCAAATGACTGCATAAGATTCTCATTCTCTCTGGAAAGTTTTCAAAATTTCAATATAGCTAGGTCTGAAACAGCCCTGAATTGCCACTGACACCAGAGTGAAGTCCAAATTATATCAGCACCTAAAATTCACTTCCTTAGATTTCAAGACTTTTGCAAATACAGAATGAATACATCAACTCATGTCTCATTTAAGGATCACACAGCATATATCGAGACCCTAGAAATCCAGCCACAAGTTCATTCTCAAATTCAGAATATTATTTAAGGCTGTATTATGGTGATGAAAAGCTTCCAATAGATTAAAAATAAAATACATCTGCAACTGCAATTCAAACTTACACTCTAATACTCTCTGAAACACTTTTGCATTAAATAATTTCATTCTATTACAGTCCCTGCATGCTTGTTGCATGAGGCAATGCTAAATCTATTCGATATTTATTTTCACTGTATAGTAAGAGCTTATATTATACTTTTTAAGGATTATTTTTATATTAAACTTGTCAGATTTCCAGAGAATTCTACAGCAGTACTGTCACAGCCATCACAAAGTTATAATTAGCTGTGACTTCAAAAATTTATGATGTTGTCATCAATAAATCGCATTGCTATGTGCTAGCTGGCTATTCAGACTTATTAGGTAATTGTTTTGCTCTGGAAATAGGAATGGTTGACACTTTCCTAAATCAGAGACTTTCTGCTTAGGAAGATAAGTACCTCCATAGTGAGACATTCCAAATTGCAAACAACAGCTACATAAACAAACATATGGCAAAGTACCATCAAGTGGCCACTCGGAAGTCTAAGATGTTCTCCTCTCATAGGATTTTAAGTATCTCCCATATCTAGAGGAATTTCCTGTGTGGCATACTAACCAAATACACCCACTCTGGTCTCAGAGAAATGCTGCGATTCATTCAACATGTTGAAGAGATATTCCTCATTTTTTTCCTTTGCAGAAGATATCAAGTTACTGTAGTGATAACTAGAGAGTGAGTGAACTGAAAAGAAAAAGCACTTGGCATTTCACGTTATCAACCAACCAGAAAATAGAAAAATATGTAAGAGCAGTTCTATAGTCAAATCTTGGGAAGAACAAAATACTAGACACATAGTCAAAGTTGTCTGATGTAAATCCTGATATAATTAAGTTGAAGCATAACTTACTGGTAAAGTTCCAGGTAAAGATGCATCAAAGAAAGATACCAAAGAGTTAGGAGGTGCTGCAAACTGGACTTGGGAACCAGAGAAAAGTTTTGAGTTGGAACTGATTTGTGCATGAATTTCCAGACCCACAACTGGCACCCATGGAGCAAGACTGAAAAGCAAAGAGGAGAAAGGAAATAAAATTAAATTATAATTGTAAAAAATTGTAAATTATGTTGTAAATTCATCTACAGTGTAATGGCAAAAGTTGTGCGGCAATACTGGAGAACTAACTGACAACATATACAGAGGGGACTGTATAGCAAAGTGTCTTCATTATATACAGAAAATAATGCAATTAAAAAAAGAAACATAATGGTCTGAAACTTTAAACTTTTCCTTACATGAGAAATCTTAGAGATATTAATAAGGCAAATTTGCATGCTAGATGAATCCTAATTTGGTACCTTGTGAAAATCACAAAACCATCATAAATATCAATTACTTCTCAGGTAGCTTTATAAATCTCCAACAGACAGGTGGCATAATAAATTATGTATTCTTTGTTAGCTAGTCACTTGCATGCTGGGAAAGGTGGCTGTCTAGAGCAGTGTTAGTAGCATATTTGCATAAACATTAGTGATCTGGTAATAGAGAATTCATCACTTCAACATGAGAGCTACTGTCCTCTGAACATATTCCACAGAACAAAGCTTCTCTGTATCATCTAAGAAGTAATTGCAATTCTCACATCCATAACCTTTATATGGACAAGAGAAAAAGGTTACCTTTACAGTATGAATTGCTTGACAGTTTCTGTAAGTAATTATCTGGCCTTGTACAAATGAAGTGGCACAAATAATATTCAGTGACAAAATCACATTTCTATGGCAGAATACTTCAGCAGTGTAAGTACCCAGATAGCTATAGGAGATAAGTGAGCTATGGAAAAACTTCAAACAAATATATGAAGTGCAATGTCCCTTTCAAAGGTGAATGTAATACATTGTCAAGATTTTAGTTCTCTGCCCTGCAACAGCTGAGGACATTCCTACAAACGCCAAACTAGTGATGCAGATACCACCTTAATAGCTGCTTTCGGACAAAGATGATTATCATAAAGTAATAAGGTTCAGATGCTCAAAGAATCTAATACACTTTCTTTCACTGACATATTTTCTTTGGTATTTTCAACTATGCATAACCATGCCTCAAGGTTTAGGAAAAACGTTGGGTTGGTTTAGGTTTGTTTTTAATTTTGGAGGCAAATTTAAGTAATTGTTTCCTGCATTCTTTAGAAGTGCAGCCTCAACACATCATGACATTAAAAACTACATTAGGCTCCACTTAATCGGTGTGTTGGCATACACTTGCATAAAAAAAAAAATACGTGCATCAGTCAGTCCTCAAGACCTACTAACAACACTGATGAGAAACCTGGAGATTCTTGCCATGTTTGTTCAAGGTTTATGTTTGTTTGTGTCTCTAAAGAATCAGCAGCATACTTGTGCCAGCATCTGCACAACTTCTTAGGTGATTTCAACATTTCACCAGAGAACACGATAGCTTGTGCAGGCCCTAACTTAGAGCAGCAGCAGGAATAAAATGCTCAATTCCATGCACACTGTCCAAGTTTCACAATCCTCCACTGGAAGAGCAAGCTTCCTTTGGACCAGAATAACCCTTTGAAAACGCTCATGAAGATTGGTGCGGCCCTTGTTGTTTATACTCCGAACACGCGAGGGCTAACGCTAATTTGCTTGCACTGCGTCTGCCCTTTGTGACAGCCCAACGTGCCAGAGGGACGCGGCCCCACTTGCAAAGATAAATACTGTTCAAGCCAGGGGTGTCAAACTCGTTTTTACCGGGGGCCACATCAGCCTTCAAAGGCAACGGCGAGGCTGATGTGGCCCCCAGTGAAAACGAGTCTGACACCCCTGGTTTAGGAGGTTTGGGAAGGGGTGTGAGGTAAACAGGTGCTGAGGACGTGCTGCCCCACCAGCAAGCTGTAGCTGCCTCACACTGCTCAGCCGATGGCACTTAAAGGGGGCCCTGCCGCTCCCACCCCGCCACACAGCTCCCTCAGACGTTGCTCTCAGGCCCAACAGCAGCCCTGCGCCCGGCCCCCACCCTGCGGCTACGCCCTGAGGGCGGGAAGCCTCATCGGAGAACCACCTCCCCCAGCACCCCTCTCCGCGCCGCACCAGCACCGTACCCGCTCTTCCCCGCCGGCACTGCCCCGCCTCTCGCGTTACAGGCGACAGCGTGCTGCCCGCGGGGGGCGGGACCGGGACCCCTAGCGCCGCGCTTCCACGTCCGGCGCCAGACCCCGCCGCACACCCTCACCGCCACCGCCGCCATTTTGCCTTGCTCCTTGCTGAGAGGCTCCCGCGGCGCCCCCTGGGAAATGTAGTCCGGCGAGCGGGACGGCTGCGCGGAGCGGCGGGTTGGGGACAGGGACTACAGCTCCCGGCAGGCCCCTCTTCATGCCCGCTCCTTCCCCGCCCAGGCTGGCACCTCGAGGGCGGGCGGGGCAGCGGCTGTGAGTGGCGTTGTGGAAAGTTCTGCTGCTCCTCAGGGTAGAGATGCTGGATGATGAGTGGCTCTGCTCAGCTTGGGGTGAACGTGGGGCTTCTGCCCCTCACCTTTGCTCTGGAAAGGCCTCCTCTGCCTTCATGTCTCATTGTAATGGTGCCTGTTAGCAGGCGGGTGCGAGTCTTCCTCTCACACAGTTCTCCTGCTTACCTCCTCCCTGAGGGGGGTCTTGAGAGGCCTTAAGACTGGGGCCTGCACCTGTCCTGAGAAAACTAATATCAGTCCTCGAAATGCTGAAGCAAAAGACAGTGATTGTGTTTTTCTTTTAGCTGTTGATTAGATTGTCTTAGACTCAGGTCCTTGAGTGTGTGGTTTTCCTTTGGTGTCATGCTGATACTAGCTACTGTTTTACAGATGGCATTTTGCAAATCTTGGGCATCAAATTATATGGTACCGTGCAGTTGCAATCTTAGATTTTAACTCTGTATGGAGAGCAGCAAGGTCCAGTTTCTGTGAGCCCTGGGGGTGTTATTGCTGTACAAATACGCAGTAATGAAGAAAACTGTTTGGGGCATATGCAAACATCTTAAATGCTATTTACTCAGCTACATTGTACAGACAATAGAATTAACAACTTTCTGTCCTAAGCCACAGGCCTGTGGAGCTTAAATAGGAATCTACATTAGCTGTTGCTTATGTCATCTTTGCTATATGTCGGCAACTGCTAATAGAAGCTAATCAGTCACAAACATATGGGTAAGACTGATTTCTTCCAGCAGAGGACAGTGGTGTACATAAGCACTTGACACTATCTTGCAACCTTTTTACCTCTTGTCTTCCCGAGGTCAAATATGAGATGCTGAGTGGTTCAGAATCATGTAGAACAAAATTTATCTAACTAAGAAAATGTTTCCTAATGGTTGTTCCATAGCACTATTTTTCTGATATATTTTAAATTAGTTAAATTAACAGGATGTTCTTCATAAGAAGAACCAGGTGAGCGATACTTTCAACAGACACTGATCTACAGTTACTTGTACAATATAGCTTAGTTTAATGAGTTCGTGGCATTCTTTTTCTTGGGGAATATCCCTCCCTTGTATATTAAAGTGTGACCAAGACAAAATTCCTTTCCAGTAAAGAAGAACTGGCCACAGGCCATCTCAGACATGTTGTGGAGAATGAAAGAACATCGGAGTGACCCTTTGCCTTCTGCTGCAAACCTCTTCTCATATGAGATAACCTAATGTAGAGTCTGTATAGCATTATTTAAGTCAATGGAACAGGTAAGAGTTTTTGGTAACTTTGATAGGAGGAAAACCCCATTGTCTTTTGGACTTTGCGGGGGGGCTTATGCAATGTATTGTGATGAAGAATGCCATTCAGGCTGAAGTATATGATTGTTATTTCTGCAACAAATGTATTCCTTTAACAATTGTCCTCTTTGAACTCTGGATTTAGTTATTACTTGATACTTTGTAGGGATTGACAGGTTATTTCAAATCAGCTATGAGCATAGGTTCTGAATGTAGCTCTAAAATGCCTCCCTAGTATAAAAATGCTTTCAGATTATTTGACTTTCTTTTAAGCTTGTTATCCTGATATAATAAGGACTACTTGGAAAGGGAGTAGGCAGCACAGAGGGGTTGAAATCCACCTTCCGCATCCCAAACAATTCCCCTGGTACTTTTTGCTGCATGGGTATTATCTTACATACAAAGGAGGATTGGAAAGTGCCATTGTTCGTGATTAAAATTGTCTTGATGCTACTTTAATTTCTTTCCCGGAAAAAATCCCATTAGAAAGACATTTTTCTCTGCAGACCTGTGCCAGTGACCAAGTAGGTAATAGATGAAAGCTCACACATCCGTATACAGGAAGCTGATCAATCACAGAGAAGCAGGGAATAATTGCCTTTCCCAGCAGCTTACTTTGAGGTAGGAAAGGCTACATATTTGTTCCTTATATACCCTAGGCAGCAGCCTCTACTTTGCGGTGTGTTTATAGATCATGCTGTGGCTTGGAATAGGAAAATATCTCCAGCACTGCATAAAGATTTGTACAATGATAGTTCAGCACTAACTATGTAGACTTCTGTCTTAGAGAGGGTAGATCCAGGGGACAGTTTGCTCTGAGTTCCTTATTACTGCAGGAATTAAACCAATGCCTGAGAGGATATTGGAATTTTGTAGAAGACGAAAGCCCAGCAGCATATGATTTAAGCCATAAACATGCAGTCTGTCCCATTTATTTGAAAGAAGATCTCTCTGAATTTCAGTTTTTAGGGTCTGAGATCTAAATCTGCTTTCTTGCAAGCCATGTTTAGCACACATGCCTAGGTCTTTTGTGGACCATGAGATCTCCTTTTGGTATAGCAGGGGATGGGGTATTCAGACTGGGGTGTTTGTTAGATACCTCACAGGCTGCCTGCAGTGTCTTATTTCAGTGAGTGAAATAAGTAACAGGCAGGAGCCTCTGTTAGATTTTGAAGTGGAGAATGTGACTTTTGGAAGTGTACATCCATAGTCTATCAAATAATCAGACATTGCCCTACAGGGAAGAGTAATGAAAAGGATTGTTAAGTTTGGAAGTAAACTATGGTAAGGGATGTTTTCAAACTTTTAGGCTCCAAAAATCACCTTGTACCTTGAAAGCCTTTTTTTTTTCTCCACAGGTATAAAGATAAATTTTCTTCTTTTTCTGCAACTTTCAACGAATAAACACAATGATTTTCAGCCTTGATTATTGATTCAATTCATCTACCTACCAATAATGGGAGATGGCAAATACAAAACAATATACCTGATCTTGCAGATTGGAAAATAGTGTTTCTCTTGATCACTAGATACAGTATTTAGGGAGCTAAGGGAGCTGCCTTGTATGATCTGCTGACCATGTGTGGGTGTGTGCAGCAGTAGAATGGGTAATATGAATGGCCTCATGATTTGAGGGGTCTTTTAGCAAAGTGTGTGAATGTACAAAGTGGCATCAATTTCTATGGACAGACAGGTAGTGCCATTTTATTTTATTTCATAAAAGTGTTATGACAAGTTGAAAATAAGGGCAAGACTCAGCTAGAAAAAACTAACACAGTAAATATGTATGCACAAGCCATTCCTATAAACAGAAATATAAAAGTAACATGCAGATAGTGATATTACTGTGAAAAGTTAATTCACTGTTCCTCAGAGGTTATGTTGTAGGAGAAAACCTTTATCTTTAGTTCAGCCACCAGAAAACCTTATATTATGCCTCTTCTGTGCTGGTTTTCACGTGACATGTCTTGCCCAGGAGTGCTACAATGAGCAAGTGACCACACCTGTGATGTGAATCAGGTGTTGGTGATATTGAAAACTAGCACTTTGGTACATAGTGTGTTCTTTTTGTCTCAGGACACTGAGGTAGTTGAAAGCAAAGTGGTTATTTGGCTTACTGTAGCCGGGGACCGTTGCAGCCCATTCCACTAAGGTAGTGTTTGAGGGAGTTCAGCACCACTAACTGTGTCTTATGGTGAGTTTTACGGCTAATTCTATTGTTTAATACATTAAACTCTTTATTTTTGTAGTGTAAAGTTCAGCTATTATAGGCGTCAGAGGTTTTCCTAGTATAATATTGCTACAATGGTGTTGTGTCTTGACTATGTTATTAGAAAATTCACATTATGAGCCTATGCTACTTTTGGTATGATTTCCAGGTGCCTAGGGATTAATTTTTTTTAGTTGGAAATCGGTATGATTTGTTTCCAGGGTGATTGCTCCTTTTGGTTTGGACTTATTATAATATACAATGTTTTCTAAATGCTTGAGTTCTAATTCAGGAATCATATTGGGTTTATGTTTAGATATGGTTCAGTCTACAAGGAATGTGTTGTGGTGGTTGTCTTTTATAGTATGTTTTTCAAGCAATGGGAACTACATTTGGAAATAGCAGAGACTAGGCCAAAGTGCCTAGATAAGAGTCTGTAAACTTACTGTGTGAACCTCATGTGTGTAGTGTCTAATGGAGCATGCAGAAGAAAGTGATTAATAATATTTCGGCTGATCTAAAATATACTAGTATATTCTCCCTAGTATATATGTGTTGGCATCTGTAAGAAAACCTTTAAAATGTTTTTTTTCTAGCCTTTGGTTTTCCATTCATCCTTTTTTGTTCTTTACAATATGGAGCAGAGAAAAAACATGTAGAAGTGAGACTGAATTGTTCCTGTGTTTTATTACTTTTTGCATTGCATTTTTGTGTATTCTATTTCTTCTGTTTACGAATTTCAACTGCAATTTCAAAGAGCTGCGTTGTCTGAAGCCTGTTACTTCCTAAATTAAGAGCCACAACTCTTGTTTCAAGCTATCTATGACTTGTATAGAAGGTCAAGGATATAAGATTTCAGCAGCATGCGGTTTCACGTAACCAGTACTCAAACAAGAACTTTCTCACTTGACCTCAGGATAAGGGAAGGGACTAAATGCTATTGTACAAAGTACAAGACTAACTCCTAATCTCTTGTTTCTGAAGGTAGCCTGACATAGTCTTGATGCTTGTCAAAGTATTTAATTTTAGACAAACTATACCTTCCAAACTGCGCTTGAGGTATAGATTGTCCATTCTGGTATCCTTTTAAATTGTTTATAGCTTCAGTTTCATACACTCAATTACAAGATTCCAGCTGACAGCCCCACCCCAGGAAAAAATAGACACAAAGATCTATGCTAAATTTGTTAAAGAAGAAAAATTTCAGTTGAACAGTCAAATGAAGAATACACATCAAAGTGTTTTCCCTGTCTGAGAGATGGCATTAATAATCAACAATACCTTCAATTATTATTGACTTCTCTGTCATGAATAAAGTGAAGGAATTATTTGAAAGAGTTGTCAAGCAACATAATGCTTGGAGTAAGCCAGTTATAATAATGACATTATTTTAGTCTGAAATTAGTTTTTTAATCAAAACAAATCTAAAGATAGTCTCAAGTTTAAATCCTGTCAAGTTACCCCTTTTCAGAGAGGGATTTCTTTAAAATATGGGATTACTTGTAAGTTGAAGCTAACTTGAAGAGGCTATATTTTAAGAGAAAATTATGTTCCAGAGCCTTAGTGCAGTGCTTCTAGGGCATGCCTTTATTATCCTTAACACTAAGGATTGTTTTTGATTGTCTGAAGCAATAAGGATGTGAACTAAAACTGTTGACCAGATGGAAATTTGTGATTAATTACTGCACTGAAAACAAAGAAGAAATGGAAATGAAGAAAAAGAGGGAAAATACTGCAGATAAACACTCAAAAGCTTTGAATAAGGTTCCAGATCTTGAAGTGAGACAGCCCTGTCTCACCTCTTTTCTATGCAATAACACAGACCTTTGTTTTGCTTGTTTAGGATTGATTTATAAGGGGTTATTTTTTTTCAAGACTGTATATTCCTTGCCTTCAAATGTATGCAGCTATACATTGTGTTATGCATCACCTGAGTGGGCTTGAAGAACGTAGGTCAAAACCCTTATCGTGCTGGATATAATGTCTTTACTCTGAGACATAATATTTTTTTAAACTTTTATTACTTATATAGTTGCACTGCTGTCATCATCTTCCCACAGTGCCCGTGGCATTAGAAGCAAAATCTGATTTATGTTCTGATTCTTTTAATAAGTGACAAGAATGTTTGTGGTGTTTGTTGGGTCTTTTTCCTCTCCATATTGTATATACAATATACCTGTGTGTTTGGTAACTTTTCTTATCACAAAATTAAAAAAGTAAGCATTGCTTCCTTCTGAGAATGAAGAGAGAATGGCAGTGCCCTTGAAATTATTCATCCATCTCACAATTTAAATAATACTTATTCCTACATAAGTGCCAAATACTCAAATAGCAGAGTGCTTAATGAAATACAGAAGAAAGTACCACTATTGAGTGGATTGCATAGAGGGATGCTGTTTGTTGCTTGCTTCCTCGCGTGTCCCCACAGACTCTGAAAGATTCATTCCTTTTGAATCCTGGTTATGATTGGTTGTGATTTCTCCATGGACTTGGTAAAGATGGTTAGTGTGTTATTCATAGGTACTGAGAGCTTGTAAACAGTCATATTGTGACAACCTGCCTTTGGGTACAAAACAGGACAGAACACACAGAAGCAGCACAAACATATTACCTGTTATGTTACTTGTGTATCTAGTGCCCTAATAGAAAGGACTGCTAACAAAGCTGAACCAAGTATTTAATCTTTTGTAGTTTATTCTATTCTTGGGCTTTCTGTGGCACTATCAGTTCGTGGTGACTGGTGTGAACTGCTACCCAGCAGTAACAGCAGCCTATTTCAGAGAGGCTGCTGACTAACCAGAATCTATTTTGTTTTGAACTTGTGATCTGCTTGCTTGTGTGATAATGTGGCCCCATTGAAGACTCTTGGAGTAGTGTTCTGTGTGTATTTTATAACAGCGCACTTGTTTTCCAGTTTATTCCTTAGAAAAAATACGAATAATTGTGCAGTCTTTTGGATAACAGCTATATTTAAGCTGTATGCCAGTGTATAAAGGGCACTAATATTAGAATAGCTTCTTTACTATTATTTTAAAGGTAAGGAAAATAATTATGTGCTGGTTTGGGGGGGCTTTGGTTTTGTGTTGTTTTTTAGTTGTGTGGGGTTTTGTTTTGTTGTGGATTTTTTGTTTGTTTGGGGGGGGTTGTTTTGTTTTTTGTGTTTTTTTACATTGTCTTAGATTTGCCCCTTGTACTTCCAATTATGGAAGTGGAATTCTCTCTGTAGAAACTTTTATTAACTAATCAATAAGTAACTGCTTTGGTACTGAGGTGCTTCAGTAATGGGTAAGTAAATTGCAGTCTGAAGCCAGAATGGAAGAGGTGGTATGTGGTTTGCACATATTGGGTTAATGGCTCATTACGTTTTAATAAATTGGATAATCTTTGAAGTTTCTGTTTCCTACTTGCCTTGTCCGGTACGGCACCCTGTGTAAGGAATTCAGTACAAGCTAACAGCAGCACAGCACATTTCAGCTGTGTCAGAAGTCTGCTTCTACAGGCCTTATTCAAACAAAACTCTCAGGGACTTCAGTCAGAGTTTCAGATTGATCCCAAAACTGCTACTAAACCAAAACCAAAAGAGCTAGAATGTGTTAGATAATTGCAGTAATGCTTTTGACTCATGGACTTTAGACACTGACCTTTCTAGTTTTGCTGTACACAGAATCACACAAAATCCCAGAATGTTAGGGATTGGAAGAGACCTCAAAAGATCATCTAGTCCAATCCCCCCCTGCCAGAGCAGGAACACCTAGATAAGGCTACACAGGAAGGTGTCCAGGTGGGTTTTGAATGTCTCCGGAGTAGGAGACTCCACAACTCCCCTGGGCAGCCTGTTCCAGTGCTCTGTTACCCTCACTGAGAAGAAGTTTATTCTCAAATTTAAGTAAGACCTCTTGTGTTCCAGTTTGAACCCATTACCCCTTGTCTTACCATTGGTTGTCACCGAGAACAGCCTGGCTCCATCCTTGTGACACCCACCCTTTATATATTTGTAAATATTAATGAGGTCACCCCTCAGTCTCCTCCAAGCTAAAGAGACCCAGCTCCCTCAGCTTTTTCTTGTAAGGGAAATGCTCCACTCCCTCAACCATCTTTGTTGCCCTGCACTGCACTCTCTCCAGCAGTTCCCTGTTCTTCTTGAACTGAGGGGCCCAGAACTGGACACAATATTCCAGATATGGTCTCACCAGGGTAGAGTAGGTGGGAGGGAGAACCTCTCTTGACCTACTAACCACCCCTCTTCTAATACACCCCAGGATGCCACTGGCCTTCCTGGCCACAAGAGCACAGTGCTGGCTCATGGTCATCCTGCTGTCCACCAGGATCCCCAGGTCCCTTTCCCCTACACTGCTCTCTAATAGGTCATTCCCCAACTTATACTGGTACCTGGAATTGTTCCTACCCAGATGCAAGACTCTACACTTGCCCTTGTTATATTTCATTAAATTTTTCCTCGCCCAACTCTCCAGCCTGTCCAGGTCCCGCTGGATGGCAGCACAGCCTTCTGGCGTGTCAGCCACTCCTCCCAGCTTGGTGTCAGCAGCAAACTTGCTGACAGTGCACTCCATTCTCTCATCCAAGTCATTGATGAATATATTGAATAGTACTGGTCCCAGTACCTACCCTTGAGGCACTCCACTAGATACAGGCCTCCAACTAGACTCTGCTCCATTGACCATGACTATCTGGCTTCTTTCCTTCAGCCACTTCACAGTCTACGTCACTACACGATTGTCCAGACCACACTTCCTCAGTTTAGTTGTGAGGATGCTGTGGGAGACTCTGTCAAATGCTTTACTGAAGTCAACGTAGACCACATCCGCTGCCCTGCCATCCTCTATCCACCTCGTTATGCCTTCATAAAAGGCTATGATGTTGGTCAAGCATGACTTCCCCTTGGTGAAGCCATGTTGACTGCCCCTAATGACCCTCTTATCCCTGTTGTGCCTTGAGATGGCACCGAGGATAAGTCGTTCCATCAGTTTCCCAGGAATGGAGGTGAGGCTGACCGGTCTCTAGTTACCCGGGTCCTTCTTCTCGCGCTTTTTGAAGGCTGGAGAGACACTTGCTTTCCTCCAGTCCTCAGGCACCTCTCCTGTTTCCCAAGACTTGGCAAAGATGATGGAGAGTGGCCTAGCAATGACTTCAGCCAGCTGCCTCAGCACCTGCAGGTGCATCCCATTCGGACCCATGGATTTATGGATGTCCAGGTTGCATAATTGCTCCCTAACCCACTCATCATCAACTAAGGCAAACTCCTCCATTGTCCTGACTTCCTCTGGGGCCTCAAGGGTACAGGGCTCCTCAGGACAGGTTCCAGCAGAGTAGACAGAGACAAAGAAGGCATTCAGTAACTCTGCCTTCTCTGTATGTTCCATCACCAGGGCACTCACTCCATTCATCAGTGGGCCTACATTGCCTCTGGTGTTAGTTTTATCTGTCATGTATTTGAAGAAGCTCTTTCTGTTATCCTTGACCCCTCTTGCCAGGTTTAATTCTAAGGAAGCCTTAGCTTTCCTAGTTGCCTCCCTACATCCTCTGACAACAGACTTATATTCTTCCCAAGTGGCCGGCCCCACCTTCCATGATCTGTAAACTCTCTTCTTCCACTTGAGCTTAACCAGCAGTTCCATGTTTAACCACGCAGGTCTCTTGGCTCCCTTCCTTGACTTCCTACATGTCAGGATGCTCTGATCTTTAGCCTGGTAGAAGCAATCCCTAAATGCTAACCAACTATCTTGGGCCCCTTTACCTTCAAGCAGCCTTGCCCATGGGATTTCCCCTAGCAGTTGCTTGAAGAGGCCAAAGTTTGCCCTGCTGAAGTCCAGGGTTGCAATTCTGCTTGCCATTCTGTTCCTGCCACACAAGATCCTGAACTCCACCATTTCATGGTTGCTGCAACCAAAGCAGCCCTCAATCTTTACTGCTTCAACCAGACCCTCCTTGTTAGTGAGGATGAGATTCAGCAGTGCTCCTCTTCTAGTTGGCTCTTCCACCATTTGCATTGGAAAGTTATAATCAATGCACTGGAGGAACCTCCTGGACTGTGGCTGGCTGGCTGAGTAGTCTTTCCAGCAAACATCAGGGTTAATGAAAATCCCCCACAACAACCAGGGCCTGTGACTGTGAGGCTGCTCTCAGTTGCCTGTAGAAGGCCTCATCAACTTCCTCACCCTGATCTGTGGCCTGTAATAGACACCCACAACAGTGTCACCCCTGCCAGCCAGCCCCTTAATTCTCACCCGTAGACTCTCAACTTGCTCCTCATCCACTCCTGAACAGTACTCAATACATTGTAGTTGCTCTGTCACGTAAAGAGCAACTCCACCATATCGTCTGGTTGGCCTGTCTTTCCTGAAAAGGACATAGCAATCCATGACCACATTCCAGTCATGTGAGCCATCCCACAATGTCTCTGTAACTGCCACCAGATCACAGTCTCCTGCCTGAACACAGGTTTCTAACTCCTCCTGCTTATTCCCCATGCTGCGTGCACTGCTGTACAGGCATTTCAGGGAGTGAGCTGAGCACACCAATTTCACCCTAGGGGGGTGGAAGGCTGCCTAGTCTTCATCAATTCTAGAGTGCTGCCCCACTGGTGCAAGACCAGCTACAACCCCATCCCCCTTCAAGTCTAGTTTAAAGCTCTCAAAATGAGCCCTGCTAATTCCTGTCCCAGCATCCTTTTGCCCCTGTGAGATAAACCTTTTCCATGTATCACTGTCTGGACTGGTCTCTTATAAAACCAGCCGTTATCAAAGAACCCAAAGCCCTGCCTGTAGCACCAGTCTTGTAGCCAATCATTTATGGACTGAATTTTCCTATTCCATCCCATGTTGTCACCCAAAAATGGAAGGAGGGAAAAAAAAAAAATCACTTGAGCCCCAGACTCTTTCACCATGCATTGCAAGGCCTTGAAATCTTTCTTCATTCCCCTCAGACTGTGGGATGCAGTTTCCTCCCCACCTGTCTGGAAGATCAGCAGTGGGTAGTAGTCTGTTGGGTGCACCAGGCTTGTCATCTTTTTGGTCCCCTACCTCTGCCTGACAGTGACAGCGCAGGGTCTGTCTTGGATCTTCCCCCTCTGCCTGACAGGGCAGGGGGTCCATCGCCTTTTGGCGGCTATCTCTCCGGGATCTTTCTGACTGGCACACCAGGAAGTTACTCCACCAGTCGATCTCCTTTTCACACTCCCTGATGGACCTCAGTGTCGACCTCCTTCACCTTTCTCTTTCCAAGTATTAGCATTTATAGTATGGTAGCACAGCTTTCTACCTAGTAGTATTTTTCTCTCTCCTGGTGCTCACTGTAGGGCCTTAAGTAGTGGTAACAGCATATGAATGCATTGCTGGCTTTTGTTCTAACAATACTTTTGGTCTCTTTTCTCTGCTACTTCACAGATTAAGGCAAATAAGTGATTGCACAGGAAGTATGTACCAGGCACTAGACAACCGATATGTTTTTAATGAATGTACAGAAGGACCTTTCTGCTAGGCCAGGTATGCAGTAGTGACTGTGTATTGGAAGGCTCTGTGATGGATCTGGCCTCATCAGCCCACTTTGGATTACTGCTTCCTGTGTTGCTGAGATGGAAATTCAGGGAGACGCTATTTTGAATAGATACGCAGCTGCCTTGTGCATGGATGAAAGAATTACATCTGCGTATCAGGAGGTTTCCTTTTTTCAGTTATGATCTGCTGTCTCATGGTACTAGATAGAAACTATTTAGTTCAGGGAGCATTTTATTGCTGCTACATGAGTCATGGAGAACTTACTATTTCTTTTAGGTCCGGAGAGGGAGAGATTTAACTTCCTCTTGGAGTCCTCTTCCCCAAAGTATGTTTGTTGTTTTCTTAAAATGTTCTGAGATGTGGAATTAAGTGTTAATTGGAAAGAAAGCACACAAAACAAATGGGCAGACATAAAAACAAATATTACTATTGGCAGTCAGTGACTGGAAAACACAAAGGACAAGAGCAGTATGATAAACTGTGCTATGAAACATGCAGGTCTGGACATACTGTATTGTGTATAGTGTTTGGTAATGCAAAGTAGCTTATACCCTCAATGAAAACGGGTAAACTACCTTCCACAATAGTTTCCATGTGAATTGTGATGTCCTGTAATTACAGAGGCTTGCTTGTGGTCATGTTTACTTGGTCTCTCCCAGTCACTAAGGGTCTCACAGTCTCTAGCTATTCCATTTTAAAATCTATTTTTAATGTTATACACAGAAAGAAAAGACATACATTTAGTCAGGATTATTTTATTTGAACTTAATAAAGAATGAGAAAATTTCCATGAAAACTATAGTCAGTGTATCTGCTAACTTTTTCAGAACTGAACACAAAATGAATTTGTTGTCTCTTTTACCAAAGAATACTTGAAATATTTGCAAATGCATGGTAGTAGCATAGTAAATAGGCAGCACATTGTAAATATATCTTTCAGAGGCCAAGGAATAGCTTAAATACTATTTTAAATGTGATTGATATAAAACATTTCCAGTTGGATCATGTATAGAGTAATTACTTTTGACAAGTTAATTTTGCAAGTGTCCAATTAAGCTGTTCATTCATAGCTTTTCTCTTCACAGTGTGGCTGTATTCACTTAGATGTTCAGGCTTGAATTTCTGTTATACATTTAAGTATGGATCCAAATCCATGTGATGTAAATTTATTGAAAGAGCAGTTCTTAGTGTTGAGAGTTTGAATCCCCCAAATCCAGATCATAAGACTGGCTTAAATCAAGAGTGGTGTGAGGTTGTTTTCTTAAGTAGTATTTTTAAGCTTTTAAGATTCATATTCTCATGTTTTATTTAAACTCTCTTTAACAATATAAGATCAAATTTAAGGATGTGGCTTCTAATGATGCCACCACACTCTCAAAGCTGGGACTATAAATTGAATACCAAATATCAAAATGTACCTTACAGTTGGAAGATACAGAACTACTAACTCTGTAGAAATGTGATAAAGTAGATGTGAAGAGAGTATGGAGTATCCAGTCTTTGAGATCCCAGGATGGCACTAGGTATTTTCAGTTAATAATGGAAACTGTTGATTCACTGCTGTTGATAGAAGTGGAAATAAACCAAGTCAGGTGCATACTATGATTGTTCAAGGGCATCTGTAATCTACTTCAATCAGGCAGGTGTTTGCTTTTTAGGAAGGAACTAATAATATGCATTAAAGATGGACTTTGCCCTCTAGAAGCTTTTAAAAAAAGGAACTTTAAAAACATTAGTACCCAGTGCTTATCCTCTGAGTGAGCAGAGCAGGATTAGTGAACTGTCACATGATGATTAATCAAACTAGTGATTATACCAAACTGAAAACTCAAGGGACCCAACTTACTAGGCAGGTAGTTTACATGATCTGCTCTGGTATTAGTGAGGTGAATTCAACAAAATCTATGATGGTGATGGTAGCTAGTGTTTCCTCTCTGTTGTCTATCCTGTGATTCATTTGCACAGAAGTGTGTTTAGTTGTAATGGGACCAGGTCAGAGCATAGCTGAACCTTTATGGTTTTTTTGCTGCTGGCAAAATGTTTGTAGGTTGCTGTTCTAAATCCTTCCGAGGAGAGAGAGAGAGAAGCATATCCATGACAGAAAACCTGAACTAATGCTTTTGTACTTTATTTTTCTTGCAAGCCTACTGCCCCACCTTGAGAGAGACATTGATTTAGCTACCTCTCTGCCCACCTCCTTCTGCTTAAATTCACGTGAGCACTCACAGACTTGGATACTCATGTGGCTCTTTCCAGTCAAAACTTAAGTACTTATGAGTTATTTCAATTCCTTTGTCTGTTTTGAAACTTAAGCTATAAATGAATCTTGACAGCAGGTTGCACACAGAGTTCTAGATACCACTCTGTGTCATCCCCTCCCCCACATTTGGATTAATCTCATATCTATTCCACAATTCTCCCATTGACACCTGTTTGAACGCACCAAAATCCTAGCTTTTCTGTGGATTGCTGGAAGTCACTAACATGAGAAGAGGGATGGTCCAGGTGAGCACATGTTGGGAAAGATAATTGAAAGGTTTGAATGTGACTTCAATTTCTAGGATTGTCAGGTGAGCCCAGCAGATTTATCACCAAGTTTAATTATTACCACCAGCAATGCAGTCTGTAAGCAGCAGTGATTCTTTTTCCCATAGTCTGTGTAGTTTTTCTCAGAAGCTCTGCAGTCTGGAGAAGATCCTCCACTATAACTTACCAAGTGGCTCAGGATGCCAAGAAACCCTGTTTTCCCCTCAGGCTTCTGAGTTCATGTCCATCCCACACAGTGCTATTTATGTACTGTTGACTTAGACTTCCTAAATATGGCTTGTCTAATGCTATTTATTTACCTACTTATTAAACAAACAAAAAATCCACCCTTCAGTATTTGTCTGCTGGGTCAGTTCTCAGAGATGAATTTTGTAATAGATAGCTGAAAATCACTTTATATATTGGCTTTCGTATGCAACTGTGGAATTATCTAGAGGATAATAGTAATATAAATCTTCCACCCAGATTTTACAGCCATGTTTCTACTTTTTTTCAGCACAGTTACAGTAGGTCTGAGTTTGGGTTCACATTGTTCCCTCTTGCATCATTGGTTGTATGTGAGAAATAACTGCAGAAAGAACAGTGTTCCAGGGTACAGTGCTGTTTTGGTGCAGATGATGTGATAACAGCTGACCAATAATACAAACACATACCAGTTTTAGTATAATTACCCTTAGTTGAGGCAAGAAAGCTTCCCTAAGTTCCATTCCAATGACAGCAAAGCAGCAAACAAACAGAACACCTGTGGCCTGAATTGCAGTGACAACAGCATTAACAATACAAAAGAAATATATTTGAGGGGGCATTTGAAAGAACATGAAACCTCTGAGGATTTTCCAAGTAGAGAAACATTTTCAGATAGTGCAATCCTAAGCATATTGTCCCAAAACAGGTGTGAGAAAGCTGAAGAGGTAGTAAGGTTTTGGCTGAAGAAATAAACCATTATTAGTGTTCCTCTGGGTGTTGGCAATGCAGAATTTCAGAAGAAATGGTTAAGTACTATTGTATTAAAATGTAGTTTAAAACCAACCTGATGCTCTTCTAAGTTATAATGGAACTCAAATTGCTTCTCAGCAGTTTTGTGTGTTGGCAAAGGGCAGATGTTGCTGGGTGTTTTCTTCTTGTAATCAGTGGCAGCAAACAGAATTGTGGTGCGGTTGAAGCTTGGTTTTCATCAATGCTCATTAAATCAAACCTCAGTGTAATGAGGACAGTGTCATGACAGCCATATAAAATGAATGTAGTCTAGGATGGTATCCAGTCCAGAAAGTCTGTTCATTGGGCAGTGGTGCTGCCTAGTAGTAAACTGTAAGTGCAGTGCCTCGTGTCTTACAGCGTGAGCTGCATCCTGCTTGGGTTACTGACTTGCCACAGCAATTACTACAGATGTCATACAGTAATTGTGTATTGCATGCTGGCAATGAGTGTGTTGCATATTTGGTTTTGATGTCTAGATTCAAAGGTGTTTTAACCTTGCATTTCAGAGTTTGTTCACACATTTCACAAATACATCATTAGTAAAATTTAGTATCCTGTATTTCCTGTCTTATGTCACTGCACTAGTATTTAATTAATCTTCATTTCATTAGTTACATATTCATTAGCATAGGCAACCACTTGGGGCTGGATTCATTGTTCATGTAATGGGTGGTACAATGATTTAAATGGAGGAAAATTTCTCTCCAGGGTATTTAAGTGAGAGAGGAATCTAATTTACATATTAGGACAATTCAGATCTAGCCAAACAGTGGCTTACTACCCTTTCAACTAGGTTGGAGTGGAAATGGAGGAAAAATGCAGTCAGAAGAGGAAATGTATTATAGCTTATTGAAATGGGTATATATATGGGCCTTTAGGGATGTTCCCTAGGAAAGGAGGAGTGCTCTACTTGTTCTTCCTTTCATATGCAAGAAGGGAAGTAAATATCATCTTCCAGTCTGACCCAATCTGAATATAGTCACCAAGTGAGACTCTACTAGAGTGAGAGAGGCATCATTGCCTCTGCTACCAGGTCTTGGTGGCAGACAAATTTCTCTGTATTTGCTGTCTTCTCCACCTCTATGCCAGGCATAAACACCATCTCTCCTGTGGCGGAGAATGAGGCATGTGTCCATGCTCTGGCGTGTTGACACAAGCCATGACAGAGTGTAAATTTGTGCTAATGTGCTGGACTGTCAGGAGGGCTGGCTGAGATACAGTCATGGTTTTGCCATCCTGTCTAGGATTCCACTTGTTCTGCTGCTGTATTTGTTCCAGCTGTAGAACAAGCTATTCACTTACCCTATGCCTTGGCATGGGCATGTTAAACTAATGGCACTCTCATCCTTTCAATTCAGTGAGACCGAGTTGTAAATTACTTCTCCTTATTAATATATTGTTTGACTCTGTTCTTCAGAAAAGTAGATGAAGTTCCAGATGCCGATAGTAGCGTTGGTGTTGAATTGTTGCCTCATTCCACAGTTAATCTGAAAGATGGAGGGAATAATCCTTTGTTCTTTTCCAGCCTGTGTAATTCCTTGATTGCAAAAATAGTCCCATAAGATTTCATACTAATAGGGACTACGACTCAGCTGGACACATCTTAAAATATTTTTTAAAAATAAGCAAGATTTTAAGCTAAAATAAGTGTAAGTATCAATCCAACTATAATATTGAGTAACTTGCCATGTTTGTCTTGTATAGTTGCATGAAATTTTGTAATGTTCATCCTGTAGGCATCCTGTTGGTTGTCAGTTCTTGCTGAAAGATAAATAACATAACCAAGCTGGGAGGTTAATCAGCACAATGGTGCAACAGCTATTTTTATAAGGAGAAAGACCCTCAGAGACTTCTTGCCAGTGTGCCACACTTCAAATAATTCTATTATTTATTACTAAAGTATTTGCCTCACCTGCCCCCATGCTTATTAATGCTACTGTGCTACTCATTAATAACCCTTTTCATTAACTCCCTCTTACCTACTACCTCCTCCTTCCATAAATAAATGCTAGAGTTGTTAAATCATGTGTAAGGGATGAAAAAATTCTTAAACACTATGAGAAGTCAGGTTATCTGTTTGTGCTGTGATTTATTTGACAAATGAACACAGCGGTGGTTAGGGCATGCAAATATTACAGTGTTTTTGCTTTGTCACTTTTGAAACTTTTCCTTCTTAATTTTCTTTATTTCAGTTCCTAAACACAATTAGTATGTGCATGTATGTGTCAGGTGCAAGATGATATGTATGTCTTCCTAGAATTTATACAGCTTTTCAAAATTTTTGAAAGAGAAATGAAGCACAGCACACTGGATAATTTGACAACTTTGATGTATTGCTTCTCAGCCACAGTAATGCGTGGCTTTGGTTTAGCAAGAGTATTCTTGGACCTTCACTCAAGAAGTCTTACAGTAGGTTGTACTTCCAAGGTTTATTTGTTTATTCTTTATTGTGTAGACTACTTTTTTTCCTCACAAATTATGGCATTTTCTATAGGATTTTTATCCAGTAGCTATTTTTTTTTTTTCCCAGCTAATACCAGGCATTGTTTTTGAGTCCTCAGACCTGACAGTTCTGCTGGCAACAGCTTTTGATGAGTGAATGAACGCTTGCACTGTCCTAGGTTAGAAAGTGGAGATGGGCTAAAATGGGTAACAGTAACATGCTACAAAATGCTTTGAAAAGGAAGAGAGTATGCAAAGAATTGGGAAATACTCTTGGATCATAAGAAGTCATCTGTGTCTGAGCCTGTACTCTGGTGGTATTCCTGACAGGTGCCTTGTCTAACCTGTTCTCAAGGAAGACAGGCAGTAGGTATTTCCTACCTCACAGGCAACTTATTTCAGTCCTCCACAATCTTTACTAATGCAAAACTTCTACTAATATTTACCACAAATCTCTTTTTTTGGCTGTCATTAAGGCTACTTCTTTGTGTACTATCTACAGTGAATGGCCAGAACAAATGAATTCTTTCTTTGCAGCACTCCTTTATAAGCCAGTAAGACTCTTACTAGTACTAGTTTCCATTTAATCTCTTAAAGCTAAATAATCCTGTCTGTCTTTCCTCATATCGAATATTTTTCAGATCCCTTGTCTCTCTCCTTCTCTGAACTCTTGTCATGTGTCTATGTTTTTCCTGAAATGTCATGCCCAGATGTGAATCCATAGCTTAGCTGATGCAGTACTTGTGTTGAACAGAGCTACTTCACTTATCTTTCAGCTTATATTTATGTCTTATTGTATGGTACTAAAAGAAAAAACCATAACATTATTCAATTCATATCTGTCATCCAATGTAACGACCAGATTCTTCCGACAGAAGTGATACCTAGCAATTGATTGCAATACAGAAATAATTTTTATGATGGATAATTGAAAAACTTAGATGTTGAGTCAGTCTTCTCTAGGGGATTTTTCTGGGATTTAATGCTGTTGTAGTCCATTTGACTTCTTAGTAGCACGTAGTGTGGGGTTTTTTTTCCTTTTTTCCCTACTCTGAAATAGTTGGAAGAGGAGACTTGTTTTGAAAATCTGTCTTTGCAAACTTATGGTCATCTTACAGTCAGAGGTAATGATCATAAAATTTCCACAATATGGAGCAACCACAATATGGTTTGCCCTGTGTGTGAGCCAATGCAGGCAGGATGCAGAACAACCAGAGGCCACAGTTGCAATGCACAGAGCAAATTTATTTTTGTTACTTTGCTACTGGGGGATCTCCGAAACAGCACTTAAACTGCCAGGCAGAGGTCACATGAGCAGAGACGTGGGCACTGCAGAGTTCAGCCCTGGGCGATGACCAACTGAGGTTGGTTCTTTCAGCTTGTATATAGGGATTCACGCAGGTGCAGTTTACCATAGTGCTTTGATCTTTGCCTGTAGGAATCTCAAGGATGTATGATAAGGTGCCTTTATGACTTTTTCACAGGGCTGTTATCTAAACGCAGAGGTTCTACTTGTGATTTCTATGTTTTTCTACACTCCGGCTGCAGTTGCTTCAGTGTATTTACAATTCTCCTCCTTGCTGAATCTTCTGTTGTTCCTACATCCTGTCAGATCCAAAAATTGTCTGTTATAATTTCAGAAGCCTATAGACTTTTAGGGATGTGTCTTTTTAGCTAATTTTTCTGCCATTTTGTTTTCATAATTGTCTCTTATAGGATTGAAATAAGAATGTTAGAATATGCATGTGTGTAAAGAGTTGTTTTTATAGAGAATCAATTATTTGTATGGAAAACAACAAAAAAAGATGGAAATTATTAGCAAAGAGGACTCTTAATGGACAGAAGTTTATGCAGGAAAGCAAGCTCTGTCCATCTGGCTGAGGAGCTTGAACTGCATATGATTAATAGATTGTAAGACCTCCTCTGCCCAAAGTTCTTGAGAAATCATCACAGTGCAATCTATTAAGTATTGGTTGACCAGATGGGAAGAATATGACCTCCTCCCATGTCGTAGCATATGCAGAATTTGTTCAGAGAATTGACTCTAGAAAGAGAAAGAAGAGCAGAAAATCTTGAATCCCCTAAGCAGGGAATTATTAACAACAAAAAAACAAAAAACAAACAAACAAAAAAATCCTAACAACAACAAACTGAAGAGGAAAGGCT
Source organism: Patagioenas fasciata (assembly GCF_037038585.1). Lineage (NCBI taxonomy): Eukaryota > Metazoa > Chordata > Aves > Columbiformes > Columbidae > Patagioenas > Patagioenas fasciata. The sequence continues at coordinate 47,796,323 of NC_092523.1, read as the reverse complement.
AATGTGGTGCCGGTTGTCATGGGAGTCTGGGAACTGCTCACAACTTTAAATGCTTTCTCCTTTCTCAGTAACTTGGATATTTCCATCAGCACCCTTGTCACTAAAAAGCTGTTATCAGGCCTCTGTAGGGACCAAGATGTGTCACATCTTGACTTTGACTGTCCAGCTGATCCTCAGATCAGGGGTGGTGATGAAGGATCGTGAGACGATGATGTGGATTGTAAGTATTTACTTTTATTATTGTGATGCCATGGATTTTGTGAAAAAGAACTACAGCTGTTGTGAAATTTAGTGACTGATTTGCATGTATTGTTGCATAATTGCAACAATAAAGATTGAGGTGAGAGGCAATAAACTGCCCTAGTGATAATTTTTAAAGCACCATCTGTGTCCTCATACTTCTGGGTCTTTAAAAGTGGTATTGTTCAGAAATCTGTTGTGTGCCATACAGGTGGCTCATTCTGTATTTGCCTGCTAATCAGCAGTAGCCTGTGTTGGTGGGGGATACCTCCACAATGAAAGACAAGGGTACTTGTTGGTTTTGGAACAGAAGCACTCCCTGCAGGCTATAGCATAGTAGTTTATTTTGATTGTCAATTTCCCACAAGACTGAGTTTCCTGAAAAGGTTGAACAATAAACCAAATGCTCATTATTTGGCTTCATGTATTTGAACACAACACAGCAATCTGATATAATTGATTCAATTCCTCTAAGTAGCATATGAAGATGTTATTATCTTAGGTGCACTGTACAGGGAGAACAGTAGGAAGAATAACACTCTAGTGTAATGTCCTTAATCTGGTGACCTTCACAGCTGACTGATCTGTGTTACTGAATCTTAATCCCCTTTCCTCCCAAAAAAACCCCAAGAGTGGAATAAAAAGAACACTCAACATCCTCAAACAAACCAACAAACCAACCCTCAATCCCTTAAGAGTAAATCCTGAATCCCCTGAAGACATTGGTCAAAGCTGATGTCAGGAATCCATAACTAATTTATATACCTTTCACCCCTTAGCTCCTTCTATTGTAATAGCTTTTATTCCTTTATTGGGCCAAAATCAGCATAAATCATATTGCCTATTTATTCTGTGCCAGTTTTACAAGCAGAACCTTATAGGATGGTAGCAGTGTAGAGGGAAAAATAAGTTCCTATTCTAGGGAATTTGAAAGTGATGTTAGCATTTTACCAGTTATCCTTAAAGGGGACAGTTTAGAATGAGTTTTGCAATTGGTAGTTGTCCTTGCTACGATAGTGAGAAATATCACCAAGAAGCATACGTTATGCCATCAGCTAAACTTCCAGCAACTTAAATTAGCAGGTGGCCCAGCAGGAAGCGTGCCACTAGGAGGGCAGAGAATACCTCACAGGGAAAGCAAACTTAAAATGTTAATTTTACTGTATTTTTGTGCAGTGGCATTACTTGCTAGTCAAGCTGGCGTCCCGTTGTATGTAAGTCCGTGTGAAATAATGCACTGAAGTGCCAGGCTTCAGTGCCACTTAAAAGGCGGGGCACAGTCTATCCAGAGCAGAACTGCAAGCAGTGTGTCTTGCAGTGTGTCTTACAGTGTGGTACATGACTCTATTATCTGTGGTAATCCCAGAGCTCAATATTGTGGCATTAGCTGTGGCTTTTGTTTAGAAGAGCAATACTTTCTTCTGTTGCTATCTCTCCCATCACTGCTGGGCACTTACCGGTCTGTAGTATCAGTGACATAAATGTATTTCTATAATATGTTAATGAGATGGAATTTTATAAAATTAAACAAAAGGTGAGTATTGATATGAGGTTTGAAAAGGTTTCTTCCAGTTTGGCTAGGTTTTCTTATTTGCAAGGCAAATTTACTTTTTTACTTTTTTAGAAAAAGCTCACACAGTATTTGATCCGAGTCTATAACTGACCTATTGAAAACTGTATTTTTAAGATACTTCATAGACACTAGTTAGAATTCATGTTGTATAGTTTTGATCAGTTAGAACTTGGTTACTGAATGAAGCAGAGTTTTCTCTTTGCCTGCTCTCCATATGCCTCAAGATAGTGAGTGAGATAAACATACGATAGGTCAAGAGAAAGCAGTAAATTATGAAACTGATAAAAGGAAGGATTTTAGAGGAAGGTATTTGTTCACACACATAATTTGAACCTCATTGTACTACTTGGAGTGGCTTTCCTTCAGCCATAAATGCTAACTCTGTATTGCTCTTATTTGGAAAATATTTCAGATTCTGCTGCTTTCTGCCCTCAAGTTAGATGTTTCACTTGTTTATGTTAAGGCTTGATTCAGTTGTTTCTGAAATTAGTATGCTCTTAAAAAGGATTGATGAGATGGAAGTCTATAACAAAAACTGGTGGAAAAGATTAAGGATTTTCAAAAACAGGGTGAAATGTCTTACAGAAATCTCTGTTGCAGATAGCCTTAGTTCATTGCAGAATAGGAACTATGGAAAATAACATTAAATCCTACAATGATAAGCAGTAAGTGCTAAAGATTCTGTATTGTATAATAATTTGTCTTTAATCTAAGAAGTGGTTTAGCTTATTCCAAGTGTTTTTGCAATGCTTCATGTCATGTCTTTTGCTATCAGCTTGAGCCAAAACCCTTTAAACTCAATGAGAAGATAGTATTTCGCCTTTACATCAATCAGCTTTGGATTCAATACTATGACTCATGAAGCTCTGTGCAGTTCTTGTTATTGCATGTGACTGATAACACAATGGCCATTCAAGTAGCCAGGAATTTAAACACATCTTGGAAAATTAAACTCCTCTCAGCTTACACACAATAGAAAACGAATTTGGATTATTTTTTTTCTAAGGTTTTGCTTTTCCTTATGAAGATGTTATTTGGGTATGATTTATACCATTGCTGATAATGCAAACGTAATATCAGGTAACACTGATACTTCAGCACCTGTCTGCATTATTTTATGTGAAGATTATATCTTTAGGTCACTTGCCCAAGCTTGTTTTTAATTGTAACCTTTTTAAGCAGTCGATAACTCATGTAAAATAAAATAAGTGGTGGAAGGAGAAGCAGAAGACTTGCAAATACTCAAATGTAAAAGGCTCCTTTTCAGACTGATAATGCCACTTTTGGGAAAGGCTGAATTTTGTGAGTAGGCTCTTTCTTGGACACCTTCATAGTGCTTGGTTCCTGTGCCTCAGCATTCTGACATCTCACAGGTTCATGAGGAAGAAAGGAATTATTTTATTGAAGGAATGTCACTCACCAAGGACACTTGCAACCTATTTTTATATGAAAAAGGCATATTAATGAAATCCAGGCTGTGGTAACATTGCTACTTAATTCAGCAAAAACTTTCTGGTTTTGTTTTCAGCAGCAGGATGTGTTGCTTTCCTGGATTACTCTTCTGTTTCTTCACATTTTCTCTTGTACTATCAGTGGTGGTGAATGCTGGTGAAATAATATGTGCTACCAGTCTGCTGTCTGGGGTTTTTGTTTGGTTTCATCTTTTTTGCCACTTATTAAATTTTAGTGTTTAGTAGACAGTCTAGCAGATGGGATCTCAGACTTATATTCTTCAGTCAATCTTTTTACTTGTAGGTGAGTGTTTCAAGCTCACATCAGCTGTGATAAAGCACTAGTGTAATCTCTTTCTTCAGTAGCCAACGTGAAATATGTTACTGATCACAGTATTGTTTTTAATGGATACATTGGTTCATTGACCATCACTGCAGCTGGCACATGAAGCCGGCCTGAAGAAAATCGAATGTGGAGGCTCCTCTGTTTTCTTTCTTTTATTGGAGAGCTCATGTTAACTGCCTTCATGCAGTGTTTTGCCTACACTCTAACTATGCATAAATTCAGCTTCCATAGTTTTTAATCTGTCCCCCTCAAGTTCAGTACAAATTACTCTGGAGCCACTGTTTTTGGAACATGAAAGATTTATGTTCTGTAAGGTTTGGTGTTTGTTTCTTTGTTTGTTTTTAATTCTGGGATCTTCTGTGTACTTCTGTCTACTTTAGTAGAAAAGCACAAAGCTTGAGGAAAACAGAAATTCCCCACATATTACACAATCCAACAACTGCAGTGTGATTATATCCATTGCATGTAATGTGTGCCTGCTCGTATGCACTGCACATCCTCTAAGTATTTACGGTCCTGGCTGTTCCCCTTCTAAGCAACTATATAATGCTTGCACAAAGCTATTCTGTGGTGCTTTGAAGAATAACGTAAATGCAGCTTACTTGCTTGAATGAGAAAATGGTATTTCAACCTTACTTAAGACTTTTCACCATGTAGTGTAACGGTTTGATTTGACCAGATCCTCAGAAACAAGTAGAGGAGGTGTTTTGGAGAGGTAGATACTAAGATGAGTTTACAGTAGTGATCACGAAACCATTTCTAAACTGCAGCACACCAGCTGCCTAGAAGAACAATGATTCTTGTTCTGAATGCTGCATTAATTTGAAGGAAATAATTGAACTTTTGTTTCTTTGCTTCTTTATTTGATGTGGAAAAGGAACCTGTTGTTCCAAAAGTTGCTTTGCTTTACTAGGAGGAGAGTTGGGAAAGAGAGATGCTGAAGTTTCTGCCTGTGTTAGAATTTCATGACAGTATGTAAGTAGTTATCTCTCTCCTGAGCTGTCAATAGCTCAGCCTTCTACTTTGATTAGACTCGTGACTAAAAAAATTACCATAATCCACTGACAGGCATGAAGAAAGCCATAATAAGACTGATAACAATGTGTCAGTTAAGAGGCTATTATATTTTATTGCCTTACTAGAGCAGACTAAAAATCCATTCAAATTTACCATTGATATAACTAAAGCCTTTTAAAAATTTGCCACCTGCCATAGTCTTAATAATACTTATTATGCTGATGGGAGAAAGAACTAAAATGTGCACCTGTTTACGTGAGCATTTAGATGTTGACAGCTTTACTGCAGGCGTATAGAGTAGCTACAAATAGAGGGCCTTGGGTTTTTCGGTCTGTAAGTGGGAAAATTTACAGATCTGGGCTGGAAGGGAAGCACAGAAGGAAGAGTATGGCTTTGAAACATTATGCAATGTCAGCTCAGGCCTGGAAAGCCCTTTTTTGTGGCAACTTCACAGGATACTATGTAAGTAGAAAGGGAGACATGCTTTCTGCTTCAGTCTCTACTCCTGTTTCCTGTCATTCCCTTAACAAAAAAGTATTCATGGTAAGTCAGTACAGGGTTTTGGAGGCCTTATGCTGCAGGTGGAGATTGTACTGGGTTTTGATGTTGTGTGATGTGGGGTTTTTTGTTGTTGTTGTTAATTTCTTCGTATTTCAGTTGGAGATATTTTACCTGGCTGTTAGATTCAACAGGTTCAACATTAGCTGTCTGTACTTCGGATGCAAGTCATGTTGAGCAGGGAATACGTTGATCCTCTAGCACAAATTAAGGAGTTCTAGGATGCTAATTGACAGTGTGTTTTTCCTGATGTCCAGTTGGAACCTCTGAAGCTGCAGATTGTGATCAAGAAAGCTTGTTATATCATCTACTGTCAAGAAGATTGTGGCTCTATTAGCTTTGTATTCCTTCTAGCAACTCTTAGCTTCTTCTACAGATGCCAAGCTCCCTCAGTTGCTTCTTACAAATCATGTTCTCTAGGCCATGACCATCTTGGTGATCCTCCTCTGGGTGTTCACGAATCCTCCATATCCACCTGACACTGGGCACAGATTCCTGATGCTCTATCAGAACCCAGTAGGTGGAGGGGGATGATAGATCCCCTTACATTTGCTGGCCATGCTCCTGCTGGTACAGTCAAGTACTCAGTTTGCTTTGGTCGTTTATGAGTGAACATTTGTAGCTTGTGTTCAGCTTGGTGTCTGATATATCTCGCAGATTCTTTTCAACAGGGCTGAATCTTACACAGCTGCTTCCCACCATATATAGGTGCATGGATTTATTCCACCCCAGGTACAAAACTTTATGCTATTCTGCATTCTCATTGTTATTGCTCAACTGTTCCTGAACAATACGTATCCTAGTATCAACTCCCGGTATATGTTTCTCAATTTGACAGCCAACCATTAAGCAGTAGGTACTCAACAGTACTCTATGAGCCCTGCAGCCCAGCCTACCTAACAGTCCATTATCTCAGTCCTTACTTCTTCCAAAAAACCTTACTGAAATATAGGTGGATTATATCCAGCACTCTCTTCTTCTCCAGTTTGCTAGTTATACATTGGCTAAGTATGGGTTACTCTTAATAATTCAGTGCTGACTTTTCCTGATTACCTTCTTGTTTTGTGTGTGTTTGGAAATGTATTCAAAGAGGACGTGCTCCATGATTTCTAGGGCTTCCAGTGAGATTGTTCTTTGAATTCTTCTCCTTTTCTTAAGGAGCAGCATAACACACTTTTCCCCCTTGGTTAGTGACCTGATCACCATGAATTTTCATAATGATGCTACTATCAGATTGGCTGATGCTTTCAGCCCCTTCAGGTTCTGTCTGGGCCCGTGGACTTAAAATTTCTGCTCCTGTAAGTAGTCATAACCTGTCACTCTTACATTGTTGGCTATACCTCTCCTTCCAAGACTGTTCTGATACATGCAAAAATCTGAGAGCAAAGTCAGCCTGTGAAGATGGAGGGGAAAAAAAATACCATGTCTTCAGCAGCTCCTGTATTGTACATTGCTAGGTTTTATAGGGTTTGTGATGCAAAACACAAAATTGCCTGAGAGATCTTAATTGTCTGACAATGCTCAGTAGTCTAAGGACTTCTAAAGAAGAACACTTTTCTGCCGTTACTTCTGTGTCTTGCATCTCTCCCCCTTCATCTGTGTGATGAATTTAATCACTCATTTAGAAAAATTGAAAACAGTTGGTCAAAAATACTGAACCTGTCTGCAGGCTGGTAAAACCTTTAAGTTATATTATATTACTAGTCTTTAGCATAGAAGACCTTTTTTTTTTTTTTTTTTTTTTTTTCAGGAGAGTTTATCACAGTTTTTCAACAGGGTATGGAAAAGGAGTGGACTTTGTGGTGCTCTTCAGGTGAGTATATTAGAAGTAGAGGAGTGCTTGTCAGAGGTAATATGGATCAAAAGATCTCAAGATACTTCTGGAATTTCTATTGAACCCTGCAGTTTTCAAGAAGATTTGAGAGAAGTGATGATGGATGGCAGTAAATACAATAGTGATGTCCTTTAGGGTAAGCATAGATGTACTTCTTTTGACTGGAGGAATCAATCTAGCAGAAACTGTCTTGGCATAAAGCCCACATAAGAGATCTAGGATGTGGGGAAACTGGCAAGTGACAAGTGAGACTTTTATTTCCTTTGTTTTTCTTTACTAATCTATTTAGAAAATATAGTTTTAATATTGACAGGCAGAGTGCTTTATCTGTGGTGTTTGGTTTGGTGAGGCTCTTGCACTTTTCCTGCAGTGGTTACTAGATTCCATTGTCAGTCAGGAGTTAGCTGTCTGTTAGCTGAGGTTCTACTTTCTCTCTGGTTCTTAATGGACATGAACACATGCATGCAGAGTAATAGTGAGGCTCACACAGATACAGAAATAATAAGGGTCAACAAGTGATATTCCCTTCATTATGTGTGCTGTTGTAGCTTTTATGTAGAATGTGCTGAATTCTTTTGTTGTACTTCTTGAATCTTCATCCTGTCCTTCTCTCAAAACCATCCTAATTAATCTCCAAAAGCTCTCTCTTTAGTCCTCTGTCTTCCAAAATCTCATCTTGTGAAGATCTGATTTCTGAATAGACATGTGTATACCTTGTAGTGACAAGATACAGAAATACTCTGCAGTTTCCCTGATGAAACTAAAATATTGGCATGTCTGCTATCTCCCTGGGCATGTCTGTGCACCTGCTGAAGCTCAATATAGCTGAAACAGAAACCTTAGTCTTTCCTCACAGCTATCCTCATACCTTTCCTTTGTATCCCTTGATTATGCCAGCAACCTTTCTCCTAGCCTTGGCAATGCAGTTTTGACCCACTTGTGTCAATGATAATTGCTGCTCTGAAGATAATTTCCTACCTCTTCAGTTTGACCTCTGTCACTTCTTGCCTTGACTTCATCAACTAGATCCATCTAACCTGTCACATTAAATGCAAGATGTTTGTCTTTTGTTTTCAAGGCTTCTTATTCTCTCCCACCTATACATCTTCTGCATTATTATAACATTTATTTCTGCCTTCAGTTGCCAATCACCATAATCCATCTAACACTTCCTTATTTTTTGCTGTGATTTTTTTTTTTTTTCCCCATAAACAAGCACAGAGCTGCAAACTATCCTCCTTCAAAGCTGTTCTAAAAAGGTTCTTTATTTGTGGTGCCTACAAAAGTTTACCACCAGGTAAGCAGCTGTGTTATGCTGAGACCACTATTCACTGACCCATTGACCCATTGTTTCCTTGTATTTTCCCATTTTGCCATCTGCTGTCTCTTATTCAAGTTGTGATGGTGTAGTTTTTTTTTGTTTGTTTCCTTTCTTTCTTCATCTTTGGTCATACAGTGCTTAAGAGAATGGCCTAAGTTGCACAGGCACCATGGTAACACTAACTATAAAGGACAATAATTATGACTACAGCTTTTTTTTCCATCCATAAGCCACTTCACTGCATACTGTGCAACTTCCTGGAGAATAGAGTCTGCAGAAGAGAAGTCCATCTGACTGTTTTTTCTTGCCTAGCATTCCAGCTGTAAACTTACAGGTACAGCAGAGAAGCGACATAAGCACAACTTGTGGTCCTTGGTCTCATTAGGAACTTTGCTACAACACTGTCTTCAAACAGGTCAAATTTTTGAAAGACTTAGTGGATACTTTTCAAATGGCATACACTGAAACACTTGTACAGTAGATTTATACCCATTGCATTTTGGGCTTTCCTCTTTTAATTGCAAGGCAGCATTTTAACATTTCTGCTTCTGTATGAGCCCAAATGCTAGAAACGGCTGGTCAATTTGGTTGCTGTCTGTCAGCCAGTATTTTGGAGACTCCAAGAGAAAGTGCAAGTACATGTTGCAGGTGTGCCACTTAGTGGAACCCTATGAAATGGAGCACTTCTGGGCAGTGTATTTCTCAGCTGCTGCCTAGTCTCATGCTCTCCTTTACGCTCAGAACATTAGGTATGTGTCATATCAGATGCTCCAGTTTCATGATGAGAACACAAACCTACATAGTAGAGCCTTATTTAAATTTGAGTCAGTTCTCACTTCCCCCATATGCAGTTCTTTAAAGGGGGTCATATATGAATAGATGATGGATTTTCACCAAGCCTGGGATAATGGAAGTCTTGTACTAGATAGGTCTTATTTTTTGGCTAGATAGTTTGCTAGTAGAAGAAGCCAACACTTGGCGTTTGAAAGGGTGTGCTTTAATATTCTCCCATTCCTCCTGTGTATGCTTCTTGCTATTTTAGATTCTGAATCCTCTGAAGCACTGATGGAATCTCTGGAAATTATCCCCTGGACTACAGGTGCAATTGTAATTCAAATGAAATAGTGGTAATAATAAGATGACTTGATATATTCTGACTGTATGTAATACAGCAGACAGTAGGTTGGCATGTTTGCTATATTTTGACCTTTCTCTGTGGGAATTAAATATTTCAATTTTTTTTTTTTTGTAGCAGGCTGCATTTTGCTCTAGCTGTGTTCAGAACTGCACATGTATCAAAGACTAATATTAACAAATTACAATGCTCTCATCGCAGTGTAATTTCCAGCCTTCTTCCTGCTTTTGGCATTGCCTTTCTCCCTCTGTTTCTCTTTCTCCATTCTCTAATTTTTTTTTTTTTTTTTTTCTTTTTTTACAAGGTCTTTTCCTTCATACCTCTGAGTGGATGTGTTTTTTCATCTCTCCCTGATGGCTTTTGGATCCAAGCACTGAAATAGATTATATAGATTTTTTTTTTTTTAATAAAAATACCTGATTTTATCTGTGTCTCTTGTACGCAGAGTCCATAGCCTTCAGTGAACGTATTCGTGTATTGAAATGAAAATAAAATTGAAATATGAATTCTGTCATTATTACATTCTAGTTTTTGTACTTGCTAACCTGTGATTTTTTTTTTTTAGGGTCTGTGACAAGCTGCATATTAGCTGCAAGAAATGTATAGTGCCATCATAACTTTTCTCTGCTTTAAGCTACTACTTATTCTTCAGGCTTTTTCTTGCACCATATGTCCCCTTGGAACAGCTTTTCTTTGAGCTTCTCTCTATCACAGTCACAGAAAGCTCCCCACATCTCAGCATTCTTGGCTCTACCATGAGCTAAATCTTGGAAAAGCAGTGAAAATATCTTTACCTGTCCCTAACCCCAAAAAAATCAGAAGTCTGAACTGGTTAGAGTCATATGTTCTAACTGCATTAGATCATTCAAGAGAAAAGGAAGGAGAGGAGAGGTCCTAAAAACAAAAACCACACATACAGATAATATTTTCCTCAAGGTTATGATTAGGTTTTATCATCTTGAGGTATTAGTAAATCACAGTCCAGGAGGTGCATGTGTGTGGGCTATAAAGCATGGGTATATTTTCAAAGTAAGATGGGAAATCTGCTTCTGAATCCTTTCAGTGCCATCAAATGACCTTTGGGGTATCAGCTGGGCTCAGCAATCCCTGTGTGTGTTCTGCCACTGTTTGTACATCCTTTGTTGTTAAGTCCTATAAGTTTTCCGTCTGTTCATTTCTTTTATAGATTCCTTGAACCAGCCCTTTAGTTTCATCCAGCTGCCCAATAACATGCTTGCCATGGCAGATGCTCTGGCTTCATTCTTTAACACATATTCCAGATACTTCCGTCTTCTTTTTTTGGATAGCTTTGGAGATAAAAGTTGCCAGACACTCTACTAAACTTCAGCATTTGTTGTCAGTTAATTCAATTTGATTGAATATCTGGTATTTTCCAGAGGCATTCACTTTTAAAGGATACTTGCCTGTCATTCTGTCCCTCTGTTGAATTTCTTTTTCTTGTGTTCATATGTGAGATGAATGTTTGCAGTTCAGTCTGTAGATAGTGGCCAAATTAGGAATGCCTATGAGTTCAGCTGTTTGTGACTTCATTACATTATTTCCTATAGTAATTTCCAGTGGCTTCCATTATCTTTCCAGAGTACAGGGATAACTGATCTTTTGTATTCCTTTGCCTTCTAATAAAGTGTTTGTTGAGAAAGAGTAGGATACTATAGTTCCTGGTGTTTGCTCCATGGTGTTACACTGGGGGATATTTGTCTCTTTACTTAAGGAAATGGAAACAGAAGTAAAAATCCTATTTATTTTTGAGATGTTAAGAGACAGGCCTTGCTACTAGCCTGGGGCACTGAGTGTGGTAAGTTACGCTTCTGGAATGTGTTTCTGCTGCATTAATCTGACTGCCTTCATGATGGTCTGCCTGTCAGTACACCATCGTGTTGCAGTTGCATGTAGCTTCTCTGGGTGTTTCGAATAGGCAAATCAAAGCTTACTGGCATGTTTTAGTCTCTGAGCTGTATCCACATATGTGCTCTTGTATAACCATTACTTTCCTTCAGTGTTTGGTGAATGGTGCAAGTTACTGCAAATGGGAATGACATTCCGTACATGTGCAGTAGCAGCTGGAGCATGCCACAGCTTTACAGAGGTAAGGCAGCCTGGCACGCACCCGGGGGGAAAAAGTTCCAAATCCAAGTGCATTTTGAGGTCATTAATGTGTCACTGGCAGTGCTATAGCTAGAGGGGGCCATTTAATTAACATTAATTGCTCACAGCTCATTGTGTGGCTCTTAAAGGATTTACTGAAAAGCACATCAGAAGATATATGCAGCTTTGTGGGAAGCACATCTTCTCTCATGTACTCATGCTCCATTTATGTATGTTTTTCCATGCATGAGACAGTGGTATTGATATTATTTTTGTTTGCATAGTATTTGTGGAATGTTTGAGGCATTTAAAGTACAAGGTGTGGCAGAAGAAAGGAGAGTCATGGGCAGAAGCCAGCTCCAGCAGGTGTTGCGTGTTAATGTTGTAGGGGTTTTTATGTATTTATTTGTGTGGAGTTTTTTGCTGTTGTTTTTTAATAGCAGGAGAGTAGAATGTCCTTTGCAGAGAGAGAACACGCAGATTTATCAAGTCTCTTATCTCTCCCTTTCTTTACCCTTCCTCCTCCTTTGTTCATATGCTCCTTTCAGCTCAATTTTTGTATGGGTGGTTTTGTTCTCTGATAGAGACTGCATTTTTTCCCTTCTTGCAGCTTGTTGGCTACAAAGAGGAAGAACTGACAGGCTTGAAATAAAGGTAATGATAGGTAATGGTTCATATAACTTTGCCAATGCAATCAGAGAAAAGCACTCAAAGCACTTTCATGTGATAGCTCTAGCACAAAATAAAGTTAGCAGGTTAAGATGAAAAAGGAAATTAATGGTGTAAGAGAAGGACTTTGCCATTTTATTACAAGTAATAATGATATTTTAGAATTAGGAATGTGCTTTCTAATATTTATTGATATCTTAACCCCACCTGTCTGCTTTTTACAGCCCTTCTGCTGTTTTTCTCATTTGATTCCTATTCTGTAACTTTTTAAAATTTTGGACTTGAATCCTGGTGCAGTTCTGTGGATCTCTGAATATGTCTCACACAAACAGGATTGATTTTTTTTTTTTTTTTTTTTTTAATTGCAGATTTTTGCCTCGTACTAGTGTGAAAAATGACAGACAGTAGTTATGAAAAAAAAAAAAATAATCTCAATTTTGTCACATCTCCATGTCATCTTTTCCAGTGAAAATGAGCCATGGCTGCCTCATAACTTTCGTTCTCCTAAAATGTTAGTGGTCATATGTAATAACATTCTTTAAGTGTGGCAGTGCCTATTTGTCAATGTCCCACAAATCTATCTTTCTAACTTAGCCTTTTGTCTTTCTATTTATATTATATTAATTATTAAGAGGACCAGTTTGTACCAGAACTAACAACCCTGCAATGCTTTTACACAGTTGCATCCCAGCGCCGATTACTCTTTGTTGCTATCATTGTTGTATTTTATCTTTTTTGAACAATACGGTGCTTAGAACCAAAGTTTTATTTCTCCATAGATTATTTTTGTGGCATGGTGACCCATGATGTATAGAACTAGTGGAGCTGGCTTTGAATTTTCCAAGTTAAAAAAAAAAAAAAAATCCTTTTGGGTTCAGAGGAATTTGTATTAAGAATGGGACCTTCACTTTAGAACAGAATTGGGAAACTCACTCAGAACAGCTGATAGAGTAGTCACTAGAATAATGTTCAAAGTCCTTGGTCTGCCTGGTTTTGATGAGGAACTTGTATTTTTGGTCTTGTGTACAAAACCCAACCACTCTAATGGGGAGACTGAGAAGTCTCCCTAAGTTGCTTCTTCATCAAGATATAGACTACTAATCAGGTAGGTTAGTGTTTCTTGCTTTATCTAGGCTTGTTTTCATTTGTGGCTTTAAACTTCAAAAGGTCTTACTAATATCCTACTGTATTTGATCTTCAAAGAACTTTACTGACTTTGGATTTGATACTATGTGATGCCAAACACATCCCGTAAGGTGTTGAATGCTTCTGTTTATACTTGCACTTTCATGCTACTTGGTCCTGTTAGCTAATTAAATAATTTCCTGGCTGGATCTCTTGATAGTAAAAATAGTTCACATATGTTATACCTCATAGGTTCTAATAAATGCCTTTTTCCACTTCCTTTTTAATTTTTTTTTTTTTTTAATTTGCTAATAGGTTGTCATAGCCTCTCTCACTGAATGGTTTATTTTTTTTTCACACAAATAATGCTTTTTTTAATCATCATGCTATATGATTGTTCCATTTAGCACATATTCCCAGACCAATTATTTTACATTTTTCTGCACTGCATTTGCCATCTGCTGGCCTAATTACCTAAATGATCCAAATCCTTTGGAATTTGTATTATTCTTCATTATTTGCTCTGACTCTAATTTTAGTATCATTTGAAAATCTGGAGATCTTACCATGATTGCTATTCTGCAAACCAGTGGTGTAGGTGATGATTTGACTAATATTAATAAGTATATGTAACAGTTGCCTTTTAAAGGTAAATTTTGCCCTCAGATAGAATACATTTGGTCACCATGTATTTGATCTTCAAAGAGCTGTACAGTTAGGTTTGATCCTGCAAGGCGCTACTGTGTATTGCAAGGTGCTGAATGTCTCCCACTCTACATTGATACTGTCTAGATTATAAGAAGCTTATGAACTGGCTCAGTTTCACAGTACTTTGTGAAGCGAGTGGGTATTTCCACTCTGGGGATACTGAGGCAGAAAGATGTGACGTGTCACAGGATATAGTAGGAAGCAGGTAGAAAAACTGGTAGATCTTGTGTCTAAACTTGATTTATCAGTCAAAATCATCTGTCATAGTATTAACCGTGAAGTCTTGTGACAGCATTTCCCTTCTGACTTTTCAATATTCATTGAAAAGGCACATACCAACTATCTGTTTAAGGAATATAAATGTCAAGAAGGTTAACTTCCATATTGATTAATATATTATTTTATCCATAGTTCATTATTGACTTGATTTTGAAACTAAATTTTGTGATAGGCCTAACTGCACTTGTTGGTTTTGCAAGTTAAAATATCTTAAGACACCTTATATAGCATTAACTTCCTGGCAGTGCTAGGTTAATGGTTAGACTTGATGATCTTAAAGGCCTTCAAAATGATTCTATAACTAAGATACCTCACAAGTTAATGAATTAATATCTCAATATGCCCAAAATATTTGCTGCTAATTAAAACCTAGGCTTACACAGAAAACCCCCCAAACCTCCCACCCCATGACCCAAAGACTGAATTGTGTCACTTGAAAATTCAAATCCCAAAATATAAGTCTTCAACTTTTTTATTTTTCAGTTCTGGGGGCGGGGTGTGTGTGTATTTGTGTTTTGTGGTTTTGTTTGTTTGTGTGTGTGTGTGTTTGTTTTTAAATCTGAATATTGCGTTCATAAGGAGCCTTTCTGGCCTGTGTGGTGCTCTGCAGGGAATGTGCTTTTCAGTGTGATATTTCACTGTGGAAAATAGTTGCCTCCCTACTTATCTTAGCATCACTGAAATGCAACAGTATTGGCAAACCTTCGTATGGATATAGCTTATCCAGATTCCCCAGGGATCACAAACTACTCTGCCAAAATGTTATTTTCTGGTAAAACTGAGTAATTTTAGAAGTTTTTGTGTTACAATATCCCATAAAAAGATAAAATCACACAGCAATTGATTGACTCTCTTGAACATGGTAGTCTCCATGTCATAGTGAATGACTGCATAAGGTTTCCCCTATTGATTCATCATGGTTTTCTTGTATATAATACACATATGTGTTTGAGAGAGACTGTGAATATATGAGTATGTGAATATGTATCAATGTGCATACATACTGTTCAAAATCAGTCTGTGTGTATCCTACTGGCATGAACTGTGGAAATGAGCTTTAGGTCTAGTCAAGAGTAGCACAAAATAATTGTCAAGCTTCTTTGGAGGCGGGGCTCAACTGAAATAGAGTTGATATGTCTGATTAGAATAACTGACACACACACACACACTACTCCGTTCCACCGCCATTCCCTCTGGTGTTCATTCTTGACTGGTACTGCCCGTTTTTGAAGAGGTACTTACTGACTGGTGGAATTCCCTTGGCAAAATGCACTCCATCCCATGGAGTAATAAATCATGGATTTACAGGGCACAAGTTGTTGTCACATAAACCTAAATATAGCTTTTGGCTTTTAAAGTTCTCTAGGCAGGTTTGAGGAGCTTGAATGATGCCTGGCATTTTGTACTGGCACATTGGTTATTTGCTTTTTCCTTTTGCTTACCATGAAAAACATAATTTTAAATCTCTGCCCAGTGTGTTGCATTTTTTCACATAATGGCACTATTAGGTTGAACAGCAAAAAAGTCAGCTGTTCTTACCAGATGTTAGTTTCAAAAGGATGGCTGTGGGTTTTTGCAGACTGTAAAAAGTATGTCTAAACAAGTCCTGTTTTTCTTACATAAACAGCAGTAATGGGCATCAGAATGCCTGACATTCCTGTTAATACAGCAAGTTTTAGTGTCTTAGCTATGTTGGGTTCCTTATGCTTAGCAATGCATACCTGAAGTAGATTCTGACTTGTGTTAACTGACAGCCAAAGAAACTAGTTCCAGTTCCAAATTGAAGGAGCTTACACTCTACAGTTCCGCTGTGTACTGAAACACAGAGAACTAGGGATAAAGGCTTATGATCCGAATGTGCATCTCCTCTTAATATCCATGTGGTATTCAATACTCCTCCATGTCCGCTTCATTTTATAAAAGACCTCTCTGTAGTTCATGGGGTGACCTGTAGGCACATCATTGCAGTTTTATAGGACAAACAATGATAACACATACTAGATTGGGCTGCACAGGTGTCTTTCAGTTAACTGTAAGATCTAAAATAGCTTAATTGAAGAAATACTTCAACTTTATTTGAAACCTGAACATATTCAAATATGATGTTTTTTTAAAAAATAATGGAAGTTTGCAGAGTGGAGCACTCGCCAAATCTTTTCCTCATCGTTTTGTAAAATCTAATAATCTGATATACATCAGCAAATAAGAAATGAAAAACAGTTTATGGCAAAGAGACTTTACATTATGTTTTCCTTGTTCCTGGATGAGTCATCAAGAAGACAAATGACTTTTATTAGATTGAAATTTACAATTCCTTCTAAATAAACACTTTTTTGTCATGTTTTGTCTGTTGGTATACAGTAGATTGAAGAACTCTTGAACCGTTTCTGGTTTTGTTTTTGTTTTTGTTTTTTTTTTTTTTAAGCAACTTTGCATATCATTGGTCATTGCAGGCCATCAAGTTGTCTTTCATTGTTTTGGGTTGTGTTGTTTTTCTAAACCCGTCCTGCTGCATGGAATAAAAATAAAGGAAAGAAGACATTAAACATGTGAAGGAGTTTATTTTCAGAACCATTTTATCCGTAACTAATAATGTTCCTGTTAAATAGTGTTTACTATCAATGCCAATTCTGATGCATCGTAGGTTTTGTTGCAGTCTTAAATTTCATTTAACTGCTTGAGTACAAACCACTACTCACCCAAATGAGCCTTATTAGAGTGTTAAAAAAACAAGTAAAAAAAGTTAAAGGAAATAATGTGGTAAATCAGTGGTGTGACAGGCAGTTTCAGGTGTTGTAGTTGCTGTACATAATGAGGTGACCTGGGGACACTACATGCTTGAATATCTGGTGGACTAAAGAAGTAGGACTTAGATTACAGGGTGTTCAGCATCTGCATGTTTGAGCAATGACAGTTATGGAGAGGTGAAATTTTTGTTTCCCAGTGAGAACTGAAAGTAGGGACTGTTTCAGTTTCCTTCCCCTTTTTAAATGTCTCTCAACCATAACACTTTAAAGGGTAGTTATGTACTGTATGTTTTTGAACCACTGGCTCTAGGCAAATGGAAGCTGGCATTTCAAAAAGAGGACAAGGCATTATAAACTCCTGAATTTTTTCACTGCCCATAGCTATTGTAGCTGAGTTCATCTAGCCAGTCAAGCAGCAAGTGCACATCACAATCGAGGATAACAGATAAACAAAGCAAACAAACAGATGAAGCAGCTGATAAGAGACAACCACTGAAGAAAAGAATCACTCTTCTCAAGGCTCTGCTACAATTTCCTTAAGGAAATTAACACTGTTGTTCATTCTTTTTCTACATTTTCTTTCTTCAAATGTTTCTTTTACAAAGAATCCTGCCATTTCATCATCTTGCTAATGCCACCACCAAGAATATTCAGATACATTCAGTGGCAAAAAAGATGGGGCATAGTATGATTCCCTCTTAGCTTAAGGAAAGGTCTCAGTCCCATGTACAGGAATTTATTTAATAAAGACATGTATTTGTCTTGATGACATGCATTTCCTCCTGACAAATATTGTTCCTCTCAGAAAAGGAGCCAGATAGGATTTGATTCTATAGGTACAGGACTGTGGTAAAAACCCATGTTTGCTGCTCCTCCAAGTTAACAAATCTCCACCTACTAGTTCTCAATAAATGCTGACCCAATTGCTTCTTTCCTGTTCTGCTTCTATGGATCTTTTTTTCTTCCTCCACAAGGCACTACAGCATTGAGTTCTATTGCATGCAATGCAGAGCTGTGTCTGCATGTTTGGACATCCGGAAAGAACAGAAGTTTTTGTCAGGACTCCTTGAACCACATGTAACTGTCATACATGCCTTTATAAGGTGGGATTGATATTGTCCATATATAGTGCTGCCTGACCTTATGAGTAGGTAGTTTTTTTGGTGATGGCTGATGCAAGTTTTATAATAGGAGAAGAGCTTGCAGTTATGGTGCAAATAACTGTTTCAGTTTTCCTGCCTCTCCCATTTGCACTGCCTCAAACAATGTAGTAATGTTTCTTCAGGTCCAGGTAAGGGCAAGTATCTGAGTAGTTCAGTTTCCTGCCCTTGTTAATCTTGCTGTTCCTTTAGAAGCAACAGGTTGCTGCTCTGTGCTTCACTTGCTCAAGGAAGTTGTGGGAGAGGGGTACAAAGGAAACCTGAGTACCATGGTCAGTCCAGAAAAGCAGAAAAAATTCTGTAGCATCTTCCCACCCTCGTCTTCCAGGATGGAAGGAAGAGCAAAGACCTATATTAAGGTTTCATAACAATGATTAAAGAAACTAAGTTGAGGAAAAGGCTATTTTTGTAGACTGCAAGTTGATTTAAAAACCAAGAAGCCAATTATGGAGTCTAAGTGTACTAGTAGTCAGTCACTTCTTGAGTTGAAAAAGAGTCAAGAGAGGGTTCCTCCGGAGTCACCATCAGTGAGTGAAGGAAAGAGATAAATACTGAAATCTGCAAGAGTAGAGTTGCTAAGGTTGTTTCAGAATAAAATGTGGTGTACTAATGGTAAGGAACTCCAGCAGGACCTTATGAAGCTCTGTATGTGGCAGGCGGGGTGGGAATGGTGGCAGATCAAGTTTCAGAATAGATAAGTGATGTGATGCATTAAGTAAAAATAATCTAAAACATACCCACGTAATGCCAAGCACCGAACAGGCAATTGCAACACAAGAGGAATATCTTGGAGCCAGTTGAGAGATTTCTGAAATTGTTGACTGAATATGCAGTAGCAGCAGCCAAAAGAACCAACAAAATGGGGGGCATTATAACAAGACAAAGGGCAGCATCTTGGCATGGTATGAAGGCCTGGTATTTTATGCAGCAGGCATGGAACTTCTGGAACATGCTGTAAGGAGCTTGTGGAAGTAGACAATTTCAGCAGGTTTGAAAGGGATTAGATTAACTCATGTACAACAGGTCAATAAGCAGATGCTAAAGGATTAGACAGGGATATATTCTCTAGTATCTCTAATACAACACTTTCTGATGCTGGGGGAATGTTGGAGGAATGGATTGCAGGCAGTGTCAGCCTTGGTGGTTTTTTTTTTTTCTAAATAGTATCCCCTAGTGTCACTCTCAGGGACAGGATCCTGGGCTAAATGGCCTGCTGCAGTGCGGCAAAGGCAAATGAGCCAGTTAGAGCAAGTCGGGGACTGAACAGATGTGCCACTGAGGGGTGGAAAGGAGGAGTACTAAGGGGGAGCTGGGAAACACAAACATCATCGTGAGCAAACTGGTGAGGAATGAGACAGGACTGATTTCGGAGTTTGGAGGGTGGAAGGAGAGGGAGAAGAGATGGACCAAAGATGGGAATGTGTGCAGTGCAAAATATGCTGGTAGCAAATTTACCTTCCTTCATAAGCTGTGCATAGTGAGCAATGCTGATTGTTTCTCTAACACATGGAATGGGTTAAATGAGGTCCCAAATGAAAGAATAAAGATGCATTGTAATAAATCTCTAAGCTAGTATCATGCCCATTTATATTAAAAAAATTATAATACTTTAGTTTGCCTAGAAATATAGAAAAAGTAATTTTTAAAGTTGGATTGCTACTGCTAAGATATTAGGACTCATAAATTATTCAGACAGTTACAAAAAGTGCATTTTAAGCTATAGTAAGTTGCAATAGCTGACAGTTACTCTGCCATCTGACTGATACAAAGGTGATGAAATACCTTAGAGGCTTAAACTTCCATATAAGTAATATAAAAGCTATCATGGATGAAGATTTCTGAGTAACCTCCTAAATGATATCAAATGAAGGAAAAATGCACCCAAACCAGTGGTTTGATGAGCTCATTAGAGCTGCCTTTTCTATATCTGGTCCAACTCGAGATGCGAGGGAAGTATTACAGCAGCCAGAGAGCATGTCCATGAAGCAGAGGATCAGATTGTCCAGAAGCATGTGATGTGTTAAGTAAATAGTCTCTTATCTATGCCCCAGGCAGGCACACTGAATCTCCTGTGCTAGAACAAACCTGCTATGTTACAAATCCCAAGTTAATTGATGTTCAGTACCACACCACTCTGAAAGACTCACAAGTACATGTTCATGATAGCATTGTCAGTCCTCCATGTTCAAAAGCAGAATGTTTACTGGCTTTTTATGTATGCTAACAATATAAAATGAAGCTTCCTCCATTTTTGAACTCCCAGCTTCTCTCGAGGTTTTGAGTTAGCTAACGTTACTGACTTTCTCAGGTTTACACTGAAGTACTTTTGCTACTTATTATAGGAGCTTTCTCTGGGCCATGTAAGTGGGTGATAGGATAGATGTTCATACGACATGCTGCCTTGCTGTATGCATCTTGCAGCTTCATTTGGGTTCTGAAGTTATAATTCTCTTTCCCTGCCTCTGTTCAGTAACTTCAGTTTCACAGTCCCCTCTCACTTTCACTGATCTTCTTTGATCTTGTGTGTTCCTCCTACTATTGTGAATTGCATATGGAACTCCAGAACACTGCTTCTCGTGGGAGCCAGGGAGAGAGAGAAGCAAGAACCCCAGAGTATTGTACATTCTCTGTGGCTCAGAGCTATTATTAATCATTGTGGCTGTGGTGTGGGCAGGTCTCCAGACAACACCTGGACTGGACAGGCAGACAGAGGAGCATCAATAATATTAATAGTTCTACTGGTTCTACCTCACCATATCAACAGCTCCAGATGATTTCTCTGCCTCCTGAGGAAAAGCAGCCATCAGAAAAAGAGAGTGTACTCTAGGTAAGCAGAAATTCCTCTGGCAGCCCTAGGCTGTGGGCACAGTTGTTGTCCATTGGTTGAAGCCCATGGCGCTGCAGCTGATGTCTTTCTGACTGACATGTGCAAATAAAGTGTGAGCATTCATGATGGAATCTATTGCCCATTACATTCAGCAGAACAAGTAAAGGTCTCTGATTCCTGAAGTTTCTAAGGTGAAAAGCAAACAAGGGTAACTTGTGTCTCTTTCTTGAAGAGCATACAAGGTGAATACTTACACAGAAAAAATCTATATATGATGTTTTCTGTTAGGGTTTTATATTCAAGAGAACCTGCAAGAGACTTGACTTTCTCTTCTGAGTCACAGTCAGTCTTCATGGTTGATGTAGTATTTTCTAGATGTTTCAGTCTCAATTCCCTTCTTAGTATCAATTTGGGGATGAAGTTTGTTCTGAGGTCTTGGACCAGATCCCCAGTATATGTTCGAGGTTTTTAAAGTTTAGTCTTGTACTCTTAAGGCCACATAGAACAGTGCTGGAGAAGATCTAGCACATGCCTGGGCTTTGGATGTGTCTTTGGATTTACCAAATACAGTATGCTCTGGCATGCTAGCACCGTGCTCCTTTTGTACAAGGAGCTTTGTTAGAGTTAGTACTGCAGTGGGAGATGAAAAATGAAATGCTAAGATATTAAATTCTGAATAAAACTACCAACTAAGGTTATGCATGAAGAGACTAGAACATTCTCTGCCTGTGCTTTTTAATCATCACAGAAGTATAAGATGCTAATAAATATATTTTTAAAATAGACTAAAAAAAATTTTTAGTTAATTTATAAGACAGTATTTTTCGGTCCTATTTTGAGGAAACCTTCAAGAATTAAATCTTCTTATGTCCCCTTTGTTTAGATTTCTAAATATGTTATGGAGAAGATGGTGGTGGCCTGCACATTTCATCTGTACATCATGGGCCCACATGCACCTTTTGGAGCAGGGGAAGGAACACAGAAAAGCTCCAGCAAAGGCAAAGAAAATTAGAGCTGCTAAAGTAGGAGGTTGTGTGCCAGAGACTTTTTTTTTTTTTTCCTGGACCTTTTTTTGCTGCTAATAGTAGATTCTGTGGGTGTACAACTGCTGACAGCCACATATAAACACTGCTGCAGAATTCCACTATCCCTGCTGCAATTTTTGGGCCTGTTGTGCTGTAATTTCAGAGCTTCTGTTTTTGTGTATCCAATTATAGATCTTATTTTGGTGTTGAAATTTCAGCAGGTGGCTATAGTAGGCACAAATCTAGCTAACTTTTATGTATGAAATCATAAAAGCAATCATTAGAGACAAAGCTTGGTTGTAAACTGAGCATGATGTAGTCTTTTTTTTCCTATTAAAAAAAAAAAAAAAGTCCAAATCTGTACAGATTTGGACCCCTCTGAACAGAGGAGGTAAAATGAAGCGCAAAGTATCTGTGCTCCACACATACACTAGTGCTACAGATATGTAAGAAGTTATAAACAAGAGTTAATTGCATTGTAATTGTGCATAATCCCATGAACTGTTCACCACTGAAGTCATAATTAACTGTCTGCATGCACAGAGCTGCCCAGTAATGTCTCCTAGCAGCACCTATCATCAAGGACTTGGCATTAGGTTAGAATGGTTTACATAGAGCCAGTTACAAATTGTAATTTTCATCAAACAGTACAGTACTTTTGTCTGTTCTGATTAAGAACCACACTCATTTTCTAGCGTAAGATGTAGTGACAAGTGTCAAAGCAATTTTTTTCATTTAACAACATATTGAAGCATCAGTACTACTGGTTATTAACAGAGGAAAATAATAGTCCTAATGCAACACAAAAAGAATGGATGTAATTGTCATGTCCCTAAACTGGCATTTTTGGACAGTAAATTTGAGAGCTACATAATTTGAATAGTTGCATGATCTTTTTTTCTGCCTCTGCCCCCATTCCTATTAGAAGGGAAAATGATCTCCAGTTTTATGCCATGTCTTATTTTAGCTAACTAGTCAAGTGAAGTAAATGGAAAGAAATCGTATTAAATTTTCCAATGCCATATGCTATTTCAGAGACAGAACAAAGAAATTAAAACATTTTTGTAACTAGTTCAAAAGTAATCTCTCTAGTGATCATGTACAATTTAGACTTCAGTGTGAGTATACTCATGAAATGCCTTCAGATATCAACCCACATTACAATCTGCTATTTTGTTTTGAATGAATGTGTCGTGACTAGAAGTTTAAGTGGTAACTACAGATAAGATTAAATGCAGCACTTTAATGATACCCCTTTTCAAGTTAGCTGCTGGAAATATTTTCATTTAATTTGCTGAAGTCCATTGAGAGTATAATTTTATTTTGCTTTACATAAAATTAACAAATTTGTGATGTTCACAAACCAGTGCCAAAATCTTAATTGAAATAGGCTTTTTTTTTTTTTCTAGACTTAAGCATGTTGTTTGGAAAATAAGCATACTGTCTGAAATAATTGTATCTTTGATCTTAAAATACTGAGACAAATTCAGCTGGAATATTTTGCCTCTGCTTCAATTGTGTAGAGTATTTGGTTTTCTGTGCTACTCTTTTAATGTGTTGTACCATAATGCCATTAGTTTAGAAGGGCGTCCTTGCTGGGTTTTGTCCCAGAGCATTCATTCTCATTTTCCATAGTGGGGCGAAACTGGTTTTTGTTCATTCTCAGCAATTTTAGTAAATCTGATTTGAACCACTGTATTTGTGTTAGTGGTAGTACTTTAGCTCAAGTATTTAAACCTTTATGAACTGGCTGTCTAGCTTCTGGCCTGTGGGAGTGTGAAAGTCCTACAGTGGAATTGATGTGGTTTCACCAGGCAGAAATGGGATGCGTGGGAGTACAGGAACTGAAAGTTAAAATCCAGAGAGATCAACAGGAGGGTATACATATCTTTTATTAGTAAGAACTCAAATCTGAAATAACATCTTTTTGATCCTGTGAAGGACAGGAGGAAAGCAGTGAGTTGAGATGCAAGGCTTTGGCTAGGGAAGTTGGCACAGCATTTCTTCTAATCCTTTCTCTACCGTCCGCTGGGATAGATGTAAGGTACAAACAGGCTTGGGTTTGCTCTGCTCATTTTCAGAGCTGGCCACACATGAGCCTGGTTTGGTGTTTAAATTAATAGGGTCTCTCAAACAGCATTTTGAGGACAGAGTGAAAGAGCTTTCATGGATCTATAAGTGTTCTTGTCAACAGGTCCAAAAAGGGAACCTGCATTATTTTCTCCATGAACAGAGCTACCTATGTATGCTAGAGCTGGGAAGGGGAGCTAGAGCTGTGAGACAGATCTTGTAGTTTTCATTCTTAATATAGAAATGCTGCTACAACTGAAATAAGTACTCAGGATTTTTGTGTACAGTTTTCAGATCAAACCCTTCAAAGAAAACTCTCTGTTAAATCTAAGTTACTGCTACATTGTTCCAAATCCATATAGTACTGGTATTTCCTAAATCCTGTTTCATTTGATACTTCATACTGTACTCCGAAATATTTTTGAAGTGAGGAATAAGGACCTACTAATTTGCAGTCCTTACTAGGACAGCTTTCTTGGGCTGTTGCTTCCAAATAATCTGAGTAGCAGTTGACATATGAACCTAGTTGGCAAGGGTGCCAGCATAGCTATTTCTTGACTGTGATGCTAAGTAGGTCTTACTGACCAACTTTTCGTTGTTATTTGCCCTAGGGTCACACTCAAATGGCTTTAAAAGAACATGGAAAGTAAACCAACGAAGTTTGAAGATGACTGTATATTTTAGATGTAGATAGGATTTGATTATAAATCATTAATATCTTTATTTGCCTTCAGTATTCTATATGAAATAAAAAGGTTTACTTTTTGAAGAAAACTAAAACCACAACAAAAAAAACAACAAAACCAAAACCAAAACAAAAAACAAACAAACAAACCCCACAAAAACCAAAACCAACTACAACCAAACCTACCCTTCAAAACTGTACCCCAACCCCCTAGGAATTTTGTCAATCAAATTTCATCCCAAGATCACCACCAGATAAAAATTCCACCCAGGGCTCTTACAGTCAGGGCAAAACAGTTCTAGAGACTGGACACAATTTTCTGAGTTAATATTGAAATACAGGTTCCAGATATGTTTTTACAACAGGAAGATGTTTTGTGACTGAAGATGACCCTCCATCTGTCCTCTCCTTTTTCTGCCTTGTTATGGATTTCTTGAAGTGTTCAAGGCATTAGACACTGAATGCTGAACATTGCCTGATGACAAACTGCGGAGCCTTCTTTGTGACCCGTATGAGGAGGAGGCCAAGTTTGGAATAATGAAGCTCTGACCTTCAGCATGGAGCAGCACTTTTACTGCTCGCATGCCTGTGTACATAGCTTTCTGAATGGAGTGCTCAGTGTTCAATCTCTAAGGAAGCGAGAGGCCTCATAAACAAACAATCAGTAAAAAATCCAACTGGTTTATTAGGTTGGAGTTATATTCATTCATCCTTATGGTATGTCATTAAAAAGGGCATTAAATTTACATGTTCTTAAACTCATGTCTACTAGAGCTTTTCTAGCAAGTGGGTTGATATGTCTCTGTCTTTTGGGATCTTAATTTGCTTAGCTGGCTACCTTTCTTGCTGTTTTCAAGGGAAGCTCAGTAAGGTATACCAGTTTATTAATGTGATTACAGAGTTCGAAGCAGTATTTTTGCAGAGGCCTGAGGTTGTGGGAGACTACATTCCCTTACCTGGCTGCCACTGGCAAAGTGATCCAAGCTAGTTAAGCTAGTTAAGAAAGCTGGTCCAAGGTAGTTAAGAAAGCTGTTACTGTTCTTTGACTCCTCAAAAACTTCCAGAACTTCTGTCATACTAGATCAGGAATAGTTTAGCAAGTCCGAAAATTAGACTTCTCCCCATCCTTACTGGGTAAAAAACAGGTCTGTTCCTCAGCTCCTTTTTCCAAGATTTTTCTTCTAGACATGTAACACTAACCTGTGAAAAAGGAAATACCTTAATTAAGTTCACCATGTGAAAATCCCAGGAGAGTAAAAGACCCCTTGAAATTGCCTTTTGCCTAACTTAGAAAAGTAACATGAGTGTGTAAAAACTGTTTGAGAAACCTGTATGGGGCAGAACACAAGGGGAAAGCATGCATTCACAGCAGGAGCAGTGAAGGGCATGTGAAGTGGCAGTGTTGATGTTACCACGCTGACTGAAGTGGAGATGATTTCACAGATTTCGCAGAATGTTAGGGATTGGAAGGGACCTCAAAAGATCCCTGCTGGAGCAGGAACACCTAGATGAGGTTACACAGGAAGGCGTCTAGGCAGGTTTTGAATGTCTCCAGAGAAGGAGACTCCACAACCTCCCTGAGCAGCCTGTTTCAGTGCTCTGTCACCCTCACTGAGAAGTTTCCTCTCATATTTAAGTGAAACCTCCTGTGTTCCTGTTTGCACCCGTTGCCCCTTGTCCTATCATTGGTTGTCGCTGAGAAGATCCTGGTTCCATCCTCATGACACTCACCCTTTACATATATACAAATATTAATGAGGTGACCCCTCAGTCTCCTCTTCTCCAAGCGAAAGACATCCAGCTCCCTCAGCCTTTCCTCATAGGAAAGACACCCAGCTCCAGTCCCTTAATCATCTTTGTTGCCCTGCACTGGACTCTCTCCAGCAGCTCCCTGTCCTTCTTGAACTGAGGAGCCCAGAACTGGACACAATATTCCAGATGAGGTCTTACCAGGACAGAGTAGAGGGGGAAATGATGGCTGAGTATTGATGTGAGTGCAGAATTTATAAGGGTTTGGCGTAAGCATATGCTACTGTTGAACTGTGACCAACATGTGGATTGCATTATGAAAGAGAGGCTGCAGTTAAGAATTTTTTTGGGAAAAACTATGAATGTATGCATATACTTCATAGAAATGCATGTGCTATCATCTCTGTCAGGATTCATGTCAAGATGGCTGCAGTGAGGGTCAAAAATAGCATTACTGAGTTTATAGCTGTGAGGGTTCCTGTACCATAATTGTTATACATGCTGTGGTCTAAGGTAGGGGCATTAAAAATAACTTCAGAAAAACAACAAATAGAAGATATTTTGTAACAGTCTTGTAATTTTGGAGACAGTATAGCTTATAATAAAACCAGTCTATCCCCTTCATGTTGTTCTCTGTTAAGGTAGGAAAACCTCCTAATCTGAATGCTCTGAGGTTGGTGCTGAGATGAGTGTTTTCCTCATTGCTCCAGCCTGAGATAGTCTCAGCATGGCGCCGCAAGAGGCAGCTGCCTATGCTGGAATTGTGGAAACAGTGAGAAAGACTTTTCGTCACAGACAGGAGGTGGCATGTGGGTGGATTTTGTGGGTTCCCTAGTACATTCCACACTGAATCTCAAGAAGAGCTCATCATATTGCTATCTTTAGAAAAGATATTATTTTCTTTAATCTAAACTAACTAGCTTTACACCACTGTGATCCTCTTCCATCTGACAAACTGTTTTGTGCAGAAACAGGCTTTGATCAGTGTCATCCTTATATATAATGTATATAGTTCTGTTTCTAGTTGAGCTATTTTTCAGAAATATTTTCTCAAGAACTACACCATATGATACTGGTTTTGGCTTTAAAATCATGATCATTCCTATTTTAAATTGTAGAACCATGATTCATTTTAATAAGCTATGATATCTTTGCTAACTGATACTCAAGTATATATTCAAGTTTCTGAAGAATATCTTGCTTGCTGCGTAGGAAA
Organism: Patagioenas fasciata; assembly: GCF_037038585.1. Classification (NCBI taxonomy): domain Eukaryota; kingdom Metazoa; phylum Chordata; class Aves; order Columbiformes; family Columbidae; genus Patagioenas; species Patagioenas fasciata. Next base: position 47,768,482 of record NC_092523.1, on the reverse strand, counting down.
TTGAATTCTGTCTTTCTATCAAGTACATGCAATTAAATATCAGACTGGATTGAGATTTTAGCCTGCTTTTACAGCATGTTTTCTGCTGCAGCTCTGGGTGAGACATTCTCCACTTGGGTAGTGTATCTTTGCGTTAAGCTAGGTACATGGGGGCAGGAGTAAAAGCAGCGCTTGTCTTGCAAAATATGCTACTGAGCTGTATTGATTTCTCATTTGGCTGTCTTGGGTGTTCACCCTGGAAATCCAGCTAGATTTCTAGTCGCTCAGGAGAAGGCTGATTAGTATTATGTTATCTAATGAATGCATATAGGCACTGAGGGCTTATGCATCATTTATGCACTCTGAACAAACCAGAGAAGACATATGAAGTAATGAACTGCCCAGCAAGTAAATCATGGAGCTTGTTAGACTGCGCAATTAAATTATTCTTTGTTTTTTTGGAAGGCAGAAATAAACAATGGATTAGTATTATGATTATTTGTCTGTTTGTGTTTTAAAGCAGCTGTGTACTTCATGATTCTGCAGTGTGAGATGAAACAGAAGATGTGGTTTGGAAACCTGAGGAATCAGGTTAAGCATACATGGCCAGAACCTTCAGCTCCCCTTGATTTGGTCTCTGATTCAGATTTTGTCATTAAGTTATCAACCAGGAGTTCCAGATTTCTGCTGAAGGTTTTCTGCCTTTCTTATAGCCTTTCCAAATATTTCTTGAAGGCAGTGTTGGCATATCTTCTTAGTAATGCTGTCTTACACTAACTGCTCTGGATGTGAGACTGGATCTGTAGGCCAGTAGCCTTGATTGTCTCAATTTCAGATGATGTTAGGTATCAATGGTGAGTGTGTGATGACTCATTTTTAAGGAAGGCCAGACAGTTAATAATGAGTTCAAGCTAGACAAAGTATTTTTCTTAAAACCAAACCAGTGTTCTGGATTGCAGAAGGTCAAAGTGGTTTGTTCTGAGTGCCCAAGTAAAGTGCTTTGTGAAAGGGGGTAAGGGAACACTCATACTGATCTCTGAAATCCATGAAGAATATATTCCATTCCATCTTCTGCATTTTTCTTCTGATGGTTCCTTTGATCTTTGTTACAGAAAGTGTTCCTGATTTTCAAAGTTGATGTCCAGTTGTGTATGTGCATGTGTGAGAAGGGAGTGTTTCATTCACTGCCAAGTTATGCTTTTATGAGTGGGAGAGTTTCATTCTGTTCCTAAGGACTGATTGCATATCATATCAAACAGGGCATGCAAATTTCCACATGTTTATCTTAATTTTAATATAAGAATTTTGACTTGGTCATTTGTTTCAGAAATGCTACCCTCCCAAAAGAAAGCAGGAAAATGAGGCAGATGCTATAATCATAACAGCATTGCAAAATGTTCTCGCATTCATTCTTCATGAAGTATGCCGAGGAGATTTTGACAAGGAAGAGCAGCAATCTGGCCTACCATTGCGGTATTAGTCATGTAATGGCTATAAAAAGTAAATCTTTCAGTGGCAGCCTCTTCTAGATTGGACATGATCCCATTTTTCTAGCTTCAGATTAATTTCAATGTCTGGGAATTTATAATTTCTTGGTCATACGTTGCATTTTGGGAATGGGCTTGGACTTTACATTCCATGTTACAATGAAAAGTTACAATTTTCTGCTTATTTAATGAGATCTGTGCAGTTTATTAGAGAGCTGTGCTTAAGAATACTTCTTTTAAGTACTGTATTGTCATCTTCAAGCAATCTAGAGAGAAAGTATGAGGCAGGTAGACTATTGGAGCAGGGAGAGATAAGGGAGATACTTGCAGGGGCAGGGAAGAGGCAGGGAGACAACTGTCAATCAGGGACCTGGGCACTGTTAAGAGAGAGAGATTCTTGGGATAAGCTTCCATGTAAACAACACTGCTGATTTCAGAAGGTTTATGTTTGGTTTTACATAGGTTTGAAAACACAGTGCTTATAACTTCCACGTGCTCTGTATTCACAAAACTTCAAATAATCTCACTGACAATTGTGCTTCCTTTTTAATATGGAGAAAATGGGTTAGACTGCAAACAGGATAAGTTTTAATTTTCTTTTAAATGACAACTGTTGCTTATGAAAGTAATGACTTTTTACACGGAAATAAGTCCAACTTAATAAAGGCAATATGCAGCATGCTCTATACCTCTAGAGCTATGGACTTATTTGCATTACTCTTGCTTGATCATGCTATACTGTCCAATAAGGAAACTCTCCTGTTGATTTCATAGTGCTTTGAATCTCTCTTGTATGAAAGTGTGTATATTCTAGCTGCCCCAGGCATGATGACAGTACTGGCAGTAGATGACAGAAATAATTGCACAGCAAAGCTTAATACAAGCATGGTGTCGGTATACAACAAAGTTAGTGTTGTAAAATGGAGCCTTTATAAGTTAATGCAATGGAAATAAAAGAACAAGAATGAACATCTGAGCCTATCACTTACAAAGCAAATGAACTGCAAAAGGAAAAGCAGTGTCTTGAAGAAAAGAAAGGGTTATAGGAAACTGTTGTGCATTTTAGACAGGCAGAAATGGTGTCATATATTCATTAAGTCCAGCAGTCAAACCATTCACCAGCTTTGGTTGTTTTGATTTAATTTCACACAATCGAACTGAATTTTGCTGGTCACTAATGCTGTGGCCTCAATAACTGGACAGATGAGTCTTTGTCCTGCCACATGTGTTCTTGTCTATGGCATCACCATCTACTACTTTAAATGGGAGAAGGATTGTCAGTGTCTTTTGCCAAATGTGGTTGAAATCTCTCACTTATTCTGTGGCAATAAAAGTGCTTTTATAGGCAAGTGAAGGTGTGTCAGACTTGGTTTGTATAGGTGAGATAAAGTTTGCAAAGTTGCTACTGTTGAAAAGGAGCTGAAAATGGTGATAGTGTATACCATATACTCACAGTGGAGTTATGCCTTTCTGTCAGTATCCTTAAATGTTTGCAAAACATAATCTTTGATGCAGAAACTTTTTCAAATAATTGAGTGGAGTTTATTGTATTTCAAAACTTCATTCTCAGCTGTTTTTATTGTTTAATGTAAAAACCACTCTTAAGCTAATATGTATATTTGAAAGTGGAAAAAGTAAATACCACTTTCTTCATAACAACTTGTAAAAAGTTAAAAGAATTCTGCATTTTTATGTTATTAGATGGAGTAATTTTCAGATTAAAGAACTCTTCGATTTGACTGGCAGTGCATTCATAATCTCTAGAACAAATTAATTTCTTCCTGAGTTGGTCTCTTTATTTTTTTTTTTTTCCTCCCTCCATCTCTGGATTTCAGATTGACGCAGGGTAGTATTGGTTTTGTCTGTTTTCACCACTGTGACTTGTGGTAATTGCTGAAAGCCCTGACACGAGGAAGAAGTTTGAAGTTTAGCTGATTTAGGAATGTGTTATTTTAGTCTTATGATTATATCAAAGTCTAGTTGCATATCCTACCTGTGCTCTCTCCCCTCTGTTCCCCAAGAGAACTCAGACTGAGCTCTGTTTTTTCTTGAAAAGTAACCCTCTAATTCAGCATGCTCTGGATCAGGTCAGCAGGCTTACATAGGTTGTGGTCACAGTGGCAGTGCCCTTCCCTTTCTTTTCTTAATTGCAGCCTTCAGCCGACAGGTTAACTAACATCTTGTCTCTCTAGGTGAAACAATGCAATTCCTCTTGGACTAAATTTGAGCATGGCGAATAGCCCTCCAGTTTGGCGTTTTGTGCTAATGAAAGTGGCAAGCACTTCTGGACCCTTCTTCTTTGGGAGCCTGAGACTGGTAGCTGATGAGAGTGACTGAAACTTTTTCAAAGCAAGTATTATTGATTTACTTAAGTGTATATAGGTTGTTATTATTTAACCCCCATTTATGATTACTGTCAGCATGGTTTGACTTCTTTGCCGTAATCTTTCTCTTAATCCTCAGGAGTAACCCTCATCTATGGATGCGGGAGAAACCCAAAGGCGCTCTTGAGGCTTTCAGTTGTCACTTCATAAAGACCCATCACACTTTCCCCTTCCCTCTTATTAGGATGTATTTTCAGTGTCTAAACATTTTCAAGGCAGTAGTGTAACTCTCCATTTCCAGAGGAAAACATCTCTTCAACTGTTAGCCCAGCTCTTGGTATATTCCTCCTGTGCAGATTCTGCTTTGAAGAAATGCCTTACTTCTATTTTATTTATTTTATCCTACCTCATCCTAGGCTAGCAATTTAATCACAAGAAAGTAAAACTGAAACAGCATGCTGTATACTTAAAATATCTCACAGCTCACTCTTCACTTTAGTGGGTAGGGCCTTTTGTCATTGCAGGTGTCTATTAAAATAGTAAAGTTTGGCAAAGAAGAAGAAAATGTGACTGTACACCCTGAGCTTAGAAAGAACACGGATTTTGTTTTATCTATACTGAGAGCCCAACACTATCAGACCATAAATGAGCAATAAATGTGATCATTAATTATTACATTGGTTTATTTCTCTACTTAATTTGTCACCTCTTTAATTCTTTTCACAGAGGAAGAAAAAAATCTGATCTTCTTAATTCTAAAAAAATAATGGCCAGGCAAACAAAACTTATTCTATGACTGGTGTTTATAAATCACTGCCCATATAGTTCCTCCTAGGAAATCTGAAATCATGGGGGTTTTCTAAACATATGCTTGATGTTGAAGTTTATTATTCAATAAACCGATTCAAATTTCATCTCTGTTTCCTTGATCATGTGTGTAGGTTATAAAATTACTTGCTTTAGTGTGTGTTGTCTGAATCTCAGTTGCTACTACATCTGTTAGTTGGTGGCAGTCTTTTCTGGATAGTCTTTAATCTAGCTAGTCAAAATTCAGTTTATTCCATGTATAACTGGACCTCGCTTCCTTAGAAACTCATTTGTAGTACACCTAACCAGCATTACTAACCAGGAGATATTTAGTTTCATTTTACAAATAAATGTTTGACCCTTCGGGATAGAATATCTTAGGCAAGTTGCTGGATTTCTTAACCATCTGTTTAATTAAACGCACAGGAATGGGCTTAGATGATCCAGTTCAAGCTTTCTGAAGATTTAATTTCCTTTGTATTAATAAATTTATTTCAGTCTAATAGGAGGTGGGCCCATAGAGAACTACTATGCCTGTTACAATTCTTAGTATTTTTGTCTGTAATTTTGGGAATTGGAATATCTAAAATTGAAGAAATGCAATTATGGTGACTTGAAGTATTGCTTCAGATGCTGTTTTCTCAACTAATATGTCTTCTGATAGAATAATTACAATAAGCAACATAAATAAGGACACACATAAAAATAAAAGCTTGGGGGTTTTTTGAGTGTTTTTTGGTTGTTTGTTTTAATACTGGCAGTTACTAATAAAACACAGGTGTTTTTGCATTGGTCATTGCAGTGTTAATGATGTTTCTTTGGGGGACACACAAAGCATCCTTTTGCTAGGATTCATATTTTACTGTCATCATTGAAACTTAGCAGGCACAGCATTACACAGTGAAAGCTACAGTGCCACTGATTTAAGAGATAATAGTATAGACCTGTCCCAGTGTATCATACTAAACTTTTCTGTGGTGATTTGTTGTACAAAAGGGAGAGGTTTATAATCTTGAAAGGTACAAAAATTACATTGGTTTGAATAGAGCTGTTAGAAACCTATCTGTTACATGGCTTGGAAAAAAGGTTTACAGTCTGGAAGGGAAAAATAATCTCTAGGAAAATTAGTTTTCCACCAAATTTGAAAAGTTAATAACAGGTTGGGCTATGCACTTGAGATGTGTATACACAAACCCAGCATATTTCAGCAGGCGAAGCATCAGACTTGAGGTTCAAGAGAAGTGTATGTGGAAAAAAAAATAATAGGGTTCAGTCACTTAGGTTAGTAACAACATGTACTACTCACCCTACCAAAAATAAAAACTGTGTGAAAAGCCATAGCTTTGAGAGTTTAGGAGTTTGGCAATGGAGTATGGATATCTTTAGGCTTCTGAATTAAATTTGGTCTTAGTAGTGGCCATAAGTTAATTTGTGAGTAGATGGAAAATATTTACTTAATTGGTCACTGTGGAGTGGAATGGTAGTACCAGTCCATTTTTTGTTGAAGAAGAGTCTGCACTTGGAAAAACTTATCATCCAAAACAGCACTAATTCCTGTCCTTGTTTTCATGCTCTGCAGCATTGCTAGGAAAGAACTGGGCACAGACTGATGCATCAATTAAGTCCCAAATGCAGTCCGTATAGATTAAGGTTCAAAAATGTTAGTATGTCATTCTGGATGGCAGCTGAACTGTCTGGTTGATGAACAAAGGATTTCAGAGCTATTAACGAACTGCCTTAGACAAGTCCTTGAACATAACTCTAAGTCATGTGAATGCAATTTCAAAAGTTAACTTGCAATGTGGAATGCAGCATACCCACTTTCGAACTCCAGGTGTTTACTGTTCACAGAAGCTCTCTTTCATGTGAAAATAATGGATTAGAGATACTCAGTTTGCAGTAGTGTATGGCTTTAGCATAGTATGACAGGGCAAACACAACTGTCTTCAAATGAAGCCTGTTAGCACATTCACAAGTGTTCTGTGGTTTATGATTTTTTTTGTTTTCAGCAGCAATGACATTTGAAAGGTTTATGTTCTGGCTGGTAAAGGAATTATTATGTCTGATGTCAAAACACTTGAAAAATGGTGTTGTGCAATGTCTATTGCCTAGGCAGTTGATGTGAGCTAGCATAACCAAGAGCTGTAGTAATGGAGCTGGGAAGTATTTTGGAGGCTGCCCAATCCTTTAACCATGTTTTTCACTGCTGTGTACCGAAGGTGAATGGTGCTCTAACAGGTTCTAGCCAGCTCCTCATGTGAGAGAATTATTCTGCTGTCTTTACAACGTGTATGTTCATTCTTCTCAATATTCATAAGACATATGGAAGGGCTTAATGTGATTTAAAAAGAAATAGGATTACCCAAACTGTGAAAACTTAAAGGATTTGACTAGTACTAGAAAAGGGCACTATCAGCAATGGAAAGTAGTTAAACCATCTGTAGCCACAGTATAATAGAAGAGCTTAGATTATAAAGCATCCCGACTTTGTACAATACTAGTTTTCATTTTAACCCTTTTTCATAGAATTATCGAATGTCCTCAGTTGAAAGGGACCCACAAGGATCATCAAGTCCAACTCCTGCATATGACAACTCCACAGTTCACACCACGTGTCATGATCAGTTAGAGAAGGCATTCCAATTTATGACTTGGAGTTATTTCTTTACCATGTTCTTATTATTTTGTACCAGCACCTCCTGTTAATGACTGGGAGGAGCCACTATTTTTGACAGCAGCAACAAAGTCTGTTTTGCTTGATAAAGAGAAGGCTGTGTGCTAAAGAACTGTCTTGCATTTCAGGAATTACTGAATCTGTAAGGACAATGTTTCAAGTAAGATGTTGGGCTGAGATTCAGGCGAGTTGTTGCAGTAGCTGATTGACAGAATATTTGCGTGAATTTTGTCTATCATGCTTTTTCTTGGCATAAAGGGTGCAGGAGAGGAGAGTTGCTCATTTTGCTGACTTTCCAGTTCCTTGGGGAGCATGCTGAAATATTAATTAATACTTTTAAGAATTCTCACATGCTACAGAAAAAGGGGTCCTGTAAATATCTTCTGAAACACTGACTCCTTCTGTGGTCATGAGCATCATCCTTTTTCACCTGCAATGTAACATCCACTCTTTTGTCTCTAATAGGCACATAAGAATTGTACAACGCTAGCATGGCAAATACTAAATGCTATAAATATTGGTATAAGGAATGATGTTTTATGGACTGTACCTGTCACATCAGTATTTCCCTTGTGTTTAGTAACCTTACCTAGTGATGGGAGAGGCTTTAGGCTGAAAGCTCAGATTGGGTTACGTTGTGGATGTCCTCCTTAACTTGGAGTAACTTTAGCAGTAAATTTTCGTATTTATAGCATTGAAATATATGTGCCTCCGATATTGCAGGGAGAGATTATTCTTTTACCTCCAAACTTAAAAGGCTCAGGCTCAGAAATAAAAGACAAACATGGCCATAAACACTATTAGTTAGGACAGTGTGTTGCAGAAGGAGCATAGACAACTTACGTGCAGGACCAGATCCCAAGAATTAACCTTGTTACTTTTGCCCACTGGAGAATGACAAATCTCAAACTCAGCATCCGCTGAACACTAATATCATTTGTGCTGGCAAATTATTGGTCTGTAGGGAAAAACTTCTGAGGACCGTTGTCTTTATTTCACCTAACGTGTTCATGTAACCTTGTGTGATGAAGTACTTGGGGGTGTGAGGGGAGAAAGAGCTTTTCTCTGTTGCACATGCACAGGAAAAAGCTCCTGAGAAGTAAGAAGCATCATGAAGTTCAAACAGTGCTGTAGTGTTGAAGATTTGTTTCAGTTTCTGAGAAGAGCAAAAAAATATTTTAAGCCCTGAGGCTGAGACGCATAAGCAACTCCAAAAAAGCAGAGTTAGCTACATTTCTTAACCAAAGAGGAGTAAAGGGGGTGTAAATTCCTCCTTTCCTCTGGCTGTCCTGTTGCTGTGTGCTCATGATAGGTGCAGTGGTCAGAGTGCGGTATTTATAGCTAGTACAGCAGAATTAGTTAAGGGTACTGATTTAACAGAAAGTTCCAAATGTTCCAAACTAGAAAAACCACAGAAGATGGGTGGTGTTATGTTATGGGCTGGTGTGGTTTTTTGGCTTTGTGTGTGTGTTTGATTGTTTTTTGTTTGCTACCTTTTTTTGGCGTGTGTTTGTTTATTGGTTGGGTTTTGTTTAATAAATATATAAAATCAGCCCTAAACTTGAGCATTAACACAGAGGGAACAATTTAGAAGGATGTTTATAAGCAAGGATCTTTAATAAACTATTCTTCTACAAAATCCAACACTTAATTCCTTTTGATGTAAGTGGAAAAACTTACTTTTGTCACAATGGGATATGGATCTGGCCTATTATCTATTTCTGTAATAAAATCTAGGAGAGAAAAAAATAACTGCCAAAGATGCTGTGCAATAAAAAAAGTAATTCATATTCACTCCCCCTTATTCACTTCTACCTGATAAAACTCTTGCAGAAATACCATGTGCTGGTATATTTATAATCCTCCTTAAGATGTATATAAAAATTCTGCACTCACAGTAAGGAAAGTGTGTTAATATATGGTTGAGGTACAAAGAATGCTAATGATGTTAATCTCTATTTTTCCAATTTGTGAGTGCTAGAAGGCAAGTCAACTGAAAAGAACAAAAGATTATCTGGGTTCAAAACAAGCAAATAAAAATGTTGGAAATTTAATTAATCCCCTGCCAATTTGTCTGAAAAATACCTAAACTTGGTTATCTCTGACTCCAGAATTTTGAGAGATCATTCAACTGCTGATGCAATTGAATTTAAGCAATTGGATTTTAAATTATAACTTTTTTAGTACCTCTAATTGGTAGAATTAAAAAAATATAAACAGTAGTGGAAAAAAAAAAAAGGAAAAAGGATGAAGGTTTTTAATGCAGTTATTTATAAATTGGTAGAACAACCTCTTTTGCATGCCAATGTTAATTTCAGATATGCTTTAATATCATTCCTATAAAAGGATTTTTCTTCTAGTGTAGAGTCCACGCAAAGGCAACAACTGAGTGTTTATGTGGAGCTCTGTGTAGTAGATGATGTATAAGTGTGGTGATTTAAAAGGAATATTGAAATAATTATGCTCTGAGGGCACAGTATTCTGCTAATACTACCTGCAATGCAAAAGATTAGAGAAAGAAGAAAGTGTCTCATACACTTCATAGATTGTCCTCCCCTTCTTGCCACAGCTGAGGTTCTGGTCTCAGGAGGGAGAATGCCGACAACTACTATTGGTCATTCAAGAATTAGTTTCTGTTTAAGACCTTTCCTCCTTATCCCTTGTCCTGTGCAAAACAGAAAGAATTTTAACTGAAATCTTCAACTGTGTAATGACTGGAATGGGGCAGGGATGCAGGAATTCCATGTTACAACAATTCTACACTGCTCTACCAGCCTGATGGTGTACGGCTTCTGTGAAGTATATTTTTAAACACTGACAGATAATAAGTAATCTATAGATTTAATTGTGACTTTAGATATTGGATTAAGCAGAAGTATTTTTATTTTAAAACAATGCCCAGATTATTTTCATATATGAATTGGTAGATAGAATATGAGGTAGTTCTGGCATTTTGATTTTAAAGGTTTGACTACCATCTTAATACAAAGATAAATTTATTAGGGTGTGTAATATTTGGAGTTCATTGTATGTCCATGTTTCTCTTTTTTTAATTATTATTTTTTTTTAAATTTATTTTAGTGCTACTACACTTTGCTTTTAATTATACCAACAAAAATTCAGAGAAATTCCACTACTGTTAATATTTTACTGAAACTACACAACTGTAACTCGGGACAGAGGATGTGTTTACATCATTATTCTTGTTATTTTGCTTGCCTCATAGGTATACAGTATGCTGTCTGTAGTTAAAAAGCAAACAAATGAAACCTATAAAAACAAACCAAAACCAACCACAATGAACAGGAACAAAACCTAAACACTTCAACAAACCTTTCTGTGCCCAAAAATCTGCAGAAAATCTAAGTAGTCTGGTATTTGGATCAAAGAGAACAAATGACAAACCAATAAGTAATAGGATGCTGAAGTGTGATCTGTTTTAATCTAAGATCCAGCATGATGTTATGTCCATTCCAGTGACTCTAGACAAATTGAGGTGCATTATTACCATTCACTTCCATGGTCAGGACAGTATAGGTATGTTCTCAAACTGGAACTTTTCCTTACGGGAGGCGGGGCTGAGGAAATGCTCCTATTGAACTGTCATTGACAGAGTTTTTAGCAGTAATGTATAGTTTTATTGGTTTCAAAAAGGTGTAATTAATATTTACAGATATCAGGGTGAAAGTTATCCACTCAAGTTCTAAGGGTTCTCTTGGTTATGAAATTACTGAGTTAAGAGGTGAAATCTGTTAGTTAAAATGGCCTCAGTATTTATAAATGAAAATTTATGCACATTTTTAAAGATCTGTAGGAAAAAAACAAACCAGAGAAACCAGAGTGTCTGACTTCTACTCTGGACATATTAGTACAAAAAAAAAAAAAAAATCAGTTCTGTTTTGTAAATATGGATTAAACATCCTTATAAAATGGGATTTTTATCTCCCCAGCTGGAATAAAATATATACCTCGCCGATCTACTATATTTTTTTTTTTTTCTTCATGGAGTTTTTTAATTGTGTCAATGAGCATGAATGTGTGTGATCTGCTTATTACAGTGCACTGAGATTCTTCAAATGTCTTTTGAAAGGAGTCCTTATAAACAGCTCTTGAAGAAATTAAGCTTGATGAAGTAAGTGGAAAGGTCTTCCTGTGGATGAATAGTTACTAAAAGACAGGAAATGAAGTTGAAGTAAAAACAGTCAGCTTTCAGAATGGAGAGAGGTAACTGGTAGAATCTTCCTTCTAGCACTTTGATTCTGGGATTTTTGCCATTTAATGTATTTATGAATGAGCTGGAAAGGGGATTAAATAAAAGCATACTTAGCTGTATTTAACTCTGAAAAACACGCAGCAGAACTAGAGTAGATGGAGAGGTATGTGGAATAGCTTTTACATGAGCAGAGACTGAAGAGACTAAGACTGCTCTGCCTAGGAAAGAGTCAACCTAAGAGAATATGATACAGACCTGTAAAATTATGAAAAGATAAAAAGTTACCAAGGAAAGATCACTCACTGTTTCCCATAGCACAAATTAGCATATTATCAGTTTGGACACTTACGACAAAATAAAGTTATTTTTTCACACAACGAGCAGTTAAATTTTTAGACTTCATCATTTGTCAGAGGATGTTTTAAAACTCAAAAAAAGCTATACAAGGGTTAGAAAAGGTTGAGACAACATTAGGAAGGACGGTCTGTTGGGTGCTTTGAAACATGATGATTTGGAGGAAATATACTACTCAGAAAGTCCCATAATTAACTGCTTATGATAATAAATAATTATAATAAATATTTCAGGGTAGCAGTTCTTATATCCTGCTTATGTTCCTTTTAGACTCTGTTTCTGCATACATTTTTCCCTCTCAGCACCACTCTGCTGCAGTGTATAGAAGCTGTCAAGTTACCTTAGCTTTTCATGGTTTGGAACCACTATACAATGCAAACAGGGTTTTAAAAACTGTTTAAACCTATGTAACTAGCTGTTACAGTCATTGTTACTGTATAATATTGTTGATACCTCCTGTTGCATAGTACTTAAGTAGTCCCTGCTTATTACATAGATGCCAGACGCTACAGAAGGAGCATATATTTAAGGAACTAACAAAATCGTAGATGGCAATACATCACTTACTACACATTGATTTTTACAGTTGGCTTTTCCAGACCTTGAAATATGTAACATTTTTCAGAAGGATTAAAATGGCAGTATTAAGTACCATAGGATAAACTCATACTGGCTAAGCGGAGTCCTGTATTTTTTTTTTTTTTTTGCCTATGTCTTGTAGATACAGGTTTAAGACCTGAACAAAAATCCCAGACCTTGAGTAATATGCCTACGGATGTGAACTTTTTAGGGTCAAGTCTAACCTTAGTGGGTGAAAAAGCAGGAGCTACTGCATTGAAAATGGAAATTTTGGGTAGATTAATTAAGAAAAAGTGTTTCCTTTGCCTGAGGGTAATCTATATGCAACAAGTCAATATGAGGAATTATTATTCTTGATTACCAGTGATTTATGAGAATACACTTCCACTGTGCCAGTTTTCACACAGTGCAGAATATTCTCTTCTGCTCTGTGGTTGTGTGTTGTGCCATAAGGAAGATGATGCGTGGATCGCATCTTGGGGCTGTGTGTAAAAAAAAAAAAAAAAAAAAAGTCATTAGTTTTTACTGAAACTTAATGTATATCCTACTGTGATGCAAGGGTGGTAAGAGAAACAGTGTACCCACCACAGCTCTACTTTTTGCACTCGTATAGTTACTAGGAGCTCTAATTGATTAAGAACAGTTGCAAAAAGGGGAGTGTTACAAAATTTGATTTTCGTGGTACAAACTTGTGACTAGAATTCCAACAGAATGCTTATATGTCCAAGGACTGTGGCTTTGGATGATTGTGGATAACTACTATATTGGAAGTTAGTAGTTAGATTCAGATTATGTTCTGATCTATGATGACAGAACAGTGCTGGAACTCTCTGTTAATGAATTTCAACAAATGAAAATTGTTATACTGTATTTTGCTTTCCCAGGCAAAAAGTGAGGGCAATTTTTCATGTTGGAAAATTGCAGTTTCATTGCCCACAAAAAACATCTACTCTTAAAAAACAAAATAAAACAAAGCAAAATCAACCAACCAACCAACCACACACACACACAAAACAAAACAAAAAAAACCAAAAACAAACCAACACCACAAAAAAAATTCCAAACCAAAATCTTTATAGAATGTGCTACACTCCAGGTAAGAATTTTTTACTGTATGTTGCCTAGGGTACTCCTGACATTTTCTCAGTCATGCCTGTAGTTTCTGGACAGCAGTTTAGCTGCTGCGATTAAAGATAAAATGCAACTGTGGCTTTTTTACAATAATTGCTGGGTGCCAGAAAGTTTCCTTAAAAGGCTACTGAAATTTATGGCATGAGCTGGGCTAATGCTGATAGAGATGCCAAGCTCTGACAGTCAGGTGAGGAGCAGCTGAAACACCTGTGCACCAGGCTCTTGGGCTTTCAGAACAGTCCTGAATTTGGAATGTCACCTTTGTAGAAGTTCTGTAACATAGTAGAGAAAGACAGGGTAGGTGAATGCTAGTGAAAACCTTCCTTTTCTTGATAAGAAGGATACTAAAGAAATGGAAATATGGGGCATAGTTTGCTATGTTTTTCTTCTCTTAAATATTCCAGGTTTTATGCTTTAAAGTAGAAATATGAACTCAATTTTGTGTGTTATCTGAATTAGGATTATAAGGTTGGGGACTATTTTATGTTGTTGATTGCAAGAATATTTGAAATGAATTCCTATGTTCTTGCTTTCCTATTGTCTTTCATTTTTCTAGGTAAATGAAAGTAAAAGTAGTAAATCCACACTTCAGTCAGTAAAGGCTGAATAGACAGGGAACAGATTGCAGCGCACAGAAGTAATACCTTCTTATTAAGTCTCTTGATTTTGAGAGTAGAATGACTGTTTAAAATAAGGAGTACTGTATTCCTGGTTTAACAAGGTTCATTGGTTCGAAAATGGCTCCTGTATTCTAAAACATCTCTAATTAATTGAAACTTAAACCTGTCGTGCTTATTTTTAATATAGGATGGTGCTGTGTTTGTGTTAAAACATCTGTCATCTTGTCATGTGTATGAATGCTTGTTTCTAATGGTCAGCTTGTCACAGTTAATTAGTCTTTAGACATATGAACAGTCATAAAGCAATGTGACTTTGAAAATTATGTTTCTAAACAGCCATAACTTTGAACTCTGAGACAATATAATCACTAGATACTTGTGCTACAAAGCAGACTTTAAACTACCTTCATTCACCAGGACTGAGGGAACATGCAGTTTTCTATGTAGAAAACTTCTTGTGTCTACTTTTAAGTTTGCTGCATGCATGTATCCAGTTTTGATTTCTTCACTAGTTTTTAATACAGTTGTACACCTAAATTTTGGGATTTCGAAGTTCTTTGCTGAGCTCCAGGAATAAAAATAGTCAATAGTGACTAGTATTTTTTTTTTGTGTGCCTCAGTTTTGCGTGTCCTATTTGACACCAGAAAGCCCTGACTGTCCTCTGGAAACAAAAAGTGCATTATATGCACATCAGGTTGCCCCCTCAATGACTGACCATCAGTAACAATTTTGAAATACCGTGAATTTACTGTAGGATTTGTTTAGATTAATTGGAAGGTATGACAAATTAAAAAATGTGGGCTTGTATCCAGATTTGAGAGAAATTTGACTTTAGGCTTTTCATTCAGATTTATCTCCTGTTTTTAACTTCTTAATGATCCAGTATACGTGGGACTAATCTGGCATGAATGCATATGAGCTCTAAGATGTGCTGGAGCCACTGGGTTCTTGTTTGTTTCAATGGAAGTGGAAGGACATTCAGAATCCTGAAGGAGAGATGTCATTTCCCTATTGAATTAGGCTCTATGGTAGAAAAGAAAATGAACGCAATAGAATAAGTCCATTCATAAAAAATGATAGCATATGCTACAGCAAACGTCTTAGTTGCCTGGTATTTTTGCAAGAGGCTTTTTCTACCAAAGGTAATTTGCGATGTCCTACACTTTTTTCATCCTCTTTTAGATAAGGTGATTTCAATTTTGCAAGAATTAATGCTTCAGCATATAGGAACCAGTTTCTGTTAAAACTCTCATTATGGTGTTCTGAAGAATAGGTAATTGCAGGAAGATCAGGAGCTAGTGGTAAATGTATGTCTCTAATGAATTCTATTTAGTTTCCAAAAACATAGCAACTTATATGTCTTAAATTATAAAATCACTTTCCTTTTTTCAGCATGATAGTCTCAGTAGACTTTAAAAAATATTAATAGGGATGGAAGAATTATGCCAGGGGAGAGGGCGTAAATAGCTGAGAATTGTGCTAGGGGAGAAGGCATGAATAGCTGATGTAAGAAGCCGACAAAATGGGCTATGAGTACGTAGGTAGCATTTTCCTTTTAAAGAGTATTCTAAATTCTAGTAGGCCATTTATACCTTATTGGTCTCCATACATTTGGAAAGAATGAATAGCTAGTGCCTCCTAAGCCTTCTTCCCCACCTTTATAACATAGTAGTTATCTGTCTTCTGACTCTGGGATTCCGTATGGGCACCTGACACAAAGTAGGGGATATCGTTCATTAGATTCTGGTAAATGCTTAGGAAAAGCAAAATAATCTCTAGCATCTTCCCCCAGAGGTGAGGGAGAGTTTGCTTCCAAAGGTAGCCACTAACTCAGAAAGTCGCTAGGAGAATAAGTCAAGTCAGGCCTGTATGACATTGGAGGTGGACATCTGAAGTAGTATGGAATCAAAGAGCCTCCGTGCCCATAGACCTTTGTCTAGCAGGTTTGGGAATTCCAGGATTTGGGAAGGTTGTGGCCAAAGGTCTGACTTTTGTGTTTTTCACAAGGGATCCTTTCAGTCTCAAGAAATTTAGAGAAAAATCAGTTAGGGCAGATCTTTAGAGGAAAAAGATGTAATCGAAGACAATGTGATTAAATCTATCACTGACTAAATTGAGGTGTGTGGAGCTCTGTGTGGAGCTGCAGTTTCCCAGCACCTGTCCAGCATTTTACAATCTTCTCATTTAATACAGCTGTTTTTTCCTTTGAATCAAGCATTCAGCCTGCAGCCTGACTGCTGTATAAGAGATCCATGACAAAATCACAGAACACACATAGCTAGTTTCATGAATCAAGCTCTAAGCTCCATGTATACCCTAACAAGCAATAACACTAAATGTCTTTGACATGAATACAGTTTGCCAAATGCTGGGGTAACAGAATAAACAAACATTAACAAAATGGAGTCCCGCTCTCATAAATATGTGCTACATTGCATTTTGAAAATGAGACTCTCGGGACCAGACTCTCCTCATCTGATTTATACCAGCTCAGCCTCATTAACTGACATGAATTTACACAAGTTCTGTAAAACTCTGAATTTAAGGCTATGTATTTCTTCTCTCCTTAGGGATGACTTGCAAACCATGTTTCTTTTATTCCGTGTAGTATACTGTGATTATGGTATAGAATTCAGAGTTGGCTTTGAGAAAGGCAAAGAATCTGTAGCTTGCCAACCAGACTTGGTTCACAGTTGGGGAAGCTCTGCTGCAACAACGTCATGAATGATGAAAAGGTAGCTAGCTGATAAATAGCTAGGAGATCCTCAGGCTGTCTTTTGAATGTTGATTTTGAATGGATACATCATAAATGCAGTTTTTCCTATAGGCAGTGAATGTTCTCTGAAATCAGGGTTCTGGACAATAAGCCTTCTGAATTGTTCTGACTCTGAAGAGCTAAAGTATTAGTAAGGTTTATATGATCACTATTACTTGTAGTTATAGGTTATCCTGTAGCTTCTCCAAAATCTCAACGTTATTCTTGGTATGTTGTAGTTTGTTGCTAGCTGCCAACTATAGAGTACCTGGCAAGGCTTTTAATATGCAAAGGCATCCCAGGGAATAGAACTCGTGTATGTGCAAATGCATCTGTAGTCATCCAGCACCATCCAGGCTTGCACATGTACTTAATAGAGGTTTGTGCATTAGGCAATATATATCATACAAACATCCAGACTTGGAGGCATCTCTGGAGGTCAAATGGTCAAACCTCCTACTCAAGGCGGGGCCAGTGCAAGAACTAGATCAGGTTGCTAAGGGCCTTGTTCAGTAACGTTTTCAGCATCTCCAAGACTGGAGCTTCCTTACGTCCCTGTGCATGCTTTCTGTGAGTATGCCATCTTGAACTGGGGGTAGGTGTTGTCTGCAATTTAAACCTAAATATTTTAGGATATCTTGCTGATTCTGTCTATGCTGACATTAGCACATCTTTGGCTTCAGAGGTTTTGTAGATCTGCTCTTACAATAATTTATTGTGAGATTCAGCAAGGAATTTGCAAGTTTTTATTGGTTATAGTTGGCATGCAGAGGTTAAGGAAAAAGCCAATATTATTTGGCAGAAATTTCAAAGTAAATAAATCAGAGGTGACTTCAGGACAGATATCCTTGTTCTGATTCCTCTTGAACTTAGAGCTCAGCTGAGGATCAAACTTTGAAACTTTGCTCAAGCCTATATCTGCAGGAAATAAGGGAGAGGGAAGTAAATGTAGTATGGTGTATGCTATTTCAGCTTGTGTCAGTGTTACATGAACTTGTGGGTGGTTAAACAGTTTTGTGCTGCAAATATGTTGTGCAATATATTGTGTACTGCAATATATTGTGAGATCCTAAAAGGAGGCGACACACAGATAAGAGGAAAAAAAAACTCAACCACAGTCCTCACATTTTCTGTCTTTGCTTCCAATTTAGAGAAAAAAGACCTATGATTTAATCAGCTGCTGATCTGAACAGTTGGAAAGGATAAATTCATACAAATATAATGTTCTGTCTTTCTAAAATAATGTTTCTCTGTTACAATGCATTTTACATGCTATAGATATAATTCAATATCGTGAATATTTCTCTCCAAGAAAAGTGGAGAAGTGATTATGTTGCACCATTTTTATTTTTTTTTCTTCTCTCTGGCATGTTGAGGCTGCCAGGTTCATCTTGCACTGTAATTTGGAGGCTCTTCCCAATTTCATTGACTGACTGCAGTCTCCTGGGCACATTCTGCAGGTTGATCTTGCTTTTGATTCTAGAAATTCCTTTGAGATATTTAAATGATAACGTAGTCTGAACTGTTCTTGGTTGGAACTTTTTATACTACCAACTGTCAATGTACCTTCTTAAAGAGGCTAACTGTTGCCTTTTGTGCAAATAAGTTTTCCTTATATTGGAGGCATTTCAGTACAGATCCAGATTCTGACAGAATTTTCCATGCTTGCTATTGAAAGACATCATTCATAGAATCATAGAATGTCCTGAGTTGGAAGGGACCCACAAGGATCATCAAGTCCCTGCATTTGACAACCTCAAAATTCACACCATGTGTCTGAGGGCGGAAGTAAAAAACTTTGCCAGTTGTCTTTAGCAGAATTGCATACAAATACTGAAAACACAGAGGCCTTTTATCCCTTTCCTCCTTCCTTTAGAAAAATCAAGAAATGCACTCCCTGAAAGTGGTCTCCTGAGTTCGCTGCCAGTCTGAGGAAATTACATGAAAGAGGATGATGTGGAGGAAGTACTACATTAACTATGTCTCTTCTTCTGCCCTTCTCTCTAGTTCCCTGGACAGTACATCCTATTGAAGCTAATGGGATAGAATAACTCAAGTCTCTGTACCAGAAACAAACACAGTTTTGGGAAATTAACCTGGAGCAGTTGATGTAGTGGAAGCTAGTACATCCTCAGATGAGTTCTCCTTACTTCTGGTCATTTTTGGAAAAAAGGTAGAAAGAGCAAAGATTTACATCTTTCTCATTTGCTTTTCATAACTCGAAATTCTAAGTGCTTATAAGAACTCTACTAAAATGTCTTTTGTTCATGTGATATTTCTGTAATAGGTTAAAATAATCCAGTATTTCAGAAACTTCCCTAGAGGAAATTCTCCAAAAGGCAACCTTTGGACATACTACATGTTGTTGTTTTTGCTTCTAGATTCCTGTTATGAATTCTCTGACATTTTTAAAGCGTTTATAACTTCTTGTTTTGTATTATGGGTTTGTGTTTGGTGTTTGTGTTGGGTTTTGTTGTGGTTTTGTGTGTTGGTTTGTTTTTTTTTTTTTTCCCACATATATTGAATTTGGAGTTTAACTTAAAATCAGCTTAGGTTTTAACAAAGCATAGATTCTCCTACAATTGGGTTAAAAAAATTTTGACAGCCCAGGCTGGGATTCAAGGTTATTGTAGATTCTGAAACTGCAAGTTTTGACAAGGTTTGATAAGAACATTCTAAGTACTTCTGAAGATGCCCACACTTCATATATTTGACACAAAGGATTTTCTCTACAAGCAATATTTTCCAGGTCTCAACTATGAGTTGAGAGATTAATGAGAATTTTCACTTTTATTGCTGGCATATTTTTTGCCAGAAGCAAACTGGTTTTCCTTATTAACAGAACATTGCTGATGCTCTCATTAAAGCAAAACAAATAAACCACTAGGTGAAAGTACAGAAGTGTAACTGTTGGTAACAGTAAGCTGGTGCTATCCTTTTCATCCTAATTCCATATGGAGAGAAGATTCCCTGTTACTTAGCCTGAAAGAGCTTCCTTTCTCTGCAGTCTTCTGGTATCTGTGGAGGAAGAGTATTGTTAATGCAGTGGAAGCCATGTAACATGTACACATTCTGTGTAGTGGAGGTGTTTCCTGGATGCCACATGTGATGGAAAACTGAGCAGCTGTGGCAGCCTCTTCAGCTCTCTCTGTGCCAACCTTCTGCCTTTCGTGCAGGAGAGACTATGAACAACTTCTATTCCAAGACACAAACTTCAGCGAAGATTTTAAGTGTTAATTTACCAATTCATTTGAGAGTGTTGTAGTTATAAACCCTCACCCAGCAAACCATCTATGGGATTCTGCTGGTTTCTGGGCAGGCCTGGATTGTTTGGCAGTCATGACAATAGCATTAGCCCTTGGCTAACAGTGCTGGATCAAGAGCTCCAGCTTTGACGGTTGCTGCATGTGAAAGCTGGTGAGTAGGAGGATGTGAAACTGGGCACTGTGGCCAGATTATTAAAGTGGCCCACCCTCATCTCTGTAGAAATGAGGCAGGCTCTACCTCCAGTAAGGACTGCACGTGTAATCCACTGGCAATGAATCTGGAACAGGTTTCTTGTGTGATCTGTTGGACTTCCACGTCGCTTTGTTCCTGGTGTGACAACATGAGGTCAACTAAGTGTGTATTTGAAAAGGGGTGCCAGGTATGACAGTAGGGGGACAGCGAGGTGCAATAATAATGGGAAGTGCATGTAAAGGAAGCCATGTTCATTGAGAGTACATACTGGATGGTCCTGAGTTTTTTTCCTTTGCAATATTTCAACAAGGCAACTGTTATGATGCCCTGAGTGAGGTTCAAGCCAGCACAGGCTGGGAAAGCAGCATATTTGGGCTTTGAAAGACATACCTGGCCACTGTAACAGGATGGCATAGACACAACTTGTTAAAATCCTCCAAGGTTCCTGTGTGTGCCACGGGAAGAGGGAAGGAGTACCTAACAGGAGAGAAATTTGATTCTGGAAGCTTTTGGGAAGTCATACTCATAGAGTAGTCTTAGTGGCATTTACCTGCCAGTAAATGTTCTGAAGTGTGTCTTTCCAAGTCTCATAGTCCTTATCTCTACAGATAAATTAAACCTTTCAAGGAAACTTTACTTGGCGTTTGATGGAGAGGTAATTTTTGTGATAAGATGGAAAGTTCTTGTTTGAACAAAACTTGATAGAACTGCCCCCCTCCCCCCCACCCTGCCCTGAGTTTCCTATTAAAAAAAAAAAAAAAATCAAACCACCTACAATTTGGATAAAAAATGGTCTCCAAGATGGCCACGTTTGCTGTTGTTATAACATCCAAGGGGAGACTGACCACAGAAGATACTCTTAGTTTTCCAGTTTGGTTCTTCTGTCTAGCTTGTTTGACTACTTTTGGTAATTTTTTTTATTAGTCCATTCATTTTTTTACTGTCAGGTTCTTTCTGACTGGTAGTGTTACAAGACGGAAATAATTTCGAGGAAAAACCAAGGTGGGTAGTACCCACTGAGATTGAAGGGGAAAAGATTCTGACTGCAAGAGTCATACAAATTGGCTGAAGGACTCTGGGAGCTGTCACAATACTTTGAAACCATGGTTTGACTAGATATCAAATTTGATTATGTTCCTTTCTAACTCTGGAGGCATTGGAAGTTCGCTGTAATGAGCCCTAAGGGAAGTTTCCCTTGGAGTGTACTTCTCCCCACTGTAACACTGCTGTGATGCACATTATAGATGCATGATTGCAGTCTCCAATTGTGACAGGATTCCTATGTTTTAGCTTTAATGAAGCTACATGATAGTTATTTGGCAATATCAGGGCTCATTTAAAAACCTGTATTGATGATTAAGTGGCAAACACCACTATATCATTGGGAAATCTGTCAGCAATAGTTACTGTTTCCATTGCCTTTAGCACATTCATCAAAGGGATGACAAACAGATACTTTTGTGAATTTTAATGGAGAAATTGTAGTGCAGTCATGTGGCTTTAAAATTCAAAGGTCTATAAATAATGAATGATTTCAGTGATGGTTAGTATTTCCCTATCTTTAGGAAAAATAGCATCTATATGTTGTACTTTGTTGCTAACAGCATATTTCAATATTTATGAACTGCCAGTTTTCTATAAACCTAGAAATTTGGTAGTTGTCATTGTAATAGTTTGTTATTTATATGCTTCCAAATTTTACAGAAGCAGAATACTATTAGTATATTAAATTTGAACTAACCCGAAACATCCTCTTTTGCTGTGACATTGAACACAGTAACTTGAAAGCTACGGAAGTGCCGTCATCTGGGTTGTCACCAGAATATGCTCCACAGGCCTTGGGTAAAGACAGGTCAGTGGGACCGTGTGTGTGTGTGCAGGACCGCAGCCTGCAGGCAGGAAACAAATTAAAGCAGCAAGGCTTTCTGTTCCAGTGTGATTTCTTGTCTCTGGATGAACAGGGTTATTGTGGCAATAACTAGATTACTTGATTAGAAGATGGATCTCACTGCAGTTGTATATCCCATTTTGTAAGGGGAGTTAATGTAATTTGATTTTTATATATAATGCTGATGCTTTGAGGGGCTTCTGAACATGTTATAAAAAGACTGTGATTCATTTCCTCTCAAGCTTTGTCTGGACACTGCAATGTTAATACACACAAGCATTTGTGATTTTCTAAGTCACTTTAAAACCTTTTAAATCTAAGTGTGTCTTGTTCTGAAACTTCAGTTTAGCTCTCTGAGACTCAAGATTTATTTGATTCAACAAAATGGCATCTCAGGGGTGTAAAGTGAACCTTCAACATTTATTGAAAAGAGTATTTTAGCTGTCTGAAGGTGCTTTTATTTTGTTTTGCTGAATTACCAAAAGACTTGCAGAAGTTCTTCATTATTTGACAGTGGTAGCTGTGCGTATGTTGCTACATGCCCTTTTTGGAACTTGGCTGAGTCCTGATAAATATATATGCTCTCTACATGAACTGTTCCATCACTTTACTCAAGAAGTGCCCATTTCAATTTTTTCATCATTTTTTGCCTCTGGACAAACTGCTAAATCATTCACCCTCTTCTTTTCGTAGGTGAAGAAAGATGTAGTGTCACTTCTAATGTACAAAATGTTGACATGTACTGTCTGTTTTGTTATTGAATAATGTTCTTCTCTTCCTCTCCATCTTTCTAAATGTAGCTCCTCTGCTGTTACTTAAAAGGATGTTTTTACAAAGTATGAATTGTTTGAATAAGAGCTTCTGAATTATGTTCCACAGAGCCTCATTTTTAGACATCTGGCATGGAAAACAGAATCCAGAATATAGGAGGAGGTGCTTACGTCACCTAAAAGGGGCGAAAGGAAAGGGAGGAAGAAAGCATCTCTGAAAGACAGTGCAAAGAAACTCAGATGCTGCCCAAGGAGCCATCTTGAGCAAATAGAAACCACTGTGGTGGCTTCTGACTTTATCTCCATTCTGTCTTAATCTGCACTCTTCTCTAGAGCCAAGTTGCCTGCCAGCAGCTCCAAGGAAGGTGCTTTGCTGGTTGTTATCTACAAGCTGGAATAACCCTTTATGGAAAGGGTCCTGACAGTCACTTGTTTCTAGTTTTTCAAAGAGCTGAGAAAAAGTGACATTTTCAATTCCTGTCTTAAAAACAAAAAAAAATAAACAGATAGGTGCCTGATTGTATCTTCAGATGTCTAAAAAGCTTCGTAATTCTGGCACTGAGTACCACACTACAAAAAAAAAAAAAAAAGGCACTTCTGAATATTATTCTATTGACTATTCTATTGACTTAACTACAGATGGGTAAATAAGGGTTCATAAGGTCTGAAGGGTGGATATTAAAAAAGAAAACCATTCAAAGCTGATAAGACAACAAATTTGATTTTCATTTTTTTTCTGTGTTTACCTGTTTGGTAAAAAAATATTTACCTTGAAACCTCTGAAGAATAGTCCACATTGTGCAAACAGTTTTATTCTTTTGGAGAACAAATGAAATGGCCATTTGCTTCCATTTTCTCCATAATTGCATGACCTTTATCTGTTCTGTAGATTAGTTTTCAGACTAGTTTACAATGCATTAGAATATGAATAATTTGAATTATGATGCAGAGTCTACTCCAATGTACTTGGGTATTCTATAACTCATGCCAAAATTTGTCTTCCAAGACTTCAGCCATAAAGACAGTGTTTGGCTCCATTGTGGATTTTGCAGAGCAGTTTTTTAAATGTGCCATATGTGTTCAGTGTATTTTTTTTCTTCTTCTTCTTTCTTCTGAATACTACTCTAGACTAGAAGTAAAAAGAAAACCAAGAATGGGACAGATGAAAATAAAACAAACAAAAAGCCAAAACCAAGCAAAAAAAACTAAACCAAACCAAAACAAAAAAACACAGGAGGAGGAAGAAATTCACAGAATCACAGAATGTTAGGGATTGGAAGGGACCTTGAAAGGTCTTCTAGTCCAATCCCCTTGCCGGAGCAGGAACACCTAGATGAGGTTACAGAGGAAGGCATCCAGGCGGGTCTTGAATGTCTCCAGAGGAGGAGACTCCACAACCCCCCTGGGCAGCCTGTTCCAGTGTTTTGTCACCCTCACTGAGAAGAAGTTTCTTCTCAAATTTAAGTGGAACCTTTTGTGTTCCAGTTTGTACCCATTACCCCTTGTCCTATCATTGATTGTCACCGAGAAGAGCCTGGCTCCATCCTTGTGACACTCACCCTTTATATATTTGTAAACATTCATGAGATCACCCCTCAGTCTCCTCTTCTCCAAATTCAAACAAATACAGACCCTCTCCATAGGAAATCAATACGCAGTGAAAATTCAGATCATCACTTAGCTGAACCGGTGAAGATTGCATGTGTAAAACATAATGTTTCTGTGTGGTTTGTACTTGCTACTTGATTTTGATGCGGTTCTGCTCTTTATTTGTATGCAAACTCCCACTAAGGTGTGGGTACTTCACCCACTGTTCTCAGTACGTTCAGTCTGAAACTGTCATTCAGTGGCTTTTAGGAAATTTTGAATGAGCTTCAGTGAGTCAAAGGCAGAGACAATAGTTGTTCAGATGTCAAAGTTACTTAAAAAATATAGTCATTCCTACAATATACTTCCAAAGAGAAGCCTTGGTGAATGACAAGCATTCAGTGCACTTCAAGACACAATTCCTACTAAAGATGCTAGAACAGAGAAAACATCTGAAGTGAGAGGCAGTGGCAGATGTTTTGGTAATATTAGCAGTAAACGCTACCATCAACATTAATGGAACTATATTTTCTCCTCCCCTTGCATAGAATAAACACGTTTGTACACTGCTTTGCTGTGCTGAGGACCACAGACTAGTTAACTGGGTAGTTCTTAGTCCTTTCGTTAAGCAGCAATAACTATAATGCTTTCAAATGAAGGTGACTTTCCTGTATTAGAATGAAGAATTGTCCAAATGTAGTTATGAGGAGGTCTCCTTTATTTTATGCTTGGCTCCGTATAAAAAAATTAGGTCTGGCTAAAATTGCACTCTATGTTTTTCAGTAGAGTAAAAATGATCACAGAATCACAGTATGTTTGGGATTGGAAGGGACCTTGAAAGATCATCTAGTCCAATCCCCCTCCTGGAGCAGGAACACTTAGATGAGGTTGCACAGGAAGGTGTCCAGGCAGGTTTTGAATGTCTCCAGAGTAGGAAACTCCACCACCTCCCTGGGCAGCCTGTTCCAGTGCTCTGTCACCCTCACTGTGAAGAAGTTTCTGCTTGTATTTAAGTAGAACCTCCTGTGTTCCAGTTTGTACCCATTGCCCCTTGTCTTATCATTGGTTGTCACAGAGAAGAACCTGGCTCCATCCTCATGACACTCACCCTTTATATATTTGTAAACATTAATGAGGTGACCCCTCAGTCTCCTCCAATCTAAAGAGACACAGCTCCCTCAGCCTTTCCTCATATGAGAGATGCTCCTCTCCCTTAATTGTCTTTGTTGCTCTGTGCTGGACTCTCTCCAGCAGTTTCCTTTCCTTCTTGAACTGAAGGGCCCAGAACTGGACACAATATTCTAGATGTGGTCTCACCAGGGCAGAGTAGAGGGGGAGGAGAACCTCTCTTGACCTACTAACCAGCCCCCTTCTAATACACCCCAGGATGCCACTGGCCTTCTTGGCCACAAGGGCACAGTGCTGGCTGTGTAAGATACGTAAGAAAGATGTTTCACCAAGTCTGGATATTGATGGATTTTTTTTTTTTTTTTCCCCACTTAAAAATGTGCATTGAAGTATAAGGGAGGTGCACTCCTTAGGGTTTTGTCAGGATTGGAAGTTGTCATGATTCCACTCTCCTCAGCAGACCACAGCTACAGCTCTTAAGAAGCAGCGAATCCTGAAATTCCCACAAGTGTCTCCTAAGAGATGAGGAACAGGCCAAGATACTATGTTAGTTTATGGGAGGTGTAGTCACATGGGAAGAAATGAAGTTTTACCTTATAATCAAAATGCATGTTTGTTGTGTGGTGTGTTTTTTTTAGTATCATCAAAAGGAAAATTAATTAAAATATCTTTCCAGTGAATGAAATTCTTAAACTACCTTTTGGAGTTAATAAAAATGTTTTATTCTTAAATACTTCAGGTATAAATCTCTTGTTTTCTATGTTAAAAGAAAGCCTGAAACAAACCCCTTTTCCCTGGTGATTTTTACCTTAGGGGAAAAAAAAAGTCAATTACAGCCTATTTCACTTTTCACTAATCACATTTTCTGACAGCAAAACGTTCTGCTGGATAACTTCTAATCAGTCTGGCATTGTAATCTGTTAAAGCATCCCATACTACAATGGAGAGTCCCCAAACCACAGTCTCTAGAGACATTTCTGTAGTGTTTCTTTTCTAGTGTAATCCAAATGTTCAGTAGGAATTAAAGTTGATGGGCTTGCTTGTTTGCTGTTTCCCTGTGATCTCACTCTTTTATTTATGATCAGCTTTTACTTATCCATATCCACAGAGCTGGATTCATACATCAGCTCTTAAAATGTCTTCAAACTAGGAATCTGGCTTTTTATCAGTCTATCAACAGAAGCAGGGAGGCAGAAGTGTAAATTGATTTGTTCAGTTGTTTGTGGCTTTTTGTTTTGTTTTTAAACACAGTGTTTCAGAGTAGCAGTAGCAGTATCTTTATTAATGTCAGCTAATAGCTCACTACTGAACAGCTGTCAAATATTGTGGAAGATCTGAGAAAGGAAAAAGCAGAAATTACCATAGGCAGGAAGAACAGGTACTGAACTTCATGAATCTTAAAGGGAATGAATTCAAACTTTCAAAAAATTCTGTATTGTAATAGCAGTAAGGGGCTCTGTAGCAATCGTTTTTAAAGCTGTATGGGGACAGACTGCACCATCAGCTTTGCCAGGGGCCCTTAGCTATCCTTGATCTTTATTTGCCAGAGGCTCTTAATCATCCTTGATCTTTATTTGACAGATAAACGGCTCATACCTTGGTTCTCAATGCTTTGTTTCAGGCTTTCAGAGAAGGGTGGAAAGTACAGCATGCTCTCTACTTTGCCTAACATACATATAAGATGCTTTGATCTGGTAAAAATATGTAGTGTCAAACATATCTCTGGAAGGACCTTAATAAAGAGAGCTGACATGACTATATGCGTTGTCCTAAATTTCAGAGCTCTGATAATAAAGGTCTCTGTAATGGCACTGAGTAAGGCTGGCAGCTGGGCTGAGCCTGGCCTCCCTGCAGTGGCAGCACTCTGAACCTCTGGAAAATGGCTCTTCTCTATTTATTTCTGCATCTGCAGGATGCCTGAAACTTGCCTAGATCTAATTGGCTGACTTTTTGCGATTTATGTTGAGCAAGTAGTGAGAATTACTGGTTTTCTTATCTCTATTTGGATGCTGGGACCAAAGATGGGCCCTTTTTTATTTTCTAGGCAGATTCTTGAAGTGCCTTTCCCTGTTTAGCTTATGACGGGAAAGGTGTAGCTGGTAGCATCCTGATACACGCTTATCTCTGTGTACGTGTAACCTGTTCTTTCATGCATGTTTGTTGTTTAAAGGGCAAATAAATATTATAGCTTGCTTTTCACACTTGGATATTTTAAAATATGGAAATTCCTTTCAGCTCAGTGTGAGGGATCTGGCAGTGCCTTGCTGAGAAGGCTGGAGCTGGTTGTGAGGCTCTCACTATGAAATATGACTTCTGTGAGTTTACTGGTACTGTAATTCTTGCGAGTTGCTTGTTACTCTCCTTTTATAGCTGTAAGAGAGTTTAAATATTAGTCGCAGAAACAATGCTGTCTAGCTTGTGGTTTGTTTTCTGCCAGCTCCTGTTTAGTCTTTTTTTTTTTTTTCCCTTTTTCTTTTTTTTTCCCCCTTTTTCTTTTTTTCCCTTTTTCTTTTTTTTCCCTTTTTCTTTTTTTTTCCCTTTTTCTTTTTTTTTCCCTTTTTCTTTTTTTTCCCTTTTTCTTTTTTTTTTTCCTTTTTCTTTTTTTTTTCCTTAATCTTCTCTTTCTTATTGTGTGTCTTGGTTGATGTTTTTCTTAAAGGCTCAACTCCATCTGAAAGCTGCTGCTGCTAGGAGAATATTATTTTTCCACTTGAAAACAGGGAAACTAAGGCAGGGGGTGGGGGGAACTTACAGCTTAATGACTGCGGAGATTCTCAAATGCCAAAGCTTAAGATCTCCTGTTTGCAAGAAGCGAGTGTTGAGTCATGGCTGACATTCTTCAGAAGAACATCTATTAGCACTAGTAAAAGGCTACATCATTTGCTTTGAGTGGGAGGCAGTTTTTTCCTTTAGTTTAGTACCTAGAAAGGAAAGACTAATTAAAAAATGTATTTGGTTGGAAACAGAGATTTAATAACCACTTTTGACGAAAAGTTAGACATTTCACTGTTCTAACGCATGTTGCCATTGTTGCCCTAGAAGAGGCGATACCTCACTTGAGGGTATTGTGAATAAACCTTTTTTCACTGTGTATGAAGTAGCATCTGTTTCTGTGAAGTTAGTTTGTAAAAATTCAGTTGAATAAGCTTTGTTTTAATTGTGGAATGGAAGTACAGAAGGGGTATTGTATTTTAGGGATTTGTGTATTTTTAATGTTACCTTAAGGAGCCATATAGCATGAGCTTTTGCTGATGTAGTGGTAGAGCATGAAAATGCCTGGGTTTGTGTATTTTGCATAGTGGTATGAGAGGCTACTCTTTGGAATGTGCTGGAGTCAGCCATGGATCAGGAGTACTAAGATGCGTAAGATTCAAACTATCCCAAATTCTCCCTCAGGACTTGACTGGAACATTTCATTTACTGCCTCCCTTTACACCCTTGAGTAACTGTCCTTTTCACTTGAAGTCTTCACTCTGTTGGCATCTCCTTCTCTGAGTAAAGTTACCATTATTTCTGTTTGGGAAAAACCTGGTTTTTTTTCCTCTGAGAAAAAAGTCACGAAACATCTGGATCTGAAGACCAAGGATTTCCTTTTTAAATAAGCATTCTTGTAGATGATATCCAGCAACTGAAAGAGGAAAAAAGCCAAGGATGCATGTAGCTTGTTCAACATATCCATAGCAGCCATACGTAGGTGAGAGAGCTTGCAGGTCTGCTGTGATTTATGACAAGAGCTGCACAAAGCCTGGGCGGATCTGGGAACTCTTCCTCACACATTTAGAAAGAGATTGCTGGAATTGCTTGTGCAAACTGATTTAAACTTTTTTATGTTTTTGCCTACCATTAAGACCTATTGCTCAGATAAGGAAACACTTTTTCCAGAGAGAAGTATTATGGGCAATTCTTATGTGTACTTTCAGTATTTCCTGGTACAAATCCCCAATTGCAAGGCCTTCAGTTCCGTTGTGGTAAGTTAGAAGAGAGGTCATCTGTCGCTTTTGGAACAAGTCTATATAAACTGAAGTCTGCTATTTATGGTCTGATATTCTCCAAGACTCAGTGGAAAATATAAAATATTTAAGAACTCTTCAGGGTTTTGTTCCACTGTGCCAGTTTATTTTTTGTGAGTGGTGGGTTTTGTACACCATATGGTTAAGTTATATGAAATATAGGACTAGGTTATATATGAGAATTTCTTTGTCTTTGCTGAGAGGATGCTTAGCTTCTTGTTTGATTATGTAACAACATATGTATTTAAAAAACCCCAAACACCTAAATATAGTGGTATTAAACAGTGTTCCTAAATGAGAGTGTTATTCTTGAGGTGAAGCTTAAATCTCTAAGCAAAAAAGAAAAAAGTTTCCAAGAATTGGTTTTCTCCTCTAAGTCTGTTCACTTTTTCTCTGTAAAACTGTTAAGTGTCAAACATTTGAAGATCGGGTCTTAAAGATCTCTAGATGTCATATAAGTAGGAATACCTGAAAAGCCTTTGATTAACAGAGAAAATGGGTTTCATTTGAAGTTTAGGTGTACATCTTGAGTATCACTTCGCTTGGGCTTTGGTGTTTAGTGTAGCTCTACTAATACAAAGCCAGTGGTAATAGCTGTACTAATGCAAACCTTTAAGGTAGGCAAGAAGAGCTTCTGTTTGTCCTAGTTATGATAATTTCAGCCTTACAATGCAGTAAATTCAGTTAATTAGTACAGAGTTATCAACAAGGAATTGATGCAAACTTGCCGTTGCTGTCTTCTTGCTAATTCACACCCAAAAAAGGCTTCTAGAATGAAGAGGTAATTGCAGACTAAGCAGTTCGCTATTTTCTTGAAGCCTCACTAGTTCAAATGTCTTTAATCTGTAGAAATAGGTTTCAAAATTGCATGAGAATATTTGTGGCTTTTAAGTGTGGTGGTGGTGGTGGTGGTTGTGTGTGCGGGTTGCGTTTTGGTGGCGGTGTTGTGTTGTTTTTTTTTTTTTTTCCAAGTGTCTTGCTGTTAGGGCAATTCTTGATTCTCGGCATCTCATATCCTTAAAGTTGACATAAACTGGCAGTTTATGCCCTATACATCCCCTTCTTTGTACAGAAACAAATATTTGTGAAGCTGTGGAACAAATGAGAACTGGGAGTTGATCTGGATTTGGAAACTAACCTGACAAATATCCTGAGTCATTTACTTCAGGAGAGCTCCCAGGTCCCACTCACTTGAATGTAATCATCAGAAGAGAGGCAGCTATACAGAGCAGGGACAAAAAGTCTGTGGGTGGCGCTTCTGCTGATAGTGTTGACTTAGGCTCATGTAAGCTTTAAAGTGCCTAAACTGTGCAGCAAACTGGAAATTACCTTCCTGGAAGAAAATGGAAGAGTTACAGTTACCTAAAATCAGAAGGGTCTAGAATGAGTGACGACCAAATCATTCAGACTAAAGGGGTTTTTTCCAGACAAGGAAGCTGAAGAGGTCATATGGGAGAGCAAGATGAGATTTTAAAGCCTGCTTTTTGTGAATCTCAGATGTTTAGAATGTTATAGTGATGTTCAGATCAGTCCCTAGGTTTTTCTGAGTGCTTATCCTGATAGAAAATGTTTCCTTTTGAGGTGGGTTTGGTGTCAATATTTTGAGATTGGTGCTGTTGTCTGTGACAGACCTGCTGCTAAGCATATAATTGGCAATCCGTTTCCTCTCCCTCATCATAAGGAGCTGTCTTTTTATGGAATGGGGCAAACAATATCCTTAGAAAGTCCATGAAAAAAAGCTTTCTGAAATTTCCTTTGTAACAAAGCCTATACATTTTCTGTAGAAGGCTTCATGCACTAAGAATTATAAAAGGACAAGCGTATGTAGAGTAGTTAATTTTTAATTTTTGTTAAACAATAAGTTTGATAAAAATACAGGTTGAAATCATTGCAACATGGTGAATTTGACCTGGTTTTGTCAAATTTTGCAAATATTTTCTGTAGGAGAGGAAAAGGTGAGGTGTTTCCATGCTGACATTGGGTAGAGTGCTCCAAGTATTCCAAGACTGGGAACTGCTTGTGACTCCCCAGGTAAGTCAGAGGCTGGCATGATGGAAGCACCACTTCTGTTGGCCTGTGAACACTCTGCGTGAATCAAGCACGTGACTGCTTGAGAGGTAGTCTGCTCAGTTCTTGCAGAATGATTTTGCTATCTTTTATAGTAATTTCCCCCCATTTTCTCCTTCCAAATTCTTTCTTTCTACTACTTTTGTCCACTTCAGAATAAGCATTTACTCTTTTCCTATCAGTCCTAATTTTGCTGGTGTTTTGGTTTGTGTGTTGGTGGTTTTTTTTGTTTTTTTTTTTTTGTTTTTTTCCACCTTTGTTTGGTATTTGGGATATGATTGCCCAGGTAAATTCTGCCATGGTTAACAAATCCATTAAGCTGGTACTCCTGGTCTGTTATTATATCATGTTGCTCATTTCTGCCATTTCTCATGTTGTTATCATGTTAGCATATACTCAGGTCAGAGATACATTTGCATACGTATTACTTTGCTATGAGGAAGCTATTGCAGTTTCTCACATTTCTAACTAGTTTAGGGTAGACTGTTTGCATCTGTCAACAGCTTCAGTGGACAATCTTTGGAGAGAGTGCTCAGTGACAATACTATCCTTGGTTTACGCAGCGAATATAACATACAGCAAGGAAGCAAGTTCAGTTATTTCATGTGTCTTGGGGGAGTTTGTGTACCTTACTATGGTGGAAAATACCTGATCCTGATGCAGTAAGGTATTTGGAGTCAGTGGAGGTACCCACATTGTTCTGCTTTGCGGAAACAAGTGCTCAGTGAGACCCACTAGAATCTAGAAGAATGAAATATGTAGGCATCTATTTTTATGTAGTTTTCCACATTGGCTGTGAAAAAGAAAATCCATTATCTGCACAGTCCTAGGTGTCTCTTGCCAACAGTAATTTTCTACCACTGAAAGATTCTCCCTACAAAAGAGGAAATTCCAGGGGACCAGATACCAGGAGTAACAAGTTACAAAAATGCAAAGCAGCTGGAATGCATCCAAGAATCTGGACCCAAAGTATTCAGTGGTTATGTAGTATTTGGTAATTCATATATTCCTAACTGCCAAGACTTGAAAACATAGACAGCAGAGAGATTTTAAACTGATAGTGTGCATTTCAGAACAGCATAGAAGTGGCAAAAAACTGTGCAAAAAAAAAGTGCATTTATCTTTATCTTGAGGGATAAAAGAAAGTAAGTTTCAACAAAGTGTAAGTAAATCTCTCTGTGTTTAGTTCTGTTTTATTATGTGTGTTTGAAGATAATCAGTTCCAGCATAGATAGAACATGAATTTAGATTCTCTTATTAAATCCAAAGTATTTTATTCATAGAAGCATGTCTTCAATATAGAAATGGGGAAATGTGAATGTCAAAAGGCCTATGGCTCAGGAATTACATATGTAAGAATAGGCACAGTTGGGATTATTCACCTATCCTGCTCTATCAGCATCTATAATCAGTGTTAAGGGAAGAAGGCTGGTTCCAGAGGGTGGTTTAGAGCTATCTCAGGTGTTTGGAATTATTCTCTAAACTTTTAACTAGTTATGGACCCCGATTTCTCCCTTTTGGTCTTTTACTTCCAAGTGTCCTAGTCACGTGGTTAAAATGGTTAGTGATCAGCACAGCAAAACTCTGAATACATGTTTGGTTTGTGGGTTAATAATTGCATGTTTATTTGAACCTATGTTTTCCAAAGTATTTTTGGCTGGAGGAATTTTGATCTTCTCCTTCTGGAAAGTTTGGAGTAAAATGAAGCATCATGAAAGTAAAATGAAAATAATACCTCCCCCCCAACCATAAAGAGAGTCAAGAGTTTGAAACTCCAGTTTAGTTTAGAGAAAGCTTAGAATTAATTTTAAAATGAAATAGCCCTTTTTTTTATTTAGCAGTAATGATGATCATTTAGTCACGTCTTGTCTAGCCCATCTGTGCCAAAGAAATTCTGGCAAAATTTTAGGAACAGTAAGCTTCCAGATTTTTTTGTCAGCTTTGAAGCAAAGCAATTAAGAGTCCAGCACAGGTACTTTCACGTTGGTCGCATTAAGAAATAGTGGAAACTAGAAACTATCAATCTATGCGAACAAGGCTACTGCTGCGGGTGCTTCCTTGCGAGTTGTTAACTGAGCAAGAATATTGTGACCATTGGTTTTCACCAGGCTGGCAGTACTGAAACTCTTGCTACCTCTTAATTTCCTCTGTATACTTCAGGGATAACTAATTCTTTGTACATATATATCTTGTCCTGAAATCTTTTGGCATTAAGATAAGAATGTTCTACTGATAAACAAAAGACAGTGTACTAATTATTGCTATTCCCATCTGGAGGCATGGCTGCTAGACCATTTTCTAAGGGTAGCAATGTAAACTATGGTTGCTAAGGAAAAATAAGACCAAACCAAAATAGATTATGTCTGTCAATACTTTAAAAGTTCTTAATGAATTTGTGTCCAGAGGTAATCTGAGCAATGCATCTCTGTGCAGCTGTGGGATGCAGAGCATAGTGGCAGGCCTTTTAGCTTTTAAATGTTCTTTCTCAGACATTAATTTCTTGGGGAGTGGGCACAAACTGCCATGTCCCATGATGCATTTGGAGATGTATTCCATACGCTCTGCCCATCATCTGGAAAAGGATTGTATCTGCTGTTGGTACCTCAAGTATTTCTTGTGTCAGTGCCACTGGTCTCAGGGAAAACAAAATATAAAGATAGTAATAGTAACTAATTAAAGTAATAGTTTCAATTAATTTAAAATGATGTAAAGAACCCAACAAAACCCACAACAAACACCCTGAACAACAACAAAAATCCCAAACTTTCCTCAAGACATAACTAAGTTAATTGGTTACTTAAGTGTAATTGGTGTATTGGAAGGTTTGGAGTGCTAAATACTGACCCACTGTAGGCTTAGACTCTAACTTAGTTGGAATTTGGGTAAAACATTAATGGCTATGGTCTTATCTTACAGAATTTCTTTTGTAAGGAGGTCTTTGCCACATGTATTTACTTTTGGTTTCTTACTCGTGTCGACCACACTGCAACTCAACACAGACATTTTCTGCTGTAATATGTGTTTCTTGTTGTGACAGAAGCACTACAGGTGTGAAAGTAATGGCTATTGCTGTTGTCGGCTTTCAGCCACTGTAGAACTTCAGAGGATTTAATGTCTCACTAAGTTTTCTCACTTTTTTTTTTTTTTAAACCATATCCTGTCAAGCCAAGTGAGCATGGAAGTGCATTTTGGAGGCTGCAGCTCCTTGAACTGTTCAAGGGTCCTAACTGCTGTCATTAGAGGCAGAAAGAGAATTCTTTACTTTCAGCCTTCCTCCATTTATCTCTATTTTAGATCATAAAGATTTGCGTCCAATAAAGAAAGCGAGTGACTCATGACTATCTGCCTTTTCTAAGCCTCTTAAAGAAGTGAGATGCATGGAGGGGAAAAGCTACATGATACTGTTATGGAATTTTGTACAGCCAAAATAGTAATTCCTTGAAAAGTGACGCTTTATTTTCTTGGTAGCACCAATTCTTGAATCCTTTTCCTGATTCCCTCCCCCAACGAAATTCCATTGCATACAAGTTAGTTGTCGCTTTTGAGACCTTCAGGGCAATCTGCTTTCCTATCTATAATATTTAATTTGGTTTTGAGGCATCTGTTGGCTGGTGCTGCTCCTCTGTCTTGTTCATTTCTACAGAAGCACCTTTCTGCTTTCTCTTGGGGTTTCTCTTATGCTTGGAGGGTACCTCCTGTAATTATCCACAAAGCTACCTTATCATCACTTTTCAAATTGCCTCTTAAGTTCTCTGTCAGGATGCCTAAAAATAAAAAGGTAACATTTTCTCACAGAACCAAGAGTACTGCTTATTAAATGGAGCAATCTGTTGTTTTGTTGATCTTTGAACTCTATGATCATTTGCTTCTTGTCTTGTAGACTGCACTTCTTAAACATGGAAGTTGTGCGCAATATCTAGCCTATTTGTTTCTTTGTCTATTGACAGAGCTTTATAGCAGTATGAGAGTATAACAGAGTAAAAATAATTCAAATTTCTACAGTGTTCCTTGCTTTGGCTTGTATGCCAAATGCACAAATCCTTTGAAAACTTGGGTATATCATGATTCCAAGCTCCTTCCATGGAAAGTGCTAAGCTGTATAGCTAGTTAGCTA
The DNA here is from genome assembly GCF_037038585.1 of Patagioenas fasciata. Classification (NCBI taxonomy): domain Eukaryota; kingdom Metazoa; phylum Chordata; class Aves; order Columbiformes; family Columbidae; genus Patagioenas; species Patagioenas fasciata. The sequence goes on along the minus strand of NC_092523.1, from coordinate 47,732,535 downwards.
AGAAAGAGATTTGGTTCACAATAGATATATTTATTATATAATTTGTAGAATAACTAAAGTTTGAATTGAATAGATGCTGCCTTCACAGTTCCTTTGTGGGTAACAGTATGGATGCTGTGGCTTTACTACCCTGACTATTTCTGCTTTTCTTGCCATTTCTGATTTGAATGTGTATATTGCAAATTGTTTATTTTTATTAATTCTGACCTCTTGTTCAGTCCTGTTTTTATAAACTATGATTCAAAATATGCTGTTGTTATTTTTCAAAACCAATGTATAAGGCTTATTCACAGCTAAGACTTGTTTCCTTCTATGTAAGATTTTATATTTTAGAATTAGGTAACTATGTGTGAAATTATAGAATATAGACTGTGTACATCTAATGAAACTGTTGTTTTGCTGACTTTGCATGTTATAGATTGGCTTGACGCACAGGATGAAGAATGTATCCGGCCTGCATTTCTCTGTTGCTGGCCCCAGTATTAATACCCACATAGCTCCTTAAAAAAGTGAGGTACATTGCATGTGTGAAATACTTTTGAAAGATTACAGACCACAGCTGATCCATAATAAAAGCACATGAAGCAGAAAAATGTTACAGAAGTGCTATCTTTTTCCATTGCTAAGGCTAATTCTTGATTCCAGTATGGACATGAAGGAGAATTGATACTAATCTGTCTGAAGTGTCTCAGAACATGCTTTTACCTCTGCCTGTTATGTGTAATTTCCAGCACAGCACTTAATGTATTTGTGTATGAGTTTGTGAGAACTTGAAGAATAACATATCTGGCAAGTGATAGAAGAACACGAATTACTGGTTTCAACTACATTAATTTGCTTATGATAGCTGATCCAAATTGCCAAAGTGTGAGGGTGCTGTTGTTATATTAGACTTCTAATAAATCAATGTACCTGCTTTCCTCAGAATTTGGCCCAAACTCAGTCATGAATTAAAGTAATTTTATTTCTAAATGAGAGAGTCCACAGTAGCTTGAAGTAATTTTAGAAAAGACACTTTGCATTCACTTCTTAGGTTAATTCTTCTTAATTTTCTGCAAACTCTGCCTCCCTGCATTGTGCAAATTCTGCCTTAAACTACTGCATCCCTGTGTGGAAGGCCATTAACATGATTGGAGATGTAGACAGCCAACTAAATACTCATCAGGAAAGTGAAGAACTTGTATTTTCTTAAATTCATGAAATTCATGTGTGGTTTTGATTCTTGCATTTCCCTTCAAGTTTCATCTTTGCAGTGATAGTGTGGAGATACTTTAACCTCTTGCGCCAGTCTTGGACCCTGGGTAGTGAAGTGCAAATTAACGTATGGCTAACTTGCTCAAGACTATATTTTAAACCTCTCTGTAAGGAAAACAGCTATGGGAAAATTCCTGAGCACAGGAATTCCAGATAGCTGAAATACCAGAACCTGTAATTTTGTCTTTGGGCTGTAGTAAACAGGGTATATAATATGATTCTGTGCTACAGTATCCTTAGCTATTTAGCCAAAACATCCACCAAAGCAGCACTCAACGTTTGGATAATATTTCATCAGCTTACAAATGAATAGGACAGCTAAATGTAAGTTAAAGACTAATTAGAATAGATTAATTCAATTTCCATATATTACCAAGTAGCATAGTAAATTAATCTTGTATGTGTTTCTCTGTCACCATTAAAAAGATGTTATTGGTCCACAGAAAATGCCACGATTTCAGTAGTGTGTGTTTGTTAGTTTGTTTTTAAGTTTAGTAAACAATTTCCTTATTTACATTTAAACTAAAAAAAAAAAAAAAAGAAAAAGGCATCTTTCTACTTGACCTTTTAGACTATGTTGCCCAAAATAGAAGAACTCCCAGTTTTTGTTAATTAAAGTTTATTAATAGCTTTAGAAACTGTTAGTTGATATGGATAATGATTACAATGCTGGAATGTTGTGATATGGCAGATGTTAGATGCTGATTGACGCGATCATGTGTTTGTGTGGATACCATTCCCTATAGCACAGTAAATTCTTCAGGTGCAGAGTTCCTGAAATGACAGAGTAACTGAGTCTTGACAATATTTAGTGAGTATGTAGAAGTAAAAATACAGAATTTGCATGGCTGTTCACTTGCCTGGGCTCTGTTCACTGTTCTGTCTTTTGATGATTAGCTGCATATTTACAAAGTTCACAGGGCTGCTACTGAGTGCAGTCAGGTTTCCAGGTGACAGCTAGCCCCTACTTAAAGCACCTTATTATAAATAACATGCCTTGACTTTCAAATCGTTGACTGAATGTGTAGGTCTGGCAGTAAGCACAAGATGTTTAGTATATTCTGAGTTACAATGCACATAGAAACCCATGAAAATGTAGTCAGAATATGGGATATTATTTTACATACCAGCAGAGGCATTTTTATGACATGAGCCAGTGCTAGGACAGGCCCTGCCAAGGCAGCCCTGCTGGGTGCGTGACACTGGGATTGCTTTGTGAGTGCTGCGATATAAGACCTGCGAGTGATAAATGTGCACTGGAGTTGGTGCTCAACAACTGCAGCCTCCTGGGCTTAGGCTGAAGAGCTGCCCATTGGATGCAACTCCATGGACTTTTCAAAATCTGTGCCTTGGCTGTCTTGGGCTGTAAAGAGTCATGTAATTTCCTGCCTTTTCCATGATAGGTGTTGCATCATCTGGCACAGTCTCTGTCAGAGCTTCTATGCTCCTGTGGTGCAGAAGAGAGAAAAATAGTGGGAAAAGTCTGGAATGTGGTGTGCTGCAAGGGATGCCTGTGTTAAGGGACATAGTGAATTCCTGCAATAGAATCAATATTCTCTTAAAGTTTTCTCAGAGATCCCCATGTGTGTTTTTTGTCTAGAGTTTAGCAGAACTACTGGCTGATGCAACTGGCAGGAGTTTTAAGGAGGAGCACAGATAAAGACAGTGGTATACACATCCACCTGCAGGTAACCTCATACAAGTCTGTGTCCCTACCAGTCCTGTTTCCTGCTAGGCCAGGAGGTGAAACTGCATTGTGTCTTAGCTCTGGCTGAAATTTGGAAGCGCGCCTTCAGTTTTCTTTAGGAGACACCCATATGTCTCCATACAAGAACAATTAGAAGGGAATATACGTCTTAGACTTGATACTAAAAGTACAGTGAGGAACCATTGGTTGAAGTTAAGAGATCAAATTCACCTTAGCAATTAAGAAATATGTTTTGATGTTATGTATGATCAGACAGTAGCAGAATTTATCTAATAAGATACTATGGCAATAGCTCAGCAGACATGAAAATGTAGCAGTACAGGAAATATTATGTGGACTCCCCGATGTCTGGCTCAGAAACTGTGCTAGATAATCCAAAAGACATCTTCCTTAAGATATTTGGCTCTTTTTGAAGCAATTGCAGCTTCAGAATTGTTGCATCTTAATTATAAGGAATTTTCTGTGCAGGGTCACATTTTAAAATCCTGTTAGAAGAGCCAGTCTTGGTAAGGTTTTTCACATTCTCTTGTGAAAAGTATGTATTTTTTTTTTTTTTTTTTTAAGGAATACCAACACCTTTATTTTAGTAATGAAATGACTAAGTTCAGTCAGAAGGCAGTCAATACTAAATTGGTGTCACTGCTTGAATTGCATTTTGTCTAAAAAAAGTACGTAACTATCCCAATATTTATTTCACCTATGCCTGAAGAATGTTAAAACAATGTGTTAAAGGCATGAATTGTGTCAATGAATAATGAAAGCATGTTGTAGAAGCACACTGTATTTCTTCCATAGCATAGCACTAGTAAGTTTTTAGAGCTGCTTGATAAAAGTGGAGTGGATTTGATATACATCAGCTAATGTTGCTTTTCATCTCTTTTACATCCTCATCTCTTTTACATCCTATTGGATCTAAGGTTTCCTGGTAATCAAATAAATTTAACAGGAAAGACAGTAACTTGCATTTGGAGATATTTAATTCTGTCTTCCTCAAAGGAAGAAAGTCAAGAGGGTAATACTTAGCAGTATTTCCAAATATTTGTATCTTTTTAAAGAAATTTTCATCTTTATATAAAGGTATTCTAGCCCAGAACAACTCATAAGCAAGGAAGATAAGTGGTACAGGTCAGTATGAAAACCCTCAGCATTTTCTTGTAGTGTAATGGCCCACTGCTGATATTGAAACCAATGACACAAAAATGCTGCACAGTTGGCAGTTGAACAAGGCTAGGATTTACAAGGAAAAATATTTAAGTGTCAGTGTGTTCTTGTGGGGTTGTGGGTTTTTTGTGTGTGTTTGGGTTTTTTTGGGGTTTTTCTTGTGTCTGTGTGGTGGTTCTTTTTTTTTTTTGATATCTCATACTTTTAGAGCAAAAATGTTTGAAATAATTCTTTCATATCAAAGAAATATAAGTTTCAAGACAAAATGTTGTGGTTTGAAAATCGGCTTTGTTGTAAAATTAATTCTGTAATGCATTAATTCTAAGTTTTGGAGCAATTCATCAAGTTTCAGTCATTTGCTGTATTATTTTTTTTCCATCTTCATGAGCTCTGATTGGTGAAGTATAGCTGCTAAAGTCTTTATACCCCCCAAATGCACACATTATTATTTTATATTAGAGAAGAGCAAAGCCAAGACTAAAATACCTAGTATGTCCAAAATGAGGTAATCTTGGAAAATTGTGTCAGACATTAAGTAGGTCAGAAGTGCACTGAATATTACGTCAACAGTATTCCAGCACTGCAAAACTAGCATGAAAATACCAATGTAAAGTAATAGATTTTTTTTTTTTTTCAATATATAAATACGTAAGAACATTGGTAGGGAGAAAGGATTGTGTAACTTGCATCTGATTTTCTTTTTGTTTCTGAAGGTCAGTATTTCTACAGGATCTGTGTGAACTGTGTAGGATTGTGGTGCTTTCTAATAATATAGTTTAAGTATTCTGCTTATCATATTGGCAAGCTTGCTAATCAGGTTGTCGCTGAGTGAAGTGCATGCTATTGTAGCAGGTACTTTTGGCTGGCATCACTGCTCTGAATTCCGAAAACTACTGACTCTGGCTGAGTGTAATACACTGGTGCCTAATTATGCTGGTAATGTTATTGCTTTAATAATCTTTCTTAGAATGAATTATAAGTAGAGAAATGGAAAAGTTGTAGACCTTGACTAGATTAGGAACAGTAAAATGTACATACACTCAGGTGTTTGATTGCTTCTGTTCAAGATAACTACCTCTTTGTTAGTGCTCCTTTCTTTTTTAAAAATCAGTTTAAGACCTTTACTTTAGACAAGAAGAACAGCAAAACAAAAAACAACAAGAACCAAACTATGTACAGGACTGCAAACACACCCATTTGCCTGGTGAAACAACTTGAAACAAAATAGGCATGAAATACTCTTCAGGCTAGGAGTGTTTCTTGGCATTAAAAGTTTAACATACTGAAAATGAAAAGCTCATCCCTACACAGATTGAGGGATGATTGTTTGCTGGGGCTGACTGTAATAATCCTCTTCCATAATAAATTCCAGTGTCGGTATTCTCATCCCACATACCTCTTAGTTTTGAGTCATGATGATTTTTCCCATCTTATTTTTCTGCACTGTGTGACAGATTTGGGGGCAGATTTAATTAGACTTGCACAGGCTGTTTGAACTGTTCTAAAATGTTTGGAGGTTAATGTTGCAATACCTTTTGATATTTTAACCTGTGGCTAGGGTCACAGGTTGGATTAATATCTGAAGATTTTAATACCTACTCTTTTTAAGGGCTGCTCCGAACATAACCTTTGACCCTCTTAGCAGTCTCTTCGTTCTCATTAGATCTCTTCAATAAATTCTGCTCTTTCCTTTTATTGGACTTTTTCTTATTCACACCCTTCATGGAACAGAGGGAAGGAATAGATGATTGTGTGTGTGAGGAAGAAAGGGAGTTGCTCTTCTCTTTCCTACCTTTTAACATCTGTAAAAGGTAAACCTTCCAGGCTAGGAGAATACCAGGAAAAAATATTTTCTGCTTAAGAGAAGAAGATTGCTTTAAGATCTGAATAGTGATGTTTGTTTTGGAGATTTTGTTGGTTTTGTTGTTGTTTGTTTGATTGTTTTCTGGGTGAACCTGCAAGATTTTTCTAAGCATGAGATTGAGCTCTCTTCCCTGAAAGTCTGTTGTGTGTTACCTGGCTTTGTAGAGATGTATACATATAGAATTCAAAATGTGAATAGAAATCCTGACATCATTTGTCTTGAAATCAAGATGTGACTCAAAATGTATAGCAATAGTAAAGGAAGCGATAGTAATATGTTTCATCCTCTTAAAAAAGACATAGGAGGGGGATAGTAACCTTAGGGTTTTTCTGATAATTTTTTAGGTTTGGGTTTGTTTGTATGTGTTTTGGTTGTTTTTTTGTTGTTTTTTTTTTGGTTTGGTTTGGTGTTGTTGTTGTTGTTGTTGTTTTTGTTTTTGTGTTTTTTTTCCTTTTTTTCGTTTGCTTGTTGTTGTTTGTTTGGGTTTTTTTGGGGGGGAGGTGGTGGTGGGGGGTGTTTGTTTTGCTTTCCACTTGAAATAATGGGATAAATAATAGGTAAATTTGGGACTGGCAAGCTTGGAATACCTCATTCTGGAGTACTCGGGAAAGAGTTTTCCTCATATAGGACAGCTGGCAGAGCCACTTCTTGTAGAATAAAAAGCTTGAATGTCTTCCACTGTGTATGTCAAAAAGCTCTGCAATGAACTCTGCTAGCAAAACTGGCTAGAACTATTTGTATGGTTAAATTTCTTCTAGCTGACATAAAAATTACCATCTTTTAATCTTATTCAGTGTAGGAAGGACAGAATTGGCATTAAGTCATGTGATATTGTTTGGCCATCTCTCTGCATTTCGTTTTGCTCTTCACCCTCATCCCCATTGTACCAGTATGTGCAACATTCCTGGTCTGTTGGATTAGTCTGGTTTCAAAGCAGCATGACTGAATATTATGTAACAGCCAAGCCTCACGTGTCTTGTTTTCTTTGCAGCCACCATTGCAGCAGAAACTTTTTAATATATCTTTTTTTATAGAAATTCTTTGCTGAAAAAAGTTCCATACCTCAGAGTGGGTCTTAGTCATGTTGGTGACTTTTAAACTTTTGAATTCTTTGACTAGAAGAGAAGTAAACCTTAAGATTTTTCCAGGAAGAATAAGAATTTTCAAAATTGCTTTCCACTGAGATGGGGTTCAGGAAGCTATGCAAACTACTATTGCCACTAAACAGCAAGCTCTGAATTCTCCTGTATGAAACAGCAAATCTGCAACATAGTTGCAATGAAAAATGTTGTTTATGCTTTTTAATAATTTGAATGCATATAGTCAAGGTTAAGCTCTATGGCAAATGTTTTGTTGGTGTGAATGACAAATTCTGTATCATCTTCATTGTCATAGTTTTTTCTGTGCCAATCTTGGTTCAGTGCTAGGTTGGCCTTGTCCAGCTGCCCACCCAGACACTCTCTGTCCCCTTGCTTAGCAGGACAGGGGGAGAAAATAAGATGGCTCAAGATAAAGACACAGAGATCACTTACTAGTTGCCATCAAAGGCAAAGCAGGCTGGACTTGGGGAAGATTGATTTCATGTATTGCCAATTAAAATAGATTTGGATAGTGAGAAGCAAAGACAAAAATTAAAGAACGGTTCTGCCCCCAGTGCAAGGGGTGGAGAACAAGGGATTGCAGTAAGTCCATAACAGTTCCTCTCTGCCTCTCTCCTCCTCCTCATGCTTCTCACCTGCTCTGGCATGGATCCTTCATGAGGTGTAGCTCCTGCCTGTGGGCGCTCCACATGCTGCAGCTTCCTACAGGGAAATATCTGCCTGTTTTGGCATGGGGTCCTCCATAGGCTGCATGTAGGTGTCTGTTCCAATGGGGTCTCTTCCCTGGGCTGCAGGGGAATATCTGCTGGAGCACCTGGAGCACCTCCTCCCCCTTCTGCCTCTGACATTGGTGTTCACATTGCTGTTTTCTCACACTCCCCCATCCTTCCCTGCCCCCCCCCCCCCCCCCCCCCCCCCTTGTCTGGCATTTTTGCCCTTTCTTTTATATGTTTTCACAAGAGATATCACCAGCTTGGTTGATGGACTCAGCTGTGTCCTGTGTTGGGTCTGTCGCAGAGGCACCTGGAGCTGACTGTGTCAGGCATGGGGCAGCCCCTGGTTTCTTTTTACAGAGGGCAGTGGGCCCCTGGTTTCTTTTCACAGTGGGCCTCTGCAGCCCCACCCCATTTCCAACACCTTGTTCTGTACACCCAATCCACCAACACTTTCTGGCTTCCTCTTAAGTTTAAAGATGAAATCATGCTGCTGCTAAAATATACCTGTTATGGTGAGTACTCATTCTAAGTCTAGATATGCAAATCAGATGCTGTGGTTACGCTCACTACACAGACAATGGTTTGTCAGTTCTTCCTGGTTTCATTGGGAAGCCGGTTCTCTAACAGGGATGCAGAAATTAAATGCCTGTTGTCCATCATAAAAAATACCTGCTAGAAAAGTTGCGTGGGGTTTGTTTTCTTTTTTTTTTTCATCTTGTCTTGCAGATGGCAAGGATAATTTCATGTAAGAGGTTACTGGTGCTAGTGAGATCGCAGTTAGACATGATGTTCTTACTGAATTTGAGACGGGTTAACAAGATTCAGCCCATCTGATCGGCTTCCATGACTGAGCAGGTAAATGTTCTCTAATGTTATTCTATCAAAATGATTAGAATAGAAAATCTCTTTTACAGTATGTCAGGCTAACCCAAATAATTCTGGAACAGCCATTTTAGGAAGTGGACTCAAGGTACAATTGTGCCAGCAGATCTGAGGAAGATATACCTTCCATCAAGGGAAACGGTGGGAAGGAGGTAGGAAGGGTGATAGGCAGCCTGAGGAAAGCCTGAGGGTGATCAGCATTCAGTAACACATCTTGAATAGAAAGTGTTAAGTGTTCAATTATTAGTCATTTCTGGTATTAGATCAGAGGCAGATATACTTCTGTGATGGAAGATAGTACTTCAGACTTACTGGCTGGATTGGCAATAATAGTAGTAAAACTACTGACTAGTTTAACCTTGTGTCCTGGTTTTGTTAAAAACAAGTTTCTCTTTTAGTGAATTTGCCTGTCAGCTAAAGCCTTCATGTTAGCTGCATTTTCCTGGAGAACCCAACACATGTTTTGGTAAACCTAGCAATGAAATGCAAACTTATTGATAAGCACGGATGGACATCTCACGAGAGGGGCAACAAGAAACTGATGACTGAGAGACTGACCAATGGTGTATAACATTCCATTCACGTGAATACTTCATATAAAAGTGGGAGATCACGAGGATCTCGTCCCTTTTTTGCCCTTTTTCCCTTTTTTCCTCATGGCTGACATTAGGAGAGGACCTTGCTGGTCGTCCCTGCGAACTGAGGCCTAGTGAGAGACTGAATCCAGCTCCGGTTGGCTACAGAGTCTAATCCAGGACTTTGGGTGCTGGCTCTGCAGTTGCTGAGACTTACAAGATTGGTTTTGTATATTTTGTATTATTTTCTCTATTCTTATTAGTAGCATTAGTAAAACATCTTTAACTTTTCCAACTCTCTTCTCTCTGTCCTTCTTTCCCTCCCGATCGCCTGTCCTGAGTGGGAAGGGGGGAGAGGGAAGGGCAAAAGGGGGAAGTGGGGGGGAGAGGAGGTTAACAATACATCTGCCAGGGTTTGATTGTCACCTCGCAATCTTAACCCTCGACACCTTGATTATTGTACTGATACAAACATACAAATTAATCATAATGGATTTTAATACACTGTAGTTGATGATCAGAAAAATTTTCCGTGGAAGTTTGTATTGTATGCTCTGTGCAGTCAGGAATGGGACTCCAGAAAAATCACTTTACCAATGAGATTCATGTGACACAACTCTGAGCATCTCTAATAGTGAAAACAAAAGGGAAAAATGAGGAAAGAATGAGGAATACTTAGGCTAGAGACAGGCAGTACTCCATTTTAAAGAAAGGGGTATGCTGTCGTCATCTAAAAGCTAATCAGGTATTTTTGGTGTAGGTGTTATCTTAGCAGTATTCTGAACTGTCATCACTGAGCTGTGGAGGAAAACCAAATTACTATAACAAAGATATTTTGGAAGGTGAGATGTAAGGCCTGGGCATACCACAGCCATAGAAGACAGTCTGTGTTGCTGATAAGTTGGTTTTGCTCCTTTTCTATGCTGGTGACATGCCCTATGCCTCTGTCTCCTGCCACAGGTTTGTTTTTCTCATTTTGGTTCCCCTTTTCCTTCTTTTTACTAATAATTCTCCTCAGTACTTCTACCCTCTTTTCCTAAATAGACCTGTTGCCCCTCAGTGAGTCAGTGTTGTATAATCTCATAATGGTTTCCTTTACTGTGTCTTTCCTTCCCTTCTCTTGTACTGACATGCATAAAGCTTTTGCAAAGATTGTTATATACTATGGAACAAGCAGACTGTTCTTCTAGTATTTTCTGAGACCTGTGAAAGGAAATAAAATTAATCTCTGTGTCTATGTATTCACTATAGATTGATTCCCAATGCCTGTTATGATATAGTTTTTTAAAGACATGTGAGCTTGATATCAAGCTTCTGACAATTATTTGTGCAGCTCATGTCCGCACCAGCAGAAATAGAGAGATGCCTCACCATTGTTCTGTAGGTAGATACTCAGAAGTTCAGGAAAGTGGGTTGCAGTTCCAAGTATTGTCATTTGCTGCATCAGTGAACAAGTGCAATTCTTAAAAGGAATATTTGTTGGGATGTTGCTATCACCCAAACCAGTTGGTTTCACTAGTGCAGGAAGAGTTTAGTAATGATAACTGATATAATACTGCAGCATTAGGCTCAGACTGAGGCCTTTCTTTCCTAGATTCCTGGAGCTGGTAGAATCACTTGTACAAATGTTGCCATTAGTGTGTGACAGTGATGTGGTAGCATTATCCATTTGCTTGCACAGTATAATTCATGCACTGCAAGATGTTGGTGACTAATCTCTCTTCTTAACTCCAGAGGCACAGCTGGTTGTCCCTTCAATATTTATGTCCATGAAACTACCAGACATGCTTTTTATGGACCATCAAACTCTAGAAATGATGGAAGAGGGAGAGATTTCTGAGAACACAAATGAGGAAATTGAGGGTGGGGTAGGCAAGCCAAGGATGATGGGAACAGAAGAGACATAGTAAGAAAACAGGACCTGTAATGCAATCACTTCAAGCACAGGTATGTGAAGAAGAAAATAAGAACATGCCTGTGGAACAGCCTTCTGGCGTAAGGTCTTGTGCTTGTTCTAGAGAATTAGTGTGCTTGAGTGCCTCCCTGAAATGCCTCTACGCTAAAACATGCAGTGTGAGGAATAAACAAGAGGAATTTTTTTATAGAAGTCTGTGTGTGGTTACAGGGGCTGTGACCTCATTGGGACACATTGGGATAGCTCACTCAACCTGAGTGCTGCAGTACACAGGTACAGGCTCCTTGGGAAAGACAGACTGAAAAGGCAAGAAGGAAGAGTTGCCCTTAATGTGAGAGAGCAGCTGGAACACATGGAGTTCTGCCTTGGGATGGCTCAGGAATCAGCCAAGAGGTCAAGATTAGCAGTCAGACCAACATGGGCATTGTCATAGCAAATATCTGCTGCAGCCCTCCTCATTGGGAAGAAGTAGTTGAGGCCTTCTTCAAAAACATGGAAGAATGCTCATGTTCATGGGCCCTGGTCCACCTGGGGGACTTTGAATCCCCTAGTATCTGCTAGAAGGACAACACAACAGGGGACAAGCAACCTGGATTTGTGATGTGCATTGATGGCCATTTCCTGACACAGCTGATTGAGATGTTCAGCAAAGGGAAATGCTAAGTCCTACATCTGAGGAGGAACAACCCCAGGCACCAGTACATGCTGGGGGCTGAGTGGCTGGAAAGCAGCTCTGCAGTGAAGGACCTTGGAGTCCTGATAGATGGCAGGCTGGCAGCCAACCATGCACCCTTGGGGTAAAGGAGGCCAACAGCATCTTGAGCTGTGTTAGGAAGACTCTTGCCAGCAGGTCAAGGAAAGTGATCCTTCCCCTTGGTGCTGGTGAGGCCACATCTGGAGTGCTGTGTTCAGTTCTAGGCTCCCCAAGACAATCAGACAGACTTGCTGGAGAGAGTTTAGCAAGAACCACGAAGATGATTCAAAACTCAGCTGGACACTGAGCAACCTGCTCTAGCTGACCCAGCTTGAGCACTGGGCTTGGACTAGTTGCTCTCACAAGAGGTCCCTTCTGATATAAATGATTCTGTGAATACAAATAGATGCAATAATTAACTTGAAGTCTGGGAGAGAATCTTCAGATTAAAATTATGCAGAGGCTCATGGCAGAATAGGTCAGAATATACCTCTGAACAACCACTTTTGTTTCTCTTTCACTCAATATATGGTAAATTTAGTAGTCAGTCTTCTTTTGTCCTTCATCCCTTATGTTTTTTGCTGCATTCTGATTTTTGTGCCAGGAGAAAAAAACAACAAAACAACAAAACACAACAACAATTAGTATGAAAAAATAGTGCTAGAACTCAACTCCTGTAGATTAAGAACAGAAAAAAATAGTGAATGGGGGAAGGGGAAGAATGTCTGGCACAGCTGTTCCCAAGAGCTTTTGCTCACCTTAAGCAGAGCTAATAAATATGACAGGAGCATTAAAGTATTATTCATCTTTTGGTTTTAATGTAAGGTTAAGTGTATCTAAATGCAAATGTTTTTATCCAAAGACTTTTATGTTTCAGGATAATTCACTGAACTGTGAATTACAGAAGGTTTTAAGACTCTGGATCTTAGGTAAAACGCAGAAAATCTTCTAATCTGTTATAGAGTTTTTCATCTGTATATCTTGAGTAATTTTGTCAAGGAACGATCATCTTTTTTAAAAAAAGGGTGTGGGGGGGTGCGAATGGAAGCAAACAGACATTCAAAGAATTTGCTCATATTCTCACAGTATGCATGAATAGTAGAGCCCAAACCAGAAAACTGCTTTCCAGACTCCAGTGTGGCTCATTCTGTTTGATGAAAAGACTTTTCTGTCCTCTTAGTGCTTTAGATGCTTTGTCCTGAAGTAAACACGAATTGTCTCTGCCCTCACGTGCTATGCTCTCTGAGCTAACATTTCAGGATTCAGGCCTCTCAAATGTAAAGGACATTTTTGTTTCTGTACTTTCGGTGCTGGAGACCAACCACCTTCTTGCTAGCACAATTTGGAGATTAATGTTCCCAGCTGTTCTGTGGCAGAAAGGTAGAAAAAAGTTATGTCAGCCTGTCAGTGCTGGGAGGTGGGATAATGATGAATATTTAATCTCTTTGGCAATTTTGAAATCAATCTCACTTATTTGGGGGGTTAAATGAGCCCTCCACTAAATTGTTTTACTTCTCCTTTGACAAATGTTACTATTTGAAGGTCTTCTTTAATAAGAGTGAAGAAAAATTCAAAATAAGTCAATCAGAATAATAATAAAGAATGCATTTAGAAAATGTTGTCAAAACACTTGGGCTTTCATGTTTTTTTAAGGTGCTTTTTACCCCTAAGCAATTTGATGAAATTGAAATTAAATTGAAAAATGCCTCAGTGTTGCTAAATATCACCAGGGGTGGGGGTTTTTGTCTTTGTTTTTTGTTTTTTGGGTTTTTTTTAAGCTTATGAAAAATTCACACAATTCTGTTTAACTTAAGTGGCAAGATTCCAAGAGGACTGGGTACTTCAGAGACTGTCAATCCTGCTACTTCACCTATTCCCTCATTGTAGACTTTTGACTTTTGCAAAGTGATTGTGACACCAAGAACAAGCACTTTTAGTTTATCTCTAAAGGTGGAAAGAATCAGTGACATTTTATTCCCTTTTTATTCCCTTTTTGCTTTTAGGAGCAGGACATGCAATAGTTTGTTGTTGTTTTTAATAATTTTGTTTTTTTTCTTACTGCATGAAGAAACTTGCAGGGATGGTGTCTGGTGTTTGGGAGTCCTGGCAGGTTTCCCCTCTTGCTCTGCAGGTTATGTAAGCCTCCTGTTCCTTTTGCAGAAGATAGGAACAGTATTGATTTACTGTTCTAAGTGTCGGGGTGTGATTTACGACAAGGAACATTCTACACAGTGTTCAGGATAGGTTTTGATATCCTGGGCCACACAAAATAACTGGAACCCATGCAGGGGTAGAACATTTCATTTTGTACTCTATGTATTCATCCAAAATCTGATCCTGACATTCGTTCAGAACTGGAAGAGTGCAAACAGATATGAAAATCCAACTTAATATCAGACACCTGCCTTTATTAAAGAAACACAGAAAATGAATTTTATGCCCTTTTCTGCTTGATTCTTCATGTGCTCACTCCTTCCTTGGTGTAGTTTTGTGTGTGTTCCTATGGCAGGTTGTGGTCTCTATTTCAGCTCAGATCCTGAAAGGCTGGACACAAGGGAAGGGGCAGAATGGAGGCTGGAACAAGAAGGTGAAGGTGTAGGTGAGGGAAGGAAATATTTCTTCCTTTGTTTTCTGGCAGTAATCCCATTTTATGCTGCATAGTTATGTAGCACTACAGCCTGAGAGCATAGTTTTTTACCAGGGAAAGCTGCACTGTGGAAGGGTGGTAACATTACCATTGTAGAATAAGACTGAGGTGTACAAAGCCTGACTCTTGGAACAACGTGTCACTATCTAATATAGACCTGGGGAATCTTGGACTTTGTGTTTGATACACATGGCCTATTTCTCTCTAATTGACTCAAAGATGAAATGATAATCTAGAAACTGTCTTGTGCATTAGAGAGAACAACTCAAGTTTTTAGCACAAAAATAGGAAGGGGGGAATAAACGTATGAAGTTGGCTTTAACTGATCTATCTAGGAAGACAAATCCTACTAAAGCTGATGCCTGAGCTTTCTTATTTCATCTCTTTTTCTTTCCCATATTTCTACACTCCTAATATTGAATGAGTATTCAAACCATTAGTCGCCATGTGCCAAGACAGTAAATTACAATATGTGGGATAATGTTTTGTCTCATCATTTTTATTTTTAAGGCTAAGGCTATCAGAGAGTATAGGTGTGGGACTAGAAGGGTGAAAAAAGGAATACTGAACATGTATGTTCAGACTAAGAATATGTTATGTGCTATATCACGTTGTCTTGGAGCATTCCCAAACTCTCCCCTTGTTTTAAGTAGAGTATAAGTGAAATTACCAATTACCTCTTCCAAAACTGTGGAGGGAGAAGTCTGCATAACCCCCTCAAAAACAGTTGTGTATCTGTGTTCCTTGTGTTCCTCTTTTTCATTTGAGCTCACTGAAGTGTTACAACCTTTTTTTTTTTTTTTTAAAACCTGTAATAATTTGTGAGAGGAAGTTGAAAAGCAAGAGTTTGAGGGAGGTTGGTGTGTTGGTTTTTTTTGTTGTTGTGTTGTTTTGTTTGTTTGTTTGTTTTTTGTTTTCTTGTTTTTGTTTTTTTTCTTTTGTTTGTTTGTTTGTTTTTTCTTCTCCAGATTTTCTAGCTAGTGTTAGTGTTTACTCAGTTTTTGTCTTCCTGCTGGCAACATTTCCTTTCCACAGCTGCCTTTCCAAGCCTGGGCTCTGTCCTTGGCGCATCTTTTGGTCTATGTGATACCTCATAGTAGCCCCTAAAAGTACTGTCAATATTTTCTAATTGTACACAGAACTTTCTCTAGCATAGTAATACTGAAATTGCATTTCATGTGTAATTGGAATCATAAAGTGAAATGTATTATGGTCTAAAGAGAAAATTTCAGTTAAAAGACTTCTGAAAGGCTGTATTGACAACTTTTATGTCAGATCTGTGATGTTACATCCTTACAGGAAATGTGAGTTTTGTTTATGTTACTCATTCAGGATGATAGGTCCTAGGACATGTAAATCATGGCAGCATCATCAAAATCTAATAATAAAGACTGTAACGTATCTGACTATTGGGACAACATGTCATGTATCCCTTCAGCTCATACCTTAAAAAACCCACAAGATTAAAAAAATCTAGAAGGCATGAGAAGTGTTTGTCATATCCTTGGCTATGTTGAGGGGGTTTTGTTTGTTTGTTTGTCCTTTTTGTTGTTATTGTTTTTTGTTTATTTTGTTTGAGGGTGTTGTTTGTTGTTTTTTTTTTTTTAAAGTAGGTTAACCATAATAGGCGTTCCTGCTCCAGCAGGGGGATTGGACTAGATGATCTTTTGAGGTCACTTCCAATCCCAAACATACTGTGATACTGTGATTTCATTTAGTTACAGTATTGAATTACTGATACGCTCAAGTAATAGTAGAAATCATGCTACAGAGGCAGAAAATTAAAAAACATAAAAATAATGTCACATGGACCAAAGGTGACTATTGATGATCACTAAAGAGGTATGAACAGGTTCTTCATAGCGTGGAAGCTAAGCCAACGGAGGGAGTCATTATGCTAAATAGCAGCACTTTCAGTTTCCAGAGACAAAATTAGAAGTGCCAGACAGTTCAAAATTTACCTTTGCTTGTCAACCTTCTATGAAGACCACATTTCAGCGGGTCATTTTAATCAAAGTGAAAGACACATCCTATTAGGACAGCCTTGCTGACAAATAATGAAGATGAATCACTAGCACACGCTGGTCCCAGATGCCTTGTTGATCTCGGTTTGTAAGAGGCACGGGAGGCCTTTACAGTATATGCTTTGGTCTTTAAAAGCAATTTACAATTGAAGTTAGCTAGTCCAGCTAACAGAGAAGAGCTTAATCCTAGAGCTGTCACTAGGCATTATTTTCAGATTCCTGACACTTCTACATTAAAACAGTTTATATGTAAAAGATAATAGGGTCTGGAAGTGAAGAATATTTCATTATGTATAACAGTCAACTGTTTTTGTTAGAACAACCACATATTCTCTGTTTGGAAGAGACAGTGGCATAAAAAAATAGAACTTCTAAGTTGGTTCCATTTAGAAGCTTTTATAAGACTTTTCAAAAATAGTTCTGAGTGACTTTTTTTTTGGATGACAGCTGGCAGACCTTTAGTCTTGCCTACATAGTGTGTAGGTTTTGATATTCAATGACTGCACGTACTGTTTTGCTCTCTCTCACCCCCTGATTCAAATTTATGTTGACATTTTTTTATCTGAAGACAATGAATATTATATTGTAATTAACTGTGAAAGCCTGGATGCTTGACAGTTATTAAATTACAAGTTTGCCACTTTCAAATATGATCGGTATGCTACCATGCCTGAGAAAAGATCTCATTGCATCTCCATTTAGGAATGAAAAAAAAGTCATTGTGGCTGCCCTGTGGAAGTCTCTGGTGTTTTAACAATTTCACTCTTTCCTCAAAGACCAGGCTTACTCAGTAGGTTAGCTATGAGTCAGTATTAGAAACTCCTGCTTTAGAGGAAAACAGATTGGTCTGTATGTCTCTTCTTGCACTGTAAATAATAAGAAATGGGAGTAAATATTTCAGAATACAGCAGTTCTTCTTTGTTTTAAAATTGGCCATGTGAAACTTTTCCTCTTGGAGCACCGGAGAAAGTAAAAGGTCTGTAAAATCCATACAGAGATGTTAAAAGTATATGTGATGTTAAGAGAGTAAGCTTTTTTTTTTAATATGATACAGATGAGTTTCTAAGAGTATGTGAAGGAAAGAGATTGTGTGGGATGTATTCTGTACAATACCATCATCTTTCTCCTTTGTTTTGCATCCTTTAAGGTATCTTTTTGCAGCAGTATCCCAAGGTTTGTCTGTCATCTTGTTGGAAATACGGCTGCATCCCTTGGTATCAGTACTGGTTGATTCTTGCTCTTTACCTGCACGAAGGCAGGCTGTGAGAGCACAGCTCCCAGGGAAATTGTGATGCTGCTTGGGCTGGAGCAGGTTGCTTGGGCTCACTGTGGTTGTTTTTAGTTCTGTGGAGATGTGTGTAGATCAGGGATCTAGGGAAACATTTGACAGATAGGACCTTCCCTCTGAGCATTCTGCTTGCATCTTTCATCCTTTTGCAATGAAGGTACAGTACATGTCTTTCTGATTTCCCTTCTAAATTAGAAAAGTGGTCTGTCAGGAACTGCTCAGTTGTTTTGATAACACTATGCTAATCTTAACTCTGGCACGGTGTTCCTCCATCTGTGTGGAAGAGGATGGGAGGGGGTGGCGGTGGTGACGATAACGCTAATGCTACAACATTCACCATAAGCAAGATTTCGCTGAAATGCCGTAGCATGTTGTTGTGATTAGTTAGTCCCCTGAGTGGTACAGTGTGGTTAGTGTATCCTGATGCAAGAAATAAAATGAGTGGCAGGCAGTGTTTACCCTGCCTTTTCCCTACCATGGTACCTGAGAATTCTCTGGTACTGTTCTGGCTGTGCTGTCTGTATCTTTGCTATGTTAGTTCATTAGCACATTTACTTTCTACAGGGGACAAACTTTTGCCTTCCCTAGAGATGCACTGGGGACCATGCTTCTTCACACAGAAGCTCTTAGCTTCTGTTTCGTTGCCCGTTTCACAGTGGGGGCTCCTCATTTTTGTTGTTGCATTGATGATCACCTTTGGAGAAACAACTTCAATAGCATGTAGGAGGAAGGAACACAAAGGGTAATAAATTCTGTTACATTGTATTATTTCATGGCAAACAGAACTTGACTGTTTGATGCCCCCTTCACTGAGACTCAGCAGAGGACCTTTCTTAAATTACAGGGAGAGGAAAGTATTCCTCGGACAAAGGAAAATTGTGGAGGAAGCATTCAGTGAGGAGAGAGAGGGATGCTTATGCTGCAGTTGAGATGGAATGGAACACAAAGACCAAACATTTGATGATGTGAAAGGCTATGTGTGAAGTGCTATTACTGTCACGATGATGACTGAATGCATGTTGAAATTACCTTTAGAGGAATAGCAACAGATGGTCTCTGTATCTTCCCCTCCTACTCATCCAAAACTCTCAAGGCTGCATTCCTAATCAACCAAAAGCAGGCATCCCACGCCCATGCCGAGAGGATAACCTGAGCATGCAAGCTCTGCTTTGAATTAAACGTTAAAGGCATGTACCCTACATTGTCAGGTAACAAAAACTGAAAATATAATGATTAATTCAGCTACAATTCTGTACATCTACCCTTGTGTCCTGTTACTCAAATTCCAGTGCTGCAAACAAAATTCTCATTAAGTGCTAATGCTTATATAACTCTATAGCATATTGTTGTCAATAATTACATACACACATTCTTAAGTTGGAATCTTTCTTTATTAAAAATATATTCCTTTTTAGGAACTTTAGTTACTTGAATGTGGAGTGAAAATAAATTAGGTTGTAGCAGCCGTTGCAGCTATAGTTACTACTTCTTCCATTATTGCAAGTTATTATAAGCTTGTATGATTGAAACTGCTATAGATAAGCATGCAATAATATTTTCACTGTCACCATGATGACTGACTGAGATAAGAGCTTGATGTTCTATTTTCATTCAGGATAGAGAAAAACAAGGAGGGGAAAATGGGGGGAAAGGGCTTCGTGGCTTGCAATGATATGCATGAAAAAAAATTCTAAGCCTAGAGCAGGCCCACACATACGTCAATGATGACACACAGCACTGAGAGGATTTAGTGTTAAAGGGACGCCTGTTAATTTTATTTGCAAGGAAGAAGAGAAAGCATGCACATTCAAGATACTTCTTGTATCATTTTTAAATCAAGGCCATCTTTTTCTCGGTGGTAAACGTGAAATGTTTTTAAAGGCCAGACTTAGCATAAAAATCTATTGGTTGCTATGGAGACCACTTACCACACAGGACTGCACTCTGTGTTCAACTCTGTGATTTTCTCTATTCAAAGGTTCGGCATTGTCAAAAAACAAATTAGTTTTTCAGTTTATCGCAAAGTTCATTATGAGAAAGGTAATAAATGATAAGGTATTTTATATGTGTGTGGATAGGTGCCATATGTGAATTAACTGGGGCAGTACTCCCTAAATTTGCTATTTTAAAATAATTATAGCAAAATTGGCTATTGTTAGGAAATAAAACAGATTTTGATCATTCTGTGTATATGAATATGAAGCAAAGCAGGTAGTTGAAAGTCTGATCCCAACAAAATTACATGGTAATAAGGCTTTTCACACCTACACAGCACTTAGTAACAAAGCGCTGAAAGAGAAAGAAAGATTACGCCCTGCTAGAGTAAAACTTTATACCTGAGATGCATTACTTCTCTCTTTATGAAAGGAAGGGTGGGTCCAGGACCCAGTGCTCACTGAATTATTCATGCTGTCTTTTGCATCTCAGATCTTTAGGGTTGAAACTGGTAGGAGTTGTTACTACCAGAAGCACAAATCTAACTAGGTATAGCAGTTCAGTGAAAACCTGTTCAGCTGCTTCTCCTGAAGTGTTTGTATAATTACAGCAAACACTTTCTGCCAACCTGCCTAGCACACCCACCCCAAAGAGAGCTTATCCAGGGAGGAGGTAGGTGCAAAGCATTTCCTCTGGAGTTTCTTTGAAGCTGAGGGTAGTCAACACCTCCCAAGATCTGGATGAGAGCAACAGTTTCTAGAAATATACGAGTATGTTACTTTCAGAACTTAAGATTTGCTCCTGTCATCTCCATAGGTGCATTCTGGAACCCAGTGAGCCAAACTCAGAGTTGCTGTAAGCAGTGCAGCCTTCAGTGCAGCCAGGGAAAGCCTGGTGCTGCTTTCAGTGTGTGGCCTCACTCCAGTTGCAGGCCACCGTAGGACTCCTAAGACAGCGCAGTTAACAGTCTCAGCTCAGTTCTGAGGTTTCTGTGTGGATTTTATGTGTTAAACTGTTATTTTGGCTTTGATGTGATGGTGGGTAGGTTTTGTGTAGTGCAGGTTTTCTGTAGGGTTTTTGTAGGACCACTAGATAAACTAAAGGATATATGAGACATGGTGATTTACAGTGGTCGGTTTTAGAAATTCTGCATTTGTGAGTAATGCAGTAAAGTTTGCTTATTTGCAAATCTAATTTGTTACCAAACATTTGCGTGCATGTAAATTATTTAGATTTCACTTTCCTAGTCAAATAACCGTTCTACTCAATATCAACTGTACAGTGTCAAGCCCTGATAATTAACATGTTGCAAACATGCAATTAAGACAAATCACATTGAAACACATAAGAAAAATGAAGGCATAATTTAACTCTGGCTATTGTCAGTCTCTTCAAGAATTATTATGCAGTTGACCTCCTCCTGTGCAGCTCTATGTTTTAGCAGAGGGTGCACTGTTTTGCACTGCATACAAAGTAACTAAAAGAGAAATGAGTCTTTTAAAAGGAATGTTCCAGCTTAAACAAGCCAGTGGGGGCTACAAAACTAACTGGTGACACTATGTTTATAGTAATAGACAATGGCATCTGACTCAAATGGTGCAGAAAAAACATGCTTGATAAGCCTACACTGAAAGTGTCCTATTATTAATAATAGAAAACTCCTCCCCTTTAGAATAAGCTTTTCTTTTTCTTTTTTTTTTTTTTTTTCTAGTCATGTTTTTGCCTGAGCTCTCTTGTTAACATCTTGCCTGTGTTTTTAATTTGGTTCCTCTGGCTCCTTCAGACAACTCAGTAGGGACCCGCTTTTCCTTCTGTGTTCTGCCAGAGTTCATTAGGGTACTATAGACTGTTAAAAAAAGCAGACTTTTTTGTCTAACACATAGAATGGAATAATACTGTCTTCAAGTAAATGGACTAGGAAGCTATCCCTATCTGCTTCAGCTTTCCTTCTCTACTTCTAAAGCAACATGATAAGCAGGCAGAGTACTAGGCAAGACATTGTTTCTAGAACTACTTTTTCAAGTGAATGATGATTCCTCAAACGTAGAGCATGAAAAAAGTAATCCCTCTGCTCACAGAACAGGGAGATACCATTCAGGATTCCCATACAAAATTACTAACCTACTAACATGACCTGAATCAGATATAAAGCAGATTTTTTTTTTTCTATCAAAACTTTTACAGGACTATTAATGCGTAGGAATCTGCTTCTTGCTATGTCCTGAGGTTCTCAATCTCTCTGCTTAAACTGAGATATCTCTGAAAAATTTTAATCTTGGTTTAATACCACTAATTGTACTCCAGGTTCTGCAGTACATCAGTGTTGTTGACAACACAGTGAAAGACATCTTCGAGAGGGGCAAGGTTGATATCTTCAGTACTTCTCAAAATTAAAATCAGTGCGTAGTTCAATTTGAAAGTGTCACTTTGGTTTTACTGTGTCAATACTTGATCATAAATCCTACTAAAGTTGAACATCTTTCCTGAATAGAAACTAAGCAAGGATTTAATGACTTGTCATCATGTTTATAAAGCATTCTACTAATAATTAATCCTTCTCTTCATCTGGAAAAGTGGCAATGAAAAACGGGATACCATTTTTAGACTGGAACTTAACTGTTTCTAATGGTTAGTTCAGTGCAGTACTCAGTCATGTACTGGACTCTCTTTGCAAAACATACAAAGAATGAAGTAACTCTATGTTCAGGGAGCAGTGTCTGCATTCAAAAAGAAGTGATGTTTTTTTAGGTAAAATCTAGACCACCCCAAATCACATTCCTCATTTAAAGTTCAGTAATTTGAATGAGTCAAAATAAGGGGAGATGCTATATGCATATAAATTCGAGGTATTTGTAGAAAATAGCCTTCAAATGATGACTTAAAATGCAGTCAGAAAGAATGAGTCTGGAAAACTTTGTTCTGTTTTTCTGGACTTTACTACTTCATATATGAAAAATTGCAGTGGTAGAGAGGAAAAGGTTGAGAAATGGGAGCTGCAAATCTAAACATGGGAAAAATTCCTCACAGATTTATTTGATGGACAAGTAATACACCAACCCAAATAGCTGAATTGTCCAGCCCAGGCTCAAAATAGCAAATAAACTATTCTTCAGTCCTCAACCAATTAATAAATAATCAACTTATTTGATCCAATTGATCTTTTCTATCCTAATTTTTCTAATTGTTATTTCAAAAGTAAACTGGTCTACAAGGGTGAACAAGGTAATTTTCTGAATCTTTAAGAGCACAACACTTGCTTAACTATGTGTTTACTGATTTTGAAATGTCGCTTTGGACAGTTACATTATTAATAGAGAGTAACATGCACTTATATGACAATCATTCTTTAATCTACTCATTGTAGTTGGTTAGTAAGGCAGAATAAACTGTAGTATCCATGAGATTCTGTAGTCAGCCTTGTATCTTTGTGCTACCATGCAAACATTTTAATTAAACAACATTTTCAATAAAAACTCCATACAGGCACACTTGTTTGACCCAATATCGGGCAAAGCGCTGGCATTGCTCGTATATTGTATCATCCATCTAGAAAAGATGAATCAAAGAAAATGTGCACATAACAAAAGTGCCCTAAGCTACTGCAGGAAAATCCTTACTGTTTTCCTGCATGGGGTGGGTATTTCTTAAAAGGAGTGATTCTGCTTCCCTTACTCAGCCCCCTGTACTATCCTTGTGTACATCGGATTTGGAAAGAGTGTTTGTAGTCAGATTGTTAAGGACTATGAGGACTTTGTTTTTATTTAGAACACAAATCTAGCTTGCAGCTTTACTACCTGAATAATAAACACAAATCTTGGCCTGTTTTTCTCCTGTCTGTGGTGTTTCTAAATATCCTTATCTTTAGGACTTTCCTGTCTCTAAGATCTCAAATGGTGTTTATTCTACTTATAACCCAAAGGTTGCATGGAAAATGCTGACTGATGCTATTCTGTGAAGAACCTGGATTGTGTGGGACTTCCACAAAAGAATATGTTAATAGTGGAGTAATGGGAAACATAAATAAATTTGCAAGAACATGAATGGTATTAGAAAGTAACCAGAGTTATTTCTGTTAGACTTCTGCAAGATTTTTGCTATTTTGGGTTGGATTTTTTATCTGAATTTATATCCAGACTGCCCTTGGGAACTGCCATTCAGCTAACAAATATCACTGACATTTAGCATTAGTTTGGGGAGTAGGTAGAAAAAAAGCCAAAGCTGCGTGGCAATGAGAGAAGACAGAAATGGAACCAATCAAAGCAGGCAAGTGATGAGCCATAATTTATTAAGAACACAAACCTGATTGTATGTATTTGACGCTTCTTGCAATGTTCGGTGTTTTCTGTTTAGTCACAATTTTGCCACAATTTTTCCTTCCATCCTTTGGGATTTGCTGGAGGAATTCTTTCACCAAATGACAGTCCAGAAGTGAGTTCTGGCATACAGAAATCTCTGTGAGCATTGCACCAAAACTCATAAGTAAAAAATAAGTAACCTCACTTTTTGGAGACTGAGTGAGATTTTGTCTTTTCCAGGTTAAAAGTGGAAAACTGTTTTTCCTGCTTTTACTATTGTTTACACTTTTCATCCACAATACTTTGATGTGAAATGTCTATCTTTAGAAAAAGTTAGTTTGCATTCCAGACCTCCTGGACAAGGAAATATTTTAAAATACTTTAGAAATCAAACAAGCTGCATCTGTAAAAAGTCTCCTCCTATCCAGTGGCCTCACATCCTGTGGAACAAAGTGCTAATTTATTGAACATCCAAATTAAAACAGAAGTAATTTTTTATTGTTTTGAAGAGCAATGGGATACTGAGGTAGGGATCCACTGTCCTGTGGGTTATTTTAGTTTCAAAATGCAGTGAGTTCTAGAGAGCTCCAATTCACCTACTAAAGGGAAAAAGGCAAATGTATATAATCAAAACAATTTATTTTGAAGTGAAAACAGAAGTAAAACTTTATCAAGTGCACTCAAAAGGGACAGGGTGAATTCACCAGCTTCTGTGAGCTGTAATTATTGAAAATTATTTGCTTTACATCAAGAACAATTGGTTATCATTGATCTGAATTCATACAGTCTCTAACCTTACAATGCCAAAATACTGAGGATGGGTTTAGTTAAATTTACTTGTACCACCAGGTACATGTAACTACAGAAGAAGGAAGTATTAGAAGGTATATTAAGAGCTTTACATTAAGAATTTACATAAATCTGCATTTAAACCATGGCTACTCAAGAAAGGGACTTTGTAGCCAGCTGGTGTTCAGATGCACCGTGCTGAAGTTTGTGCAATGAACCCTCTGACACAAAGGTGTCTGTGTACTGTCCAGATCCCAGAACACTGTACAGTACAAGCGCACCTTCTTTCTATTTAAGGTTGAAGATTTTGTAACGTCTATGTCTTGTATTTCTTTTCCTGTCAAATGACAGTACTTATTTGAGTTGTTATCAGATAGCTAAGCAACTCACTGATGAGAGCAATTTTTCTCTGTGTAGGCTTATGAGTTCTCTTTTGTGTCACGATACACTGAAAAATCATTTGGATTTGAATTTGCTAATGAATATGATATAATAAATGAAAAGAAAAGATGGATTATTTCAGGTAGATGTGTCACTATTGTTGACAACCTCTATTACCTTCTTTGTGTCAACACATTTATAAGTTCAATACCATGTGACCTTGAAACTTGCAGACTGAAGAGTACTGCTGGCTGCAGCAGAGGAGAGCTGACACCAGCAAGCGCTGGTTGGCACCAGAGTGAACAGGATTTAATTGCTTGAAGCACTTTTAAAATAATGACTTTTTTTTTTTTTCTTTCCCTTGATTGACAAGGAAGGCTATGCTACGAAGGCTCTCCTTTTCCTGCTGCTTATGTCCTCCTTTTGTTTTGGTGCAGTTACCTGTCCATTGACGTAAATGCTACTTTCCAGAAATCACAACACACTGAATAATTCCTCAGTTGTGGCACAGCCAGATGACTTGTAATGCTGTCTGTTCATACTAATTTCAAATGACTGTTAGAGCACTGCACGCCCACATCTCTACCGTATTGTTCAGCGTTACTTAACAAATCAGTTCCCCAGAAATTGGTTTTCTTCAGCAAAGAGTTGCTGTTCCAGCACACACACAGTCAGTCCTGTGCCACAGAAATAGCTGAAATACTGGCGTTCACTTCAGCAAGTTCTGTGTGCAACTGAGAGTATTACAATGTCCAGAGCTGAGATCTTGACTAGCTATCATCTCTGTAAAAGTTGATATCACTTCTTTCCACAACAGAGAGCAACAGGGAGCATGGCTCTGCATATGGACATGCATATGTACATGGTATTGCACTGATCTCCATTGAAAAATCTTGACTAGCTATCATCTCTGTAAAAGTTGATATCACTTCTTTCCGCAACAGAGAGCAACAGGGAGCACGGCTCTGCGTATGGACATGCATATGTACACGGTATTGCACTGGTCTCCATTGAAAAATGAGAGTGGAGGAATATTTCCTCCCAATTATATTGTCACTCTCTTAGAAATTGTATCTATACTACTGTGCCAAAAAAAGCTCATTAGTTTTATACAGATGAAGACTAGCAAATACTGTATCTTCCTGTAATGTGTATGCCTAAAAGGAGACTAAATTATGATGATTTCACTGTGTCAGGAGATGTATTTGTAGAAGTAGATCTTAAAATAGCAGCAAATCTAGCTCTTGAAGGAGATGGTAAGAGCGACTGTAATCAATGTACTGCGTTATAAAAATGCATATTTGAGTTATGAGAAGTTTGCACTAATTCCCTCCTGTGTAAGCATAGGTACAACTTGTAGCCCATAGTAATTTTGTTCATAGCCCAGAGCATGTGTTTGAATGTAGGTTCCATATTCTGCAACAGAATAACTACTCTCTCTTGAAAACTGATGGGGCTGGGGAAGGGAAAGCAAACCTGATGTGTGACAAGAAAGATTTAGCCACTGCAGAAATGCTGGATTCTACTAGACAGTGTAATCAATGAAAGGATTTAGGAGAAAGAGCCTATGGAGCTCTTTAAAGCACAAAAAAGGGACATTTATCTGCATTATGTCCCTTGCTGCAGTTCACATTTTCAGCTGGCTCAGTGTCAATAGCAGCTTATGATTCTGTTAGCTTTATGCAGGGAGAAATCATACCTAGACGATAAATGTCACTTGTGGATTTTTCTTTGTCTTTTTTTTTTTTTTTCCCATGCACTCAGTCTGCAGTGTGTTAGCAGGTTATTCTCCTGTAATATGGAAAGATGCATAGCAAATGTAACAAAGGTAGTTGGTAAATAGGTATATATCCAATTTACAAACAGTTCTGAGTAGTTTAGCATTCTCATGGCATCTTCTTATGGCATTAAATTGAGGTGAACAAATGGATGTCATGAACTCAGTGAAAGAAAAAATTGCCTGATTTTAATGACTGAGGTACAGTGGGATATGTAAGGCTGCCTAGAATAGCAAATCATACTCTCCCATCATGGAATGGTGTGATTTCAAGAAATGGGTTTTAAAGGGGAGGTATTTGTTTTGTTATTTACCAGGTTGGTCTTTCCTATAGATACCTGAACTAAGTAGATAAGCTTCGTAAACACTTGATAAAAATTAGGTTTTCTCTGTTCACCTCTCCACATCATGTCCCTCTGCCTGCGTTTCTGTTAAGCAGAGGAACCTGAAGTTAAATTATGCCAAAACACGTTTGCTGTGTCAGTCACATTTCTGCACTGTAAATACAGACAGACAACTTCTGAAAGATCAGTTGTGGAAGGGTTTGTGTACTGATAGGTACTGCACCAAGCAACATAAGCGTGGTGGTTGCCTAGTCTAGGCCTGCTTGAGGTTAAGTGTTTGTGAATTGCCCATGACTGGATTTAATTGTATGGTTATCTTTCCAGGTACTGTCTGAAATTGGCTTTATTTACTATTTTGACTTAGATCAGGGAAGCATATAGATAGATAGATGATAATTGTGAAAAGTTAACAATGACAGCATAGCAATGTGATCTGTGTTTGAAAAGTCAAATCTGTTGAACTTCTTTTGAGAAATTGAGGAGAATAATTTGAGAGTGTGACACAGGACTCCAAACATGCCAAGAATCACTGGTACTGTGATTTGTACCTGAAGAGCAAGTTTCCACTCCTTTTCTTTCCCTTACCCCCAGCAAAAATAACCACATTATAAGGGTGATCAAAGGTGAGATCAGACTGCAACAGTGCCATTCTCCACACTGCTCCAGGGGAGTGGAGTTGCTGTGTCCTCTGTGCCCTGCCAAGGTTTACTCCCCTTTCCATGATGAGCAGTCATCTCCGTTCTACAACCTGATCCTAAGAGTCCGTTGTGGGGAAAGGGAGAAAAAAGTGAGCTTATGGACTTCCTCCCTTTCTCTTAAAAGACACTGGATACTTCAAAGAAGGGTTCAGTCCTTCTATCAAGAGCAATTAAATTTCTTCAGACATATGTGGGAAACCATCAATATAAAAATTATGGTCAATAATATACAAGAAATACTTGCTCTTAGGCTGATTGAAGTATGGTGTCTTCAGTTGCTGATCATTATAGCAACAAGAATGTCGGTAGAATAGTGGCATGCAGAAGGAGTGTGTTGGTTTGTAAAGTGCTTGGGAAAAATGCCCCAAGAGTTAAGTCTCCAGTGCCAATTACATGTATTTGCTCAGTGTGGTTTTTAACAGTCTCTTTGCATACGTTTCAGCAACAGTGTGAGAATTTTCTGGTTGCAAGGACTCCCATCATGTTCCTTATCTGAATTCAGGGGATTTGAACTTACTCCTGTAAGCAGTAATCCATGCTTTTTTCTACTGAATTTTGCCTCTCATGGCATGAGCTGATGAACTTAAGGAAGGCCCTCGTATAATTCTGGCTTCGCCTTTATGTACACAACATGTAAAGAACACAGCTGGGCAACTGTTGTGTGCTTTGCCAGCATGCACTGAAAATATTGGAGCCTCTCTTCAGTTTTGATGCTATTTCTCAGACTTTAGCTTCTTGCAACAACTGGCTTCATTGCTGATTCACATGGAGATGTAGCAGTCTGTTTTGTAATGCTGACTTGAAATTGGAAATAAAATACAGACTGGACACAGTTTCCTGTAAGAAAAATAAATAAAACATCTTTCTTCCTTTCCAGGCACTATTAAAAAAAAAATCAATGTAACTCTCTGTGAAGTGATTATAAGATCCATTAAAGACAGCAGCTTTGTTTGAAATGGCTAGAGTGCATCTTCATTAGCTCTGCTATCTGTTGTTCTCAGGTATGACTTTGTTTTCCAGCTGACAGAAATCCTAAGCTTAAACACAAGTCAGAAAGGGATTGGAATTCCAGTTATGGTTTGTTAGTATTCAGGGTGTTTATAAGCATATCTCAGAACTCAAAACAAAAGGTGTATATCTGCTGAGTGGCTGCAGAGATCTGCTCCAAGTTCAGGTGCTTCTTCAAGCTCAGTGAGCTGAAAGCTTCTTTTTCCCTACATGTTTTCCCTTGATGTTTTCCCAAACACCAAGTCTGCGACAACACTCTGGAGAGCACTGAGAGAAATTTGGAAGAGCAGCTTTTCCCTTTCTGGAGTTCTGAACCCAGCTATTGCTTGTGGACTGCTGTTGTGCCCTTGTTGGCTTTTTTGGCTGCACCTTAAGGTGGGAGCAAGCACAGGAGCATTGGGCCACTGTGACAGTGGGTTTTGAGGTGCTGTTGTGTCACTGCTATGGAGTCTGAAGCCATGACATGACACACAAACATGCCAGAGTGTGCTCACCTCCATTTCTGCAAACCTGTGCAGATCTTCACATCTTAAGTAGCCATGTCAGCAGGAGCTGGTCTCTGTTCAGTGTCTTAATGAAAATATTAACATAATGATTCATATTCTATTTTATCAGTCACTGCTCAGGGCTGGAGTGTGTGTTGGGGGAACTTAACAATAAAACAGATTTTCCTCATAGCATACTATGTTTAAGTAGACTGTGCAATGGCTTTTCTGATTGCTCCCTTTGAATACTACTTTCAAAACCCTACTTTTAAAAGTATTCGTAATATTAATGCCTTCTGAAAACTGTATTGAGCAGGGGAGCTGATTTTAAGTAATCAGTTTCATTTATGTGATGTCACATTTGGCTTTTCCCCAAAATGTAATTTAAATTTTGTGTGTCTTGAGCTGTCTTACCATGAGCTGTTAGTGACTGCAGGATGTGATGGACAGCTCTTCTGAATGAGCCCTCTAGACTTCACTTGTAAATTTTGACATTGTCTTAAGTATAGAGCAACATACAGAATCTGAGGATAATGGTGTATTATTCCTCTTAAAAGTGGTTGAAGCTTCCTGCAGCTCCTATGACTTCCTATTTAGCTTGCTAAGGCCTTGAGAATGGTAACAATCGGTCTAATTCCTGGAGTCCAGGAATCAGTTAAATCAGTCTGTCAATGCACATGATAAAATTTGGTTTATTGATGTATTGAACGTTGCCTGGACCCTTTTCAACATGTGGCATGGGAAAGGAACTGAACTGTCACCCGGTGTACATATACCTTAATTGAATGCAGAATCTCATTGTCCTCTCAGTTCATCACAAGGGGGCTTTAATGTTTTCCACTTATATCTTCTTACTAATATTGTTTTTCCATCTTTTTCAATGATAGTGCTTAGTTTCTAATTACCCACTTTTTAGACTCCCAGATAAGTTCGTGGATTTAGATTCTTTTCCCTGTTGAATTAGATGGATCTTCCTGCCAGAAGACACCTGCAAAGATTTTCACCCTCTGAACTTCTTAGTCCCTCTGTTGTTGTGAGAGTTTGTCTCCCATGGTATCCAGATTTTTTTCATGTGTGATGATAAAGAGCTTCAGTTCAAGGCTCCAGCTGTTTGCTCTTGTCAGGTTCATAGCCTAGGCAATGCACTTAACCCAGCTATTCAACTATTATATCTGAAAACAATTTTGCTGAATGAAGTAACAGTAATGCTTCAACCCTCGATCAGGCCACTATGTTGTAATGTTTCTGCTAATCAGGCTGGTTCCTAGCAGGCCCTCTTAGGCCAGCATCATTGAGTCTTTTATCTTTATCTATATTAAATCTAGGACATAGTGTGGTGTTGAGGATGGCTCATTATAGTCAGGCTTTATCAAGTGTAAGATGTCTCTGTCTTGGTGGTCACAGAGAAATGTGACCAGGGAGAAGCATGTGGAGATTGGTAGCAATCCCCATAGTTAAGTAAGGCAGACAGCAGCTGCTGATCTAGGTTTTTGTGTCATGGCTGATGTGTTTTTTCAGCATCTGCTATCAAGTCTGGTTTAATTGTTGGACCAGATCATGTGTTTGAAATGGTAAACTGGAGCATTCAGCAACTTGATCCATGTAAACTATAAAGTTCATGCCTGGGTTTTTTTGTGAAACTAACCCTTTCATTGTCTGACTTTCTTCTTGCATGTTACTAACCAGAAAAATTGCTTCTGTCAGCTATTATCTTGGCATTATTGAGATGTAAGGATAGGGCTTCAGTGTAATGGGAGACGCTGTTTATTATTGTACAGAGAGTCTGATATTCTGCTAAGTTCTTCTTCAACAGACGGATTGTAGCCATACTCATTTCCCCAAAGGGAATGAGAATGATAAGTGGGATTAGAGGGAGTCAGAGAACTTTTCTAAAGCTAGCCATTGACAGTTGAGGATCTACAGGGAAAAACTCTATACATCCTTGTAAAATACTATACTCTTCAAGTAGATGAGCCTTGTTTCATTTTGTGGCCTTGGCAATGTAAATGTTGTAGTTTTTCACGTGTTGTTGTGATTTCTGGCATTTCAGAAGCATTGTCTTTTGGATCCTTTCTGGTTGTCAGCAAGAAGTCAGAGCCAAGGACTTGCCTGTTCATCTTTACTGTATTGGAACTTCCACTGGAAGGTTCTAGTGGATCAATACTCTGTACTCGGGCTTTCTTTTCTTCATTCTGCCTGAGACCTTACCTCTGCAATGAACAGATTTAGGATCTTGTCCCTGGCAATTATATTCCTGGCTTCTGCATCTATTATGATTGAGGAGCTGTTTTTCCCTTGTGTTATAAGAATCTATGGGATTCATGTCACACAGGATCAAGGTAAAATTGTTTTGGGAGGGACCTTTGAAAGTCTCTAGTCATGGCACCACTTTGCAAGTAATATTATAAAATATACAAGCCTGAGAAGGACACGCAGGTGCAACTTAAAAGAAAATGTTAAAGGCAAAATAAAATAATCCCTGTACATCTGCATGTGTAAACATCTAAAATTCTCACCTCCAAGGTGAGAAATTTTAATGAGCAAATAGATTTTCCCTTACCCACATCTTTGATGCTTGCTCAGCCCTGACTAGAAATAGTCCCTTCTAGTTGAGACAGCCAGACCCAGGGCTTAACCACCTTCTTTGAGAAACACTTTTTTCCTTATACCCAGAGAACTCTGCCCTTGCTCCACATTGTTATTTCCTGACCTTTTGCTGTTTGCACCTCTGAGAAGAGTCTTTTTCTGCCTTCTCTGTGGCTCCTGGGGAGTATTTGAAAAGAAAAATTACCCCTCCTCAGTCTGCTCTTTTTCTCACTCACCCACTCTTGTGGCTGTGCTCTGGACTTTCTCCAGGGTCTCAAGATTGCTCTTGTTCCAGCAGATCCCAAAACTGAACACCTGGTATTCCAGATGAAGCCTCCCAGGCTGCTGAGTGGAAGGCAACAGTCCCTTCCCTGGGCTTGGCAGCTCAGGACGCGGTCGGCTGTCAGCACTGCAAGGCCGCGCTCCTGACTCTGTCTCTCCTTCTTGCCTGCTGGGACCAGCGGGCCTGCCACTGGTCTGCCAGCCCAGGCTGTGCTTGAGCTCCCTGAGGTTCCTGGCAGCCACCCCTCCTGAATGACAGGGAGGGACCTGTGTCAGGAGTCCCTGTGAAGGATTGTGACCTTCCAGGATGTCATCAGCTCCCTCCAAATTGGTGTCACCTGAGAACCTCCTGAGGGCACACTGTCCCTTTAACTGCAGTGTTGCTGAAGATGTTGAGTAGTGCCAGCCCCAGAAGTTGACTTATGAGGAACATCACGTATATTTGCCAGTCAGTAGGATTTCAGACCGTTGGCCAATAGCCTTTGAGCCCAGTGGTCCTGACAGCTTTTCAGCCACCTTGGGTACTTCCCTGGCTGTCATCAGCCAGTGGAACTTCTGGCATTGTTTCCTCCAAGATCTTTAGTGGGTACCACTTTTTCTCTGTAGCTTTTGTATTTAGTATTGTGATAACAAGGAATTTCTTGGAGGAACTTTCTGATGCACTGGAATCTACCTAGACCAGAAGTCTGATTATGGGTTCACCCTGCCTTTATGATGATTATGAGGAATTGTTGTCTTTTACTTTGAACCCACTCTTTCACATCTGATGGTAGGTAAAAGCAAACAAAAGTGTTTGTTTAGGAAACTCAAAATAGCTCAATGGTAAACCAGGGAGAGATGACTAACAGAAAATGAATGAAAATTCTGCCTTTATTTGCCTCACATTTAGCACCTCAATTTCCTTTTATAGCACAGAGGTACTTATAAAAACCATTTGGACTTACTGGTTCTTAATCATGATCAAGGAGCAGGTTTTTACCTTTCTGCTAGGTTATATTCCCAAGTTTTGGAAAGACGTATGTCCCTTTTGCATGGCCAGATAAAGTTATGACTTGTCTACAGGTAAACAGGATCAGCACTTGGCTAAACCCTCCTGCAGGCGTGAGGTATAATGCACAAAGTGTGTGATGTCTTGTATCATTTAACTGACCTTGGGTCTAGTTGTGAGTCAATGTAGGTCTCTGAGTGGGAGTTGGTCTTATGAGAGAACCTGCTTGAGCAGGATCCACTTGTTTCTGAGGAGCAGCTGCCCCTGTGTACCCGGCCTTTGCCGATGCCTCCCCTCATTCTGACCCTGCTCAGTCTGCCGTGTGGGAGGAGGTGCCTGAGCCAGTCTCCATGGACCTTTAATGGGACCTTTGCTTTTCCTGGATAGATTCTGAGATGTCGCCCGCCCCCAGTACTCCTGTTGGTATTTTGCACTTTGACAGGTTTTGAATGATGAGTTTGCCCCATGACAGCTCCCAGTGCAATCCATTGGATGAATTCATCTTTTTATATAAAGCATTTCAGCTGAGGAAAATTGTTTCATCTTTGGAACTGTAGCAGAGTTCTGTGCCTTTTTTTGTTGTTGTTGCTGTTGTTTGACCTGTTTTAAAAGGAAAATCTGCAGGGAGAATCTTGCTTCATGACTAATTATTTGTTTGCTAATAATCTTTTCATTTTCTTTCATCAGTTAATTCCCTCCTGGTTAAATTTTCAAAGCCTCATCCACTAGGATCTTCTAGAAACCCCGCTATCTCTTAATTACAGTTTATCTTTGAATCCCTACAAAACAGCTGTAAAACTAACTTCTATTGAATGTCCTGGTGGTGGGTTGTTTTTTTTTTTTTTTTGAGTTTATGTATATGTGTTGATAGTGACTTCTAGATTTACTTCTGATATGAAAAGTTAGCTTCAGATCTTTCGTGCAATTTACCATCACAGTTATCTGAAGAGGCAAGATTGCTTACTGTAACTTCAGTATGATCTCATTTAAGATCTTTTGAGGTGATAGTATTAATTTCCTTGCACTCTTTTTAGAGTCACCAGTAAAGCTGCTTAGTTCTGTTAGATTTGATGTTCTGTCAGGAATGGAATCTTTCATACTGGTGGCTTTGCGAACATTGTGAGGTTCTCTTTCTGTTTTTTCCTCCTTTACATATTTATGAAATATCCTATGAATTTACTTAAGTAAATGCTGTGAATTCCAATAGTTGCAAATCATGCATGGACATGATTTGTAGGCAGAACCTTTCTCTAGGGAAGTCTAAATATGTTTTCAAACAAACCCAACCAAAAATGGAGCTTTTCGTGTGCTAGGTTGATGTTTGCTGTCTCAAGCTAATGTACCTAAGCACACATTCATGTTATAGAAAGCTTTCTCTGTGCCAATCAGTTTATTGCTGTATATGGAATTAATTTCTTGCAAACAATCACTGTCTCATCATTCCTATGCAGGTATAAAGGATTGAGTGTAATGCATCTCTTTCAGGAGCTTATGGATTAATACAGGCAATTCTATAAGAAACTGCTCCTTACTAAACAGAGACCTGACTAACTCCAGAGGATTCAGAAAAAGCAGCTCTCCCTCCTAGGAAATGACAGCTTTGTTTTAACCTGATTCGGTTTTATCATTTATTGTTTCTGTTCCGATTTAAAACTTTCTGGAAATAAACCACAAGAAAGTCCCATCCATGCAAGACTCTGCTACTACTTTCTTAGCATTTGTTAAAAATGTTTATTTAGGACTTTTTATACCGTATTCATCACCATAGTTTCTCTGAATGCTTTGCAGAGGATGCGTAACATCTGACACATGCAGTTTGTTGTCTTTCTGATTGTCTTCCTGGAGGGAAAATTGTGAGTGCAGTAGCGTGTTTACTTTTGAAGGAGTTTGGGGATAGGAGACAAGTTTATTTAGTCCTTGATTGAAATTCCTGGTACCTTACTGACCCTTCAGTAATTCTTCCTGAATTACTAGGCAGTTGGTGACTGCTGCCTTTTGGTGTTAATCCTAGCAACAGGCAGAAGGCAATAGCATTTCAGCATTTATTCGTGTTCCTTTGAGGAGCCTTAAATGACAACTGACTTCTCTGTTAACTGAGGAGCAATAAATGAAACAGTGAGATGACAAAATCCAGCTTTCTGATATTATATAGTTGACCTTAAGGTACTTACTGTTAAATGGACTCATAGTTTCTACTCTATTTATAGTCACACTGTATGACTGTTGCTGCACCTAACTTGATTCTGTTGTATGTGGAGGGTATATAGTCCCAGGTGAGGAGAACCATGGCTCAGGACAGCTACTGGCAGGACAAATTCTGCATGCAGACATGTTTCACTTTTTGGTAGCAAAGATAGTTCAACTTACCAGTTTGAGCCCATGCATTCTAAATGTTTCTCTTGGCCTTTTAAAGATTGAGTCATTGTTTTCAGTTATGGTCTGTCTGGATGCATGGAACCATATCTTTTAGCATGATGAATACTCAACTGTGCTTTTTCTGACATTGCAATGGCGTTTCTTGTTGATGACAGTAACCTGTCTCTCCCTTCCCACACAAATTCTGCCCCCATCGTGAACCTCTCGCGTGGATTCCGCCTTTCAGAAAGACGAGAACAAAAATAAGAGCCAGGAAGAGCAAAGATTAGCGAGTAATTTCTTATTCTGTTTGTAGATTTTCTTTGGTGTCTGTGTACACGTTAACTTTCAGACCTGGTAATTCCTACAGAGAACTTGAATCCTTTTGTTTTTCTCAGTTTTGCTTTTTACTTTAAGCCTATGGTATTCATTACTGTATGGTTTGGTGCAGAGCCAGGCTTTGGAGTCCAAGAAGGCCATTTTGCCAACTATTAAAATAAGAATTAATTAGCTTTTTAAAAAACACATGCATTTCCCCCCTTTTTTCATTTTGTTTCCTAAATTAGCCTATCAAATGGAGCATTGGGACCTTAATTGCCAAGATTTTCTCCTCCACACCTACTCCAAAGGTTGAAGATGAATCATGGCCTTTCCTAGAGTGGCTTGGGGCCTGGCAACCCTGGTGACTTGAAGAGAAGCCTTGATAGACATTATCAGTATTTCTGAAGCCCTGCTGTCTGACACAACTCTGGGTTGTTTTCTAGAAGGTGTCTTGCTTCTTGAGCTGCTTAGACTATAACTCCTGGTCAGCTGTCACAACTCAGAGACCAACTAACTAAAAGTACCTAGCACAGAGTGGAGTTTTGTATTGAAAAGGAGAGGAAGAGGGAAGATGAACCTGATGAATGACAAGAGATTGCACTTTCTGTAGGTGGAGATGCTGAGGAATGCTGCATGAGAATCAAGGATTAGAGACTGTATAGAAGGCACAGTTTTAAAGGTAGAAGAAAGAAGGTATTTACAGAAAGAGAGTGGTCAAAGGATGGCAGTACTAGTCAGAAAAGAGAAGAAAAAAAAGTGTTTGCACAATAGGGAGGTTAAAAACCGAGATGATGATCTCAGGTATAGGTAGCATGTCATGCTGAACTATGGAAATAGATTAAATGCAAAATTGGACTTCTGATTCTTAATATATTAAGGAAAGCATATTGCAATTAATTCCTGCTATAGGCATTAAAATACATTCGTAATTGTACCAGTATACAGGGGTCTGGGTTTATTTTTACTATTTTATTTCATTAATATTGTAGGAAGGGCATTCTGTTGACATACTGCTTATGTATGAAACTCCCTTCAGTTTTTACAGGTGTCTTCTATCATGAGATGCTCTGGAAGACCTGAGTGGCTGGGTAGATAATCTTGATTACTTCAGGCAACCATTTATTATGTGTGTCTTTTTGAAGAATGAAAGAATACTTTTGGCCCCAACACATCCTTGCTGGATTTATTCCACATACACTCTGTTGTGAAGGGTCCTAATTTATTCATCTCATGATTGAATTTTATATCCTTTCTATTAAAGTTATTCAGCAAGCGATGCAGTCCACTGGATTATGGGATTGAGTGCTGAATAGCATTTGTTACAGCAGATTGTCAGAAAGGGAGAATTTCTTGATTTAAAGCTGATAATCAGATGATCTCCAACAAAATAGTCCTAGGTGTTTCTTTTTAATACTGCATGCTTATCACGTACATGGCCATATCCATGTAGAGCTCTCTCAAAACAGAGAGGTATTTTTTTCTTGAAGGGTTTCATCTGACACCAAGTAATACCTTACTGACAATTGATAACATACAGAAGGTTGGCAGACTGGATTTTAAATTGAGAACAAAAAGGGATTGCAGAAAAGAAAGAAAAATGACTTAAATGAAAAAAAAAAAGGAAAGAATGAGAACTTAAGATCCCACAGTCATTTGGGATTTTTAGTCACCTTGAGTTACAAAATGTTCTTTTATTCATGGTGTTTTCACTGGAGTGTTAAATAGTCTAACAAGAACTTTTCATGTGTATGTCTTTTTAAAGAAATTAATATTGAAAGATGTAATGGAGGAGACTGTTGTGAGAATGCAAAATAAACTTTATGAACATGGCACTGTAGGAAGCATTGTGAGACACACAGGTTGCCATCTGACTGTCTAAGCAGTGTTATTTCTTTTTTTAACCTTCTTGTACTGTGACTTCTTGCTTAGTCATCACCATTCAGCTTCCTATGTGCAATTTCAGACCTTTGTTCTTGGATCCAACTGTGCTGATTTCCTACCATCTAAAATGTTTTCAAATAATTTAATTCACTTCTGGTATTTGTATCCTAGTGGATATGAGTATGTGACTTTTATCCATTACTGTCACTTAGCACTGAGAGGACTTAACACATCAACCCTAAGGCTAGAAATTCTTCTATATGCCAGCAGTTGTGGGAATCACTGCTCATTTTGTCACTGTGCTGTACGCCAGCAACACTAACATAATCCACCTGGGTGGTTTTTATAGGAATGCTGTTTCTTGCATGTTGATATAATTTACAAATTAAAAATCTGTATTTCAAACAAACAAAAAAAACCTTGCACATATTATATCTACTGTTTAATACTCTATCCTTCCTTCCCAGATACTGGTTTCATGTTTATGAGTTGTAGGTATTCCTAATACTTCCACAGACAGATCTCCACCTGAAAAGCATTGTTCTCCGTCTGTCCCTCCGTTGGCATACTTGGATCATTGCTTGCTTCTTGTTTGTTTAATTATTTAAAGTTTTGAAATGTTTCTTGTTGTGTATCTTGGGGGAATTGATAACAACCTGTTATATCACTGTGGAGAAGCTTTTGCAAAGGGAAGACCTTGTGTTTCTCTTGGTGAATGAACTCTTGGTTTCTGTAGCTGAGGGATTTCTGCAGCTGAAGACTACATTCAGTGTCTTATCCCCAACCCCATTAGCTCTACCTTACATTAGGTGGTTCCAGCAGCCTATGGATCATGACACCTAAACGTACATGCTGTTTTACCCAAAACAAAACAAACAAACTCAACCATACACACAAAAACACCACAAAAACCCCCAACCAACCAAAAACACACACACGGGGAGGGGGGGGGGGGAGACACAAACAAACAAAACCAAACACAAAAAAGCCCACAAAACCACCAAAACCAAACAATCCTGCAAAAGTTTACATGAGAACTCTGTTCAGAATATGGTCAGACGCCTTTAGGCAAATTAATCCCTAGTGTGATTTCACTGACTTCATCTGCAGTTGCAACAGAAGTTAATTTAGGTATATTTTGCCTCCTTTAGAAAGCAATAAGAGGGGAGAAGAGGAAAGAGCCTACAACTCCACAAATAGTTGTTTTCAAAAACTGGCCAAGATTTACACACTTAAAGGAGCAGGGAGATGAGGGAATGGGGCACTAGGTAAGAATATTAACTCTACACCTTTTCTTTGCACTGAGTTTATTTTGTAAGCGTGGCCTTCAAAAATCTGACTCCTAGTAGCATTTTCATAATTCTCTCTGGCCAAAACATGAGGTCTGTGATGATTTGCAAGTTTACACATCATGTGCAGTTAACATTTAAAAATACTTATTTGTTTAATGCTGACTAGCGTGTATTTGCAGCAACCATGCTTTTAGCAAGAAAGAAATATCTAAGCACAAAACATATAGACCATTTTACAAGAGCTTGGATTAATGGACATGATTTCATAGAGGAAGTAAGACTTTTTTTTTTTTTTAATAACACTTTACTACAGTAATGTGAAAATAAGAGTGTAAGTGCAGCTTCTACTACTCCAAGTGGTTGAAATAGCACTTTTTTCTTAACAAGATGCTGACCCTGATACTAGTGAAGAAAGGAACTTAAATAAGGCAAGAAGGATTTCCCTGTGCTTTCATAAGCTGACTTGTGGCAGCTGGGAATGGGGTGGTAAATGAAGGATACTCAGCTTATGGGACATAGAAACTGTTGTATTACTTCAGGTCTCGGATACCTTTATTTTTGCTTCTTTGACCTTGATATTAACTGGAATCAGCTGCTTCCAAGAACAGGCAAGGAGCTGCTTACTGCCTGGTTGCTGTAGTTTCACCTGTTGGCAGGGTGGTTTACATCAGTACAAAGAGGATCCAGTGGAAAGGGGCACAATAATAAGCAAGAGAAACAGCCTATGAATGAAATAAGCTGGCCACACACCAGCACAGTCCCTTACTGCTGCTGAGTTCCCACCTCTGAAGTCACTTTCTTACCTGAGTTTCCTGCCTTACTTCTTCAAAGGACCTTTGGTGATCACTGGGGTTGATGGAAGTGGAAAAGTCCAGTGAGCCTGTTGGGATGTATATTAAATTGAAACTTGGGCAACTGTTAGAGAATGGATGACATGAGTGTCCCTGGGGTGCAAAGGTAAGGGAGAGGGCTGGATGTGGTATGTGATGTGATTGGTTATAAGAGGAAAGGACTGGGAGAGCAAGGAAGACATGTTCATTTATTCTGTCCAATTTAGCTCAAAAGAAAATGCTGTCCATGTTAAATAAGATGTTGAAATGAAATACAATAATCACAATTAGAGAAATGTTTACCAGTAATATGTAAAGACAGCTTGTTAATAAGAGCTTCTTTGGCCCTAATATTTTTTCATTTTGTTTGTGGATGCTGCAGCTGCCATCATACCTAGAATTACCTTCAAAATGAGCATTGTGTTTCAGCAAAGAATGTGGTTAGAGAAACCCTTGTAAGTATATGACTGCAATCTGACATGTAGAAGTCATGCCATTTAAAAATTAGGACGGTTTTTAATGATTTAAGGATTGTGGGGTAGCAGGCCAGGATGGAAAGAACAGTCCCCTGAATGTTTATATCTTATCCTTAATGCAGTTGCGAGATGCCCAGATCTCTTGGTGCAAAGCAGTACCTGTTTTGCAAATCAAGTGCTAAATCCTAGTTTGTCCTTCCTGCTTAACAGTCTAATTATTACTAAAGCCTGACCTTAATACAGCTTTTTTGTCCTGGTATAAGTTTCATCAAACATGTTACATCCTCTTGTACTGGATAAATTGGTAGAGAACTTCAGTTCCATAACAGTATTATAAATTACCTAGCTTACACCAATAAATGTTTTCTTTCCACACATCAGAGTACAGCCTGGATTCCATGACCTCTTTAAGCTAGTCTAAGTTCACATGGCCACTGAGAGATGGTTGTCTTCTGCTCCCCTACCTGTACTGATATTTTCTCAGCTGGTCAGGCAGCTCATTTCATCAAATGCTGATCAATTTGTTGTTACCTGGGGTTCGATTTATTTTTTCTTCTCTTTTCTGACTTGGTTTTCATCCAGTTCAGCTTCTGAATCCAGATGATGGCATGCCCAAGTAACCATGCTGTTGCCTGTAGTAGGGAGGCAGTGGGATCACACAAGGGAAGTAAAGGCTCATCTTTTCAGCAGCAGCATTAATATAGGTTAATTTTAACCCATTTTGATGCTGTAAATGCAATTTTAACAAACCAGATATTTTACATATCTGCCCAATGCAACATGTGAAGGCACAAGCACCATTATTTTGATATTTATCACAACCTTTACTGCAAAGGGACCAGACCTTAGCTGACATTTCATATATTTGCACAGCTGTTGTATATATTACGTATCTGTGATGTATGGTTAGAAAAAATCCATTTGCTTTACATATTTCAAGACACTAAAATCAATATAATATATTCAGTACTAAAATGACTGCATGAAATGCCATTAATACTTTTTGTTCTGTCTTCAGTACAGCGAGAATTTTTAGAAACTTTGTTTTTAAAGAGAGTATATGAGCTGTAGGGACCTGTAATTGACACAGTTTCATCAGAAGATTCAGTAATCTTTGGTTTATTTGTCATCAAAGCCCCAGGATGGAATAAATTTTGTCTGACTTGTACTAATCCATTTAATTGTCTCCGTGTGCTTTTTTCACATGGATTTGAGACAGATTTCAAGATCCAAGGCATTTAAAACTAATAAAATATTTACTAGCACAACAGACATCTAAAATTATTACAATTATTATAATGATTCTGGACCAAAATAATACAAACTATTGAAAAAGCATTATTTGGAGCCAGTTGAGAATGGCCTTCTAAGTAGTACAGTGAAGACAAGTGTTTTTAATGGGTCTCGACCAGCTTATGGAAATTTAACTGTATAATCAAAAGAGAACATCTCTGACACAAGAAATTCAGTTTGTGTTGCAGGTCCCTGGTTGTCTGACTTGACTGGTTTTGTTTGTTTTCTTTTGAATCTATCAAAGAGAGAGGTTATCTTCCTGGTTAGCAAGGTTATCTTCCTTGGAAGGAGCCTGGAGAATTGGGGTTTTTTTGAGGATTTATACTGTATTGCTTCTATGCACCACGGCTTCCTGATGTTTTCCTGTGGATCAGGAGGGATTTTTCCTGCCCCTTTCCCTTCCTGCCCAGAGACACACAGTGCTGTTGCAGTTGGAGGCCATCTTGAGGCTTATTTTCTTTCCCTTCTGTTTGTTGTCCCTTGAATCAGGTAGACTGGTTGCAACTAGAGAAGAGTTGAAATCAGGGTATGTGGGTGCTCCTCATGACACCAAATTGTCAAGTACCCAGTTGGTGTGCTCATGTTTAGACTGTCATTGTCTTATTCAGACTCAGCAGGAAATTTGCTCTGAGAATGACAAAACTGGTTGGTTGGTTGATTTTTGTGGATTGTTTGGTTTGGGTTTTTTGACTGATTGGTTTGATTTTTGCAGTGCTTTGTAATATGAGTAATGAGCCTTTTCAGATCTGCTCAAAGTGTTATCTAAATAATCCAGTGCCATTTCAGGGACCTTAATCTCTTCTATTCTCTTCCTATGGTACAGTAAACTTCTGTGATATTTTTGTTTGTGTGTGTATTTTACAGAAGGACATGATTTATGGTCCTGTGTGGAACAGAAGTTGTGATTAAAACATCTCCAGTACTACTGCCTGCGATTGTGGCAATCTGGTCTCAGTGGCCTTCAGGGATCATTTCTGACCTGTGTTACAAGAGATTTATCTGAGTAAAATCTACATGCTATAGACATTGAACAGTAGCACTTCTCCTTACCCTTGTACAAGAAAGATAGATGAGCCTCTTCTACATGGAGTTTGGAGGTAAAGAGATTTCCTTCCACTGTCTCCCTCCTCCCCATCCTCTGATAGTCCTTTAACAGGAATACTCTGTTTCTGGAATCTATGGGGGAGAAAAGGGTTGTAATTTAGAGGCAAACACAGAGTCACACTTGACCTGCTTCTCTTCTTTGATTTGTATGTGCAGAGAACCCTTGAAGAAATCTGTACAAAGCGAAGCTGTGGGGTTTCTTTTGAGGCGTCTCCATGACAGCTATAGGCTAAAAGATTATGGGGGAACCTTGACCTGACCTCCCTTGCAGGTTGGGGGTTACCCTGGTATCTCACATGGTGCCTTGAGGAAGGCACAGGGAAAGGAAGCTACACGAGGATTTTTCCAAACAGCTTCCAGCAGGTTTAACTGTGATAGAGGATAATCAGTAGCTGTTATAGTCTGAATGCAGAAAAACTCTGGCTGAGATTTGACACCTTCTTTCTGAATGGGAGCTAAACGGAGAATACCAGCTTTGATTTTATAAAAACATGGAAGCTAGCTTTTAATTGAAGGCATTCAAACTCTATAATTCTCCAAATACTAGTATAGCAGACACTTGTCACTTTATAAAAGTGGTAAATAATCCTATTGTGGTCTATAGTTGCATTTATAAAGGCTGAGTTAGGGACCTAATTGAAACCTGTTTATTCAAAAAAGCACAAACTGTATTTTTGAAATGAACTCTGCACAAACTGGAATCTGAATCCATAGAAACAGATACTGCATACTGGAGTGAGCACAGTTTCTGTTGAATCATACTGCATGTATCACATACTGAACAGAATGCACTGAAGAAGGAGGTATATATTCAGTGGTTACCAGTCAGCTTGTAGCCCCATGAGGGGCTTCCTAGAGTCAGAGAACCTTGAGACACTTGTCTTTTCTTAGGTACAAAGTAAAGCAAGAATATTAGGTTACATTGTGGCATAAAATACTTTAAAGGTTGTAAAATATTCTAGTCCTTTTCAAAATTTCGAAACCATCCTTGCTCTCTAAAATACTTCCAGTGATTGATGGTGGGTGGCATGCGGCTGCTTGCTGATGGAGTCCTTAAATCGAATGCCTGACAACTTCAGATACACCTGACATCAGGAGGCAGGGCTTATCAGCAGCTCTGTCTTGTTTTCTGGGGAAAGGGCATAGGACATTT
This sequence comes from Patagioenas fasciata, assembly GCF_037038585.1. Taxonomy (NCBI): domain Eukaryota; kingdom Metazoa; phylum Chordata; class Aves; order Columbiformes; family Columbidae; genus Patagioenas; species Patagioenas fasciata. Next base: position 47,688,434 of record NC_092523.1, on the reverse strand, counting down.
AATATAGGAAGTGCAGCCATTGGAAAGTTTCATTTTTCACCTGTGTAACCGTCAGACCTGAACAAACTTTTACACAGATGGGAATCCAGTGCCGATTGTTTAAACAGGGACAGATGATAGTCTAAAATTATGCGTATAGTTAAAAATGTTGTGATAATCAAAGGCACAGGGTGCATGCAGTATTGATTTACTTCACTAGTGTTAAAATTTGCCTTTGATTTAGGAATTTAAATATGAAATTAAACCACTTATGTTTTCATGCATTGTTTTGTATTTGGGTGGACCTTCACGTCTTGTGGCTTTTTAATGTCCTGATAGGGTAATATAGTACCATTCTTTTCATCCAGTTTTACCTGTTGTCTACCTTTGCAGCCACCATCATCTGTCTCTTCTCCTGATTCTTTGTCACCACAAGTGACAGTTTTGATGCAATACGGACTAAAGTGGCAATGATGCACAAAAGATAACTTATTTTTATGTCCAGAACAAACAGCAGGTACTGCTAGTCACTCGTAACACTTGAGACCAGCACGAGGCTGAAGAAAAACAGACTGACAGTGAATTCCAGAAAAGCTAAGATAAGGGGGGAGAAAGGAAGGTACTCAAGCACTCGTGTATGCCATTGCCAACATTTCCACTTTCAATCTGAAGACAATATGTTAAACTATATTTACCTGGATTTGTTGGGTTTTAGCTTTTTTTTTTTGAGAAATGGTCTTCTCTACAAATTGCATTCCCCCTCCCCCTTTTTTTTTTTAATTGGAAGTGCAATCATGGTAATTTTCCTAATCATGTTGAGGGGCTTAAAAGCTTACAGAAGATATAGTAAGTCCAAAATACAATGCACCACCTCTTCTGTGATGCAAAGTGCCAAAATCCCATGCTGTATTGATTTCTCTCTTAATGTCACTTCTGTTGAGTTATAGGTTGAATTTAAGGTTTTGACCCTGCACTTAATTTAAAATTAATTGAATTCATAAGGAATGTCATGAAGAGTATCATTATGTCAACTATATTCCACCTGAAGAATGGAATTGATAAGAGTTGAAGTGAAAATAGTGTTTGTAGGAGATGGATGAAGTCCTTTGGGATGTGATCAGAGTACTTAAAAACCTTCACGTTTAAACCTATATGTGTCTACCTTTCCTGTGATACCAACACAGACTATTTAGCAACAGTGGTAATACTTCACTTATTCCTTAGCCTTGTCCATGCCAGTCCAGTGTCCTGACTATGTTCAGTTATTTTTACACATTATATTCATCCAAGGAGGGTCATTCTATGAATAATCACATTGTGAGTTATGTTAGATTTTGAGTAAAAACTACTGTGAAGTCTTCTGCTGTGCTTTAATAAAGGTGAACACATTTCAGTGGTGGAACAACCCCTAAGGTAGAGCCAATTTCTGCACTGTTGTAGCAGAACATAGCAGTCATTCCTGGGGAGGATACTTTTTTTGTCTGCTTTCTGTAGTCGGTTGAACAGAGGTCAGGTTTGTTGGAAGCTGCTTAATTGTACAGGCAGCACCGCTCAGACCATGGAGCATAGCTTCATGCTGTTCTCTCAGCTGTCTGTTCCTACTGCAATGACTGGCTCTGCTGCCTTTCAGCTGCTAACATCTCACTACAGACCTTCTTGGGAACATGCTGCCTTATGGCTTGAGACCAATGTGTGGGCACTAATCACCATCTGGAGAGAGAGTGAGATTCAGGGCCAGCTGAACTTGGCTGTAAGTAGAGCTTGAAGTGGGGCATGGGAGGCTGGACACCAGGCCACTGGTTTTTTTTATTCTGAAAAGCTTCATTCCACCACCATTCCCTGGCAGGAGGTGGCTCTCCAAGTGCCTGCAGGAGCCAAGGGAGCCACTTACTTGTACTGGGGGCAGGAGCAGCTTCTAGTGATCAGCTGCTCTGAGCAGGGCAGCCCTTGCTGCTTCACTTGATTCCTGGGGATGCTGTGCAGCAAACCTGTGTGGGGCGGGAACAGGCCCTGCACAGAGGAGCAAGATACTGTAAGACATAAAGAAGCTTTTGTCTCAATAGGAGGCCTGGTGGGATGTGTTTTGCTACCACAAGAGATAGTGTTCCTGCAGGGTTTGGGATTGTATCCACATCCAAAATACACGTATCTGCAGAATACAGGTTTCAGACAACATACTAATGCATAGCAGAGTATCTTAGTGCCTTTGAGTGGAATGGTTCATTTCCCCATTGCTGTCAGTTGAGGATGAGGGCAAGTATCACGTGCTTGTGATTTTTTTTTTTTTTTTTTTAAATGCTACTCTGGATGTTTCCATATCTTAGAAAGGAAAATAAAATTGTATCGAGTATCATACCACTATTTTCCATTTGTTAAAAGACATACTTCTACAGCAGGAATTACTTACTGCCCCATGGCTTGTCTTACAGTCTGCCTCTGTTTTCCTTTGCTTAACTGGGTCCAAGAGTATTTGCAGGGGAGCGGCAGGAAACGAATGCAACTGCTAAGCTCCTTATGGCCCATGTTGCTGCCTGGCAGCATTCCCCAGGTATTAAGATGAATGTTTAAGTCTGTGGAAGTAGAGGTGGATTGTTTTCTGTGTGAGATGTATGGTTTTACTAGAAAATGCATGTGACTCATTATGTGAAGTTGTATGCGTTTCTGAAGAGAAGCATTTGAATTATGTTCTAACAACTCATTGTATATCCTGTTTGTTCTGATTTCAGTTAAGTTGTGATAATCTAATAGGATGTTCCTCTGAGTACCAGTTATTGGCACCATCCATATTTTTCATACAGCTTGGATATATACCTGAACAATCATTTGTTTACAAGAGTTAAGAACATCTGTACCCTTGATAAATCTACCATGAGCAGCAGTGAATAAGCTACCAAAGTTTTGGATTGATTCTAATATGGATGTTTTGTCAGAAGTATGGACAAGATCTGCTCTCTTCTATGTGCGTGCACTTGCGTTCTCTTTCTCTCTCTTTTAGAATTTCCTCTGCAAGGTGCTTTATTATTGCTACCTAGCTTTTCTTCTAAGGTGCAGTACAGTGCAGTACTCCAGAAACAGAATGAAATCACTTGGATGGAAAGCAGAGGTACCTCATGTCACCTCTGATGAAATCCCAAAGTAACTATTATAAGTTTGAGATACATCAAAACATGTTTCTCTGTTTCCCTAGATTTGATTTTTTAATTTTTGTAGATTAGGTAATATGTTTAATGTGCTACAGGTAGTACTGCTGGCAAAATCTTTGATTATGTTTTCTCTAGGAAGATCTGTATTCTAGCACTTTTAATTTTGTGAAACTTGTGCCACCCAAGCTGAAATTAGCATAAGTTTAGTTTGTCCCTAATGTCCATAAATATGTGCAGTCCCAGGATTACACTGATTGATCAGAACTTCCCATGCAACTGCTGCTTGCGCATACTGGGAATCACACCAAGTGTTGAAAGAAAGACTAAAAAGTACAGGGGCAAGTAATACTCAAGAGCATATTTCTCCCAAAACTCAAGGCATTTGGAAAATGCTGAAGAATTCTTAATTTTAACATCCTCTACTACTAGTAAATGGCTGTGAAAACTACTTTGAAGGTCTGTGTTCCGAACACCCTTACTACTTGTTCCGAGAAATAATGGCCTGCTACCTCTGTGGCTTCATTAATTCCAGTGGCAGAAGCTTGTACTAAATTATATGTAGAGCTTTCACTATTATGTACTGTTCTGCCTAAAGAGATTTGTATTAAAAGTCCAGGCACTTTTAAGTGTAATTTCATACATCAAAACAATGCTAATGTTGCAAAAGTTAGGCAGTCAAAAGTTAAGAAATACTGCAGTCGATTTTCTGTGAAATCTTAAATTGATATTCATGTGCATAAACACTATAATGCAATATTTTATTGCATGCTTTTTGCTTCCAAAAGTCTCCAGCCTCATTAACTACATGGAATGGAAGTTGCATAGTTCATTGTTGCAGAAACGAGAAGGTGTGTGCTGAAAGGATTAGGGGTTTGTTAGAAGAATGGTGTCACAGAACAAAGAAATGCTATTCTTAGCCCTTGCAGTTTATTCCTGTATCTGAAAAAAAAATATATATATATACAAAATAACCTGGAGAAGTTTCTTAAATTTTGATAAGTAGTCACTTGCGGTAGGTCTTATCTTTTACAAACCAAACTCAGTGCTCTAATAGTGCTGAGCTCTCGCAACCACAGCTGGTGTCCAGTGGAGCTTTGATTTGAAATACAAAGTGCTTCAAAAAGACTGTATAATCTGATAAAGAAAACTTTGTGTTTCAATTTAGGCCATGAATTCTTGTGTTTTGCGCTTCCACTGTACCTTGGTTCCCTTGTCTGAAAAATGGTGGCAGTAACAAAATTGACTGGAACAGCTGCGGTCAAGGGAAAATAGTGTAGAAACAACCAGGAGAAAATTAGCAACTCTGTAGTCAGCATCGGAAAGCCTGTTGTGTAGTTAATAAGCCCAATGGCCAAAACGTGAGTGAGCAAAACCAAGAGGTTATAATAACTCACTCTCTGAGCTCTGTCTGAGTGCTGAACAGAACAGGAGAACACCACCTGAAAAATGGTGTGCATGTAATCAGTGATATTGTAAACTCTCTGTCTAATGGAGCTGAATTAAGAATTTCTGTTATTGCCTATTCTCAACTCTTGACTTTTCACCTTGATGGCCTTTTTCACTTTACACATTTTATTTCCTATAATGAAAACTTTGTACATATTATATGGAGCATGAGAATATATGGGTAAGTATGCATGTAGATTTAAATTCCCCAAATTCTTATGGATACCTCTTACATGTAAAGAACATGCAGTGTGGATGTATAAGTGGTCTTTACTCTACAGGAAGTCCCCATTTGAGAGCTTTGCTGCTGTTAATAGCCAGGTTGCATCCATGCTGAATGAGCAGCTTCAAATAATTGGGATATTGGAGATGATGCTGCTCTCTGGGTTGCTACAATAAACTCTTTTTTTTTTTTTTTTTTTTTTTTTGTGCGTTGATTTAAAGCACTGAAAATCTCTAAAGGAAATGTGTCAGGATGCTGGAGTATTCTTTTCCATTTGCAGTACAATGGAGAAAATATTCTCAGGCTCTACAGGGAGATAAATATGAGATTGCAATACATTTAACAGTATTTAAAATGAAAGTGTGTTGAAAGCGCTTTATTGAATATTAAGTAGATCCTATTATAATATACCTCAGATCAGAGTGTCGGATTTTCCCCTAATACTTTGCAAGCTAATGCTTATCTTAACTACAAAAGACACGCTATGCTAAGGCTCATTTTGGCTTTAGATTCAAGGAGCCTAGGTCTAATATGGCCTGTAGGATGACTGAGCTGCTGTAGTACTTGCTGAATGATTCATTGAGCAGTGTTCACATCAGCTTCAAAGAAAAATACTTTTCCTTTCTGCTCACTGAACAGAAGGAGCTGCTGTGCATATGGGTATTGACAAGAAGCTAAGGGAATCAAATGGAGAATGTGTAAAAGGAAGAGAAAACACATCCATCATGTTCGTGCAGTAGGTAATAAGTAATATTGCTGTAATACTTACTTTTCCAAATGAAAATGGTTTACACTTATATATACCTCATACCCAGACTGAGCCCCAAATATTTTTTTGAAATTCATAAACAGTATAGGAACTGTCTGTCTAAGCAGGAAAAACATAGACAGCAGAGTCAGAAATACAGAAATCTTAAATGCCAGAAATGGACTCTGCAAGTTTATGTGTCACATACCAACCAAATGAAGCATCTTCCAAATAATTAAATACTATTTTAGTAAACCATTGTGACACAACATGCTACGTAAGCTTTGAATCCAAAGCACCTGTGCTTGATTTACAGGCTTTGTTATTTTGTGTTGATGCAGTTACTATCACGCTGCAACTAGTGTTACTTTCCCTGGCAGTTGCAGCAGTGAGGAGAGGCACAATGGAGAGCCAGGCAGCACCGCAGTGGAGACACCTCTTCTGCAGGTGGTGTAGAGAAGCATCTTCATTTGGGAACTGGAAAATTAAAGCAACTCAGATTTGAACGTGCCATGTTAGCCTCAGCAGAGGGGGAGCTGTGCAGTGCAAATGGAATGGAGAAAAAATTAAATTCCTTAGTGAGAGCTTCAGCATATCTAAAACTGGGTGTTTTGTGTGTTTGAACTGGGTCAAATTTGGACACATTTTAATGGCACCAGAAAATATACATCATCTTTTCAGGACTGCTAAATGTTAAGGTCCTCCTTTGCCAACATTTCCAGAAAGACCAAACTACTGACGTGTCACTGACATTCTGGGCTTGAACATCTCCAGAGTAGATTCATTCAGGCAGGTGCTCTGGCCTGCCATCTAAAAGAGAGCGGACATCAATTACAAATAATCTTAACAAATATCAGTTTTCTGTTATATTTGTATTGCCTTTGATTCTTCTCCACAGTAGCTCCTTTTCTTCTCCAGAGTAGAGGTGGGAAAGCTGCCACTTGCCTTGACCCCCATCACTCCCACCAGCACTCAGCTGCAGAAGTGCCAGACCTTTATCCAGGAATGGAGGTAGCTCTGTGTTTCAAGGCTCTGTAACTCCCTCTTCTCTAGATTAGACTTTCACAGCATAGCTGACTGTTATTCACTAACCTTCCCTCAGACACACTAATTTTCACCCTTTATATCAAGCCTTAGTGATCCACTCGGTGGAAGCTGATGCTCTTTATACAGTCTTCCAGTTATTATGCCTGAGACCAGCAAAGTCAAATGATGAATGTCTCAAGCAGGCATCTAATCAGTGTGATTTGTAGGTACTCTGAGAAGAACCAAAGTCCAACTGGTGCCCCAGTGATAAAAGCCCACTGATTAATCCCGAGGCTACACTTTGCTATGATTTGCCATTTGTGCAGAATAAATAAAACATGATCCGTTTCATGGTCAGCTGCTGGAAAACTGTTGCGTGTTAAATTCTCTCACTCACAAAAATGAGAGAAAGAGAACTTGTCTGGGATTCTAGCTGAGCCTTTTTTCCCCAACTAAGATTGTTCGTGCATAGGTATGGTATTCCAGAAGTGTTTCCTAATGAGTACATGATTTAATGTATTGGATGCTGGTGGAATTATTTAATTTTTTTAAAAGATCAGTTTAGACAGGATTATACAGCTATCCATAAAGAGCTTTCAATACATGACAAGCATATCGAAGGATTGGCTGGCAAAGAGAAAGTAATCTTTCCGAAGGCCCAAAAACTAGGAAACGTGACCTGTCACACAAGCTGCTGCTTTCTGTCTATGAATATTTGACTGTCATAGGGCCTTTCTTTTTTTGTTGAGAGTTCTTTTGCCAAAGCAGCAAAATATTCAGATACATTTAAATGTGTATGTTTTTCTTGCTAGTTTATTTACAACCTCATTGTATTATAAATAGGGCTTAAAAATTGTTTATTGGAAGTAGATGCTTTTTCCTACATAGTCCCCCTTCTATGGCACATGGTTGTAGTCCTTTGGCCTGAGAATCAGAAGTGTTTTTCTCTACCATAACCACTAAAGAAAATTAAAGCAACTCAGAGGTTAATTTGCAAGGCAGGTGGAGAAAGAGACTAGTTTGCATCACATTTCCTAATTATTGTGCCTGAACTTCACATGATTTTTTTGTGGGTAAAAAGCAACAGAACAGTACTTACTGCACCCTAAGTGAGAGATATATTGTAGAGAAAAAACAGTCCATTACTTCTGGTGAGTTTTTTATGCAAACAATCTTTTTGCAGAATCTGGTTTGCTCTTAAGCTGCCTTCATGGTTCAGTGGGAGCTGACATCCTGAATCCTGGATGCTGGTGAGAGATTACAGGGCTCTCTCAGGATACCTTTACAGCCGAATGTGAGATCTTTCACTGCAAAGGGGAACTGGCTTTTCAGGAGCAGTAGGGGAAGAGCTACAAAAAAGACTTCTGTGCTAGGCAGCCACATGACTGGATGACATGAAAAGCAACGTTATGGTTGGAGGAAAGAGTGCAGAAATGGCATGTCATTTTGTGGCCTGAAGCTGGAATGAGGCTCTGTTGTAGAAGACGGGTGGTATTTCCCCTACAAGCTAGAGCTGCTGATAGGTAGCACTGGCCAGTGGAACTCTGCAACTCTTTAACTGGTGACTGCAAGCCATGACTAGGTGCACCACAAGGAAAGAAGTGAGAAATGGAAAAGGATATTTTTTCACTAGATGCTGTAGTAGAAAGGAAGGGGGAGAAAACAAATGACCATTGATCCAAGAACTGTAAGAAAACAGGCCTTGCTTTCAGCATACTCTGGATTTGCTTTTTCTGTTTTCCTTAAGAAGTGATGTTACAGATGTCTGTTTCTCAAATACAATTAGTTATGTTGACACTCTAGCTTAGTGTTGTAGCATGAGAGAATTGCCTAGTTAAGTGCCCAGAGCAGGTGGGTTTTTTTTCCCCTCAGATTCCTGGTGTGTATTCAAGCTAGTTTTGTTCTGTATTTTTTTTAAGAGCGCCTAGGTTTTGAATCAGTCTTTTGTCCATGCCAACAGCACATGACAGAAAAGTTAGAAAGACACAGCCTGATCTGGAAGGAGTCATTCTTAATTCTGAAGAGACACTGACCAATTCAACCATCCCCAGAAGACCATAAACACTTCAGTCTCTAAATCAGCCCAAGGGAGTTCCAGATGCTCAGGTTGAAACCAAAGACTAAAGGACCCAAATAAATTTTCATGTCTGAAAACATTTACCTCTGTGTGCCAGGGCAGACTATAGGATCAATTCAGAACTGTAGGGATCCTTTTCTCTCTCCCATTTTTCTCTCTGCTCAGCTAGAACAGTAGGTAACACATCGTTCAAAGCTAGCAGCATTGATGCTAATGGTGGCATGTCGTTTTAGAGCTTTGTTGAAAGTATAGTTTCTTGCTTCATGATTCAGGCATGTTCTGTGCAGTGAGATGGATGTAGTGATGTCAGCTATGAAGGTATTACAAGAGCTTTATCGAGGTCTGTGACAGTTGCCAGAATTTGTCTGTTATCAGGCTCATTACCCCCATTTTGTCTTTCTTAAGAGTGATTCAGTCTAGTCTGAGAGATCTTCACATACTTTTGTAACTCCATGTTAATACTTCTCAGCTAAGAATTTGGAAAGTTAAAAACCCTGACACTTTCCTTTTTCACACATCTATACATCCAGCAGTTCTTTGTTCCATGCAAATGAAGAATATTATGGAAAAATACATTTTTAAGGGTTTTTAATTTTCGTTGTCAAAAAGACAAATCTGATTCTTCAGTTGATTCTTGAGGCTGCCTGGACACCTGTACACCAAATTACTGCTACTGAAATCGCTTTTGTTTGAAGATAGACCCTTTGCTGTGTACTGCAACTCAATGTTAGTAATACACAGCCTCACTGGAAAAAGTCTGTCAGTGTGAGTTTGGTAAGCAGTAATGTCTTCTTTCTCCTTCTCCAGTTAACTACCAATATTGTATTTCTTGCAATAGAAGCTTTTCTTCTTCCAATGTGCACAATTGTTGCAGTCTTTCCAGGATTTGCTCCTAGTGAGATTAATGCCACTGAACTGTCCAAGAACAACAGGTAACCACTGCCCCAGTCTGCCACTGCAGAAGTAGCAAGCATCATCATTAAGAAAGAAAAAAGCACTTAACCTTTTCCTAAGGTCCTTCCCATTGACACACACGGATGAAACTCTCTGTACAGAGAAAACGTCTCGCTTTTATCATGTAGACCTCATGGGGTTTTTTTATTTGCCTGCATAGATAACCTGCCAGGTTAGAAAACATTAGGTGTTTTTAAGGCTTATTGTTAGCAGCAGTTAACCATCCACTGGAAAGACTAAGCAATGTGGCTAAGCAATCAAGCATTACAGAGTAGTGTAGTTAATCCATGGTAGTTCAGAAATACTAATTTAATTTGCAAGAAATAGGTTTCTGTATTAGCTTTGTAACTAATTGGCAACTATTTTTGCCTAGCATCCCCAAATACGTTTTTAAAAATGTATTCATACCCTACTACAGACAAGACTTTAAATGCTTTATTTAGCCTTCCCCTCTCACACCCATCCCACATGTTTCTACAATGATATTGAACTTGGTATTAATGTTGTTAGTGAGAATAATCTTTGAATCTGTAGAAACAATTTCCCTTTTTGTTCGTCCGTGAAAACATCTTTCTGGATAGCTACTAGCTGGGAAAGTGAACATAATGGTGTCACTAATTGCATATTCTCTTAAACTTTAAGGATGAAATCAGACTCAGAAATAATTTTGAATTTTACTAAATGTAGTATCAGAGTTTCTACTAAGTGAAACTACTGATCTGGCTGTGTTTTCATTTGTGTTCTGAGCTTCACATCTCCATCTATAACTGCTTTGCATGCATGAAACATGAGGTTTGCTTTGTCTGGTTCATACTAGCAGTGCAAGAAGCTTTAGGAAGACTTCTGGTTTTGAGTTTGTTACCAACTGGCTAAAGAACCATCTGTTCCAACATGAAGGGTTTCTCCATGGATGACCAGTTGTGTGAGAAGGCATGATGAGATAGCTGGGAAGGAGCATCCTGCTCACTCAGCCAGGTCTGAAGCATCACTGATGCTGTCCTTGCAGAATGCACCCCCAGGTTCCATGACAGCTTTATTTCCACTTCTGTTAGCAGCAGTGCTCTTGCTGAAACTTTGCAATGATGCTGCTTCTGGGAGGTCAGATCATCAGATCATCAGGCTTTATTCTTCCTGGGAACTCTGCCATCCTGTAGGTATATGCTGGGGTACTGCTTGAAATCAGACACACAGTATACACGTACATACAGAAAAACACTTGAAGGAAAAAGATGTGCACTGGGGTTTTTTGTCATGGTGATGTGTCTAATTATATGTTCACATCTTAACTGCTACTCCCTTTTATAGGATCACGAACTCTATGCTTAATGGACCATGGCTTCAGGTATGCTATTGATACTGATAGGATAAAAAAGCCTCCCACTTCCAGGATTTACATTGCGGTGGATCCACAATATGAATGCACATATAGACTGTACACAAAGAAGAAAAAGGGCAGGCAAATAACACATCTTTTTAATGACTAGCTTTATTCTGAAAGTGCAAAAACCGCATTTTCCATTTTGTAGGAAGTTTCATGTTTTTAAAGCCTGTCTTGTATCAAAACAAAAATAAGAATGAAGAATTTGGGGTGGGAAAAAAAAAAAGGTTGTGAAATTTCTTCCCAAAACAGTGTCATTATGGACAAGCTAGTTTAACTTTTACCAAAATATTAATTACATTTTAAATTAGATATTTTTTTGAATAACTGTTTTGAAAACAGAACTGTTTGTAGTGGAATCTGCCTATTTTTCCAAAACTGAGGACTACTTTAAAAAGATGAAATTTCAGCAAATGCGCATTTTCCAGTGGGGAAAACAAACAAACAAACAAACCCATAGCCAGGAATTTCTAGTTTCTTGCAACTTGTTCTTGGACTCCACTAAGGGCTGATTGCAAAATGTCAGCATGGTACATGAGGAAGTCTGGAATCTGCAGAGCAAGTGGTGAGAACACACATAAATCATACAGCTCCTGGGCTGGAGGGGAGGAGAAATGGCACCACTGGAATTGCAAATGAGAAACCCTAGCTAGGTTAAGTAAATTACATCCTAGTTTCTTCCTGTCAATATAACAGAGCAGTCAGAAACAAAAAGAAAGATTACTTACAGGAGTTGACCAGGGAGGTAGAATTTTCTGAAGATTTGCATTAATGTATTACTATGTTTAAGACTTCTAAATTGGACTTTTTTTACAAGACACCTTTTATCATTTTAAGCTCCTTGAGTCTATGTGGTAGTTGATTTTTTAACACAAGTAGTTAGCCTTTAACCTTTCAGAGAAATCAGATGGATTTGGTGAGCTGATTGAGAACTTATGCTTTTGGATGCCTCATTTGCTACACAGAATTGTAGTCAGAGGCTTTTTTTTAATTCTCCCAAACTCTGTCTGCATGTGTTCTAATGTCTCCTCTTATCTGCTTGAATGATTCTCTCTAGTGCTGCTTTATGCAAACCACAGCACAGCCAAACTCTTTGCAGAGATTGAGTGAGTGATGGTACGTATTTTCAAGGTACACTAAATGAGAAATGTGCAATTTAAGCAGAGCATTCACACATTTGAATGGAACACTGAAACTGTTGAAACTGCAGCTGCTGACAGGAAATTGATGTAGCAGTTGCTATTTACCTAGCAGAAATTAGTTCTCTGCAACTGGTTTTATTAAACTGGATGGAAAAAGCAAGCTTTCCGTCAAGAGGGTTAAAAAAATGTTCCCTTCAAACCTAAGAGTTAAACATGCTTCTTCCCAGTGTCTTTGCTATTTTCTCATCATGTCCCTTGATGCGTTTTTTCTGAAAAATACCTCTATAAAGAAGACTAATAAGCTTTCCAAGTTGGCATTTAACCTCATCCTGAGCCTCTTCTTGTGCTTTGGGACCAGCTGGTTGGTGACAGGAGCTCCACAAGAGGAATTTTTTCAGTCAGAATGGTCTCCTCTGGGGCACAGGTAAATGTACTGGGGCTCCACCTTTCATTTGCTAAACACACAGGCCAGACACCCTGCAGTAGAGCATAAAGTCATGTCCGAATAAAAAGATTATTTTCTATTACAAACCAGTAACTTTTTCCTAAATTGGATGAATCCATAGGCAGTCTTACTGTCAGTAAGAGGTTCAGGTCGTTTCACACTCAAATGGTTTAGGGCTGCTTGTTCTGTCAGAATTTTCTGTACTGTGTAGATGTAAATGAATATTTATTATTAATACAGCACTGCAGTGTGCAAGATGCACCACACTTATTAACTTTGCCATGTTAATGTGTGTCTCAGAGCATTTGAAGCTGGTTCCTAGAATGGACATCTGCGTGTGTCAGATGCTTGGAATGAGAAGGTGATAAAAGAAGCTCTCAAATCTGGTGCTGAGACAAGGTTTTTAGGAGCAAGTATTCTGGTATCACACACCTGGCATTTAGTCCAAAGTAATGGCAACCACTTCCCTTCCTATGAAGCAATCAAGGGCAGGGGGCTGGAGCCACAGTTAGCTCAATGGGAATCCAGTGGTTGCAGCTTTTCCTAACTGTACCCAGGCTTTCATACACAGGTGAGAGTAGATACATGGTGCTTAAATGATAAAAAGTGCCTCATGTTAGTATGAAAGACCACAGTGGATCTATGTTATCTAAGACCAAGATGGTTGTTACCTGGGAGATGTTCCAGAGCCTGATGTTTTAGCAGATTGAAGGCTCTTCAGTAGTTCACTAAACCAGCTTTATTTTACCTGTCTACTTTCCTGGTAAAATGTAAAGCAGATGGATTGTGGGTTTTGTCTAGCTATAGTAAATCTATCTGGGAACTAACCCTGGAACTAATCACTTGTATTTTTCAAGTCTGTGTGCCTAAAATTAAACAGCTGCATCCACATCAGTCACTTCGGGTACTGGAAGGAAAAAAATGGATCTGTCTTTTCAAAGCTTTTAATTCAGTGATGGGACTTGCAAGTACCAAGGTAACAATTAATGGCAGATGAAGGTACTCAGCACTTAGAAAATTCAGGATTCTAGGCAAACTTTCAACAGCCGTATTTGAATGTCGAGCCACTGTATTTCTTGATAATAAAGATTTCTGTTCTCTTCCTCTTTTAAGTTTTTTTCCCCTACTTATATAGGGATTTTTCCTTCCTTTCAGTCTTTGTTTCAGTTGTCATGAATCTAGCTTATTATTAGTAAATCACAGGAGAATAGAATAATGGAAATATGGCTGGAAAGGTTATTGAGAGATTGTCTGGAAAGGTTATTAAGAGATTATCTATTGCCTAGCCCATCAATTCTTCCTAGTGAGGAGCATTGGTATTAAAGCCAAGACATGCAACAGATACTAAGTAAAAGGCTCTTCCTGCCTTGTTAGCTTGGGCTGTGTACCCATGAATGTGCTGGCAGAGGCAGGCAGTGCTACCAGGAGCTAACAAAGGGACACAGTCGGGGAGAAAACAAAAAAAAGGACAACAATTTGAGGCAGCAGGTTCTCTCTTCATACCAAGGAGGCATCAACTTTAACTTTTTTTTTTTTTTTTTTTCCTCATAGACTTACCTCAGTTTGAAGGCACTGCTGTGAGGAGGTAGCTGCAGGGCTTCAGGAGGCCACAAAGAGACGGGGTCTTCAGGTTGGATGTGAGGCTGAGGATGCATGAACTCAGAGAGAAGGCAGAAATAATGGAGGCAGGCAGAGCAGAGGATAAGGAGTGATGCGCCAGGCAGAGCAGACTGGCAGGGAGCTGATGGGAGTTACACTGGAGCTTTCCTCAGGAAAGGCTGGTGACAGCTGGATTTTTTTGTCTCTGCTGAATAACAGGATCAGCTTTATCTAAGTATTCTCAAGAGACATTTGCCTATGGAAAAAGCATAGTACTGTAGGCATCTAAGAACAATTTAGGCAACCCACTCCTTAGTATTCAGTAAGTTTTCTCAGATATGCCTGTCTGTCCACAGCCTCTGTCCTATTAGTGCCATTGCCTTCTGAAATAAGCAGTTTGTTCCTCTAATCATAGTCAGAACACAGCACACTCTCACTTTGTTTGAAATGTTTTGGCATCTCACTCAACTCATTCTGGTCTTTGACAGGGTCTTCAGCATATATGGACATGATTTTAATGGGCCCAGTTGTCTCTGGTATTGTGACAAATGAACCTATGGACCTCATTTTTCAAACCATTACAGTGTCTAAAGCTGGATTACAGGTTTCCAAGACCACCTAGAATCTTAGAACAAATATGAATGTTATTAATTCAATGCAATAAACAGCTGAGTATTTTTTTTAAATATACTTGCCATAAGGTATCTCTAAATAGCTATGTGCACAGCTCATTCACAACTCATGGTTATCAGACTTTTCAGCATTGCTTAAAATCTTAGGAAATTAAAATCTAAACATTTAAACCACCACTACTACCATAAAGGTGGCAATTGAGAGTGCTGGGTACTTGCCATTGTTACCTGTTGGCCGACAAAAGTGGCAGGTACTGCCATAAATCTTTTTCGTGGTTAGGAACATGCTGGTCAGGTAGCTGAATTCATTATGCTCAACTGCACTGCTAAGCAGTGAGTCAAGGCTGGTGGTGTGAATGAGCATGTGTTCAGATGTGTAAACAAGTAGTGCCCTGTCTGTTTCCTAAATGGCATTTTTTATTTCCTGCACAGACCAATTACTTCAAAAGCACTTCATTCCATCCCTTGAAATAATGGGAAACTTGCTCTTTTTAAATAGCAAAACATGGTAAAAGGAAATGTGGCAAACTTTGTTTTAGAAAACAACTGTGAACTCCATTGTGTGCTGAAATTACTGTTTGGGAAGTGCTATTCTCTTAGTTCTTTCACTGAAGATAGAAACGGGTATTTTTTGAAAATGTAGTGGAGATTGTCAGAAAAATGTGAAGATGTGCATTTTAGGAAAAACTTAGGATATGTGGTTGTCAGCTACTTGTAAGTGAACCTGAGGATGAGGCCAATTAGATGAGGGGTAATAAAAGGCAAGTGCAGCCTTTCTTTCATCCATTCTAGGACACAAAGCACATGAAACTAGGAACAACTTGCAGTGCACAGCAGCAGAACAAAGGCATCTGGAGTAGACTGAACAGCCACCCTCCCTAACAGTTTCCTCTACTTTTTAGAGGAGCACAGAGACCCAGCCCAAAGAAATTCTGCTTAGAGGTGTAATAGCATCCTCACCTGTTGAATTTCTCCTGGCTGCTGTTGTGGACAACCAACTTGACCAGGTCCATGGGCAAGGCAGGGATGTATAAGTACAGAAAAAAAATGTAGCAGCTTTTGAGCAGCAGCTACAGCCTGACAGACTCCAGGCAGATATGCCTTAACTGAAAAGCAACAAATACTGCAAAACAGAGTTGTGCCATCAGCATGCTCTAATTCCTTATATTTGTGAGGACTTGTCAATTTGTATCTTTGACGGACTGCGAGAGAGAACACTGAACATAGTCTGGTACCGCAGGATGCTGAGCCCTCCATGGCTGACAAACTGACATGAGGCTTAGTGCAGGAGTAAGACTCTAGAGAGAAAATGATGATGTAGATATGTATGTCTATCATACGAGGTTTGAAAGCAAACCAGATGAATATTATGCTTGTAGTAAAAAGGGTGCGAGGTCAGGTCCCAGGACAGACGGTTGGTGACAGGCTCCCAAGGACCAGGAAACACGCAGCCACCCTCAGGGTTCTCTAAAAAGTGGAGGGAATTGTCTTCTAGAGAGTAATACATTGGGTAAACTATTTCATGTGCTTACTAACACCATGAATCAGAATCATGGAGACTGTTTAGGGAAGGGCGGTCATAGGATCCAGATGCAGAGCTGTTACTTTTGAGGTATTAGTTCTGTCTCTGTTCTACTGCAAGTACTCTGTGAAGCTCAATTATTTTTGTATTGGTTTCCCCATCTGTAAACCAAAGATTAATAGCATTCTGTGCTTTACAGAAATTTGCAAATACTAATGAATTAAATTGCTTAGCCATCTGTAGGTTGCTTATGATCTAGAAGAAAACCATTTTGTTCTATAAAGCCTTCCTTTCACGAGAACAAGCTTCTCATCCCACTGTAAGATGTAAAAAAGTAAGAAAAGGGGTGTTGTTTGCTAAATATTACTTTTCTAAAAGTTGTCAGCCAGGTGAGATTGTTGAAGAAAAGGATTTTGAGGATTTGACAAACCTTTTAAAAAGTGTTTGAGTCAGGGTTATAAATTAGCTTTGGGAAATTACTAATTCTCATCTAAATTAAATAAATTTCCTAGTATTGCTGGAGCATTAAAGCCAAAGCAGGTTGTATGTGATACTCCTCTGTCCAGTCAAAAGCAGATAGAAAATGCTTAGCTACTATTTTCATAACACTGGAAGATTAGATTTTCTTCAGATTTATGCTTTTGGGCTGTAGAGCATACACATATATCTGTGTTGACTCTGTGTCTAAATTGGCAAACAACATATTAGAGGCTGGTCTCCTTGCCAACAAGTGCTTGAATGTAATGTTTCCTACAACAAAAAAAAACCAGTAATAGTGTTTGTGTCTTTGGTTTGTGGTGTTTGGTTTTTAAGTGTTGGTTTTGTTTGTTTTGTTGTTGATGGGGTTTTTTTTAAAAAACTAAACCAAACAAAAAACCAAAATAAAACAAAAACCACCCCCCAATATTTGTACTAAATTATTCGAACCTCCCTTAGTATTCTTAAGTCTTCAAAAGCAAATCTGAAATAAAGGGCACAGTCGTTCCTTGCAGTATGGGCTCTTAGACTGTTGCCCTGATATCTTGCTTGGATGACTTTGCAAGACTGAAGTGGCAAAAGACAGACTACAGATCAGGCATGAACTCAGGATCAGGCTGTTGAGGTTTTTATTCTTTGCTTATGGAATTACAGTATAATACAAATCACGTGGCTGTGCTGGCTTGTCTTCCTGCCTATGGGTGACCTCTTCTCCTCTCACCCCAACTAGAAAGGAAGGGAGAGCATAAGAATAAATACATACATGTTGTAAAATACTTCTCAAAAGCATTCAGATGGCAAGTGCTGTAACAATACATTGGAATAAGGGTTTTTGTCAGTTTAC
The DNA here is from genome assembly GCF_037038585.1 of Patagioenas fasciata. Lineage (NCBI taxonomy): Eukaryota > Metazoa > Chordata > Aves > Columbiformes > Columbidae > Patagioenas > Patagioenas fasciata. The sequence goes on along the minus strand of NC_092523.1, from coordinate 47,670,799 downwards.
AGTTTAATGGCTAGTACTTTCTTGGTTTTCTGTCTGCATTGGTCAGGTCAGAGAAGAAAGACAAGCAAATTGTGACCACTAACTCGGCATGGTTGGTTCATGGCCGCTGTTCGATGTCAGGATTCTTTCCTCATTCCCCTATTTCTGCTGTCCAGTCGAGCTCCCTGTTCCCAAATTGGCAAACAGATACACATACCTTACGTCACTCAGTTTCCTTGTCATTTAACATTTTCACCAAGCTGAAGCACAAAGAACAATTTTACCCCCACAAGAAAATAAATGCTAAGTCAGTGTCTGGTGATTCATCTGAAACCTCAAGATGGCTCGTAGCATGACTGATAAATTTGATTAAATGGCACCCATAAGACTGTTGCAGAAGAATGATTCAGCCTAAATTATCTGAAAGACTCTGACTCAGGATATAAACAATGCAAGAGCAATTGTGAGACCCTGAATCATGAACTGTGACATGATATATCCTGGAGTTCAATAAGTTAATGGTGCTATTAGTGACTAAGCTAAAGCAAGCTGAGGTTTTGTTTGCTTCTGATTTCATGTCTTCCACCCTCAGTCTCTGCAGGTGGCTGAACATACAAAAGTACTTATGAAGCTGGGAGGAGAAAAATACAGAAGAGAAAAAAGTAGGAACAGAAAAACAAAGGGATTTATGTTTTTATTTACATCTAGAAATTTTCCTGATGTCCCTGGGGTAATGGCATTCACAGCGAGGGAGGGAGGGAGGGAGGGAGGGAGAGGGAGGGAGGGGGAGGGAGGGAGGGGGAGGGAGGGAGGAAGACCCACAAGCTCTTGTGGGGGAGGGCAGTAAAGAGGAGGGGACAGATAGGGAAACAAAAACCAGAATATAAAATACAGCCAAGGGAAAAAGAACTGTTTTTTAGACAGGAAAAGCAAAAAAGAAGAGATGGGGGGGGGGGCGCGAAAAGAAGAGATGTCCGAATGATTGTCAAGATTCTTTATTGTCTCTTCCAGAAATACTCTTAGCAGTACTGGCAGTAGTGCACAGAGATTCCTATAGGGGAAAAATAAGCCAGTCACTAAGTCATTCACAAATTGTTCTCCTGAATAATGTACAAGACAAATTATATCTGAAATTTTCACATTTATTGGCACAAAAAAATTTATTGATCAAAAGTAGGCAATTCTCCCTCCCTTTTAGGGTACAATGATGACAGGAGAAGCTGAACAGCTTGCTCCCTTGGGAAAATGATGTTATTTCATAACAAATAAACTGAAATTTTAGTGACAGACCTGACAGAGGGTTTTTATCTTATTTTCATTGTATCTGAAAGAGAGGGGAAGAAGCAGAGTTAAGTCTCTCTTATTGGTTTCCTTAAATTAAATGAAAGGAGTAGGGAGGGGGGGGGAGAGAAGAGCCCACTACTGAGCAACTAAGTTATCCTTCCACTCATTTCTACGATAAATGAAAGTGCTTTTCAAGGATAAGTAACCTTATGAAACCTTATGTAGTGGTCATGGGGACTTGCTGCCAGAAATGGAGAGAAGTGAGAACAAAAGACTGAATATTAATGGAAAATGTCATTAGGTGTTTCAATGCAACAAGCAGGTTGGGTTTTTTTTCCCCAATGCATAAGTGAAACACACAGTGGTCACAAGCAGTTCATCTTTCTTTAACTCAGTGTCCTTTAAATCATGGCCAAACTTTATACTAAGGGCAGTAGAATGCTCAATTTGCTGTTAATGAAAAATGTGAGTAGCCAGGTCCTTCTGCTTGCCTTCAAGTTGGCTATGAATATGTAAAAATGTTGGCTATGCGTGAAGTATGAGGAGGTATTAATAATGTGGAACTGTCTCTTTTTATTAGTATTTAAATAAAGATAAAACTACCCTGCATGACCACGTGCAAACAAAATGAGCAGTGAGAGGAGAGAATCTTTTTTAGTTCTTCTAACATTAGATTTACCTGATTAGAAGCTGACCAGATATAGAAACCATAAAGCACTCTCTAAAATTAAAACTCTTAATGGCTTCATTAATACTGTGAGCTCACATCAAGCTTCAGGCAGACAGCTGTACTGTACCTTGGCATCTGAAAACGTGCTGTCTTGGGAGCAGAGAAGCAGAGAGAGTTTGCTTCAGAACTGCTGTTGCCACTGGTACACTTAGTGTCATGATACAGCAGGAAATCGCTGTCTTTATTTGTTGGGAGTACAGGAGCCTGTTCCCTTCGGTGATGGAAAGCAGGGCTTGACTTTGGATGCCCTTTTCAGAGATGCCGCTTGTGTTAGCAGCAGGCTAAGCTCAGGGACTGCTGTCAGCACGTGTTGTCCTGTTGCCATCACGTTTGTTTACACTATCGATGCTGGAAGCCTTATCTTCAATAGAGCAGTAACTCCTGTCCTGAGTGGTGATCATTTGCTTTTTAGACTAAGTTTTACAAAACTAGGAGTCTCTTTTAATCTGTATATGCAGTGGGGGGTGGGCCTTAATCTGAACTGCATCTTGAGGAACTAAAACAAAAGCCAAATGAGTCTGAGTGCTTATTGGCTAATGATCAGAATCACCAACCTGCAACAGTGCTACTCTGGGCATCTCTGCAGAGGAAGATCAAAAGGAAGTTGAGAATTGGAAGTAGATTGGACTGAATTAGAGGAACAAAAAAAAAGGCTGCTTTCGAAGTTCACATTGCATTTTAGGAAATGATGTTTGTTAATTGCCATGTCAATGTTGTGATAGTCACTGGAAAATTGAATTAGTACACAGGATATTTGGAAATCTCCATGGTTTTCAGAGAAGAAATACAAAATAAAGGAACTCCACTGGGATGAAGCTGTGCTGGGTCAGCCAATATCCAGCAGACTTGAAAGCCAACCACCTTGTCTGCCTTGTGATTTTCCTTTCAAGTGTTTTCAAGTTGGGTGTCCAGTAATTGATGTTGGGTGCCAGCTGTACCAAGGCAGAGAGTGTCAACATGCTTCAAACACAGCACACGCACAGGGTGACAGAGTTTGGAAAACAAGAAAAAGGCACACAATTCAATATGAAATTTGAACTGGAAAATGTCCAAATATGGTTTCATTTTCTCAGCATGAAATTCACAGACTGGAGAACGAGCTCATTGCAAGCATTCACTATCAGCATAGCTCCCTATGAATGTTATGTTGCATTTATTGGTAACTAAGCATAAAGTCCTTTGAGGTTAGATGGCTTGTGGGCATATCCTTCTGTTCTCAGATGAGCAGTGCTCTTTAAGGCCAGTATCCTCATGCTGCCAAAGCCCCCTCATGTACTGTAAGCAGTTTTAATTCTGTCTCTTGCTGTATTTAGTTGTCTGGTTTGCTATCACTGAGAAGTAGGCAGTTTTTCATACATGTAGTTGCCATTTGATTGAGTACTCTGGATGCAGTGTCTGTGTTTGTGTATTTACACCAGCTAAGTATGTATAAGCCTCTCAGATCTGTGTGCCTAGCAAGAGAGGTTTTAGGGAGCAGACCTGTTATCCATGGTAGAAGAGACTTAAGGATTGTGTAAGTTGAATGTATAAAGTCCATCAGATAGGGCAGGTTGCATCTAAGGATGCAGATGGAGCTGGCAAATGTCATTGTAAAGCTGAATTCTTCTCTTTGAGAGATCATGGAAACCAGGAGAGGCTTCTCTAGACTGGAAAAAAGGAAATGGCAGCCCAATTTTCGAAACAACCTAAAAGAACATCTGGCAGACTACAAGTTGGATAGCCTCATGTCTCCAGAGCCCTGAAAATTATGGAGCACATTCTCATGGGTACCATTTCCAGACATGTGAAGGACTGGGAAAGGCAATGCAGATTTTGAAGGGCAAATTGTAGGTGATCAACCTGAATGCCTTCTGTGTGGAAATGATTGTCTCTGTAAATGAGGGGAGAGCAGGGAGTGGATTTAATTCAGCAAGGCTTTCAACATGGTCCTGTGTATTAATAGTATCCCCATAGTCAACTCGAGGAAACACAGACCAGAATGGATAGAATTACAAAATGGGGAAAAAAAAAAAAAGCCAAGCTGAACTATCAGGCTGAAAAGGCCAGTCAGTGGTTAATACTTTGGCTACAGGCTCCTCATAAGTAGAGTACTTGTAGATCCCTTCTGGGGCTGGCGCTACTCAACATCTTCAGCAACATTGCAATTAAAGGGACAGTGTGCCCTCAGGAGGTTCTCAGGTGACACCAATTTGGAGGGAGCTGATGACATCCTGGAAGGTCACAATCCTTCACAGGGACTCCTGACACAGGTACCTCCCTGTCATTCAGGAGGGGTGGCTGCCAGGAACCTCAGGGAGCTCAAGCACAGCCTGGGCTGGCAGACCAGTGGCAGGCCCGCTGGTCCCAGCAGGCAAGAAGGAGAGACAGAGTCAGGAGCGCGGCCTTGCAGTGCTGACAGCCGACCGCGTCCTGAGCTGCCAAGCCCAGGGAAGGGACTGTTGCCTTCCACTCAGCAGCCTGGGAGGCTTCATCTGGAATACCAGGTGTTCAGTTTGGGATCTGCTGGAACAAGAGCAATCTTGAGACCCTGGAGAAAGTCCAGAGCACAGCCACAAGAGTTGGTCAGTGAGAAAAAGAGCAGACTGAGGAGGGGTAATTTTTCTTTTCAAATACTCCCCAGGAGCCATAGAGAAGGCAGAAACAGACTTTTCTCAGAGGTGCAAACAGCAAAAGGTCAGGAAATAACAATGTGGAGCAAGGGCAGAGTTCTCTGGGTATAAGGAAAAAAGTGTTTCTCAAAGAGGGTGGTTAAGCCCTGGGTCTGGCTGTCCCAACAGAGGCCGCAGAAAGTCCATCTCTGGAGGCAGTCAAGGCTTCATAGGAAGAGGTCCTGTGATTGAGGTTTCAAGGTGGCCCTGCTTTGAGTTAGAGAGTTGACCAGAGACTTTCAAGGGTCCCTACCAATCTGCAGTCCTCTTTGAGTCAGCGTTGGGTTGGTTGGTTTGCTTTTAACAGGGTGAGAAAAATGTGGGATTTTCAACAGGGAAACCACTGAACATTTTTTGGATGAAACGTGTGTGACATATGCAGGTAGGCACATGAGCAAATGGATACACGTGACAGAGCAGGTCTGTAAGTTCAGCCAGCAGTGTAAAAGTCTGTTGTGTCCAAGTGTCGAACATCTATCTGTCTCTCTTGATATTTTGTAAAGGAACTTCCCTCCCCTTTTCAAGATCATCCTCCTCCCTCCAGGGCTTCAGAAGGCGCTTGCAGAAGGGACTATTTATAGTCAGGGCTGTGCAAACAGCAAAGATGTGGATGAGGTAAAATGTATTTGCTCATCAAAATTTCTCACCTTGGAGATGAGAAGTTAGATGATTACACATGCAGATGTGTATGCATATACACAGAGGTTATTTTATTTTGCCTTTAACATTTACTGTTGTTTTTAAGTTGCACCTGTCTTCCTCGGGCTTGTATATTTTATATTTGCAGAGTGGTCCTATTTTCAAGCTTTTGTTAACTTTAAAACTTTTTGAATAAGTGTAGTTAGATGCAGTGATGTTGCAGTATTTTGTATCCCTTTAATTCCTTGGGCATGAGTCTTTCCAACCCTTTCCATCGTGCTCACTCCGATTTCCCTAATTTGTTGTTGAAAAGTTTGCTAAACGTACTGTTTATTTCTATAACCCATAACAGAGCTTGCTGTTTCTCTTCTGGTTTAGTGAGAAAGAAAGAAGAAAAAAAAAGAAAAGAGATTGTATAAACATAACTCCATTAAAGAAGAAAAGCAAATGCACCAGCATGTTGTAATGACAGCTATTAAAATAATTAGTCCCTATCCTAGGATGATTGCAAAAGAAAATAAGTAATGAAAGTGAAACATGTAACAACTGGATTATAAAATGAGCAGCATAAAAATTGAATGAGTCAAAGTTTAAACCGGGATGTTACTGAGTTGCATGATAGTGTAGGAGGAAATGTAATTGTGCTTATTCTGTGGCAGTTTACTTGAACAAAATGTTCTCTGAAAAGTGTCTGAGATGTGCGTGTAGAGCTTGTACTTTCCAAACTGTATCACCATATTTCAGGACACAGTCAGTGGGTCAAACTTTGCCTAAGGCAGTCACAGCAACTTTAACAATCAAGTGCTGTGGGGAACGGGATAAAAGGTCTGCATTTCTGCTTTGATTTGATCGCACTCCTTATTTTTTATGGCCCACCAGACAGGTCTGTGTTCCCTCATGCTATAGTTTCTAGCACTGTCCCACACTGGTTAATGCAGCCTCACCCCCAATGCCAGCAATTCCTTCAGCCTTCATGGGTCTCACTCCACTGCTTCCAGTAAGCTTTTTTGTTGTTGGGTGTGTCTCTTTGTATAATTGTCGTACTCTTGCCTTAAAACAGTATCAAACAAGAAAGATGTTGTTCTCTTGATGCTGATGGCTCAATATTACCAATGTCAGAAATGTCACTTTCCTGTGGTATATTGTCTAATAACTGTCATAGGCTTCAATATGAATATTGTAATGAAAAAGCTCTAATCTTGTTTTACCTGTGCTGAGAAAACATTCCTGGTATTGCTGTGTGAAATTTCAAAGCATATACTGATCAGATGGATATCTTGTTCTTTGAAACATTAAATATTTAAATATAAATATTATTACTATTTATTAAATACTTTATAGAACAATTGCTTTAGAAATGACCACAACTCTTTTATTCCATCGGATAGTATAAAAGCCCCTGTTCAGAGACCATCTTTGCACTTGTCAACCTGCAAAAGGGCTTGAGGTGTGCTTGGGCTGTAATCAGTGGGTCAAAGCAAGCTAGGCCAGTCCATGGGCCAAAGATGTCCATCTGTAATCTCATTTCTCCCCAAAACTCTATTTGTGCACAGTATTATGTTCAGTATACAGCAGTAGGATTAAACCAGTCCATTTAGAAAGCTCCATATGTGTACTTCCCAGCAATAATTTTGTGGAAAAAAAAATGTAGGATTAGTCTAAATAGTATTTCAAGAATCATAAATCAAAATTCCTGAAGAGCTGAGACCCTGTTCTGGAAGGAGACCTATATGGGCTCTTGTAATTTAGCTCAGATTTTTAAAGGAGAAGAGTGCTTAAGATGATCTTGGGGAAGCCATACTTTTAAGAACAGTGTCTTCTGTGACTTGAAACAATCTAGTGCCACCACACACTATAATAATGGTTCTTAAAATTTTTAATGCTGAAGACAGATTATATTCATGTAATAATAATTATAACTGTGTAGACTTGTCCTGCTTATTCAATGTCTTCTTTGAAGTTTTAGAAAGCATTGATGAGTGTACTTCAAGAAGAAATTTTTACTTGTCTTATCTGGGGAAGCAAGCCAACTGTGACAGGTTTAATCAGAACTAAACCTTGTCTGAGTCAAACATGGGTTACAAAACCGAACTTGCCAGACAAGTTACAGCAGTGTTAAGGCCCGTTCTTTCAGCTGTTCCAGGGTGTGGTGTTTGGGGAGGGGGAGAGTGTCTATATGCATACCTAAACAGACTGTATAAAGTATCCATAGTGCGTAGGCAGCTGGCAGTCACCCCGTGTCTACTTGCCTCTGTGACCTTGCTCCCAGGGAGATTTGCTTCTGGGGATGCTCAGTTTAGCAAGGTACACCAGACACCAAAGGGACAGGCAACGAGAGCTCAGCAGTAGGCTGTTGTTGAGTTGGGTTGCAAATAGCATTGTATGAATTAATCCAGAGATTTTTCAAGTGTCACAAAGGGCAAATACTCATTGGTCTTCAGTGCCTGTTGCCCAATTGTTTGGCAGAAAGCCAGAGAATCTTGTTTGGATCATGGTTTGTAAGATAAAATGAGAATCCCTATTTAATTTAAATTGACATATTTCTTTCGAAGTGCTGTACTTTCCCTGTTATTTACATTTGGTCTAATCCTGTGGCAAAATCAGCTCTAGGGGAGGTAGCTACAACCACACTGATATTTACATTTCATTTGTTTATACTGGATCCGAGGTTATGTCTGTGAATTTAGCCAGTGGCTACAGAAGATGGGAATAGCTGTAGGAAAGAGCCTGCACGTTGATAAAAGAGTGGGATATGTGCTTTCCATAACTGTATTCCTGACTCATTATTCATAGCACAAAGAAGTCTCTTGTGGCTTTCCACTTTTTATGTGGTTGGTGTACCACTCCCACCTTCCAAAAGTCTCAACCACTCAAATGCATAATTTTCTGAAGTATAGGCTGTAAAATTAAAGGTTACATTTCAGTTCCACAAGTGAAACAAGTTACCTGGCAGTTTTAGAAGAATGTATGTGTGCGTAATGGTTCAGAAATTAGACACAGAAAAACCCACCTTAAACCAACCTAACAATAAAGTTCAGATTTAAGCTCATTAACAGTAGATAATTCAGAAGCTGATACTCTAATCCATAATTCCACCCACTGTCCTGCAGCACACATTTTACCGTATATAAGATCATATATAAGCCCCCTAAAGGGGCTGGCCAGCTAGGGTAGTGGAAGGGTGAAGTAAATATTTTCAGGCCTGGTAAAACTCTGTGTTTCTTGACCTTTATACCTTTTACACTTTTATCAGCAAATGCTTGATTTGTGAGTAGTCAGGGAGTGCTAATCCAGAACATTTTATTTGATGAAACTAGAGAATGCTTGTTACTTTGTTAGTAGAATGCCTTGCAGTTTTGAGTCTCACATTCCCATGAATTAGGGAAATAACTCTTATCCCATTTTATTGCTGAGGAACTGAGGCGCAGGGGTTCTGAAGGTTCAAGATGCTCAGCACAGTCACCTGCTAGGGTAGCTAGCTTTCAGCTTTTTACAGGCTAATAGGCTTTCAGTACCCTTGTTATACTAGAAAAATATGTAGGTTCAAGGAACTGGCCGTGAGAACTCCATTACTCATATCTTGGTAGCGTATATACAGGGGATGTGTGAAAGGGTTGGGGCCTTTCATCAGGATGGGGCCCGATGCTCCAGTGTTCTGATGACGCAGCTGTGGTGCCCACAGCAGCTCCACAGGGTCCCTCCCAGAGAACCCCATGGGGGTGAAGCTCTTCTTGCAAGCAGTGTGGTGGGGAGAGTGGTCTTGTCTCCCTCCCTCCATAGGAAACAGCTGAACATCTGAGAAGCTGTTTTCTGCAACTGCAGTACAAAACAGAGAGAGCTGATTGGATGACCTGTACACAAGAGCTAATATGGTCTGATCCCATGCTAGTTCGTGGGATTTGTGAACGTCTGGATGCCGTTAAGATTTTTTGAATGGCAGCCTGGCACAAGGCTGATGGTGTGCTATTGATAATATGTTGAAGGTTATTTATAGGTATTGATTGAATCTGTTGTGTCATTTTAATGGAACCTCTGTACTTTTTCTTTGATGTTTTAATCGTTTGTCAGAAACACATAAATGAAATCATTTAATAAATGCAACAAAAGTACTTTGAAGAAAAGTTAACAAACTGGAACAGCCAGTAAGTCAACAAAGCTATTTCAAAGCTTTCTTCACAGTGCCATTTCACCGATTCTGAAATTAGTCCAGTTTTGCTGCAGAGGTGATGGGACCATATCAGTGAGGATCTTGATTAGCCTGGAAAAGAGCAAGTACTGGTGTTTAAGGCACCAAGATTCTTCAAGTGGTTTGTTAACTGGACCATATTGGAAATAAAGTAGAAGTACATGGGATCAAAACAAAAAAAAATCTGTAGCCCATTATCTGCCATTACCACCATTCTGCTTCCACTTTTATTGAAAGTAAAAGTGCCTGTTACGTTATTCTGTCACAGTTGTGTTGTGGGTCTTCCCTTTGTTTAGACTGTGAACATGCATTGCAGTAACTGGGAGAACAAGGACTCTTCTCCCTTGGAGAGGATACGTGAGTAAGGTGTTTGTGAGTAGGTCCAGATGCTGACAGGGGAATAACAAGACAGTGGTGTCAGAATGGCTGTGTTTGCATCCCTCTGCAGTGAAGAAAATGGAACAGATCTTGCCCAAGGACTGGTGCCACCAGTTGTGTGCCACACTGAAATGCTGTCAGCAGAGGGCCAGGCAGGTGCCCATTGTGGGCTGTGTGTGGTCTACAGGCTGGGAGCTGAAGCTCAGTAGTCGCCCTGGCTATTTTTGGTGGACATAAGAAGTTGTGACAGTTCCAGACTGTCCTGAAATCCAGACCTGACTGCTTTCCACACTGACAGCAAGACTAGAGGGTCTGCAGCTCGGTCTGGAGCCTGCCTTCCCAAGCAGACCGGGCCTCCTGTGCTCCAGGAGAGTACCTTAGGCTAACGTGTGCTGAAAGTCTAAAGCTGCCTCAACAAAGTGGGCTGAGGAAAGGCAAATTGTGCCAACAAGTGCACTCTTTATATAAAATGGAGGCATAACCAACAGATGTTACTGGAAGTTCTGTGATGCACTCTTTGCTTCAAATCAGAGTTGAGTTTCATGGACACCATGTGGCCACAATTTGTCCCTTAGTCTTCTCTTGTTCTCAGTGTCCTTGCCACTGATTCTCTGGCTGTCACTGTGCTACAGCTGACAAGACTAAGTTTCAGTGGTGCCCTTTACTTTTTAATCATCTTCTGGTGAGGGAAAGTTATAAAGTATCTTTTTGAAGGGTAAAAATGCTGAATCAATGGAGAAATAATAAATGTATGTACAGATTGGAGTTATGTATAAGAAAATATTGATGTATCAGTACATTTATTTTTGCCTGTTGGGCTTTTTGAAGTCTATTTATTTTCATATTAGGCTGAAGTAGGAAAATAAATGGTGGTAGATGCAAAACTTGAATCCACAGAGATTTTTTTAAAGTGATTGATTTCTGGGCAGTGAATAAACATTTCCGACTTAAGGTGGATTAAATTAAAATATGAATTATAATAGCCTTCAAAATGATGTTTAAAATGAAGCATCTATTGATCTTTTATGCACAGAACATGATATGATGCATTTTATATACACACAATATAACAAATGTATAACATTCATCAGTTGCAGGATGTTTAATCTCTGAAAACAGTTGTGATCTTTAACATTAATGGTACTAGGACTACTGCCCAGACTTACTTGTAATTTAGAAGGCAGATGAACTGTGTTATAAATACACATAGTTCCATATTTAAAATTAACTTTATATTCTTGAAAGTACGTATAGATTATTACAATTACATTGCCAATAATGAAAAACAGCTTTAGAATGGTTATTGAAAAAAAAAAAAAAAAGAGGCAAGCACACAAAGCCCCCAAGATCTTCTGTTTCTGAGTCCTTGCATTTGGAAGAGCTTTATATGGACAAGGAAGGGAGTTACTACAATGTGTATTTATGGTCTTCTCTAAGAAACCATGTATGTTTCATTGTTTCCTGAGGACAATAAGGAGCTGGTGCATTTCTGTGGATAACCTTCAGTTATTAATCTGAGAAAAGTTATATATTATATTCAAGTTGCACAAAAAGAGATGTTTCTATGAAGACCTCTAAATGAAGCTCACTGATTATATTATTAATTTACTAAGCCACTTTATCCCTTTCGTTTCCCCTGATTATTTAGAAAACACTGTAGGTTTAGATAGTCTAACCTGGTGTTACTCAGCTGCTTTGGCTTCTCCTTTGAAAGTCACTTGAAGTCTGTAATACAGTTATTAAAAAGCCACTTTACCTGGTCTTAGGCTAATATCATGTAAAAAACTACCAAAATGTGAAAAATGTTGGAAGTTTCTAATCCCATATCTTTCTATCTGTCTCTCAAAACCTTTGAGTATTAAATTGCAGAATGAATATCACAGTGGCCCAATTTAACTTCAGAACAAGGAAATATTTTGAATTCTGGAACAGTTCTTGGTCATGTGAGACAGTTGCGACAAGTAATGTCTCTTTAACATTTCAGTGAGTACCCTGTTCACAGCTGTTGCAAGGTACAAAATACATTGCATCTAGACTCTGCCACCTGTTGTAGGCAGTTTGGAACAGAGCGAGTTAGTGGAGATGTAAGAACACATTTTGCCTACTTGCAATGATATTATCTGCATTTCATTTAGTGGCCACTTAGAGCCTTTCTTTCATGTCACTGCTTTGCAAGATAAACCCTTGTTTTCATAGTGGTGAGAGTAGGTTAGTAAACTGAAAATTTGTAGGTGCTTTCCCTCCAGTCCTGTGTCTCTTTTTCTTTCTCAGCTGCATGAGGCCCAGCCCCAGCTGAATCTCTTTGCTTCTAAACTAAAACTGAGTTTTGGCAGCATCCAAGCATCATTTCTAGTTTCAGCTCTGCAAGCACCATCTTCTGGGTTATGGGAGGGAAAGTAACACTGATGATTGCCAGCTTTCTGCTCAGTTCGGTGCGAGACAAATAGATCTGTGTCACTCAGAGTGTGTGAGAATTGCTGGCATGTGAGGAATAACACTCACCTGAACAAAATTCTTGCCTTTGAAATCCTTCCCGTTCTTGAAGGTCTTCTGAGTTCTGGCCAGTGTTTTCAGAGAGGCCAGAATGTCCTGCTTCCATTTCTCTTTGCTGCGTCTATTACCCCTGCAGATGTCAAGCCCTTTGTTGTACAGACTTTCTTTTAAATCTTTTTATGTATTTTTTCTTATTTTTCTGCAATGGTCATGGGTTCTGACTCTTGAGTGAGAGTGCTGGCAGGTGGTCATCACCTGTAGCCCCTTACAGTAGGGCCATTTCAGCTAGTGGCTCAGCTTTGCCCTCTCCGCTGTGGTTGAGTTTTCTGCCACCAACCAATTCTAGTCCACACTGACTTGCTGACTATCGAAGTACGAAATGTATTCAGAGCATCAAATAGAAGCTGTACATGGATAGGCAGTTTACTAGACTGTCCCAGGATCCCTAACCTCCTGTTACTGAAGCCTGTAGCCTGCAAATCGCCTCTAGCTCTTCTTTTATCTGTCCTTGCTATATAGACTGGTTATGAATCTTAATGTGGCTCAGCCCACTACCATGACAATCCGGCCTCTTCATTTTGTTCAGAGAGATGCAACTTTTGTTCAAGGCTCTTCTCTTTGTTCACCTTGAGTAATGAAATTCTATTTTCTCTGACCTCCTTGATTTCTTTGTCATTGGTTTCTGAGCAACAGAAAACACAACTGCTAAAATCATCCTTCTCAACTCACAGTTGAATGTAATGGCAATGGCAGTTAGAAAAAGCTGCTCTTCTCTTCTTACCTGATAGAAATCTGGCTCATACGTAGAAAGAAACTACATTTGTTCATCTCCTCATCCTTTAAGTATTGCAGAAGACTGGAGAATACCAGGGACACTAAAGTGATTTCCCCTCCTCACTCCAGCTCCCTTTCATTCTCATTGCATGTTACTGCTCTTTGAGCCTGAGTCATAGCTAAGGTCTAACCAGTGAAAGCCAGTCTGGGCTTAGAAATTGTGTAGAGCTTACATCAGTGAGTTATCTGTGGGGCTTACAGGTGCTTGAAGTAGAGCCTGAATTCACTGTGTAGCAGAGACTTGTTCACCAGCTGCCAAAAGCGGAAGAGTCCTGTCTTCTGAGCCTAATAGAAGTAGAGTGGCCTTTCAGGACCCACATGTCTTTTTGTTTCCTGTACGTCCTGTCATTTAGTGCAAAGGACTGTGGTGAGTTTGAAGTGACATCTACAGAACTAATACAGGGGAGACAGCAGATACCCGTGAGATCAAGAGAATTTTAATATCTGCCCAGGTCATCTGGATTTGAACTGAAAACTATAAAATCTCACTTTGTTGTCGTCTTCCTTTTAAGAGCTATATTATAATTTCAGGAGTGAGAGGTTTGTTTGGTTTTAATTTGAAACATATATTTACTAATTAAAGGTATCACCTTTCTGCAGTCACCATCTAACTCTTTTACATGGTGAGCTTAAACAAATTGTAACTGTTGGTTTTGGTGACTTTTTTTTCCCTCAAAGTTACCATCAGTGTCCTAGCTGATTTTTAATGGAACAACTTGGATTAAGCAAAATGCTACAACTGTAAATGCTAAAAAAGACTACAAATCAATCACTAATGCTGAATCTAAATCAAAGAATATATAACTCTACACTATAAAAATATTTCCATAATGATTCATAGTTTTCACGCTGCTTTGCACTCCAGTTGAGCTGCATTTGAATTTTTCACGAAAAACAGTTAGTACAGAAAATGTAATGTGGACTCAAACCCTATCTTTCTGCATTGGATTGTGTACCAGTTCTTTTTTTCTCCTTGACAAAAAGGAAAGCCTGCATGTCTTCATGCAGTTTTATCTACTATACAACAGCATTACTGTTGAGATGTAAATAGTCTTATAATTCATGGGGGAGGAGGAGGGAGGGGCAAGTTTTCCTGTAGGGTCTGATTTTTAGGATGGTTTGCTATTGCTTCCCGTACCTTGGACATCTCTGCACTTAGCTGATAGGAGACCCGTGCACGTTAAAAACAACAGGCAGAAACCAAGAACATAAAGAGTGGCAACAACTCGCCTACGGATAACAGCACTGCCTGCAAACTCTGCAGGGCAATGTGGGTTAATACAAGGGGCTCTCAAATACTTTGTGCCGTGGCAGCCTCTCAGCTCCAGCATACTGCGGCAAGGCTTTGGCTAGGCACTTGGGAGAGGTTTGCAGCTGTCTTTCGTAACACCTCTGTGGGGTGGCACTGTCAATCCACAGATGTGTTCGGAGATCTCCGAAACAGATAAACACAAAGATGACAACACACCCACGGTCTCCTCAAATTTGTTTGTGATTCTACAAAGGAATTATGAGTATTTAGCAGTTGTAGGGATGAAATTTGCCATCTACAAGAATGTTACTCTGCACTTGTAGCCATGTGTGACACTGACATGGAGTGTGCTTATGAAATGCTAGCCTACTCTGCTGAGCTCTTAGTTACGATTAGTATACTTAGGATCTTAATAACTATTGAGTAGTGTAATTAATTTATTGGCAGTGAATCCTTTGGTTCTTGGCCTTATGTTTAAGAATTTATCTGTCACCAGAAGAAACAAGCTTTAGTCACAGAGGAATGAGTTAGGAGACGGGGTACAGAGCCTAGTGAAGGAATATGGTGGTTTGACATGTATCCACTGGGCTCGGGCCTTAAATACCTATACCACTCACCCGAGCTATGAGATCTGGGGCACATTAATAAAGGTGTCCCAGCATCCCAGGGATACTGAGATGTGAAGGTATAAGCTGTGTAAGTGCACATGTTCAGAGTGTACGTGCAGTTACTCCTTCTGAGCAGGGCATTTTTGATGTACCAGCGTAGAAACTATGAGTACTAGTGCTTCCCAAACTTTGAACCTATGGACTACTGTCAGCCCTCATTCTCATGGACACCAGTGTAACCACCATAGAACTGACAAACTGGTAAATGTTTTTGTTCTGTAGGCAGACACCCATAGAGTAAACACTAGTTTGTAAGAATCGATAGATCATCCTGTGTCACTAGGCAGCATAACTCTCACCACTTAAGAGTAATTGAAGATTGTAGTAAAAGTGTAAAAGCTGCACCTGTAATGTGTCATATGCAAAAAGCAGGAGAGTGGAGGACATTGCTACTCATTTAGGTCTGTGTGATAGCAAAATATTTATAAAATTAACTCCTGTGTGATCCCAAAAAACTGATGATGCCATAAATTACTATTGGGGCAAATAAAACCCCTCTCATCCCTGCTAATCTGACCTGGAAGACAGATGTCCTCCTGAACCTAAATCTGATGAATGGCTTAATCCTTTGTGTGTGAGCAGGACACCATTCATCTGGGAATTTTACGTCACTAGGAACACAGCTGTACTCTGTTTACATCCTGGGTTTTGTGTCATACCATTTCCAGAAGCTAAATTATAGAGTAAGGAAGGAAAAGAAAATTCCTTTCTGGTCCACACGAGTCTTGAACCATGAACTTACTACAAATTGTGGTGCAGACACCCAGCATCCAGTTGGCTCTCAAAACTCTTCACATATGCTTGAGGACTGGATTCCCTAGGAATCACACCACAGAATTAATTTCCTGGTTTTAGGAGTTCTCTTAATTTAATTTACAATCCTTTCTGTAAGTATATCTTGCTTCCTACATTTTTGCTCCCATGACTATATTTACAAGGCTTCTGCACAATTTCATTCTTGGATAAATAAAACCCTTCCACTTTCTAATCCAGATATATTTGTGACCAGTGTATTGCAACAGATGAATCTGCCAGACCAAATGCTGAGAACTTCTGAGCTGAGATCCCAGGAGGCCAAAATAAGCCTGGATCATTTTCCATATGTACCTGCACCCAAGCCAAATGAGTAGTTCTGATATGTAAGATTTTAAGATCTCTGTGGTATCAGAACATCTGAAATGTTTAGTGGGAAGATTTTGAATGCAAAGCCAAAGAGTGGCCTCGCGGTAAATGTACTGACTTTCTCTTCAGCTATTTTTAACCATTTATTAATGTATTTATTAGTATTTCTCACTGTTGTGTTTCTTTTGTCCCTGAAATTGTCCACTGACTTTAATTAAACCTGTGAGGCTAGAGAACTTGACAATTTAATTCTATTAAATGCAGCCTTATTGTCAAGCAGGGTTTCCCTGCAACCCTCCCAGCTCTTGTTTTTATAGAGGAAACAACTTCGGGTGCCCTACTGTTAACTGCATTTGGGTACTTTTCTTCAACGGGCATAGCATTTAGTGACAACTGAAATGAACTAATTTAAATGACCAGCTAGTGGAAAAAAAATGCAAACTAAAGCTGGTCTAAATAAAAACACATTCTTCAATGTAATCACTTAAAACAACAACAAACCCCAAACCACTAATAATTAATCAAGGCATGTTGTACAAAAAATATAATCTGTACAGATCTGTGTGATCTGTAATTGCCGCACTTGAAAAGAGAGTTCTACAATTTGGCGTTCTTATTTTCCTTATTCACACAAGGTAAATCTTATATCTCATGATCAAAATCTTTTATCTTTTCTGTAGAATACTTGAACCGAAAAAATGCATCTTTTACCACTGAAAACAGAATAAATGGGTCCATGAAGGATTTATTTTAAGTCAGATGCATTTGTCATTCTATATTGATAATCTTTGCACTTCATTATCATATTCAACTCACCATTTATATGCAGATGACACAATCATTTATGATAATAGATTATACTAAAAGAAAGCTTAATATTATCTTCAAGCTGATTTAAATGAGCTTTAAGATCATCTGGCACAATCTAAATTACTATTAAATATTAATGAAACAAAGATCATATTATTTGGCTCAAAACAGAAGTTGGGTAAACTGAACAACTGGCAATCAATGCGACCTTGGAGACAGTTAGCAAATGTCAATTGTGAAGAATATAGATACATCATTTTTCATCGTATGACTAAACTATTGATTAGCTGCGAAGATTTGAAAGAAAGCCAAGAACTTCATTTGGGCTCAGAAAATTTGTTGACTTAGGGGAAAATAAAAGATTTGTTTTCTAGCATTTTCAGTTTGTACTATGTACTTTGGGTTTTGCTGATTGCTGCATAATGTTTGTTAGGAAAGATAAAGCATCTTTAACTTGGTTATCTAGGCATATTTGCTTTGAATTATACATTTCATAAACATCACCGTCTGTCATTTTAGCAACAATTGGCAAAAAAAAGAAAACTGTCAACATTTAATTGGTACGTTATCCTGCTTTTTTCTCCCTCCTCCTATCCTCTGTCTTCAGATGTTACAATCTTTGGTCTTCCACGTTTTTCGAAATAGAAAAATTAATAAGAAAACTAGTATCTCTACTGCTTCATCTGGAACCATACAGCTGTGAATTCCATACAGTGAGTCAGGAGATTCAGGTAGATCCAATATTGTGTGTGTGCTTATTTTTACATAGGTCTGATCCTGCAATGTCCGCAGCATGTTCTAGCAGATGTAGGTGAATTCAATGGCAGTTTATGTCAATTCCCAAGACGACAGATAAGGAACTTAGTACTTTCCAGGAGATGCTCTCATTCTTAGACACTCAACTTCTATAATCCCACAGTGAAAAGGAAAAACCCCTGATCTCTCTGTTTTCCAGTTCATTAGAAATGCAGAAGACAACCTGCATTTAAACCATGGGAATTCACCTCCCCTTTTGCGTAACAAGATGTTTCACACTAATACATCCATTGTTCCAGAAATGTCAGCTCTTTTGACATTATAATGAATCTCACGGTATGAGATATTGTTTGTTGTCACCCTCTTTCTGTACTAGACATAATCAAGAGCAATGTGGAAATGTATTCTGTTCAGGGCATCTGCTGTTGCCCCCGAACACTTTGCTGGGCTGTGCTGGGTGTGGTTTCCTATTGAGTGTTTGCATTCAGTGAAGAAGTTACTGCCATTTTTTTGACCGTCATCTGGATCTTTGCTGCCCTCTTGGTGAAGGGGCTTCCATGTAGTGTCAGAAGATGGAGACCTACTCTGACAGCAAGAAAACACCCGGGGAAAGAGGAGGATGCAGACATTTGATTTGTATACATGGGAATGAGGCAGGCTTGTAGGGGCAGAGCAGCTGGGGGTTTGTAGACCAGGACAGAAAACAGTTTAAAAAGTACAGTGAGGGCTAGGATAATTAGACAGATCTGGGAAAGTCCTTGTGGGAAAACATGTATAAGTAGGAGGCAGAAGAGTCTAGAATTAGAGTGGAGAGGTAGGTACCCTCTGCGGGCACAGGAATAAGGGGTAAAGAGGAACAACACAGGAGGAGAAACCAGTGAAGTGGAAGACTAGTGTTGGAAGAAATGAGATGTGGGCAAGATAAAGTTTCTCGCCAAGACTGTCAGAAATTCAGGTCTAAAGGAAGGATTTATTGGGCGATAAGTTGGGACAATGAATACCAAACAGGACAATCTGATGTCCGGTTCATTAGGTTACTCAGAGCAAAAGGTCTGGACAGGAGCTCTTGAAATTATGGATGAAAGACAGAGCAGGGGAAAGGGACAAGTTTGTATCTTACCTACTGTGAGTACTGGAGAAAAGTTGTTGGAATTTCTGTCAGAGCAATTGCCTGGAGGAGGAGGTTTGTGTTTTATTTATCTGTTTAAAGATATTTACTAATTCGAAGTTAGTCTGCCACATGTTTCAAGTACAGATTCTTCCCTAGGAGGTAATCAGGCAGAGTTCTGTCAAAATAATTAGTGAATTGTTTTTAGAATTAGCCTTAAAACAAATTTTTAAAAACTAATTCAGCAGATTGGATTTTTGAATTTCTTGATGCGATAACACTGTTTTCTCAGTCCATCTACACCTGTCCTGGCAAGACACTTAAATCAATTTTCTTGTCCCCTTGTGCCGCCAGCTCTCTTTGAAAGGATGGGAGAATCCCTAGAAGGAGCTCTGTTCTGAACAATAAAGCCATCCTTTCTGTATCATCAGTTAAAACCTCATTCCACACTGCAATCACATCAGGAGGAGGCCCTTTTGAGCTAGTACGTGTTACCTAGTGATAATGTAAGGCTCCTAATGAATACAGATATTTTCTGGTGTGATTCATGTTTCTACTCACCACTTGCTCTGTAGGTAAGAACCAGCCTTTTGTTGCAGTCACGGGTGCTTGGGAGTGTTGCTGAGAGGTTGGTAATGAATGAGCAGACTTTTGCTCATTAGATTTGCCAGCACCATTGCTACCAGATTGGTATGGTTCTTCCTGGCCAAACGTGATGATACTGATTGCATCCCTGGGCTCGTTCTGTATTCCTAGAGCTGCTGTTCCCTTTGGCACGTGAACCAAAGGCCCTCCAGCAGCCAGGTTTTCTGGCTCACCCTGTCTGAGGACAGGAGACCATCTTTTATTCACTGAAGGGACTCTTCACCTCCTGAATATGTTACTATTCTTTGTTTTTTAAAAGACATTTTCTCCACCTCCCAGTGAAGCTGAGGTCACCTTCAGCCTAAGTTTTCTTCTAATTTGAGAAACCTTCCTCTGTTATAGCCCCGTTGGAAGTCCACTGCTCTGTTAGCCAGGCAGCTGTGCCATCTTACCCCCCACATCCCACTTCACCCATATCGGCCTTTCCATTACCTGACCTTCCCCACATTTGTGTATTGCTAGCTCTAATTATTCTAAACTTTTCTGCATTTACCAGTGTATGTGCTTGATTTTCCACTTTCATAACTCTTCTGCAAATGTTGCACTTGATTTCCTCACTGGATGTACTCTGGCCAAGGCTTCTTAAAGCAACTACTTGCTATTGGCCTTCAAGGCTATCGCCTTAACTACCTGCAGTCATTGAACATGAAAGAAGCACCCGTTGCTGCATAGCCCAGCTCCTCACACAGCAGTTGGATCCTTTTCTTGCTGTGTAACTGGGAAACCTGAGCTTTATGGGAAGGAGCAGCCCATGTCTGACTATAGAGACAGTGAAACCACCAGACTGCACCCCTGAACTCAGCCAGGCTCACCATTGTGTATGAGGAGGAGGCAGTTCCTCCACTGCCAGCCTCCTGAATTTTCCATCTGGAATGTCTTAGAATAAATGTTGAAAGCTTCACATGAATCTAGAAATCAAAGGAACTTTTGAGGGAGAGGGGAAGATAGAGAGTGAGTGGGCATCTGGATAGAATTTTACTGGGGCTCACTTGCCTGCTCAAGTCATACATTTTGACAGCACACTAACACTGCTCACACTCCTTTATTAAGGAGAAAATGGAAACCTTTTCAGACTGAGATGCTTAAAATAGGCCCTTGAATCGATGCTTAGGTATATAAATAGAAACAGTTTGATTTTCAGCAATGCTGAGTGTTCTGGTGATGCCAGCGTAGAAGAAAATGCTTTGTGTACACAAGTGCATTATTAGAAAATGTGGAAATTCAATAATTGTTATTTGCAGATAACCAGTTAGAATCAGAGTAATCTTTTTTTTGGGTCATGTGGGCTTGGCTCATCTTTGGCCTCCATCTTTCATGTTTTTATTGATGGTTTGATCTAAAAGTAGCATCTATTCTTATTGAATATTTATATCTACCGTTTGAATCTGACTTTATCATGGGATTGGAATGAGACAGTGAAGGTCTTTGAAAATTTTGTAGTATCGCACTTCTGTCACATGCCTTGTAGAGATGAAATGTCTGCTGCTGTACTGCAATGGTCCTGCAGCTGACTCCAGCTCCCACGGGAGCTGTGGTTCACAAGGCTCCTAGTTTTCACCATAACGGCCCTTGCAAAACTTTCCAAAGGAGCGCAAGAGTGTAAGAGAAATGTACCTGAAGTTACTGTAACTGCCTGTGCATACCACTATCTACATCTACATCCAGAAGGACCTTTTGTCTGGTTGGTTTTGCTTTTTTTCACATGGATTCTGGAGGGAACTTGCAGTAGAGCAGTTGCCTTCGCTGATTTCTTTCTGTCTCGTCCCTGTCAGTCTCTGTGAAGATTTCATTTAGAAATTACACTACTATGAAGTGCTGCTGTGAGGAAGCCCTTGCTGGTACGTGCACGCTCCATTCCATGCAATGATGCTGGGTGGTGAATGGACCAGGATGCCAGATCTAACCACTGATGAATACACCCTCACATGTACCTGATGTTATATGAGTTGTTGACATATCTACCTAAATGCAGGTTTTGGCCCCAAAGTTTAGTCACTGAAATAGATTTTTGAGGTGCCTAGGAATGCTATAAAATCATACATTTTTGTTAAAGTCAGTGCTGCTGAAATTGTAGCTATGAAATGCAATAGAAAAATAAAAACACTCAACAGAGGACTCTTTGCTGTGTATGCAAGACAACCTAGTAAAATGACTGTATTCCATAGCAGCAATAAAAAAAAAGTTGTTTTTTTTTTTTTCATTTCCTTTGGAAAGTGAAAGCAACCTGAGGTAGGTGCTGTCAAGTACGAGTCCTAAATTGTTTCCCTCTGAAGCTTCCGTTTGGCTCTGATTAATTTGTCTTTTAGCATCATGAAGACTCTATTTCCATTAGTTTTTTATTTCTTCTTAGAACAGACCATTTCATACCACAGCCGTAATTCACATAAGTTGAATCCATTAGGTTATTTGTATTAATATGGCCTGCAGATTAGAGTCTTAAAACAGAATATAACCAAATTAATCATAGCTCAAAAAATTACAATTTTCATATGCTTAGCATAACCTTTTACAGAAAAATCTTGTTGTATTCTGTCTATTAATGCAAACCTTTAGATAGATACTGATCAGCTGACTCATGCTCTGGAGCCTATGTTGTTCTCTAGGTAAAGTTTCTCATCAAATACAATGTCAAAAGAACTTATTTTCTTGATTATATATTGTAAGCTGTAAATACATTCTATTTCATGTAATGCTAGAAATCATGGATGATAATTCTCTCATATTTCTTTCATGTGTTTAAAAATATTCTTATGTGGTAGAATTCTGACAGTATTTTATGTTTTATTTGGAGGGATTTGAATTGTTTCTTAAATGTTTAATGGCAAGTTGAAGATAACTTTTCAATATTATAAAATTTGAAAAAGTGGCAAGGAAATAATTTTGAAAGTTCACAAAGAGATTATAAAGAAAATACAAAGAATGTAAAATGTTGTCATAAGATTTTTTGCCATTTGCTGAAAGCCCTTAAATATATTGACCCATGTATTAGTATAGGCCTTTTATTGTTAAGCAAATATCTTACATATCATGGGCAGTTGAGATAAACATGAATTTAGATGAAAGAAAGGTGAACCATTTGTGATTGAAACAGGGACATAAAACAGATGATACTGATGATATTGGTGGGTATAGAGCTCAGTTGTATCCTGGGAGTGACTCCACACAGACTGCGGGCCGCTTTTCTTCTAGCTCAGATCGCCGAGAGCCCAAAGCAAATATTTATATTACCAAGCTCAGCAAGAATAAGCCAGCAGACCAATGGCCTCTATTAACGTAGGTTCTTTGAAAGATGTAAAGAGGACCATTGTGGGAGTGGTCAGACAGCAAAGTTTAGATCCCTGAACTCTGCCCCTGGCTCCCTATGTATTATCAAACATCTTGGTGCTTCCAGTTTCCATTTATGAAATGAGACTAATATTTATTTACTTTTTCAAACACTTTGGAATCCAAAATCGTTTTATGTTAATAAGCTGTTTGCAAGCCAAGCTCTGGCAAATTTTCTTTGTACTTCTGGCATAGGAGTCCCTCTGGCAAGGAAGCGAGGTTGGGGTGACCTGATGTATCCTTGTAGCAACGAGAGAGGGGGGTGCAGGGCTGCTTTGCAGTTTATACATGCTGCTCCCCAATACAGACACAGTATTTACTGCAGAGCAGCCATAAGACATCGGAGAACATAAGCGAGGGGCTTTTCTAACACACTGGGGGCAAAGTCATCCAATGCAGATCCTCTGATAAAAGGCATTATGAAAATGCAAAAGATGATACTATTAGTGTACTTAACTACCAGTACTGCTCAAAGTCTCATGCTAAATGAGTTGATTTGTAATTCTTTCTCTTTTCCACAAAATAACAATCTTCTGTTACAGTGGAAATATCAATTAAATTGAAAGTTAAATTGCTTCCGTTGGATAGCCCCATTTTCTAATTCAAAACATTAAATAGTGGCTTTAGGATCACTCTACAATAGCAGGCCAATACGATGTCAAAGGGAACATTACTTTTCCTGGCTGTTGTTTAGTGGTGAAGAAAAACAGCAAGAACTTGTTTACATGCAAATGTCATCTGTATAAAAAGCAGGGAAATGCTCTGAAAAGAAGATGTTATTATAAAGGCATAATTTTCCAGAGGCAGAAAAAACAGAGGAAACATTTTATGTTTCATGACATCAGCAGTCTCTCCATAAATCTGTACCATCAGACACACTGTGAAGCTGGCGTGTACACTGGCCTAAGAGAAGCCTGAGACCCTCAGCCTGGAGACTAAGAAGAAGGGGAAATGCAAGCAATGTGTTAAAGAACTTGCCGTCTGTGCTATGCAGAAACCAGATGTTTTCGCTAGTAATTATTATTATGATAATTCATTTAAGTAGGAATAAAATAGGGCATGATTGTTTACTGCAGCCTGTTTTCCCTAGACAGGCTGGGAAATTAGAAAAAAATCTCAGAGGTTTTACTCCTGGTTAAATGAATAATTTTTTCATTTAACTAGGAATAAATATGGCAATAAAAATAGTTTTCATACATATTGCACAGAAGCTATGAATAGACATCATGAACTTTTTTTTTCTTCCAGAAAGTCACTAGACTCTGTTGAGGAATGTTAGGGAAGGTCACTTTGAATTTGTTTTATTTTTTTACACATTTTTTTCCTCCTGTTGAAATGGGAGCTGATTAGTGGAAAAACTGGAATGTCCGAAGACTAGCAAAGAATTAGGAATAATCTGCCTTGGCTAGTCCAGGTGGTCATTTCAGGTGAGAATCATCTGTTGGAAATGGATAGTGCAGGAAAGCCTGTTGTGAGCCAGGCTTCTGTAGGTTATTTCAGGATATCCATTGGATTTTGCTCTAGCATCTCTTACAAATGCTGATTTCACATGTGTACAGAAGTTTAGAATTATTAAATCCTTTGAATTTCCTGGTATTTGATTAGCAACTCTTAGTAAGCAGAAAGTCATTATTTTCCTCCTCCTCACTCCAACAGGATATGAATAGCTACCAGGGGTTTTTTAATACAGGTTAGAGAAGAGTGTTAAGCAACTGCTCAGCAAATATAAATCTGGTTGATCTGTTTAGTCTGAGAGGGGCAAGTATAGTTTTCAGCTACTATCCTTCTGCAAGCATTAAGTTGGAAGCTTTGAGAAAGTTAAATGAGTCCTATAGAAAAATTAAAATCTAAACAGAGTCTGGAGGAGTTTAATCAAGCAAGTGCATTATTGGGAGTCTCTCCGATGGTGAGGGTTAATTTATCACCCTGAATCCAATCACTTTATAAAAAGTCAGTGTGGGTTTCATTTACTTTGATGAGGTTTATTGCAAGATTCCAGAAAATCAATTTTACTGTGAGCCATATTAAACCCAGGGGAATACAAACACTATATGTACTACACATAACTTTTTGTTATTGCTTACTGGATCACTGGGGAAATTATATGTTTACCATGAAGAAGGGTTATGGCTACACTCGTTGTCTTGGGTAACTCCCAGCCTGCTTATCGTAGTGAAATAAAACAAAATGGTAGAGTTCAGAATCAGCACTTAACTTGTCTTCATATAGCCTGAGGTATAGAAATGCTCAGCATTAGTGACTTGATTTTCCAAAGGGCTTTAAATAACTGTTATGTTATATACTATCAGTTTGTTCTTTCACATACAGATGGTAAATGCAAACTATAGAGATGCTGCTATTGGTTGACCAAGTCCAGGCAATTCTTGCTCCCAGATCTTCTTGAGATACAAAGGCAGAACTGACAGGCAGTTAACTCGGAAATGGTCAAGCTTGGTCTGCTGGTTAGGGACTCTGAAGAAAGTTTGCAGGAATTTCTGTTGTGTGTTTACTGTTTTGCTGTCTTTCCTCCCTCTCTGTTTGACATGCCTGTTGATTGTTCTGTGAATTAAAAAATGATAGGAGAGTAATTTTGCACAAGAAGATTATGTCCCCTCTGGCAATAGCAGGTCAGAAACACATTTGGGGATGTGTTGAATAGATGGTTTCCTGTTTCACAGTTTTATACATACCAGTAAGGTCATAACATCTTTGAATTATTGGCAATCTTTTTCTCCTTATCAGGCCTTGAGATTATGACATACTTCTTATGTCGAAGCTGACATAATGGACTAAAATTAGCATTTTTTACTTGAGGAAACTTAGATTGGAAATAAATATATAGAAGTCATTTCCCATATAAAAATTAGTCAGAATTTAAGAAAATATATTTTAAAATCAGGTGTGTGTAGCCTGTTTCACAATGATTTTCAACCTTCCCTCCCCCCCACCCAGTTTTGGGCTCTGTCATAGTATGACAGGAAATGAACAGCTCTCCATGGCTTCAGTGGCTAAAGCAAAAGAACAGAGCAATACATCTGTCTGCCTATTTTTCTATATTTCTCCACATGAGTTTCAAAATAACTGTTAATAAGATGGGATATCTGAGAAGTTCTAAATGTAGTTAATTACTCAGTTTGGTCTAGTTTTGAGGGGAATGAAGGGTCTAACTCCCTTATTCACTTTTGAGAATTCTTCCCTAAAATGTAATGCATGGTAATGTTTGTGTTTGGTTTTGTTTTTTTTTTAACATTGTATTTGGTGGTGTCACAATCCAAAAGCTCTTGCTTGGGCCAGATTCCCTGTGGAATGTTTTTGGAGTAAGAGAAGAAAGAAATGAGATGTTTCCCTTATTTAAAACTATAATGGTTTATAGATGGTTGTAAAAATATTGTAATAATAAACATGGAAAAACGATCTCCCAAAATATTTATCTTAAAATTTCTTCTGATACCTATGTATGTTTATTTGTTTGTTTGTTTGTTTTTTCCAAGGGATCACACATGTATGAGTTGGAAGAACAATTTACAAAATTTGATTCTGTTGTGGTTTAACCAGCAGGCAGCTAAACACCACACACAGCTGCTTGCTCACTCCCCACCACCCCATGGCATGGGGCAGAGAATTGGGGAAAAAAAGTATACCTCGTGGTTTAAGATAAAGACAGTTTAATAGGACAGAAAGGGAAGCAATAATAATACTACTACTAATAATAATAAAATAATATCTAAAAAGAGTGATGTACAATGCAATTGCTCACCACTCAGTGACTGGCACTCAGCCCATTCCTGAGCAGCAGTTCCCCCATCCAGCTTCCCCTAAAATATATCCTGAGCATGACATCATATGGTGTGGAATATCCCTTTGGCCAGTTGGGGTCAGCTGTCCTGGCTGTGCCCCCTCCCAGCTTCTTGTGCACCTGGCATGGCGTGAGAAGCTGAAAAGTCCCTGACTGCTCAGCAACAACTAAAACATCAGTGTATTATCAACATTATTCTCATTCTAATTCCATAACTCAACACTATACCAGCTACTAGGAAGAAAATTATCCCAACCAATACCAGGACAGATTCACAGCAGTCTTGTTAGAAATCTTTTTGTCTTTGTGTATGAAAAAAGTTACTCTTTTTAATAATCTAGTCCGTTAAAATTTCATATAATTAAAAAAAAATCAGATGGCAGACTGTAAGTATAACACACAAATTCAGTGAAAGAAGAATTATCATGGACTCTCATTATCTTGTTGCCACTCTTCTCCTTCCTTGTCTCTTGTATGTTGTATTTTTGAGCGTGAGCTCTTGAAGTCTTGGCACTTTCTCTCAATGCTATCTTACAATCATTTTTAATATGCAGCTGAGTAAAAGTGTGAAAACAAACAAAAGTGGTTAAAAAGAAATAAGCACTTGTTCTTATTTTGTGGTGTTCTTTAGAATTTAGTCACTGGGATTTTGGTGCAGAGCAGATTTCAGAAAAAGGATGTGGCTTTGTTGTGGGCAACTCTGGATTTGGGTTTGATTTTACAAAACCAGAGTAGAGTGTGTGGCTTTGTGTTCTGAACTTGCTGAGTTCATTTCAGATTAGGTTTAGCTCGATGGGAGATCAGGCTGCAATACCAATAGCTTTGAATATCCTAGCCACAACATTTCTTGGATTCTTTACAGTCCTGTTTTTAATTTGTATACAGAGTGTTTGGGCAAGTACAAACTAGCCTAGAGCTGGTGAATACAGCAGAAGACACTTTCTGCATCTGGAGCTTGACTATGCCTACCTCAGATGTATTTCTAAAAGTACAGCATGTAGCTGGGGGGAAGTTAATACCTTCAGCAAATTAACAAAAGCACAAGAACCTAACACCAAACACATTAAAGAAGCTTTGCTATTGATATCTATACATGTGTTTAATACCTAAAGACTAGTTTGTGTACATGTGGATGTCATACACCATACACAATAGAATAGTCAAACCCCTTTAGTTTTCATAAAATATTTTGTTCTTTTCGTCATTCTTTTCTTTGTATCTGTGCACCAAGGAACTAAATTGTGCTTCAGTAGCTAAACAAATTATGCAAAATTATACACCATGAATATTTGATATTCCAGAACCCTGAAGCCAGGACTTTCAATGGCTTTATGTCTGCAGCAACCTGTGTCATACCCAGATGAATACCACAACTTTCTTCCTAAAACTTTACTCAGGTCTTTTTTTTTTTTTTTTTTTTTCTTTTTTCTTTTTTTTTTTTTTTAATTTGCACTTGTCAGTGATTATTAAGAGGAATGTCTCAAGAGTTTTATTGCATGTAAGAAAATCGAAGTTACTGCAGTCAGCCTTCTTTCTGTTAGTGCATGCAGTAAGGAAGTTATTCCTTTTATAATTCTGAATTTATTTAAAGTTTCATAGAATTTTATAGAGAAAGCGGTATGTCAAAAACAGGACTAAGTTTGAAAGTAGCTAAACCACACTTCATCTGATGCTGGACTGCACCTACTCTGATATATCTCTGCTTTGGTTTGGTTTTTTGTTTTGGTTTTCGTATGCCAAAGTTTATTTACCATTTTTCTATAAAACTTTAATAACAAAACTACATAGGCTTGTGTAGGGCAGACTGTAGCTATGGTAGACTGGAAAATGAGAGCAGTTTATAGAAAATATTCAAAAATTTTCATTATTTAACTGGTTTTAATTAATGATTTCAGCCTGTTTCCATCTAATACTGAAGAGCTGGCATCTTGAGATCACACACATCTGCCCCTGAAGTGGCTGGCAAAACAGAAATCTTGTAATTATAACTTAACAAGGATTCTTTGGCACTGCTTACTGGTTCCTGGGATGCAGAGCCTGTGAGTTAATGCCATAATTTTGACTCCAAGTGGCAGTGAAACAGGGGATGTGGATACATTTCAGCGTGCTCATTAATCTTCAATGTGTTGCAATAAGTAGCTATCATGTATTGGCAAATGCTGGAGTGTGATTGTAATTTGGGGGGTAAAGTGTACTATTTAATATTCATTTAATATTGCTTTTCAAGAACACAAGTCAAACAAAGTCTCCACTAACTCATTCAAAGAATCTTAGCTTACTCTTGGAAACAGTTTTGGGCATAGCGTACCTGTTTTCTGTCTGTCCCACGCTTTTTGTTGGCACCAATATAGTTCAACATAAAGTGCAATTTATTGGTAACAATTAAAATATTCACTGCCATGGGTACTGCTAACGTATGAAAACATTTGTTTTGATGTCATGCCTACTGCTGTAGTATTTTAGTCTTAATCTATTTGTCCTCTTTTACAGTTGAACTTGAATGTGTCATTACAGACAATACAGCTGATGACAGAGGTCCCTGTTTTGAAAGGTATTTGAGAGTATTTGATTTAGTTACGTACTGAAACACTTTCTTTAGCTGGAGGTGTAAAGAGTAGCTGTATGCTGTGATGTCTCTGCCTTATGCCTGCTCATACAGGTGTTCACTGTGGGTATGGTGCATGCCAGTCAATCAGAAAACACTTGATGGCTGTAGCACTCTTACATGTGGTCTCGTTACTTTGGCAAAATTTGCAAGGATTTTTACTTGAGTGAAATGTGTATTGTTGTTACTGTCTGCTGGCCGTCATAAATAGCACTACTCCAAAATTAGTTAGCCTGTTATTAGGCAAACAATAAGCAATATAAATAACTGCCTCGTACTGCCTGACAGATTGCGTACACATATCAGTTTAGAATCCAGTATATTTGCAGAAGGGAGGAACAACATATTTTGTTCTCATTTTACAAAACTAATCTATGTCAATTAAAAAGTGTGTAGCTCAACAGTCTTTCTCTTAAAATGGTCTGATTGTGCATTTTTCTTTGTGCCTTTTAGTGATGTTATGGCTTAAGTTTGACTATTCTGTGTTTCAGGGGAACATAAAAAATAGAATTTGTATTGTTCATTATTTTTACAGCTCAGTGGAAAGTGCAAATAACATCCATAAAATGTAGATGGCCAGATAAAAATTATAAAATATTATTGATGAATTAACCTGAGACCCAGACCATATGAATGCAATATTTCCTTTTTACTACAGGATGTGAGTTTAGACTGAGAAAATGCAGTGCTAATATTACAATCTCTTGATGATTTTCTAGTATTTGGCCCTTTAAAATATTTTTTATTGCTGAAATATGGAATGGTCACTTATGTTGTAGCTGATCCCATATACAGGATACAAGATTGGAGAAATACTACCTCTAGACTCATAGAAAATAAAAAACCTAATGAAGAAAAATACTATTTAAACAGTTTTAAATACAGGGCCTTTTTGAAGAGAGAAATGAAACACAATGTCTTTAAGAGAGAGCCTCTGGCTTAGCACATATAGCAAAAGGTGGAAAGATAGTGTATGGTTTTTATTTCAGAAATAGTGAATGTTTAATGTACTTACTTGAAAAAACAAATTGCAATGTCCTGTCCTTCACATACTCACAAATGCAGTGTTTATTTTTGTAAATCAAAATAAATATTTCAGAGGAAGGAAAAATGTATACAACTTTATTCAGAAGAATTTTACAACAGAAAAGCGAGATTTTGGACAGCTTTTAATAAAGTAGCGCATGTATTGGTTGCTTTTTTGATGGCTTTTTTCGTAGTAACATCTAAATGTGAGCCAGTTGGACTAGTATACATACCTCCAGGAAAATAATGCAAATTTTGACATTTGAGGTTCAATAAGTTGAAGCTTTGTTAACTTTTATACCAAAAAAATAGCATTTTGTTGAAAGCAAGCAGTGGAATCAAGGAGACTATGCATTGAGCCTTAAAGTGAATTAAGTCAGGGGATGTTTGGTTTTCCTGAAGCCTGAGCCTTTAAGTCAACTGGCAATTACTTACCCTTCTTCTGGAGAGAACTAGCACTCCTCCATTTTTTCAAAACCTTTTTTACCTCTGTCTTTCCCACACTAAATCTTTGATATATGAGACCTGGGCTATTCAGAGGCATGCAAAACGAATAGAAACCCAACTCCTGCTGGAATCCAAAGGAAGTTCGAGATCTTCCTCCTTCAAAAATCCCAGCCTACATGATCACCATATCTCTTCTTTAATCTTTGGCATTGTTATCAATTGTAACACAAAAGCTTGAACAAATGTATAGTCAGGGAGTGTAACTTAGATGAGGAGGAGTTTGGATATTTGAAGGAGGATGATCAAATGGTCTGAATTAGGCTGTGAAATGTATTCTGGCTGTGAGAAGATGGAATTTGGCAAGAGAGGATTGGCAGGACAGGCTTCTCTTGTGATTCCACTTTATACCACAGTGGGGGAAAGAACTGGAAGAATGCCTGTGAGGATCAGGGAGGAATGAATACCTGCTCAGGGAAGAAGATTTAAGATTGTCACTGTCATTCACCTTTTTGACCACACATGGAAACAAGTGGGGAGGTAGGAAGGAAGATTATAATCTAGATGGATTTATTAACAGCTATAATATAGAGGCTCTTAAGAGAGAGATTTGCTAAGAAATACTTGTGCTACAATTCTTCTAGGTATCCTAAGGGAATTGAGCATGTAATAAAATCCTTTTTGAATGTAGATCATTGGAACTTGGGTTCACTGATAAGTTACTAGGTTCAAACCAAAATCAATGTACTCAGTGATAATTATGCAGTAATGATGTGTTCCAGGGAACACAGGTGCTCAGGTGGTTATTCCAAGCCTCTTTCTTTTTCTTTTTGAGATAGCTGAATCAGTTTAGTTTTAGACTATATTCTTCATGTTAACTTGAATTTAAATGGCTGCAGTCCACCCTAGCATCAAAATAAACACTTGTATGTGTTTGATTCATGGAAGATGTCTTCTTGTCTGTCAGGGTGCTAATGTATGGTTCTTTGAATGATGAGCTTTCTAGCTCTAGGGACATCACTGTGTAAGGAATTGTGGCATTTAAGATTTACTACTGATACCATTTAACACTGATTCAGTATTTAAAACTGGCCAGCTTCACCATCTTGAGTCTAATATTAGAACAGAATCATGAAATGTCCCGAGTTTGAAGAGACCCACAGGGATCATTGAGTCCAACTCCTGTCCCTGCACATGACAACCGCACAGTTCAGACCATGTGTCTGAGGGTGTTGTCCAGTCTCTTCTTGAACACTGTCAGGCTTGGGGCCGTGACACCTACCTGGGGAGTCTGTTCCAGTGCTCCACCACCCTCTGGGTGAAGAACCTTTTCCTAATGTCCAGCCTGAACCTCCCCTGGCATGTCTTCCTGACATTCCCCTGAGTTCTGTCATTGGTCACCAGAGACAAGAGATTCTTTTTATACGAGGTCTATATTTGTATTGAGAAATCAAATCACAGTTTCTTACAGATGTGGAATACCAAGACAGGTTTCCTCTTTTGCCTTTTTCTTCTGAAGCTCTAAGAAGGGATTGGTGAAGAGAGTGTGAGGAGGCACAGCAGGGCTGGAGGCTTCCATTCATCAGGCAGACCTCCTTTTAGGAAGTTACTAACCCATATGGTACACTTGGGATAGCTAAATTCCAGCACCTGAATGTGTGGAAGTGCAGGAAGTATCTGATTTCAAGTCTTTAAGGATGGGGCAACTCACAAAAGTGTCTAGATTTGTGACTCCCCTAGGTCATCCATTCCTGATAGCAGCTTGCTATAGAAGGAAAGATCTGAGCTAAAATTTTTAGTAAATAGACCATAGGATAAGGTGCCTTAGAGTCATTTTTAGAAAGCTTTCTTCCTCCACAGCTCCCACAGAAATACAGCTTGGCTACCAAGTTGAATATTTTACTGGTTTTCAACCAGGAGAGACGGAAGAACTGGGGATGACTGATCAAGGGTGTTTCAGAGATGCAGCAGTTGTACTCTGGGAGTTATTTTACATTGGGAATCCAATAATACGCTTTCTATGGTGAGACTTTGCTGTCCCTCAGACAACGTGCTGAAGGACGAGATGTGTCCTGAAAGGCAGAAGCACTTGATTTCATTCCCTAACGTGTACATCCATATGTAAATGGCAAAAGAATTTTGCCTTTGAGGCACAAAACTTGTACAGCATGTAAATTAGCTTCAAACTGAAATAATTCATGGTTCTGAGCAAAAATAACATAATGGTTGTTATAACCATGTTTATGAAATGCTAAATGTTAGCACACAGCAATCAGCCAAAGCTATGAGGCAGTGTAAAAGACTGCACACTTAATAATTGTAGATGTTACATGAGTGCGAATCGCTTGATTAAATTTATTAGAAATGTGTTACGAGCATTTTAAGAAATAAGGCATTTATCACAAAATGATGATTTCTTCACTTAAGCTCATTAGGAAATCACACATCAATTCATGCATAATTACAGGGGAATTTCTGCCACTCACTACAAATCATTACCACATTAGCTAAAGTTGACTTAATTTATCTGTGATTTGGAAAAGGTGGTATCTAAATAGGAAAAATTAGCTTATACAGAGGATGAAACTATCAACATTGTCACAAAGGACTTAGCCTTCTCTTATTTGTTAGGCAAAGATGCACTTTTTAACTCTTCTTAATGTAAAGCTTGTACTTTTCAATGAGCTCTAAAGCTTTTCTTTCCATGTCAGAATCCCATATTATGGATCCAGTGCCAGGTACTTAATGAATTGTTGATAGTCAAGGCACGTTTACTTGCGCCAGACATCCTCATTGTTTTTAATGATCATTGCAGTTTGAGATTGAATTGAAAGGGGCTGGGGGTGGCTGTGAGACGGGGAAAGAACAAGTTTTGCCAGTGCTGGTAAGCAAGTCCCACAGCGGCAGAGCAGAAAACAAGCGTTCTGCCAGCACCCGCAGCATTTACACTGCACTGTGTTTACATTCCCACGATGTTTACAGTGGACACACGTCTCTGGTGGCCTGTTGCATCTTCTTCATTTCCCAAACTTTGCAGAAGTTTGGGGATGGTGTGTAACTGATAGCATCCGAGCTAAAGGAGGTGTGACTGGTCGCCAGGTGTTTCTTTTACAGATAGTTTGCTTGTTTTCTCTTTGTTAGTTCACAAATACTCTTGTGAAAGGGTAAGTTAGGCTCAGAATAATTAGGCTGCATGCTCATCTGCCCAAGAGACATGTAGAAATGTAGCCTCAGAGACCACAGCCTGTATATTTAGGGAGAATATGTTCTGTAACTTTACAGCCTTTCATTATGTGAGGCATGACTTAGTCCAAGCATTTCCCTATTCTGTATTCAAGTGCTGTATCATTCTTACTATTGGAAAGTATTTATATTACAGTTACTGAGTTTAGTAAGAAGGATTTTTTTTGTCTTTTTTTTTAGTCTGAGGCATTTCTGTGATATGCCTTACACTTACACCTCCAACAGTCATGTTGGCACCTTGCAGGAAGGAATGGGCTGTGCACAGAGAGGTGAAGGAAGGCAGACAAAGAAGGGGTGAGGGAAGTCAGATTATTTTTAAATTGCCTTCACTGTCAGAAATAACGTACCTGGAAATGCACTCTCAGTTTCGTAGTGAAGTACTGATAACTCCAGTTTTGGCAGCCCTCCTGGGGGGTTCTTGTGTGTCCTTTGTTTGGGGTCTTTTGTATAAGCTTAGGATCTGCAAGTTGAAAGTTATGCCCCTCCTTCCACATTAGTACCTCACATTTATAGACTGAAGCATTGTTTCCTGTTTCTTTCTGAATTTATCTCCCTGGCAACATGAGCCACTTGTGATTCTTTTGCTACTAACTTTTTGCTTCATTTATGGGCTCAAATACAATTTTAAGGGCTGTTATTTTCTGAGTAAGATGTAATGTCAAATCATATGTGCTAAATTCATTATTTTCAGTGGCATTAGTACATTTTCATGTTGTTTTTCACATCCTTTAGTAAGGTAGGATGTGAGGTTGCATGACTTGGCTGTGCCAATGAAATGGGTTGCTTCTGCCAAAAGGGGTAGTTCTGCTCCCTCCTCCTTTCTGGTTCCTGTCTGACCCTTTGTTGAGCTGACTCGGCATACTAAACTGACACAGAAATGTTCACTTTTTTTTTAAAAAAAAAGCTTTTCTACCACTGTTGCAAGTTGAAAAGCTCCTTGAGAAGTCCATCCATTTCAGTGCCTTTGAATTAATGGATTGGTTCAGGTGTCTTAAGAAATGTCACATATAGTCAAAATGTCTCTTGAGTGTATTTTAATAATATTTTTACATTTATTAATACTATTGTTCCTCATTCTATTATGACAAATAATGTCATATAAGAACTATGATTGCCGTTGAAATGGATGAAAGTTATAAAAATAAAGTAAATTTGAAATCTGAGATAGCTAATGCCACTTCCACTTTTAAGAACTGTACGGTATCCGCCTACATCCTAAATTTACAAGCAAATAATTATATCACACTGTCTTGTTAGTACACATATTGTTTATCCATTTAAAAACAAATATTCGAGAAGGGCTTCTTAATTTTTGCAGCTCTTACGCTTTTAGAGAATTTTCTTTCTTTAACCTTGGAATAGTCATTTGTAACCAAATTAGTGATTTGATATACTGAATGAATTAGGTTTTTAATCCCATTGCGTGTAAAATTCATGCAATACGTAGAAATCATGTTTTCAGCTTTCATTGCTGCTGGAATTTCAAGTTGGTTTTGATTAATCTCAAAGTGCGCATTGCATCCTAGGTAGGAGGCAGTGTATTCAACAAAGAATGCCAACTTTGGCAATGGATGAAGACATTGTAATGATAAAGAAGAAGTGGGGAGAAATCCAAGAAACCAATCTGAGCAGCCATTCTAGTGTGGTGACAGCCGCAGTTTAGTACATTGTATCAAAATGAATGGGCTTTGCATAATTGATTTCAACATACTAGTAGCCTGAGGTCTAAGCTGCTCTAACCCAGAACTTATTAGCCATGCTACAACATCGGGAGAAAACTGTGCAATCTGCTACAGGGGAGGTAGAGAATAGCATTGCTATTAGAGTAAAAGCTTTAAAAGTAGGACAGAGCTACTAAGAAAAACCCCTTTTGTATGTTTATTGGGGTTATTCTGTTCATCTCATTCAAATATCATAAAAAGCTATTTTGAAGTCTTTGTACAATACCAAATATTGAGAATTAAAATCTTACTACTCTAATACGTTTTATTACCTAATTCAAATGGCATCCCTGCACAAGTGTAATAGCTGTGTTGTGAGATCTCTTGTAGCTGGGATGCATTTTGAATAATCTCAAAAACACAGATGCAAAAATAAGTAAGATGCTCTTTTGGGATCCACTTTACTTGCTTTTTTTTTTTTTTGCACATTCACACACTAACTGTGTGAGACAAGTATGTTTCCTGGAGCTTCCTAAAGAGAAGAGGGTTATATGCATCACATAGGCACATATATTACAGAATGTGAAAACATTGGATATAAAATTGTTGTGTTGAACAAATGAGAATATGTAATTTTAATGTCCTGTTTCCTTGCAGCATTGTAAAAGGACTGTATGTTGTCTGCTTTGCTTTGCCTCTTCTGGATGGGTACTCATGAGTGTATGGAGAGTCTGGATTCATGCAACAGTCTTCTAGGAATGGAGCGATGTATTTGATAGAGGAAAAAATAGACTAACTTTTCTAACTAGAATCAGAGATGGGTAGTTGCAGGTGAAGGACTGGGAAATGAGATTTGAATGAACTAATGTATTCAGTGTCAGGATTCCTAGGCTATTAGATTACTTCTTTAGAAGACCATGACAAAGCTCTTCATTAGCGTTCGTTACGCTTCATCCAGCAATGTGAAATATTGACAGTGGCTCCTTTAAACATGAGTATTCTGCATAGATCAGCATCAAGCACCTTAATTATGCCCTTGCTTATATAAGGAGCTAAATGGTATTAAGAACCATATTGTACATTTATCAGTAGTGATAGTGTTTATTCTAAGTGGATCCAGTGCTGTGATTGACTGAATGAGGTTCAGTACTCTATAATTAGCAGACTTTACAACCTATTTTTCAAAAGTTTGACTAAGGAAAGTTTGAGTAAAGAGAATTCCATGTTACTGGAAATGTTTTATTCTTTTTTTTTTTTTTTATTTGCAGTACTTTTACAGAATCTTCATAACCTTCACAGAACTGTAGAGGCTGCTGAAATATCCTATATTGTTCAAATAGAGACTACTTCATGAAGGTAATGAGGTGACTCTGGTAGTTTTTGTTTGGTCTTAGGCTACTTAAGCTTGTGACATCCCTCACAACAGAGAGTTATGAATAGGTTCATGTGACCCATTCTAATGGATGTATTGATCTATAGGACCCATTTTCAAGTATCTTTTCTGTTCTCGTAAAGCCATCAATTTGTTTCAGAGGTTGAATAATGATTTTGAGAGTTATGCTGACATTCTTGAAGGGGAATAATATAGGCCATGTCGTAACAGCTTTAAAAATATTCTGATATTGTTCCTGAGAATGTCTCGCAGAGCCTATCAGCAAAAAGTTGTGTGGCAATTCAGCTTTGCCTTGCACAGCAGTTTTGACTGATACTCAGGGGAAATCTTCATATTATTATTATTAGTAATAGTATGAAGATCCTGGGGGACTGGTTGGAAGCAACAGCAGGCCTCTCAAATTTTTTTAGCAAAGAAATCTAAGATAGATTTAATACTTTTTTTTTTCTATGTGAAAATAAACATTAGTGGAAATAGGGGTTAGTGTAACATGCCTTTTTGATCAAAGAAGCCTTGTCAAATGTTGGTGATAAACCTCACAACTCCAGTAATTCTTGCTCTATGGAGTCCTGGGTGGTAAAGGTCAGTATGTGACATACACAGATAACTTCTTAAATTGTTTTTATATCTTTTCTCTGAAGTTTGTCCATCAGAAGAGGAAACAGGCAAAAAATATTCATGTTCAGTTTTGAAATGCAGAAGCCAATTGTGTACTGTTTTGAGCACTATATTGACATCAGTGGGGAGCCAAGAATCCTCAAAATGAATGGTCATAGGAACATTGAACAAGAAGTAAACATACCCTTGTTTAATTCCTTTGTGTTTCAAGTGACTTGCAACATTTGCCCACATACAGGCATCTTTATCAGCTTCATCTTGGTGAAACACTCTTCTAAATAACCCTTTTCAAATATTTTGAAGAAAAAGGGGAGGAGAAATACAGAGAATCTTTTATATGTATCATAGTCTGTGCTTTTTGCCAAGGTGGTCATTGAATCTGTTTAAAGACCTCATAGGCTGGCTTGTGCTCCCTCAGCAGAACAAAATAGTGCTGACATAAAATGAAGGCTAAATATTTGAGGCTGATGTTTACAGTACCTTTAGTGGCACAAATGTGGGAAAAGCTATTAAAGGGCTGAGTTTGTATGTGCTAATTATGGTTGAAGATAGTATATATAGTGCTTTCTGTCACAGAGACCTCATTTCAAATTGTATACAACTTTTCAAATTTTAAGCATTTGGGGTGAACTTCTTCAAGACGAGCATCTGCTTCAGGCACATTGTGGGAGAGTTTCAAGTAAGTTTGTCCATTTCTGAGAACAAGCTTGAGGAACAAAGGTGTTTTGCCTATCTCAAAATAAATGTGTACCTGCTTTGCTTTTGAAGCTCTATTCTGTTTGCAAGCAGCAACTTGAAATTTGTCAGGGCATCCATCCAAGTCCACATTTAGCTATGTTAAGTTATCCATTTTTGGTCAATTTGTGAGCCTCTGAAAATCTAAGCTAGCTCACATAGCAAGCAGACTTGTCAGAACCTAATGGCCGAGTTCAGGCTTCACAAAGGTGTTCAGTCTTCTAATGAGCTGTAGGTTTGAGGGGCAGGGAAGCAGACATTACGTAGGAACTGTAAGCCTAAATACATTTGTGCATATTGTTCTAGGGGTCTGAAGCTTCTGTGTCCACACAACATGTTCTGTCCCTTTGGGTATTTTTGATGCCCACTCAACTGAATACACTTTATCTGAGGGCTTTAGGGTCTGAGTTGGTTGCTCTCTGTGTTTAATCTCTTCCTGCTGCAGCAGCATGTGGTGCCAGGACTGATTTTCCCCTTGTCTTCTCAGAGCTCTTGCCATTGCAGCCTGAAGGAAAGCTGGCATGATGGCATGAAGGGGGGGGAGGTTGGGTGCAGGAGCCCCAGAAGGGGTCTGGGGAACTGGGGAGAGCAAAGAGGCGAGGGGTAGGAGCTGGAAAGGGAGTTGGGGGTGGGTAGGTGGAAGAGAAAGTAAGCGAGCGTCTTTGGAAGGGTAGAGGCAGAGGAGGTGGTGACTGGTGCGTCAGAGAAGAGGTATCAGGCAGGGTGAGGGCAAGTAGAGCTGAGATTGAACACGGCCAAGGGCATGGGAGGGCAGGAACAAGCAAGATGGATGGGATTTAAAAAAAAAAAAAAAGGCCAGGAGCTGAAGTGGGTGGGCCTACGTGGAAATAGAGGGGAAGAACAGAAATTGTGGCCTGGGGTACTAGGTTTTTTTCTCAGCAAGTAGAAATTCCAGAATGAAAGAAAACAGAATTAGGCTTGCTTGGGTGAAATCTCCCACATGCAGGTTAAATATTTGGTTTAATGATAAATTTGCAAGTATGTGCTTGTGTTAGAGTGTAGGATCTTTGGGGCTCTAGTCCTGCTTGATTGTGATTGTTAATATATTGTGTATATTTTTGGCACACTAATGTTTTGATTCTGTGGAAATCAATGTGCAATCATTCCTGTTTCCTAGTTGCATTACAATATTATGTTAGCAGTTTTACTGAATCTCTCTCACGTTCATTACTTTTGGTATTTAGGTGTGAGGCTCTTTGTGTACACCTGCAATAGCGGGCTTTCATAGATGGTTTTGTTTCTACTAAACACAATAGCTAATAACGAAAAGCTCTTTCTCCCATGAAACCATCTTTGTTTTTGTCTGCTCTACCCTAGTTGCAGAGATATTCAGTACATGGAAAATGAGTTTAACAAAAACATACATATATACTCAGATTAAATCTATTTCTGTTCCATGGTCTGCAGCAAACTGGTGCACTGGTAATACAGCATGCCTCTGCCATGGGGCAGAGCTGAACTCAGAGGTAGGCTCATCTTCCCACAGCTGTGCCAGCATTGCTAATTAGAGAGCTGCCATGGAGGGCTGTTTGAGGAGGGGAATTTGTGTGAGTGGGAGGGAAAAAAATCTTCCTGTTTGCTGAATACAAGAGTAGACTGGATTCCCTTACCAGCTGGTTTCCAGTGTTTTCTACTATTTTTCTCTTATAATTATTTTCCTCTTATCCACAGCTAACTCCCAGTAAATGCACCTTAACTCCAACTAAGAAAGCAAGAGAGAACACGTATTCTGCCCTGAGAGTGGTCTGATAAGGATTAGTGTAAAAGCTGTGCAAGTGGCGTCCCCTTCTCCCCTGCCCAGCCTTTCTGTGCTCACTCGTGAGTTATTTCCTTAGGCAGCAAGTGGTCTGGGACTTGGAATACAGAATTTACATCTACACAGGTGGAAGACACCTGATAGGACAAACACAGCTTGCAGTGTGTATCCCCACTGAGTCAACTCTCCTTGGTTTTTTGACTAGTTTCTTATTGACTCATTTCACTTCAGAAGACAAAGAACCAGCCTTCTTGAGGAATACCTGTGGCCTTCTGTTGTCTTTGGCATGATACAAATAGAACTCTTCTCCAGAAAATAAAATCACTTACAACTGACATAAACTCATTTTGCTAAGAATATTGGAGGTGATGTTTCCCTGGATGACTTTGTTCTTCAGACTTGTTGTGAATTAAAGAGAAAGAGTCCTCACCGTGGCTCCTCTCAGCATAACAATGAGTTTGGCTCTGCCAGAGGTGATTTTCAACTAGAAATTGTTGGTCTGTTTGTATACTTGTATGCGCTAATAGCATATAAAAGTTAGTTATTTTAGTATGCTTACCTTGAACTGTCTTGCTTTCAGGTATTCATACACAGAGCTGGCTTAAGACATCTCAGAAGTGAAGGCAAAGTTGTGACTCTCTGCTCTGAGGATAAAGGCCAGGACAGAAAAGCCATTGTTGTTGTAGGGAGAAGCAATGATGTGACCTATCCTTACTTCTCTTTCCAGGTAACTGCTGGCTACGTACTGCAGCCCCTTCCTTGCTCAGTAGGGCAGGAACAGTTGCCAGCATAGCTGTCCTTGCCAGAGGTGAGGTGGAGTGGGAGCTGGGGCTATATTGCTCCTCCCAACAGTATGGCAACAGTATGGAACAGCTTGCCTTTCCCATGGGCAGAAACAGGCCTCCATAA
This sequence comes from Patagioenas fasciata, assembly GCF_037038585.1. Lineage (NCBI taxonomy): Eukaryota > Metazoa > Chordata > Aves > Columbiformes > Columbidae > Patagioenas > Patagioenas fasciata. The sequence goes on along the minus strand of NC_092523.1, from coordinate 47,629,736 downwards.
GCAAACCTTTATACTGCAGTTATTAGGAAAAAAGGAATTTGTTGTAAAGCAATAGCAAATAAGAATAAGTGACCTGTAATTTTTAATGTAGTGGTTTGGCTCAGTTTTGCCTAAAGACTCCAAAGAATAAAGCTAATAGAGTCCTTTAAAGTCCTTGAAGTAATGGTTCAAAACAGCTAATAATTGGTCAGTGGCAGGCAGGATTTCTTTTTTCTACCCAAGTTTCCCTACAGGTTTCTGCCTGTTGTTGTCTTTATGCTGTTTCATCAAGTAGCAGTTGTGGGCTGACTAAATAAGACATGCACCATAGTCTGCTAGGGAGGGTGGTTTCCTTAGAAAAGGACATATATATAGTTTATACAGCCCAAAAATTACATTCAGCCAACCATGAGGCTGATGTGGCTCCCAGTGAAAGTGAATTTGACACCCCTGACTTAGAAGCTGAAAGGCACCACATAGTTGAATTGATACCAAAGCTTGGGCTTCCAAATCTGTATGCAGGATCTTGTTTTTCCCAGGTTTATAAGCAGCTGTTGGCCCTTAAGAGTTTTGATACCCAGACCAGCTGTATGCATGTCTAAGTAGGACCATATTGACCTTTAGTGGTTAATGATACTACTTTTGTTTTCAGAGTGTACCTTACCTGCATATGTTCCTAGGTGTGTACGTGTTGAGTTTTGGAACTGGAAAAAGAAGTGATTTTATAGCTGCCTCTGGGTTCTACTCTTTGAGTGTGGAAGTAGAAGACAAGTGTGCAGTTCTGCTTATTTTGCATTTATTTTTGCTAATTTAAAGGAAGAAAATCTCTGAAGAAGCTGAAATGAGGGAGGATGAGCAATTTTCTGACCTTCTGCGTATTCAGTTACTGGTAAATAATTCTTCTGAGAATGTCTTGGATGTATACCTACTTGTGGATCTTTAACTCCAGATGCTAATTGAGAAGAGTACTAATTAAACAATGACTATCCTTCCAAACTGCTCCTCTAGAGAGATTTCTAATCCAAAGCTGCACAAAGCAAGCACCAAGGTGTTAACTTCCCTAACAAAAATGTTGCACAAAGCTGTTCTAAATCTCTGGTCCCAATGTCTCTATAAAACATGGTTTATTTGAAAATAAAATGTGAACAGGAGCCAATACTGAGGGATTACATAGTAGTCTGTTACTGATGCTACAGAATAATCTGTGTAACTTCATAGAGGCTTGCCTTTCCCAGACAATTATTTAACATCTCAGAATCAAGTTAATACAATCTAACTTCCTCATATAGTGGATGTGGTTTTGGGAAGAGCACAGATAAAAGCTGTGCATTGAGTGAAATGAAAATTCTAGACCACCTTCAGTAAAAGTGTAGGTAGAGGATGTAAAACCACCCGGTCCCTGTGGAACACAGTAAAATGCAAACCAGCCTTTAAGCATTTTAATTCATCTATTACTTTTGCAGATTTTATGTCTATTAAAAAGGCCATCTTTAGGGCTAAGTTACAAAGAAACTCTTACCCCAAACTTTGTTCAAATTCTACATCTTGAATGTGGAGATTGTAGGAGGCATGGAGACTATTTATGAACCTCTGGGGAACGGGTGCATGGTCAGTACTCTGCCCCTCCCTTCCCCCAAGAAATTCTGTAAAAATCTTTAAGTAGAAAAACTGTGAAAGAAATGCCATGCTAAAATAGTAAATTTACAGATAGTGATGGCTACCTTGTTCAAAGAAATTATTTTCTTAAGGACAGATAATACTAAAGGATTATGTGGTTAGCTGCAGTCAGATAGTGATTGACCAAGTGAAAATATCTTCTGCTATGAAAGTTAACTAACTCTGAACAGTCTGTTGCTAACTAGTAGTATTTTGGAAGGACTGCTTCCTGACCTGGGCACTTTTCTATAGTTGGTGGTCTGCATTCAGCAGGAGCTTCTGCTGGTCAGGAGCAGGGATTCCAGAGAGCAATGGAGAATCGCCTGGGGCGGCCATGGGAAAAAGCGAGAAGTTTCTGTTGTCAGAAACTTCAGCAGTGGTTCAAGAGTATTGTAATAACCAACTTGAATCTGTAGAAATCATTGTCCTTTGATTTTTCTGAGGACATACAGAAGAAGGTGAATTGGGTAAAAGCATGTTTGAATTTATTTCTCTCACCCAGCAGAGATCCATGTTTCTGATTACCAGTTTTCTTCCCCACATCTGAATAAAAACAGGTGTTGGGGGGAACAGCTGTATCATCTTCTTCCCTAACAAGGTGAGAAGGCCAGTGTGGCTCAACTGAGAGCCCATGGGATGCTTGTATCCCATTGACTGCTTTATTTTCCCTGGAGGAGAAAGGGAGCAGTGTCATGAAGAAATGCAGCTGAGGGGGTGGCATGCTCCCTCCTTTGCTTGTTCAGTCTGACAAGCAGCATTGGATGGTGACTGGGAAGGCATGAGGAGAGCAATGAGGAAGGGGCTCTTGCTGGAAAGGGAAGTTTCAGTGCAGCAGCACCTACTCCCCCAGTCAGCAGTGGTAGGAGCATCTTGAATCTCTGGTGTGGCAGCAGCAATCCACCATTCCTTAGTGTGCTGAGCCAGGAAAAGACTTGCTCAGAGGTGACAATGACCATGTCTGGTCACTCAGAATTATTGCAAATGTATTCACAGTGAATGCACCTGTGCTCTAGCTGGTGGGAGGACATCGTGAGCACTGTGCATTTCTGGGTCTCACATCTGACATACACTTTGTCCCTGGGAAGCAGCAGAAGTTTTTGCCTAGACAACCTGTAAGTCCTGTCTAGCCTTAAAACAGGAATGCAAGAATTCTAAAGTGAACCCCAAAGGCTGTAAATACCTGCTTGATAGAGTGTATAGGATAAGTGGGGCTGTGGAGAGTGACAGCACTGTTTGCACAGCATGTGAGTGAACCTGTGGAGCATTCGAAGGACAGAATGCACGGGGCAATGTTGGGGATACCAGAAGTGCTGTCCTAGATTTACCTGCCCCCCCATCCTTAGACACTCCTGCTGGCAACTAATATAGCCAGGCAACTGTTTTGGCTGCTAGGAAGCCCTCCAGGCGTTTTTACAAACCCTGCCTCCGTGCCTGAATCAGCTGAATAAAAAGTTATTTTTGTACCTGTGTGCTAACATTGGCTGCTGCTAAAATGACCATAAAGGTGCTGAGGAGACAGTCCCAACACCAGTGTTATGTTGGGAAAGGACTGGTTATGCTTGTTGGTCGAACATCTTTTTGTCACTTTAGCAATGTTTGATATAAATAAGGCCCAGCAATATTTCCAGATTGTGTGTTGGTATGTCCTAGGTCCATGGTGTACAGAGAACGTAACTTTCTTCTGCCCATAAAAGGGTGGTTGGGTATCTGCGAATTTTTTTTCCGTATTGGTTGCTTCTGGACTGACAAGAACCTTAAGATGTATTTTTGTGCTACAAGAAAATAATTATACTGCAGTTCTTTATCAAACCAGTTTAGGACTGGACCTGTAATTACCAGTTTAGATTTTCTTTATCAATTAACAATTTCTGTGTAATGTGAACATCTTGGATTAATTCTTACAGATTATTTCTTTTTGATAATATGTCAACTTATTGCCAGCATCATGCCTTATTTGGAAAGCTCTACCTAGCAAGGGAGCCAGTGGGTAGTCTGGTAGATACTGAGGTAAAAGTAATGTTGCTAAAGTAAAAATTAAACATGTTTTTATGTAGTTGCTATGGGCCTACTGAGTCGCTACATACAGAGCTTAAGCATTTGCTGTCTTGCATGTTGTTTATAGCCTGTAAAAGCAGTAGTCTAACTGCTACCAAATCGGAGCGGAAGCATTTTGCACTTGAGTTTGTTCAGGTGTGAAGCAATGCTGGAGGGAGGAGGCTCTGGAGGTTATAGCCATCAAATTCAATCATGATCCGTGAGAAGAACAGACGCTGCAGTCTAGAGGCAGGCAGGAGTGTGAACTGATGTGGTGCACATTCATCACAGTATGCTGCTGATACTACTTAAAATCCTGATTTACAGGCACACTGTTCCTCAGTGCTCCTAAACAGTGCGGTGCTGCTCATCCTGTGTGGTGGGCAAATGGCTTCAGGTGTGGACAAGCATACTCCTGCACTCAGGTCTCACACCTGCAGGGTTTTGAGTGTATGCCCCTAGAGAGGAAAAATTAGTCTATTAACTAATTTTACCAGAGTACCAAACATTTCATAGCCGTTAAAATCCTTGTATACTGTAGCTTTGTAGCTGTGTTCCAGCTTTTACTGGCAAACACTTCCTTCAAATTAGCTGTCTTTTAATATTCTACGTTTACAAAAACCTAGTGATGCAAAATTTCATTTTAATGGAATATATGTTGTTGGATTTTACACTTCTTTGCTAGGTATACTTAAAATATGCTTGACAACCTGCTATAGCTGCAAAACGTCAGGGGGGGTAATCAAACAGAATAAAATGGTTATTCTGATTAAGTACTTTGTGCCAGAAAGGACAGAATCCTCTTACTTTGTATAAAGTTAGATGCTGGTGCTGTGCTACTGTGTAGGCACCCAGAACAGTAGCTGGCACAAACAGCCTTGGAGGATTACAGTTGTATTTATTAAGAAGAGTCACACTGTGTATTGTGGTTTTGTCTACAAAATCTTGCAGAGATATGCTGGAGAGGTTTGAATGTCTGGTGAGACGGGTTGCACTTGTGATAGAGATCAGAGCTTATCTACAGTGCCACTTACTTGTAGAAATTAAATTCGGAATGTGGCACAGACTGCTTATGGTACAACTAACTGCAACTTGATGCTTTCTCACAGAGACCATTGAATCATATGGCAAATTCAATTGGATCATTAGAGCTATACAAAAAGGTTAGAGGAATGTCATAGATACAGAATCTGAGAAAAATAATTGTCATAGCAGAATGGGAACAGGAGCTCTCCTTCCCGCTTAGTTGTGTTTTTCAGGAGCTTGGTTAAATATGGGCTTACATTTCAGATGATGCGGATCAGACTCTCTGAAAAGTCAAGGCCTTGTAAGTTTTCCTCGGGTTAGGCCTCCCAAGTCGTGACTTTCAGATCCCAGTGTTCCTCTTATTTTTCAGTGCTGGGAGACATGGAATGAGGTCTTCCATTACACAGATCACTATCACATCAGTCCCTTTGGACATTTATTTTGACCAAAGATTTCTCAGGCATCAGTCCATCCTGGACAAGTCTCTTGCTTTCCCTGGTCTAAGCGTCCTTTTTTTTCCTTCCTCTCGCAAGACCGCTGTCTGCCCAGGAGCTTCTTTGCAGGGCATAATTTTCAATCCTTCTGATTCTAGTAAGCAAACTGGGGAAAACCCGTCCTAAGGTAATACTGAATTATTTAAGTTAGATAGCAGGTTTTGATTATCATGGTCTATTTTCCTGTTTGATAGAAACACAGTCTTGATAGCGAAATGTATCTCACAACATGGAGTGGTTTGGGGATTGCTATTTGCACTTGGTAGAGCTAGACATGTCCAAAATTGTGTAATGTCAGAACTGTTCTCTACTTAGCTGAGACTAATGTTATTAGAAGAAATGGTGGAAGAATTAGGAAATGAACATCTTGTTGCCAGGTCAATCACGTTCCTAATTTGTAAGTCCTGGTGTGTGCATGAGAAGGATCATACGTAGTGAGGACAGACAAGAGCTGCAAGCTCTCCATAGCACTGTGGGTGGGAAAGATTGTGGAAAAGAATGCCTTGAGCAACAGTGACCTAAACCCTTCATTCTCTTATTGCTCTGTGTACATGTCAATGAGAAAAAGGGAGAATTATTAGAAGGATCAAAAGGCAAAATTCTGTTTCTCAATTAACTATGTTTCAGTTTCCTGAGAATGCACACAACATATTTCTGTGTGTTTTCTCAGATTTCACTGGTGATGAGAGACAGGGGATCAAAGATATTGCCTCACTTAAACTGCCCTCAATTTATTTGTGTTTACACTAGATAACTTACTGCCTTTCTAGGTTTTGACTTTAATCCTGTAAATCTTTTTTTACTGTTTCATTACTAACCTTCTTGTGAAATCTACTTGCTATGCAAAAAAACAAAAAGAAAAAAGAAGGAAGCTTGTTTTCTTTTTTCTGTTTGCACTGACAAGCTAAAGGTTGTGTTGTTGTGGTACAAAATATGTAGTGGTCAGAGTCCTTCCACTTTCTAGACTGATGGTATTGGAAGTGTAAAGAGCAGTGGTTCATCTGTGTGAGAAACAGTGATGTTTTAAGTAGAAGGCTTAAAGTAAATCAGTTGCACCGTTAAACATATAAAATGCTTATTTGGGGAGTGTGCCCTATATCTTATTGGCACTGATTTGCAGAAAACTAGGTACGATTCTAGCTGTGGTCTCTTGTTCCCCATGTGTACAAGGACTAGGGATACTGTTGTGGGAAAAATGCGCTCCTGTTTGAACCATGCCTGTCTCTTTCCAGCAGGTATTCTTGCAGCCTATTAAGAGTTGCACAAATAAACTCCAAAGGGGTCTCTTTCAGTCTTTTAACTGTAATGATACAAACTAAGAAATTTTTTACAAGTGAAGTTTAAAAGTTAGGCTTCCAAATAAGTGCAATTTTTCCTTTTTTTTTTTTCCTTTTTCTTTTTTTTTCGTACAGGGTACCAAGCAGTTCTTGTTTTGATCTGCAGAGGTGCTCAGCATTTAAGAAAATCAGGGCACTTGTGTAAATACCTACATGCAGATATAAGTCTGACAGGCACCCAGTTTTGAAAGGCTTGCCTACTGGGTGCAATGTGGGTGGTCGAGAAATTTTAGGTAGGCTTCTTGGGGCTGTGAGATGGAACCATTGATATACAACGCTTGTTTTCTAGCTAGCAATAATTTTTATGAAAAGTGACTGTTAATCTTTTCTACTCTAATGTGTTTCCTTTTCCTTCCCTAGTTTCATAAGACATTCTTGATTTTACTGTGAGGAAATCAAGCCTAAAGTATTGTTGTATCATGTGTTACATCTACTCCCATATCGTTTTCTGTTCTATTTGCGTAAGTCAGAACAGACTTGAAATACTCTTCTTTCCACCAAAGATTTATGTTTTGGTGAGGAGGAAAGAAAACCAACAACTTGTCTTGTAGGCTTAGAAGCCTGTCATTTTATCTTCACAAAAATACCTTACAAAACAAAGGGAAACTGTGGCTTTTGCAGAAATCGTACAAGAGAGAACCCAGGGGAACCAAGGGTATTTTATTATTTCTGAAATGCAAATTGCACTGAAGAAGGGACAGTTTTCTACACATGAAAGCTGTCTTTTTTTTTTCTTTCACCCAGCTCTAAAGGTAGTAATATGGTATTTGTCTTTTGTTTAGGATAAGCAAATGATTGACATTAAGTTTTCAAGTGCGTGTCCTTCTTTTATCTCCCACAAGTACAGTTTTCCCCTCTTTCTGTTCGGTTAAGTCATGTTCTGTATTTTGTGCAACCTAGAAAAAGCTCTCTCTTCTTAATCTTGTTATCTGCTTCCTCAGCATTTATTTATTTTTCAATTATCTATGGAAGTAGAAAGGGTAAGATACAACAACTGGGCTCTGTGATGGTAGACTCTTTTTTGTAGAACTTCTGCTTATGCTTTCTTCGCAATTTGCCTTTTGTTTTATACACTTCAGCAATAGGATAATCACACATTATGTTAGGTATGGGTCTTCTATTCTTTCATTATGCACACAGTGTGCTTCATGGAACTGAATATCACGAGGCAAGTGTATGTAGGCAAGATACAACAGATGTGCTAACCTGTAAAACACATGACATAATGTTACTAGTTGGAAAATACGACCTAACAGAAGTCATTCAACACAGAAGGTGACAGGGAATTACCTATATCCTCTTCACTGAGTTTGTTATGGCTATTTGTGTACACACTGACATGTTACTGATGCCTCAAGATCTTTGTTTTTATACCCACAAGTGTTGTTTGGGCCTTGAATTGCTTCCTTGTGTTCTGTCATACCCTATTATAAAGCTTTGGGTAGAGAATGTTCCCAATAAAACAAATTAGGTCTGCAGACTGTGTGCTTTTACTAATTATTTTCTGTACTATCCGTTAGATGGGTACTTTTCAGGTTGGTCTTACTCTTATGGAAAATTGTCTTGATAGATGAGTAGCTCAGAGCAACATCTGTAATTTATGGATATAGAAAACGCATGCAGTCTCTCACTGTCTTTACAGATGTGCTTTAGGGCAAGTGAGATATTCAGATAATGGAAAGGGGGAGTGTTAATAAATCTCAGTCAGGAAGACAGTACTTACATCTTTTCCTTAAAAAAAAATTCAAAGCTGAATTCTAAGTTCCTTTTTTAAACATCATTGCTGTATTTTCTTCATACTATTGCTATTGTTAAATCGAATGCTAGATAATATGCTCTATGTGTAATTTAAAAATACAAGTAATTAGACTGTGAGATTCTTTTTCCAAAACAGAACTAGTAAATCACTCAGATCTCATAAAAATGTAGACTAGTGCTTTTGATTAGTTGTTGGAATAATTTAAGTTGCTATCGGTGTTTGTTTCAGAATTAGAGAAACTATTACTCTATATTGGGAAAATTACTGCTGCAGTGTTAATAACATTATTGTAATCTGGAAGGGCTGTGAAGAAAATGAACAACATAGAAATTGCTGCTGTGGAACAGATCAGTGATCTGTGCAGCCTTGTATCCTGTCTCTGACAGTAGCCAATATGTGGTGATTCAGAGGAAGAAATACACACAGCCAATTGTGTTATACTGTACCACAGAGGGAAATTTCTTTCTGGCCCCAGATGGTGCTCAGTTTATGCCTTAAAGCATGAGGATTGATAGCCATAGTAAATTTTACCTTAGCTAGTGTAACCAAATTGGATTGCTCCTTGTTGTCCATAACCTGCCCTTCACCTGGCCCTTGTAGAATTACAATCCTGTCCCTTATTACTGGATTCATGGCTTTTATGTTTGCTGTTTTCAGCATATGCAGTAGTGCAATCCAAGGACTTGTGCTACTATTTTACATGATGTCACACACCATTGTATTTTTCCTTGCTCAATGCTTTTGGTTAAACTGAAAATGATTTTTTTCTGTGAGGCGCAGCAGACGTTGCACTTACCCTGTGTCAGTTCTCTGCCAGCTTGATAGCAGCTGTCTTCTATTCTGAACATGGGAGCCCTGATCATGGCAAGAGTTGAAGAGCATGCTTAGAACTGACACTCTGAGACTTTTGTGTCATCGCAGTAGCCTGAAAGGATCAAAATTGGGTTTGGAACACTACCACACCCTGCAGATCTTGACCTCAGCAACCTTTGAAGGGAAAGTCAGAACCAGTACTGGTCATTCTGTTCTTTCACTTTCTACATCCTGCAAAACTTACATTATATATCCCCAGCTGAAGACACTGGAGTGCCAAGTGCTATTAGAGAAACGAATATTGTTTTATTGCAGTGTATATGTGACATTTGGACCAAAACTTATGAAAGTTCCCTGGATTCAGCTGAAGCAGAGACCAGGGTCTTTCTATCAAGCCTTGGTACATTTCATTTGTTACATACTCATCTAATAAAACCCTGTAGTCTGAGAGGATCTTTCTGACATCTGACAGTCTAGATAAATAGTTGTTTATTGCAGTCAAAAACTGACCTGATTTTAGGCTTGCATTCATAGTGCAAGGCAGTGCAGGCTTTTGAAAGTGTTTGTGCTGATGCTGCTGCCCTTCCAGGTCATCTTGGGTGTAGACTAGTCTGATGTATAACAGCACTGTGTGTCTTACTAGTTTGTGCATTGCCTTTTAGCAAGTCCTTCCCTGGATCCAGGGTAAGGAGAATCTGCAATGGTACTTATGCAATTACTGTCCTTCTTGTCTTTGCCTCTGTGGGTGAAGATCAGTCTCTGACTTCACAGGTAATATTCAAAAAGCAGCAAGCAGTTATCACAGGAAGCAGATTTTGCTCAGCAGCTTACAGACTTGTCATTAGATGCTGCCTTTCAGCCTTCCAAATGCACACTCCACTGTCATTTTGCTGCTCCTTGGGAGATAACTAAACAACTCATGTCTCCTTGCCAAATGACCAGTCAAAGCCAGGGAATCTGAGTTTTCTGAATGACAGTGGAACATCATAGTGATCTTGGGAGAAAAATATCCCTTTCTCACTGAAGGAGGGAGGCCCAGATTTGTTTTAGATTCCTTCTGTATTACTGCTGATGAATCTTCCAGAGGGATCATAGGATCACTGAATAGTTTACATTGAAAGGGACCTCCAAAGGTCATCTAGTCCAACCCCCAGGCCATCTAGACTTTAAATCAACAGGAAGAAATAACTCTTTTGATGTTTGGTAAGCAGCAATGTGTCACGTGGCCTATCTGTGAACCTCAGCTGATCGAATCCAGCAGAAATTATCCTTGAGTTGTCAGGCTGTAGGAGCTGGCACATTGCCTTCTCCTTTATAGCAGAGTCTAGTTCCACCAGCACTGCGGTAATTGGATGCTCACTGGAAGTTGTGACATTTTGTATGTTAGAGAAGAAATCTTTCTTTTTCCTGTGAAGGAAGGGACTTCTGGTGGTGATATGCTGCTGCCTAAGCTTTGGATAACACTCCTGTTGTCCTGGACTTCTGCAGGCGGCGTTTGTCCTTGTGGGCTTGCATGGTCATGTCCTCTCGCCCAATCTTCCTTTTCCTAGCTGAGAAACGGGACTGTAGCCAGAGAGGCTACTTCAGGTGAAATTCTCTCTGAATCAACCTTTTGGTTTTCTCCTCCAATACCCCTCCTTTCTCCCAGCCCATACTGGTTCAGCAACAGGGCAGCTCACTTGGAGCCATCTGGCTGCACAACTGGAAATCTGGATGCAGCAGCCTCTGCAATCAATGACTGCAGAGGGACGGTGTTCGTTTGCAGCCATGCTATTTGGCAATGGGAAATCAGTGGTTTTTTTTGTAGAAGATAAATTAAATGTTATATGCCAGCAGATGAACTGGAAAATTCTGCCAGCTTCATCTCAGTTCCCAGATTTCCTTACACTTCTTGAGTCTTCCATATAGGTCCACAAAACATTTAATCATAGTGTATAGGTATGATTGCAAGGTATTTGCAGTCAGAGGACTGCATACCTCGGGGGTGGTTTAAAGATGAGATGCACCAATTTAAAGACAAGAAATAAGAGGATACTAGCCCTCTGGTTATTCATATGTTAGACTAATATTACATACGCTCAAGAAAAACACTTTTAAGCCTTCAGTGTGCAAATTTTTCACCAAGTAAACCCAACATTTCTGTAAAGCTCTTGCTTTTTCACTTTTCGCTGTGATGCACTTTATCTTGGTCTTAACTGCCTCCCATTTATCCTCATTTTAATTACCTTTTCTCATGTCCATTTAAACATTTCAAAATTCGGAGATCCCCAGGCCATAGTTTTAAGAAGAAAGCATGTTTTTATATCGAATAATGTGGGTAAGCATGAGGAGGTTAAAGTGAATCCAGGACCTTCTGCAAAGTCTGGCAGTTCAGCTTTGTCCCCTATGCTTGGCTGGGCTTTTGTAATGCCAATGAATGAGTGCTCAGATGAAAAGGGTGTGGGGGGTTGTTGAACTCTCAGGCCACATCACGGGCTGGAGACATGTCCTGCAGTGGCACTTTTACAGCTGGAATAAGACGGGCATGCCCCTGCCTACCACCCAGCGGTGCCGTGTCTCTTTGGTGTTGAAGGAGCTGGGGAGAAGCTGCTGTGCCCTGGAGCACCCTGGACCGTGGGAGCTGCCAGCAGTGTATTCAAGGGACAACAGAAAAACTTTGAAACTCCAAGCTCCCCTTGGTAAATCCTTGCCTACTTCAGGCAAATGAAGACAAACAAAATCTTCCTTCCCAGTCCCATGCAGTCTTTTAGCCCCTGTTGACCTCGGCATCTGATGAGGGTTGCTTTGACCCAGCAGCCCCTCCTTGTCACGGAGGCAAATTCTTGCCCCTTGGGTTAGGAAGTCTCTTGGTTCCCGTTGACCTCAGGGTTCAGCTCTGCCGTGGCAGTGAGATGCTATCAGTCAGTGGTTTGATGCCATCTTCCAGCTGTCCGAAGCAGCAGCCTCTTGTCCCACCTGTTCGTCAGTGCTGCAGGAATCCCAGGGCAACACCAGCTCTCACTACATTTCAGAAAGCTGTCTGAGCAATACCCCACTAATGTCTCAGCTCATAACCTATGTGGCTCTGCTGCCTTTGGAATAAAATGATGGGCTGGCAAAATTGCCCAATTCAGAAAGGATGCCTAGTGCAGTGATGCTGTATGAGTTAACATATGCTCACAGAGTTGTTTTTCAAAGCAATGTGGGGAACTTTCCTGCTAGGTGAGGTAAGAGAGCTGCTGTTTTGCATTATGTCCCAGCCAGAGCTGTGAGAAAGAAAAGAATATTCTTTCTCTCACTGATGCGTATTAACCTCCTTTTGCAGGGATGGGACTTGTGCAGTGGCAATGTCTGGATGCTGCAGATTACCCAGGAGAGTGTGTATTGTGCAGGCATCAAGTTTCTGCAGCGCTGGATTTTGTTTGGTTTTTTTTTTTCTACAGCGTAACAGCCATGTTAAATTGATTTGCATGAGCCATGGAAGCTGTTCAATGGGAAGGTGGCTAATTGTCCCTTCAGTCTGCTCTTCTCCTGTCCCTGCATGCACCCAGGGAATCTCAGACCTCCCGGTAATCCCAGAAGCACATTCACACAGCAAGGTGTGGTTTGTGTTTGATGTGCAAAATGGTAGTTCATTGTAATCTTCCCTATATGTGTACTCAAGAGGCCAAACCTCATTTTTGTTTGGCTTGTCCCTGAGAGCTATTGAATGGACTTATTGTGTGAAATAACTGTGAGTGTCAATCTCTTGTATTTCACCTCAGAAATTAATAGTGTTTTACTGAAACAGTCTCCCTCAACTGTCAAAGCCATAATGCTGCTGGGCAGTCAGGCCTGGAGGGGTTTGGGGAGCAAGGTGCTCTGCATAGGTGCGATCGTCATGTCAGACCCAGACAAAACGAACTAAACATACGCTGGAATTTGCTGTCAATGTTAAATGTCCTTTCAGGAAAATGACACTGACTTATTTTCTTTTCCTTCAATTTTCCTTCACCATTTTTAAATCCTACATGACAAATATACATCTATGTGAGTAGTTTCTGGCTGCCAGAAACTCCCGTTCAGGAGAAACAAAGCAAACCCACCCATCCCTTGTGTGGTATTAGAGGCAACCTAGATTTGATGCTGGTTGCTAGTAAGAGGGTACTGTATGATTCTCAAGTACTTCTTGAGCGGGGACAAACATGTTCACGCTATATTTAGTAATGAAGTATGGGCAGCATGAAGCTATTTTCCTTAACAAAGTTTAACTCCTAAAAATTTTTAATGTTAATGACCAGATATATGCTATTGAGACTGTGATAGTTTATTAATTTGTTTGCTGTAATGTTTCTAAACCAGGCATTGTGTGCGCCATGCTTAGTCAACTGTACTGATAGGGGAAGGTCTGTTACATCTGTTCTCATTAGTGCCTTGGATTTTATAGGAATAAGCACCCGTTGGAAAAAATCGCTTCAGACATTATACACAGAAGTCATTTGTTTCATCGTCCTGGAATGTTTCTAGAGAAGGTCTGCATGTCTTTTGATTCACTACTCTGTCTTTATCTATCAATGTCATTCCCTAAGACACACTGTCACTGTTCCTGTGAGAATGTCCTTTAATGCAGTGAAAGCATTAGCACCCACTAATCTCTTCCAAATTGCTTTTTACTGCTTTTGATTCCTGAAATGTGATAAATGAAATTGCAGGCTTTGCTTGCTTCTCTAGTGTTCCATGGATATTGTTATTATCTGCTTTATTAATAAACAAACACAGGCCAGCACATTCACACACATCCAACTGCAGGTGTCAGCTTGAGTCCCTTGCTGTTGCAGGCTATATTATATCAAGCACTACCATTAATATAGTGACTCTGTTTTCTAATGGATAAGACACCTTGAACACTTTCTCCTTTTGCTCCCTGTCACTGCAGCACCGTCAGGCATCTTTAGTGCATAAAATGTGTTTTAATCTTAGGCCTCCTTGGTGGTGTGGAGTGGAATGGTGTGCTGCGTCTTGTACCACACAGTATGGGTTGGGTTTCTTAGCTTCAGATGCTATGATTGCTTCTTCTGCAACCAAATTGCTCTAATACTTGAGAAACTGCTGATCATTTTCAACCTAATGACCAGTTTATACCTCTTTTATTTTTGTGTCAGCTTTTTTTCCTGCCTGTTTACCCCGTTGTAAACAGATAACAGGCAACATGCTAGTTGTCCTATCAAGCTAAACATCTCAGCTTTTCAGTCCTTCTCTTGTGAGAAACACACTTTTGAATTGTTGTGGCAGCATTTCTCTGCCCTGTTCCGGTTTGTGAACCTCTGTCTTGAATGTTGAAGACATTATCACATGCAGCTTTTGAAAGAAAGCACTTGCACAGTGGCATTAATACTTTTCTGTCTACTGAAAATGCCTTGATTGATGCTTCCTAACATTACATTTGTCTCTTTCATAGTTGAATCTTACAGACCGTACATTCTCCACCTTAGTAATTTCTTATTGATGAGCTCTCAGCTTATTGCGGGAATTTTTGCTGTTAGCTCCCAAGTGCAGAATCACAATATTTTTTGTTCATGTGGGACTCATTTCACATTTCTATTGCTCTTGTCACCAAAGAAATCTGTTTCCTTTGGGGTAGTTATTGCAATCCTTCTCTGTGTTGGCAATGACACCCCACATTGATGACTCTCATTAGCCCACTTGTTTATGCCAAGGTTATTAAAGAAAATGCTAGACTACATTTATCCTTGAAAAACTCCAGTTGCCAAGCTCCCTGCTGTCTGACCTCTTCCCCTTAATACTTCTTGTTGCTATTTTTCCTTTATCCAGCTGCCTACCCACCAGCTACTACTTTCTAAACAGACAAATGGTTGCCACTGGAAATGCTTTACTGAAGTCCAGATATATGAGACTGACTGAATTTATTTTGTCGTTGTCTAAAACATGGATTATCTTGCCATATCAACTGAAAGAACTCTTTGAATTTTAGCCCATTTTGCCTTTATGTCCATACCGCTCATTAACCTTCCTTTCAAAATTTGTTCTAAATTCTCCCATACTCCCAAGGTCAGACTTACAGGGCTGTTTTCATTCATATTATTTTCCTGGTCTCAATGCAGGTGTTACATATGCTGTTCTCCAGTCAAATGGTATCACTTCTAACTGGATAGACTATTATAAAAATACATGTTACAAGATCGCAGCAGTCTATTACTTCTATGAGATGTCATTATTATGGAACTGTGAAAATGAAAGGTGTAGTTCTGTTTTGCTTTATGTTCTGAAAGGAACTCCTAACCATGGTGAGATGAGAGACTGCAGTTGTGTGCTATATGGATGAGAAATCCTAGGCTGTTTTTTATATTTAGCCTTTAGTCTTTTTGATGTATGCATTGGTTTTCATTTCAGTGGCTGTTTACAAAAACAGATCTTCTTGGAATAAGAATGGAAACAAAATGAATAATACAGTGGTTTCCATTAAAAAAAAAAAAAAAAAGAAAAAGAAAGGGAAATGATTTTGGTATCTCACTTCTCGCCAGTTGAGTTGGTAATAGAAATTGAGAAACACTGAAATAACGTTCTTAAAGGGCTGTTTTCCTTTTGATAGGGCTTTTTCTTGCATTTTAACGGTTTTTGAGCAGTCATCCACTATCTTGAATGTGACCTGACGTAGCAGTACATGTTATAAACTTTTATTGATGTAAGGCGTATGATGATATATTATGCCAGCTATGTATTCATTCACAAATTGTGCTCAGCAGAAAGTAGTCCCCATATCAGTCTAATGATTTTGATGGGAAATAATTTCCCCTTCCCCTCTCCTCTTCTCTTTATTATAACATCTTTGCTTGGTGATGAACTTAATCTTAGAAAGGCAGAATGTCATCTTCCAAATTGACATTTGGACAGTATATGGACAAGACCTGTTCACTTTTTAAGAAAACAACTGTGAACTATCTAATAGACCCAAGTGATGGAGCACTGCCTTGCATTAATTTGTGTCAGAGAGCTGTTTACCTCAGGATCCCTTGGTATGAGGTGGGGAATTGCTGTTTATCCGCTGGTACAGAAAGAAGAACATGTAGTCACTGGTAGTCCATCCATGAAGGTGTCTGGTAATAAGCTGACATCAGGGAAGTTGCCACCAGATGGTCCAACTATGGACCAAAGGTTGTTCTTTGGTTTCGCTCTATTTTCTATTTTATTATTCAGTTTGCTGCATGTGGATTTCATGGATGATGGTGTCTGCTTAAGAGGCAGTCAGCTGCATTTCAGCCGAACTGTGGACATGAAAATAGTAAGTAAAATTTGGCGCATTCTTGTTCCTGTTCTTGTGCCTTGTATAAACATCCTGGAGCCAGAGAATTTCAACATCTAAAAAAATGTTGAGATGAGCATTTGGTTGTTTTTGCTTTTTCAGAGCTTTGAAAACAGGGAAGAAAAGAAGAAAAAAAAAAAAACAACCAACCAACCTAAGTTGGTTATCACCCGGATTGCGTTGTGTGATCAACTCCAGAACAATAAACATTTCTAAGAGAAATGTATAGGCTTTGTGTAGAAACTCAGTGAAAAAATATGACTTAAAGCAACTTCGCAGACCCCAATTTTGCAATGATGGCAGATAACAAATAGTAGAAGAATGTTTCTTAGTTTTGTTGCTACCATATAATGCACATATTTATAATACATTATTAAATAAAAGAGGCAGTTTGATAAGTGGGTGGCCCAATATTGCAATCACACACAGAATGGACAGCTGCACTATCATTTCCCCATCAGTAATGCAGGGTTTACGTTCGCATCAGACACTAATGTAAATGTCTTTACATTTTCTGTTTGCTTAGGTATAAAGTGATTTGGGTAATGGATTCTTTATTGCACTATGCCTCATGGCTGTGCAACTGATTTAATCTGGTACCTTACCAACCATTTTCTCTGGTAGGTAAGAAGATTGTATAGTGTAGAAAGCTGTAATTCTATACAATTTTTGAGACCTTGAAAACGTGTTTTGCCTTCCAGGGATTTCCAACTCAGTTTAAATATTTGCGTGGCTTCACAGCTAAGTGTTGACAGAGATGTGTAGCTTCTCATCCACTGGGGTATTGCACCTGAGGAAAAAAATAGGAAACTATGTAAAACATTTTTTAAAAATTATTTCTGAAAGATTTCTAATTCTCTTAAGGCAGCACCAAACTATTCACGCTTCTATTCCCTCTTAGAGGTGACCAGCCATTACATGTGTCTTGGCTGGATCCCACACTTCATTTACAGATACTCATAAGTTATCTAATAATAATAAGCAAAATGCAGACAAATTGCTTGTAGACCACCTTGCAGCATTTGTGTGGAACTTGAAAAGACTGTAAAGTGCAAGGAAGTGTTAGCACTAAGCATCCCAAAAATCCACTGTACTTTTGTACTCTGGTAAGTGCCTACCAGCCCAGATAAGCTTCATATTGTGATTTCAGTCTTCCTTAGGACTAAAGAGCTGTCAATGGGTTGAAATTCCTTTTGGTAGAGTAATATATTGTTAGAAGAAGAAATCTGTGAAGTGTAACTGAACAATGTTGCATGTGGAGGTGAACTTACTCTTCAATATTCGTCTTTCTCTGCTGGTGTTTTTTCATACTAGTTGTAGGAGGGAAGGATTTTCTAAATGACCTAAGTGATGTAAGATCACAGATTTCATTCAGGACCAGTGTTTGTCTGAAATTTTGTATTGACCAAAAACCAAAAAATGTCAAGTGCACTTTCATAAAACTTGTGTGAGTTGGTTGTGTATCTGCTTATCCTTTTAAGGCCAGTATGGTGAGCTGGCATTTTCCCCAAATCCCAGGTTCTTCTGTTGTGCACCAGCTGGTTGGCAGCTGAAACTTCTGTGTTACTGACTTGTGACATCTCATGAGCCTGAATTCTCAGAGCTGCTAAACTTGCAGCTTGTTGGTGCATCAGTTCCGACACTCCCCAGCTATAGTGTAGTCCAGCAGCATTGGCTGACTTGAAAGGAAATCCTGAAATTCCTGTTTGGGAGGAATCACAGATAATTTAAATTGTATTCCTTTAGGGAACAAATGTTCCCTAGCTATGTTCCAAAGGTTGGTATTGTTTGTGGAGTAGAAACATGAGAATTCCTGCCAAGCTATGCTCTGAAGTCTCTTAGATGACTTTTGGAAATCCCACGCTGACTCTTTGGCAGCATTCAGAAAGAATCACAAGCAGGGAGCAGTTATTGCCAAGTTTTCTGTAGCAAGGAGGAGAGTAATATATTGATGAGTTAAATTTGAACTTTTGCTTCATTTTACTATTTGTGATCATTATTATTGCCTACACTAGAATAATTCTCAGAGTTTGGCCTACGGCTACAACTATTCTGTTCCATCTGTTGCAGAGATGTGAATTTAAACAGGCAGAAAAATATCATCCCAACTCAATCCATGCATTACTACATCAAGGCAAAATTTGCTACTTTTTCAGTGTAAGAAAAACTACTTCGGAAAGAAGGTTTTCTGTATCTGTTCATCTTAAGTAATTCCATGGCTCTTTCTCATAATACATCCATTCAGTGCTTGAGCAGAAACAACAGAATGGCAGGTGGTATAGTGCAGAGAAGGCTCTTGTGCCTGCTGATGCATTAGCTGTATCATAGAAACCTCCACTGATTTTACTAATACAGTGGTACAAAATGATAGAAAATGCCTAAGGGCCTTTCTGGTCCTTTGGAGTAATGGTGGCATTGGTGGGACCTTGCAACAGCAGAGAAATAGGGGATTGAAACGAGAGGCAGATAAGGTAGCAACTGCTGCTTATTAAGTAAAATAGCAAAAGACCTTGTGTTGTGCCTTGTGTTCTGTGTTTACAGTTTGGATGTTGTGGCTGTGTGAATAAAAAGTTAGCATCAAGTTGGAGGATGTTTCAGCTCGTGCCACTTCAATGTTCAGCATAAAAGCTGAAGGCCAAGATCCACATTCTTTCACTTCTACATGTCCTTCCTTCTTTTGCTCTCCGTACTAATAAGTTCTCTAACTCCCCTGCCCTCCATTTTTAAGCAACCTGTCATACCTCCATTATTTCTTCTGTCCCTTTCTGCTAAGGATATTGTATTCTCTTCCTATGGCTGTTACAGTGATATGCCTTAAATCTTCTTTACAATGTTGTTCTGCCTGTTGGAAAGCGAAGCATTGACTGTGGATATAATGTGGTTTTCTTTGAAGTGGTAATTAAATAAGAAGCATTATGTTGGGAGGCAGACTTGCCAAGTGCCTAAGAAGGGAGTGGAAATTTTAATCTTCTCATGGTCTTTTACCACCGTTTGCTTAGGAAAGCAGAAGGCATGGCATATCTACCATCAGGAAAGAAGTTCTAAACAAAGTGTTGGTTTCCATCTAAGCTCCTGGTTGCAGCCCATTACAAAAAGTACAAACCTCAAAACCTACTCTGACTTCAGTTCCCAGTGAAGCTCACATTCAATTATTCCTGTTTTCCTGTTTGTTTGAGAGCTCAGCATCAGTCCTGCCTCCACCTCGCACAATTTTGAGATCCTGTTCAATAAGCAGAACAAGTATAAACATGCTTCTGTACTCCACTTATCCAGGGAGTGAGGAGAGAAAAAAACGTGGACATGCACAAGAGCATGCTCAGTGTGGTGTTTGATCATTTGGAGTGTTGCCATAACTTTGAAATTCCTCACTCTTTGGTCTGGTCTGACTAGCCCTGGGTCCTTAACTTTTGTTTTTTGTCTCTCAGCCTACATTCCCCTCCTTCCACAAGCCCTTGCTGACTCTGCTCCCTCTGTTTCTCCCTTGCCTACGCTCTGAGAGTATCATTGGCTCCATGTCTTACTCAGCTAGGGTAGTGTCATGAATATTGCATACTGTTCAAATATGCATGTCTGATGTGCAAAGTTTTAAAGTAAGTGCTTCTGTAGATAGAAACTGGGGGGAGAATATCACAAACCAGAGTCAAGAAGATTACTATGTTTTCTAAAGAGAGAAAACACACTGAAAATAGTCATTTGTAAATGACACATACGCCTGGTGAGTCAATCATATGCAGTGTTCTAAAAAAATCACGTAAAATAGGGACATCAAGCTTATCTGTTTAACCCCCATCTCCAAGGCAGTTCAGCTGTACCTCCAACATTACTATCAATGTTTATCTAACGTTTCCTAAGAGATTTCCATTATGGAAATAAAGCAATATTCTTAAACAGCATATTCAATTAAGTGGTGGTTCCTTATACCTCTGGACATAGAGGACATTCCACTTCTTCCTCTTTGCAATGACACTTCATATACATCTTATATACGTTAGCTGACTTCTCAGTCTCTCTCTTCCTTAGATGGGAGCACCTCTTATTCGTCTTGCATTTGCTTAAAGGGCCTTTTATTCAGATGTTGCTCATCCTTGTGCTCTCACTTGTAGTTTTAAATGGTATACAGTCTGTGGATTTTTTGAAATATAGAGTCGTAAACCTAAACTTTGGAGGAGGCTTGGTTGGGTCTTAGCACTGTAACATCTGGGGGCTTTATTCTCCCAGCAGTGTGACAGTGTTGATTGATGTTTGATTTCTGAGCCATTTTAACCCCCCTCAGGTCCTCTTCTGTCTCCTAGCTGGTCACTTTGCATCCAGTGTTTGTGGAGTTGATTGTTGTGACCTTCAGCTCACTGACAAAATCTGAAGCATAACACTTAGTGTTCGTCTTTACTGAGGCACATCCTATTTATTTCAGACCACTTTTTCCATTTTCTTAGGATTGTTTGGCATTCTAATCCTGTTCTCCAGCAGTTTTTGCCTTTTGCAGCTTTATATGGTCTGCAAATGTATTACATAATCGAAGGCATTGATGAAATGGCTGTACGCTATCAGTTTCAGTAAGATAAGCTAAAGAAAGCTATCCTTCAAGTACAGCTTTTCAGTTAGGAATGTGTCTGCTTTATGTTATTCGTATTCCCTTTGGTTCCCTATGAAAATGTTGCGTGAGGTAGGTTAGGGCAACACTGGTAGATTTTCTACTAATGTCATAGGAGTTTGGATTGATGTCATTTGTGTTGACTGCTACTGATCACTTTGCTGTCTTCTCTGTGTTTATAGATTGAATCTTTGTTGTTCTCTAAGCTTTTCAGCAATTACAGGCAGGTGCACTGAAATCGGATTCTCTCTATTCTCCTTTTCCTACTCCGTGTATCTGCCTCTCTCCAGTCTTCAAGTATCTATTTGTCTTCCACAAGTTCTTGAAAACTTTTCTCACATACAAGGTTGTTGTCATTGCTTTTATCAGGCTAATGCTTTCTACTTGCAATTATTTGCTTGTAGGTGTCAGATACTGTGCAAGAAAATGCCAACCTTTCAATTAGTATGCTATTTTTAATTACTCTTACTGCCGCCCTTTTATTTAGTAAAGCTGTTCTTTGATAGCTTTTTGAGATGAAGGCTGTTGTTCTTTTCAGCTGATTATGATGTGCCTTTTTTATTTTATTCTGGAGTTTGAGGGCCAGGTTCTGACCTAACCTCAGTGCCTCTGTATCTTTGGCTGTCAGGAGACGTGATCTTCAGACAGAATAAGCCAAGAGCATTTAAACTGTCTTAAGGTAAATCATCCTAACGGTGCCCCCGGCCACATTTAGGAGCTGAAGCCATCTTTGCTTTTTGCCCTTTAAGGCAAGCTCAGCAGATATCTGGCTCATCTGGGAAATGAGCTCACTGAGTTTACATGAAATGTTTCGTTAACGTTTCTCTCCTTTAAATGTAGTACTTCTTTATAGTGCTTTTACAAAGTTATCTTTCTTCCCATTTACCACACATTACAGGGTGAAAACCTTGCCCCACTGAAATCAGTATGAGCTTCAGTTAGGTCAGAAATTTCACCCTAGAATTTAAAGTATTGTTATATTGTGCAAGCTTTAAGTCAGGGGTGTCAAACTCATTTTCACTGTGGGCCACATCAGCCTTCACATTTGCCTTCAAAGGGCCAAACGTAGTTTCACGACTGTATAAATGTAGGAGTTACATTGACACAGTCCTAAAATTATGTTCGGCCCTTTGAAGGCAACTGCGAGGCTGATGTGGCTGCTGGTGAAAATGGGTTTGACACCCCTGCTTTAAGTAATGTGCTTCATTTTGCTGAGTTCACTTTTTCTCTTTAAACACTCTTCAGTCAAAACTAAGTAGGGAATAAGGAGAGAAGTGCATATAATCTTGATTTTTGGACAGACAAAACCATTGTTATAGAAATTTTTATGATTTTAGAACAAGGCTAAGTTCTCTGGAATTTATTTCATTAAAGTTAAATAAATTTGGATAAAGAATGGATTTGTGTCTCTGTGAACAATCCCAGGAAATCTAAGTCGAATTGATGACCCTGACATTGGCATTACCTTACTGTGCTTTCACTTCTCCATCTGTAAAACGAGGATTTCTTTAAAGCCTTTGGAGATCTTTGGCTGAGAACTTTGGCTATATTCTGTAAGTGACACTTCTTTACTTTCCAGAAACCTTTTCAGGCTTCCATTAAAAAAAATGAATGTGTTCCGCTTTTGGTACTGGCACTTAAGAGGCTTCAGTTTTGCTAAACCGGTGAGATCTCTTCCAAAAACGGATGATGAGAGATGGGCTCTTCCTTCTGCAGCCCTTGGTCTTCCTGCTGAGCTAGAGAAGGTTGTGTTTTGCCTACCAGTATTGGCGCTTCCAGGGAATGAGTGCAACAGTTGCCTTGCACTTAGTGAAGCTTGTATAGGGCTCTCTTCATAGAGCGGTTTTGGAGTCCCAATAGAGAGCTAAGTGCCTTTTAGAATATGTCTAAATTAATGAAGGGATTAAAGGATGTTGCTGCTTACAATAGCAGAGAGCTGTTCTTAATGGCATAGAATAGTGGTTCAGAAGGGAGTAGGTCTGACTACAGTAAAACATAAAAACAAGGAGAAAAGAAATTAAGTTTGATTGAAGATCAAAAATCCTGCATTTGTAGGAGAGGAAGATAAAGAAACTGAGAAGCCTTATTTTGTTGTGGCAGTTTCTTGACTATCAGAGTGAAGATTTTCTAATTATCAGGAGGGTTTTGTTTGTTTGTTTTAATAAGTGATGATTTTAAATGAGGGTTCAGAAAAGTTGCTATTACATAATATTTAACACTGAAACATCCCGAGGTTTTTGTGCGACTCCCTTGGCATGGAGTCAAATAGGGATAAAGTACTTAGTTTCTACATTTCTTAAAATGACTTTTTCATCATGCTGGTGTCTCAGGGGAACACTCTGGGCCAGACTGACAGTGGAGTTCCATCAAAGGCTGCCATCCCAATGGAAATGGGAATGAGCAGACAACTTCCATTAGAGGACACCATTGGGATTACAGCAGCATGTCGGAAGTTCTGTTTGCGTTCCAAAGAGTAATTGTGTGTCGCTAGAACGTGTCCCACTTTGCTGCATGGTAGAAATAGTCGATATTGGCTTGGTGGAGGAAGGAAAGAGAATTGCATACTGCAAGTGGGAAAAGCTTTAGACCCGTATTTCTATCTTCTGGCACATTGTGAGATACTTCCTTGTGGAGGACTTTAAAAGCATGCGTGCTTCTGTTCTCAATGATTTATACCCCTATGTGTTTTCCAAGTTTTGAATCTAAAATTATATTCTGGTATTTTTTCTGATGTGCTTTTAAAACCAAGGTTTTCAAACTTCAGCTGCTTACTTTGGGAAACAATTCCACTGCCTATTAAAATTTACTGTAAAGTGTCTTTATCCCAACGGTCTGATTTTTCTTAATTTCTTCCTGTTATACTTTATTTTAACCCACAAAATTCCCAGCTTCACATCTTGAAATATTTACAGATTTTACGTAAACTGTTTTTATGTCCTCTTCATTTTAGGTATCTTGGGGTCTTTGGATGTCTGACCTGTGAATCCCTGTATTATTTTCCCACACAAAGATGATTGGGACTGAATGCATAGTCCTAAACCGATCCTTTCCTTATATGTATATTTGTACATCTTCCACATATGCCTTTACCTGCCTAGCCTAATCACCATTTGGTAATTTGTTGCCAAAGCAGTTGGCAAATTTGCGTTTCACAAATACCTTTCACAGGTCATTTCTGAAAGCTTTTTGCCCTGCTCTGGTGCCAAAATGCAAGGTAGCTAATTTAAACCCTTAAGACATATTAGCACAGAGAAAGGTGATTGCAAGGAAGGGAAGATGGGAGGAGAAGAGTATCTGGGTAGTCTCTGCACCTTAGGAGAACCTGTGGTAGCCTGGGCCTGCTGCAATGAGCCCTGAGGCTACTGGCAGTTGGCATCTCTCAGCTCCTCTGTGTTGTGCTGGGAGGCTGGACCACCACGAAGCAGCTCCAGGGTGGGTAACAGACTGCAAAAGTTGATATAAAACTGCAACTGCATTTTGTTCCCTGTCTTTGCCAAGTATTCTGTGGTGAAAGCTACCATCAGCATCACTGTCTCCCGGAGTGCTCCTTAGGAGACTGCAGAGCTCAGCTCGGGGCGTGCACCTCATGCAGCCCTTTGTAACTGCACAGGCACTGCCAGCCTCATGGCAACTTCTGTTCACTTTGCTCTTTTTGGACAAAGCTGAATGACCCTGCAGAATATGAGAAAATTGACATATTTCTCTATCTGATATATTTGCTTACATTTTTCAAGATGTGTCTTCTTTTTATCTCTAGTTGAGATTGCTGTCATCCCAAGTCCCAGTGTGGTGTTCGTCTTTTCTTTTAGGCATTCAGGATGTTTTCCCAGTCTGCATTTCCTTAGCCTATTCCTTATAGCATTTTCCAGTGAGATCATTGGTGAGATATATAAAGGCAGCTTATAAGAAAGATGAAGAGAGACTTTTTATCAAGGCCTGTAGTGACAGGGCAAGGGGCAAGAGTTTAAAACTGAAAGAGGGTAGATTTAGATTGGACATAAGGCATTTTTTACACTGAGGATGGTGAGACACTGGAACAACTTGCCAAAAGAAGTTTTGGATAGACCTTCATTGGAAGTTTTCAAGGCCAGGCTGGACAGTGTGTTGAGCAACCTGGCCAAGTGGAAGGTGTCCCTGCCTGTGGCAAGGGGGTTGGACTAGATGATCTTTAAAGGTCCTTTCCAACCCAAACCATTCAATGATTCAGTCCTAAATATAATTTCCCCTATTTGACCGGTATTTGGATGTTGGAATTTATGTCTAGTTTTTGTTGACTGGTATAATGTTTAATGTTCCGTTCAAGTTATCTGAATTCAGTTCTTCCTTCTCTTTCTCTTTGTGGGTACTAATGCTTGACTCAGCTGTACAGGTCAGGTTCTTGTTGCTTCTTTTGTCAGCCTACAAAGACACTGATGGGAAAGTGCTTGTTGTACCTTGGGTTTCTGTCATATGCTTCTGGCTCAGAGGGATGCTTTGTGTTGTGTTTGCTTAGCTGGAGGAAGAAAGCATTTAATTTTCAAACCACCGGAGAGAGAGTGTTCTGCAAACCAAACTTCATTTTACCTAGCTGCATTACTCTCCTTGATGGCTTATTGATTTACTTTACTCAGCCAAGTTGGGCCAGGCCCAGCTTTCTGCCCAATTATGTGTCTCAGCATCTTACAATTTCACATCTTAAGCAGGACTCAGACTTGTTCCTCCGTGCTGGGATCAAGCTCTGTAACTGCAGGTTCTTTCTGTGCAGTTCTTCTGAGCTCATGATGAACAAACATGATGTAGGTGTTTTACCTGGAGGCAAAAGCAGTGGGTTCCACCCCAGACGTTGGAGACCTTCTCAGCAGTGTGTGGGATTTCTGCTTCTACAGCAGCCTGCTGCTTCCCCTGTGGCATTGTGCATCTGAAGAGGACCAGGCACAGAGATTACTCTGAATGTTTACTGTGTAGGTGCTTCAGGCCTCTTCTCTGCAGAGGTTGTGTTGAGGATGTGCATGCTGAGGTATCCTGAGCATAGAAGATCTCTCCAGCCATTACATTTCCTTCCGGAGATTTCTTTCTTTATCTAACAGGAGCATGTAGCTTGGTGTTCAGAGTTTGTGATGTTGTCTAGCCATGCATTTTTAAGTTAGGGCAAAATTTCATTCCACTTGTTTAAGAAAAGCAGTTCATTCTGGGCCAGTGTTATGATGATGTTTGCTGAGGTGGTGAAGCTGGTCAGAAGATGTGCTTTGAGCTCCTGAGCTGATATGACAGCTCACTGCTGCCAAAGTACTTTAAGTATCAGAATGGGGCCTGGAATGTCAGGTGAGCGTGAGAGTAAGTGGGACAGGAGATGTGGGAGTGGAAGAGTTGAGTGCAGCAGCCCTGCTTTCCCCAGCAGCTTTTGAGATGTTGGCCTGGCTCAGTCTCTCCTGAGGTGTCAGCAGCTCCGTCACTGGCAGAGGCAGACCTGCCCTGCTCCTGGCCACTTGCTTCCCATGTGTTGGCAGCTAACTGACCCCCTCGAGCCAGCTCAGCTCACTAAACCTCCCAAAACCAAACTGTTTATATAAATGTGAATTTTCCAACTGTCTCAGCAGGTCAGCTCAGCACTAGAGCCTGTTCCAGGGGGCAGCACGGTGTCTTTTCAAGGAGCAAGCTTCAGACTGACCGCTGTCCTGTGAAACAACCACCTGTCCTGGCTCCTTCCCCTAAACAGAGGTTTTGCACTCGAGCGGTGAGCACCATTTGATTGCCTCTAAACCTAAGAAAAAAATAGTGATTTAGCTGCACCTAGATCTCTCCTAGCGTAGATAGAGCTCCAGTGGAGTATTACAAAAGCTGCTTTGACATTCATGCTTCCTTTTTGACAGAATAGTTACTGTGTTTTTAAGTAACATCTCACAGCGCACATGGCTGTATAATTTACAAATTGCATATTGCTAGCCCAGAACACTAAACTTTGTATTCAGATACTGTGATAGTATTTGTACTGCTTTGTTAGAGCATGAATTTCCAGTCTGAGAAATAGGGATATTTTCCCTATTTCTGTTGCTGGAGGTGAACTGTCCTCAGCAGAAGACAACACTGTAGTTCATACCAGAATTTAGCTTTTATGCAGTAATAATTAAAATTAAAAAGTGTGTATTTATTTGCTGGCCAATTATCCCAGTTTTTAAGACTGGTCTTCACTGGAAGACAAAATGAAGATAAATGCAAAAAGAAAATTAAGTTATTAATGTACTCTTTGCTTCTAGCTTTCACTTCATTTGATTGTAAATTGTTTGCAGTAAAATTGCAAATTAGTGGCTTGGATAAAGCTCTATAAATTCCTTCCATATCAGATTTAAATGAGGAGGAATTGGGCCTCTAACCTTCACAGAGTATAACTGTAGCTGGATGCATTCCTAGGGGCTAATTATCCATTCCTCCATGTCATTTGCTTGAACTCTCAATTGCTCACTGTTGGAGTGATTGCACATTGGGTAGGTGCTGGAAAATGCTGAAGAAGATGTGAGATGGAAACTTAGGCGGGGAGATGCTCTCATGACAGGCCTGTGAAGCAAGGTCTTTTGTTTCACCTGTGTTGCTTTTACTGAAAGCCAAAGTGATAGAATAATCTTCATGGTCAATATTCCAAATTTTTGAAGAACAGCCACGGAGAGGGAGATGCTTTTCGAGAGTGTCTGGGTGTGTGGTGCCTGTGACCAGCCCAGAGGGAAGGATTGATGGCCACAGGTGCATCTGTGTGTGCTTGTTCTTGCTGGGTATATGGGAAGAGGGTGTTTCTGTGATGCAGAAAATTCAGGCTCCAGTTTGTGTGCATAAATAACTGAATTTGGGTATTGATTACAGACCATAATTTGTTTGGAGAGTAAAGATTAAAAGAACTCTTGTCTTCCTGTCAGAACAATTTTGTCTGCATTGTGCTGTCAGATAAATCAGATAGCATAATAGGGGTATTGTGTGGAATTTCCAAGAACAAATAAGAAGATGCTGATATTAGACCCATACTTTTTTTTTTTCTTATATCATGCACTCTTTATGTCTATGGAGGAGCTTCTGCTCCTTTTACTTGTCAGGTTTAACTGCTTTTCTGTGCTATGTGGTGGCTACTGTGAGCTGCACGGGATATTAGTCTGGTTGTCAGCAGGGAAGGTTTCTTTACCTCAGGCATTCGAGATACAATGCTAGTCATGTGTCCTGCTTTTTGGACTTTGAACCTCTATCTAATTCTAACTTATTTTCCCTGATCCAATGATCCTTCAGCCTGGAAAGGATAAGGAGCAACACTCATCTATTATCAGCATTGTTCAAGCCATGGGGAAGTACAGTAGTTGCTGTTCTGTTTGTGGAACAACAGAAGCAAGAGCAAAATGCTTAAATAGAAAGATGAAAAATAAAAGCAAAACTCGAGGCAAATCCTATTTGTCTTTCTCACTAGGTAAATGTAGCCATACAGTCTGTGAATACACTATACATAGAGCTTGGGTGGGAATGCATTTGGAAGGAGAGGAGGTCACCTGCAATTGTTAACACTGTCATTAAGCTGAAATGAAACAGGGAGATAAAAGAAATGGAGATTTGTGTTTGAGTTTTGTTGGTTTGGGTTGTTGTTGTGTGGGGCTGGTTGGCTTGTTTGTTTTTACTGCTTTTGTTCTGCAAAGATGAGGATGTCTTATTTGTGGCTCTAGCTTTGGACACAGTTTATGTCCTCCTTAACAGTTGCTTATCTATTTAAATTAAGTTATATTGGTTTAACAGTATGCAGAAGCCAAGTCTCAGAGAAGTGCTGGATGTCCCTGGCTTTTTTCAATTGGATATATTGTCACTAGAACAGTTAAATTTCACCAGTGCCAGGGTAGTGTACCCAGTACACAGTCCCATTATACGCTGGCTCTGGAGCTTTTATTGCTTATGCTGTCACTGCATATTAAGAATTAGTGAGCAATGTGCACTAGATTGTTTTAGACATGGTCTATATATTATTCTTAACATACCCTGACAGACCGTGCTATCCCAGCTGTGCTGTGTTGGTAGCACTGGAAGGAATATCAGCCGCTGTTGTTAGGCTTGGAATATAGGTTCATTTATAGCCTCCAGTTCCTATTTATACAGAGCTTTATGAACCAGGCATCTGTTGGGAAGATTGTTTCTGTCCAGAGGTGAATCCATCTAGAGACTTGTCACCAAAAGTAACTTCCAAATTCTGCACAGATTAAAAAAATAACATGTATCACCCATATTTTGTAACAAGAAATGTCTTCAAATGTGCCTTTACACACTGGATTTCTTAAGGAGCAAGAAAACATTTGATTTGTAAATAAAATACTATCTTTTGGTAGAAAACAGAAGAAAGAACGCTTGATGAGTACTGAATTAGGCAATGCTTGTTCCTCAGTTGTTTGTGAAATCAGTGGTATAATAGACCAGTCTGTACTTAGAGGGCCTGATCCTATTGCTGCTGGACCATTTGAGTCATTTGTGGGCAGCAGATGGAAAAACATTAGATTTGAAGCAGACAAATAAATGAATTTTTGTGAGTATTTGCTACTCATCTGTCTTATGTATCTCCTCTGTATCTTATGTCCGTAGGGCGGAGTGAAAAAGACTCCAGTTCACCAACTCAGATCTTTGGGCAAAGGCAAAGAGAGAAGCTGGCTATAGCAGCTGTAAGTGGAGAAGTCTGTAAATGGGGAAAGATGAGGAAGATTAAAAAAAGTGAAAAATAGGGACATGAATGATAAACATTAAAAGAAAAACATAGGGAACAGGACAAAGGAGGAAGTGAAACATAAGGAAGCTCAAGTGCGAATGTCAAAGAAAAGAGAAAATGAGGAAAGCAAATAGAAGAAAGCAGAAAGATGATGTAGCCGCCAAGTCTTTTTTCAAGTATGTGAAACAAGAAGCGTTTCAAGTTGTGAATATGAATGTATAGAAATGAATATGCAGTTTGAGCCTTTTAAAATATAGGCTGTAATCTTGAATTTTTCAGCTCGAATTGGAGACCTGTGGGCTTAGTGGAGCCGTATCCCATTTGGTTGTACTAACAGATGGCCACATTGGTGATACCTCGCACAGAGTGTTCCTCCATCTGATTGCTCCTCTGCCTGGGGTTGTCCCTGTTCAGCCCCATGGCCAACAGTGATAAATGGCGAGGTCTCGAGCTGGTTCTGCCGGTGACTGCCTGGGAAATGGTGAATTGAGACAGATCAGGTATCTGGTTTTGTAATGTGAAAGTGTGTGTGAGACAGAGGGGTAGACACAAGGAACATCATGTTACTGTGGTGTTTTGGATTAAATGGGGTATTTTTGAAGCGTGGCAGTAGTCAGCAGAATGGTAAAGATGGCATCGGTGCCTGCCTAAAGTGTGTGCTAAATGGGCAATAGAAACACAAACAGAAAAAAGATCAAGAAACTTTTCCCCTGGGGGCAACAACATAACATGTTTCTGTAAAACTTGTTTGTTTGAGAAAATGTGTATGCTGTAATAGTTAATTGTAACATTCACTCTTGTCAACTGAGAACAGACAGGAGAAACACCAACTAGACAAGTAGCAGCAAACTGTCTGAAGGCACGTTTTTGGAGCCTTGTCTAGTCTGCAGCTTGAGTTCTTCCTTTTTTCAAACTATAATGTGAAAATTTGAAATCAGCAATGAGGATACTTAAAAGCAAATGACAGTTTGAAAGATAGGGAAGTATAGTACTCAGATCTTCTGTATACCAGGGTAAAGGAAACATGTTTTATATTGTTTGTGTATCTGCAAAGCTGTGGTATTATTAGAAATTCATTTCAAACCGAGCTCAAAATAAAACTCCCATTTCAGAACAGTTGTACTGCTCAGTTTGCCACATTGATATTTACAGCCAACTAATCTAAATCCCTCTATCCCATAGAAACTGTCAATCCTCTCGAAGGTGTGAGCATCCTCCCACACTGTCAGATTTGAATATTTAATCTAGAGACTGAAGTGGAGTCGAAATGCAGCTCCTTTGGCAATGAAAACCGCCTTTGAAGTTTTTGGATTTTCTACATTCCATGTTTCCTGTTTTAAATTAAAAGAACAAAGCGCTCTGGAAGAGGGCACCATGAGCACCCTGTGAAACCTGCACCTCCGACATCTGGCCAGCTGATGTGAGGAGCCAGACAGGAGGAGGAGGAGGAGGAGGCCGGGGCCATTCCATTCATCTTCCCGTCAGACAACCTGCCCAAGGTTAACAGGTCATGCAAGTCAGAGCTAACATGGTTGGTCGTGTCCTCAATTACTAGACTAAAGGCTTCATAAAGAAAGTTTATTCCTGTGTTTTGTTGATGAGGGTGATGAAATACCCCACACTGGCTGTTGTAGGACTTACAGTGATGATCTCTTGGATAGAAAAAGCCCCAAATTCATTGCGCCTGCTTTTCTCTGAACTTCATAGGTCAATATTAATCCAGCTCAACATAGGCAACAGGATTTATGATCCTGCTTAAACTGTGAAGCTTTTTAGGATGTGCCTATTTTGCAGGCCTTGGAAACACCCAGGCCAGATGAGGTTTGTGGCATTAAAGCTTTGTGTCTAAAAAAATAAGGAATTGAAATCAACTTGAAACTTGCCAAATTGCACTAGGTCTACGATATTGTTTTGAGTCTAGAC
The DNA here is from genome assembly GCF_037038585.1 of Patagioenas fasciata. Classification (NCBI taxonomy): domain Eukaryota; kingdom Metazoa; phylum Chordata; class Aves; order Columbiformes; family Columbidae; genus Patagioenas; species Patagioenas fasciata. Next base: position 47,598,153 of record NC_092523.1, on the reverse strand, counting down.
TCAGGATGGAAGTCATTTTAGCAACACTGATAAATCTTTCACTCTGGGCTGAGCAATGTCTTCTCATCTTCATGTACTACTTTGGAGCATTCTGTGTTGGACTGAGATCGTGCTGTCCTCGTGCAGAAAGTGGTAGAAAGCACTGTGTAGATTCCAGCAGCACAGGAGGGCAGAGGGCAAATAGCTCAACTTATCTTTCACCAAAACTGTTGCTGCCATGTAGGGTTGGACCAAACCAGCTTGTGAGTGGGGATCAGGTAGCTGAAGTTGGATCTAAGCAAGGCAGAGGTGAGGATAGAGGAGGAGAGCTGGAGCATGCCTTTGGCCAACTTTCCATTGTCCTCTGCAGTGTGTAGATAAGAAACACCACTGGATTCTTCTGTGCTGCCTAGTTCTTGAGTGGCAACCTCTGTGATTAATGATTTCTGCCATCTCTAGTTGGTGGGGACATGCTGTCCTAGCTCACTTACTTATAGGACTCTCATGTCCCACCCAGGCTAGAGCAGTGCAATGGGCATAAAGCTGTCAGTTCTTGGGCAGCTGCAGTCACGCAGAGCTGCAGCATTTCCCCTCAGCAGTGCGTACTCATGGTGGCACAACGCGCCATTGCTTGTCTCTGAAGTACCGCTGTGGCTGCGGGGCCAGCTGGCAGCCTGGGCAAGAAGCAGGGGCCCATACTGCCTGCCAACTTTTTGGTGACACCTATTTTGTCAGACTGTCTATCTCGGAAGGGATCTGGAACAGCTCTTTTGCTAAAACATCTGTTGTATTTATAAACCTGTGCTGATGCTTGAAGAGGTGTTTGAAAAAACATTTTTAGATGAAGTTTGAAAAACCTGGTGTGTATCATATAGATCATGTACTTCATGTATGATCGCAAACCTCATAAACCATCATAAAACACTAAACATCATCACATGGCACATGTACCTTTGCATATCAGGGATCAAGGTTATAGATAAAGTGGCAGGAGATGGAAAGAAAATAATCCCACTTTTGTTAAAGATTCAGTGGTTCAATATTACCCTTAAAGTAATTAACAGTTGTTTGGTCAGTGACTGGCAGGTTTTTCTTTTTTATTATTATAATCTAGTTGTTTTGCTTATCTAATTATAGAATTTCTTTTTCTGAATGATACAGGTGTTCACTTGCTGATAGGAGTGACAGATTTATATTTAAAGTTGATTCCGCAAGCTAATAAAAAAACCTCTTCCATAAGCATACTGAAAGAGAGCTGAAGGCATCCGAACATTTTTTCCTCTGGCAAAAGCTCGATAATGGTAACAGGCAAGATTCTGTTTTTTTGCTGCTGATGTTTGGTTGGGAACTGGTTCCTGATTACGAATCAGGAGCCAGGGCTGCTGTGGGAGAGGGTTTGGTGAAGGTTATACCCACACTAGCAATTAGTGCTGTGGGAGCAGAGCTGTAGCACCAACTTGCTGGTCCTGAGGACCTAATGTCCACATCAATGTATTTTTGAGATGTTGGAGCAGCTCTGGTTTGGTCCCATGTGCTCCAGTGGTTGCTGGAGTGCCTGGGGTATGCTCCTGGAAAGCTGCTCCAGATTTAGTGACACGCTGAAGGAACCCTCTTTGTGGGCTTCAAGGCAGTGCTGGCCTCTCTTGGGAGAGCTGCTGATCTGAGCTACAAATTGGTGCAGACACAGCTGTTAAATGTCTGCTCTTCTCTCTTGAGTAAGTAAATTGAGGCTGTAGGAACAGGCTCTTGGAGGAAATGGCAATACTAGTTCTGACTTATTGCTAGCTAAAATCAAGGTCTGCTAAGAGTAATACCTTAAAAAAAAAATCTTTTAATGTTGTTGACTTTGCTTCAGATACAGGAGAAAATGAGGAAGCTCTTTCTAGACCTAAAACAAAAAGAAAAAATGGGACTCAGCATTAAAACAAGAGGGTAAGATGCCAGAAACACAAGTAAAATTACCTCTCTAGCATAGCTGCAGATATTTTGACATAGCCTACGATGAGTAAGGCACTAGATTCAATAACTGCCTGTGTATTGAGAGCATAAAGCAGTTACAGTCTTGTACTAGTATTCTTAAATATCTTTATTTAAAAAAATATCTACTCCACCGACCCTAAAATCAACATTGAATTACACAAAATGAAGACATTTCCTAAACAGTCTCAGTTGGAGCATGTGCTGCCAAACTGGAGACTTCATACCAAGAGAACTATGTAATGTTGAGTGTGTCAACATAGAGGGAGTAATCAAGGGACTGTAAAGAAAAACTGCTTCAACATTTTCTTCCAAGTGGTGTGTTTACTACAGGCCCATATTTGAAAAGCTGTCAGTTTAATAAATTAACACATTTCTGCTTATTGTGCTATGTTGTTCAAGTGTCTCATAAGCAACATCAACTCCTACAAACCTAAAGAGACTTTTCACAAATCAAAGTCTTTAGAGCACTAACACAAGTAACTTTGGGAAGCTGTTTTACTGAAGGGGAAAAAGCCTTTAAAAAAACCTAATTTTTAAGTGCTGTGTTGTTTTTTGTATTTCTTGTGACAGTCTATCAGCTATTTGCAGCCAATATAATTTTTTTCTTAACCTGAATCTGGGATGAAGGAAGTTGTAAATGTGGTTTGCTTGAAGTTATTCTGCATTAATTTGAACACAAGATAGTGCAATTCCAACACTATCATCAACTGGAAAACTTCTGAATTCAGGTTAAGCACATCTTGCTCCTGGTCATATTGGCTGCTTAAAGTGTTCTTAAACACAGCTTGAACTGATCGGGATTTCTTAGTCTTCCTCTTCTGTCATTTCACTCTTCTGCCCCGATTTGTATTCCTGCCCTCCAGCACAATGTTACTCAGAAATCCCTCATTCTCCTGTGCTGTCAGGCCAGCGCCTTTGCTCTTTGAAAATATGTTGTTGCAATTTCTACACATCATGGAGGAAAATTACATAATCTTAAAAGCTATTGCTCTGTTCCCTGCATTAAATATTCATATTTTTACCCTTCTATTTGCATCCCCTCTCACAAGTAGTTCAGTGCAGACTGACGTACCTTCTGTCATGGGGGGCTGAGTCCTGGCCAGCGTCCTCAGCAGATTAACATGAAGTCCTGCCAATCCTTCACTCTCATTTTGGGAGAGGATTAGCTTTTTAATTGTTTTTATATAAATACTGAGACCATCATAGCTTTTTAATGTTAGTGCTTGCTGCAATTTTTTTTTCCTTAAACACCAACTTAATGAACAGATTTTTACGATTTGTAGCTGCTCAGTCATTTTGTATGGCTTTTTAATCTCCAGAGGCCAGATGGAAGCGTGATCCTTCAGCATGGCTTGTTTTGCATAATGTAGGGATTGGAACTGCATTTGAATAGCATAGTCAAAGATACGGTGTAACTATATAAATATTTTTCTTCTCCATCCACATATTTTCTCTTTTACTGTATTTTTTTTTTTTTTTTTTGTAATGAGATTTCTACAGGGAAAACTGTCCTAAGTAAATGCTGTGCCCTGACAGAAGATTCCTGCACAGAAGAGAACAACATTTCTGGTCAAGGAGATCTGAGAGAAAACCTGCTACCCAAGTGGTGAGTTTCTGAGACAGCTGATGACTTACCTTGGTTCCAGGGCACTGATAAAACTGCTGTTGGAATGATGTGGGGTTTTATTCTTTCTTCATTAGGCTTTATTTCAAGCTCGCCTACAAAGCCAACTTTGATTTTGGTTGTATTTATGGATTTATTCTCTCCTGTCAGACTGCAATCAGTTGACTGAAATCCATAAATAATAAACATCAGGTTTCAATTTAAGATGCAGTTACAAGATGCTATCGGAAGATTTTATGTACTTGAGCAACTTTTTATAACCAACCCCTCCAGATTCAAATCCTGCCACATTCTAGTGCCAGGAAGCTAATGGGCTTTCCTGCATGTTTCTCGAAGCCCACGTGACAAATCCCATACGGGAACTGAAGGGAGGACACTCGCGCACCTGTTCGTGGAAGTGTTACATAAAACGTCCTGTGACATATTTTAGCATCTACCAGTAAGATGAGCAACTTGACGTAATTTAGCCTTTGTAGGATATATCATATTAAGTTAACTAGAAATGGGGGAAAAAAAAGACAAACTAACATGAAAAAACACATTTTATTGCACTTAAGTTATAAGAAAATAAAATTTCTAAGTGAATCAAACCATAGACACAATCCCTTTAAAGGTTGTTTTCCTCCAACATGTCAGGTTGTTACATAACTAAAATTAACCAACTGGAATCTGATTGTTTTAAATCAGACTATAAATAAAACAAAAAAAAAAAGAGGAAAAAAGATCGCCTAGGATACAGTGTTAAACCACTTTCACAGTTCAGCTTGAGTTGTGGCTCTTGGAGAATGAGGCAAACCATTTGACTCTTTCCTTTCTCATTTTGTTTCATGTGACATGTTTACAAAAACCGAAGTTTTTGCTCTGTCAGTTCCTCCCATAACTGTAACAGCTGTTGTTTTTTTTCCTCAAATACTGTAAAACACTAAGACTGACCAGCAACTTTATTTTCATTTTTATATTTTATAATATTTTTTAAAAATTTTGTCAGTTTTTTTTTAATGTATGTTCATTCCATTCACCACAGCCCTCACAAAGAAAAATTTCCCCACAGAACAGGCTGCAATAGCTTTGTTCTAAGGAATGTGTTTTAATTTTTGCCCAGAAAAAAAGAAAATAAGCTTTGCACACACACTCAATTCTTTATTTGCAGGCAAACTTCACTCTTAATTGTCTGAAACTCTTCCACTCTCAGCCTCTTAGAGGCACAGTTGGCTCAAGTTTCAGTGGCAAAAAGTCTTTTTCTGTAACCAAACTAGAGCAAATTTGGAATTCAGTCTGGGACTAAAACGTCACAGCAGAAAAAAAATTAAAAAAAAATAATTTGCTTTTCTTTCTTTCATTTAGCAGCATAAATAAGTTTGGCCACTGGGAATACAGTACAGGGGTGGGACAACAATCCCGTAATTGAAGACCTACTTCTAGCACCAGCATTGCGAATTAAATCCATCAGAGGACTCTCAAAACCCAGGACAACTTGCCACCTCAGAGCAACTTATGCGTTGAAGAGTGTAGATGGAAGCAACAGTAAGTAGATTAAACAGAGGCTAATACTGTGATTGACATTGGCAATGGTTGGCAAAAAAAAAAAAAAAGAGGAATTAAAGAAAAAAAAAAGAAAAAGCTCTGATAAAACTGTACAAAACAATTCACAGTAATATTTTAGCTTTTCCACATCAGGAATGGACTCTGTGTTTTCATTGCAGATGCTCTCTAGTTTTTGAAAGTCAACCAGTGACTGCTGGTAGAGGTTGGAAGGGCCGGCTCGAGGGCGTGCGCTCCAGCCCTTGCCCCAGTGGGGCTGGGGGAGAGCGCGTTGCTTGGAGGGGCTGCCGGGACCCGCTGGCCAGGGGCTGCGCCAGCAGACTTGCCTGGGCAGCTTCTTTCAAGAGCTTTGTGGTAAAATAACCTGTTAACAAGAACTGTAACTTTTTTTTTTCGCCTCCAAATTGCTCCAAGAGCACTTGGAGGAAAGTAAAGAAATAATTGCACCTGGTTTCATTTCCAAAGTCGTATTTTTGCAAAGCTGCCCCGGTCAAAAGTGTAGCCTTTTTATGTGACGAGACAGCAAATGCCTCTCTTGTCAGTTTTAGTTTGTCATCTTTGTCTTCTCCTTTGTAGTCTGTAGGTCTTTAGGATCTGTTGCCCCAAGCCAACATCCTGCACCACCAAGGACAATGGATTTTTTTCCTTTTTCTTTTTTTTTTTTTTTCTTTTTTTTCTTTTTTTTTTTTTTTCAGGGGGAGGGAAGGGAGAACATCGTCTACACGTTTGGACAAATTCATCTTTCTGCTCTTCACTTCATATCCACGTCAAAGTCCAACACCAGCAGCTTTGTTTCCTCAGTCCCATTGCGGCTTCCAACTGCACACACCAGCTTTGTGTTAGAAGCTCTGATCCGCCACACGACGCCTCCACTTCCCCCGCTCTCCAATGTGACTAGATTTCGGATAAATTCACCCGTTTTCAAGTCCCAAAGTTTTACAGTCCCATCATCTGAGCTGGTAATTACAAAGTTCTTGTTGAACTGTAAACAGGTCACAGCACTCTGATGCTTGTTGGGACCTGTAACAGTAAACCAAAAGCATTTTTATTTGTCATTGGAAAGCAGTGTCAGCACTGCATATAAAGTAAATACCTAGCTATCTGCACACAGCTTTTTTTACTAGATGCATTAACTCAGGTTTTGTGCATTAAGAGGCACAGAAGCCTTGCTGTGCTTTCAAAAAGTAAATGCAGGTATAGAAAAATCCCCCAGTATTTCCTTCTGTGGTACAGTGATCTCATTTGGTTGCATATAACCAGTGGGGCAAGTGTGCATATGGACAGAACATTCATGAAAATGAACGTAACCATCCAGAATGAGATGAACACTGTGTTTGTCTCCAAGTCCCTCTGAAGTGTTACTGAGCAATTATCAGTAAATACTGACAGTTCTATATTGACATATATACTGTTAAAACAGCAGTTTGCTTCACAGTGAAATTTAATTTTCTGCTCCAGCCAGAGATGCTGCATATGATGTACAGGAACAACTTAAGATGGTTTTTGTGAGGGGAAACAAAACGACGTTTGTGTGCACAATGCCTGAGTGACAACTGCCACAATGGAAATCTTTCTTCTTACTGAAAGAAAGAAAACATCTTCCACTCATTTCTCTTGATTTATTGCAACAGACAGTGTACTTTGCCTCCTGATGCAATTAATCAGTAGGCTTGGAAACATCCAAGTGACACCTAAATAAATACATTGAATGACTGTTTTGAGATGTCATTTCCTCCATATTTCTGTGGCCTATTAGGCTAATGTACCCGTAGCAAATTGCTATCAGTCCGGACCATCTGCCTTTCATAACAGGCAAATGATTTGAATAGACTCGATTAAATAGATTTTCTTCTTCAAATTCAGAGAAAGATCATACAGCTGTCATCAGAAAAATATTTAAGTTGTAAGTGGTCTGTGCTTGTTTTTTTTTTTTAATGTGAATCTGCAGTGTAATTACCACAGGCAGTTTGATTTACATGAAGGTAGTTTAAGCTCACCTTGCAATGTCTGTAAACATTGTCCTGTTTTAATGTCCCAAATTTTGACTGTAGAATCGGCATTCCCAGACACGAGTATATTGTCCTTGAGTTCCATTCCACTGGTGAGAGACTGGTGGCCTGTCAGCGTGTGAATGCAGTTGCCCGTCTCCACATCCCAAACCCGGATGGAAGTGTCGAGAGATCCACTCACCACATGGATACCATCAAACTACAAGAAAGGCAAATCTATTACAAACAATTACACTAGGATCTTACAAAGGCCATTAAGCATTTAATTCACTAATTGCAACATTAGATACTACATATATATTCAGAAACTGCATGACCAAGCAAGAATTCAGTCCAAGGAGAGATGGCCACATTTGGCATCAGACCAGGCAATTCATGGTGAGTGCTACTCGTGTTGAAGAGATGGTCTGTGAGGCACACGGCTTTGAGGAGAAAGACTCTGTACCACTGATCTTTTAAATATAATTCAGGTCTCTTGAACACAACAGAATCCTGTCTGTACTGCAGCATGTGATGGTAAGAGAACGTTGCTTTCCTAAAAAAGATGTTAACAAGCCAAAGCTTTTCACAAGTCAGAGGGACTTGAAGCTGGAGAAAGGCAACAACATTAATCTAGAATCATCAACACAAAAGCCAAAACACAGGAAAATTGAAGGAATGGAATTGAAAAACACTGGATTTAGCCATTTTATAGTCATAATTGTATGCAGTAAGCAACTTTAACTTCGTAGTCATTGTTGGGAAAAGTACACAGGCTACCACAGATGTCCAGAGTTTCTTGGATTCTTCTGGACATATGTATAAAAATATGTAGACCATGGAGAGGAACCAGCTAAGAGATGAGATACTTCTGACCAAGAGGACTGAACATGTTGAGAATTTCAAGATGGAAAGTAACTTGAGTGATAGTGACAATGACGTAAGTGTTCAGGATTCTCAAAAAAGGAAGGGAAAAGAAAGAGTAGTAGAATAAAACCAGTGGGCTTCAAGGAGGAATACTTCAATAAATGGAGACTTCCTTCCCATGAGGTTTTTATATATCTATTCTCTGAGGGGAAGAAGAGTTCAGGGGAGTTGGCACTTTCTTAAAGACACAAACTGTCCTCATGTGAAGGAGAGATAGGAAGTGTAGTAAATTACCAAGACCCACTTGGGTAAAACACAAGGAATTGTACAAAAAGTAGAAACTAGATCAATAGATGTGTTTAAAAGAGCACGCTGGGCCAAAAATCAGAAAGGCAGGGCACAAAAAAAGATAAAACTAGCAAGAGCCATTAAGGATGATCAAACACTATTTGGTAAGGAAAAAAAACAAACAAACAAACACCACAAAAAACCCCACACATGCAAAAAAAAAAAAACAAACAAAAAACAAAAAACAAACCACAAAACAAAGAGGCAGGCCAAATTAAAAAGCTTATTTATACTTAGTGGGAAGGAAGCACCAAGTGAGACCAGCTATTATATTTAACTTTTTTTGCTTCAGTCCACAGCCCTCGGAGCACAGACTCACAGCACAAACACCACTGTCAACTGAGTACAACCTTCTGCTGGAATGGGGGGAAAAAACCACACAAGGCAAGTTGTTTTAATACAAACTCAGAGACATCTGCTGTGATCTTTGAGAACTCATGGAAGACAGACAAGTTTCAGATGGCAAATAAATACAATTAGTTTCTTATTGAAGGAGATGATGATGGGAGATGGGGAATTACGGCTTGGCTAGCTGAACTTCAGTTTCTAGAAGGAACTAACAAATAATCAATCTGGTTGTAAGCCCTCAGTAATGCAGTAAGTAGCAGCAAACAGATTTGTGGAAAAATGATCTTAACCAATATGAGCTTTTTCTGTGACTGAGTAAAAAGCCATGTGAAACAGCAGATGCCGTGGTTGTATTTTCACAAAGAAGGAGGCAAATTTGACTCAGGGATACCATCCTGTTCAGAACTTTATTCACAGCTTTATCAGAGACAGTTGAAAGAGCTTGGGGGGTGGGTGTGGTATTTAGTACTTTCATTATGATTTAGGTGACATTTGAAATGGTAGAACTGATCCAAAGCAAAGAGTGTAAAATTCAAGTGAAAATTGTGAAGACCTGAGCTTGGCAGGGAATGATGAATGAAGGTGCAGCTGCAGCCAGGGAGAAGGATGGCTGGGCAAGAGTCTTTGTTACAGCTAGGGCAGTGCCACACTGCTTGTCCACGGGGACTGACTGGTATCTAATAATGGTGACGAAAGAACCAATTAAGGGAACTCAACTATCTGAGACTGCTGCTTTTTATAAAAGCTGCAGGAAACATCTTGGACATCTTGGATCTCTACAGTCAAACCTGGTTGAGCATGGCACCTCGGTTCAAAAGAATGTACAGAGCAACTGGCACATACAGACTGTTTATCTGCTGTCTACATTGCATTTCTGGGGAAAATAATACAGTAAAAAAAGACACTGTAGTATCTGAAATAGGGGTATGCTATATAAGGCATGTAAAATATCTTTTCACTTCTCCTAAGCATTGATAAGACTTTGACTAGAATTTTGCATCCTGTTTTGGGCACCCTACTTTCAAAAGAGATGATGTGAACAATTTGAGTTCAGATAAAGGACAAGGAGTGCTAAGTAGCCTACCAGACTGGCTGGCTGGAAATACTACACAATGTGTTTTTTTTTTTCTAAACAGAACCAAACCAGACTGACATAAGAAATGTTGGAATGCCTCCCCCTCTCCTGCAAATTAGTTGTATTCCATATGGTTTATAAACTTCAAGACTTCCTAAAACTGTAAGCACCTGTAGCCTCCTGCCCCTCAGAAATTTGTTTTAGAATACCAAGTTTCACTTACAAGGTGTGAATAGTATCAGTGTGTGCAACATAAACCCAGTTATTTGATGCATTATTACTACAGTAGCCAAGTGAGACATGAATATTCAATAAGCAAAGACAAGAGCCACTGGTGAAGATAAAGCAGAATAACATACACTGTTCCCAAACTGCGCCCGAAGAAATCCAGCCTTTGGCATATTTTTAAGAGATAAGCAGGTAGTACAGCATTTTTAACTTGCTGCTTGTCCAGAGAATCCTCCTCAGCATATGAATTTAAGAGAAGGGCTTGAGATTTTTGATAAATTTAACCACATATTTTGGGAAAGGAAATCAATTAGGTATTTTGTTCATATGTAATCTATTATGGCAAGTGATACCTTATGGTGAAAGCATTTATGAAGAATGTTTCTAGCACTAAGCTTCCCCTTCTGAGCCACAAACCAGAGTAGTTACAACCTGAATGCAATTTCCCGAATTTGAACAGTCTTTGTAAACTTCTTTTTCGAGTCCTGCCAGATTGTGGTGAGAACAGGCACAAGCATGAAATTAATTTATTTCGCCTTTCAACGCCTGGAAGTGATGCTTTGACTCTCTGAATGAACATGATGATCTTTTGGGTTAGTAAAAGGTAAGAAAAGTCTACTTGAGTCTGTGTGTATCTTTACCAGCACAGTTCTGCTGGTCAGTTGGGTGCCTGGTGGGGAATCCAGCCTTGCCACAGAGCAGGATTCCAATAATCTGCATCTACAGGAACATGTCTCTGTGGACAAAGCCTTGCAGTTGTAGATCTGGCTTCTGCTCAGGGAAGAGGACGTAGAAGGCTGGAGACTGACACTGGAGTATTAAAATTTTAGGTTCAGCCTTCCTCGGCATTACAGTTTAGAACTGGAAGATAGAACTACAAACTAAGGATAAATAGTTCTGCATAATTCAGAACATTAATACAGTGGGTTTTTTAGTGCATTTTCAATTACTATATAATCTGATTTATTTCAAATAATACCACTGGAACTTCTTTGGGAAACCAAAACCATAGCTCCAAAATACAAGCAAGGTTTCAAAGAAACCCCAACCAAACAGCTCAATAACCCAGAAAACTACTTACCTTGCTGGTATAGAGATTTGGGCTTTATTGTATTGTGTGCTTTAAAAAAAAAAATCTCTAAAAAAACCTTAGTCTCTAAATTAAGACGTGTAACTAGTGTATCAAAATCGAACAGGGAAATACCACAGATGCTTCTACATTCTTGTGGCCTGTATAATTTTAGAGTCGGTACCCACAATTTAATAAACAATGTGAAACAGACCATCCTACAGTGTTACTTCAGGAAACTAAAGCAGGAGATAAAAATCACATACCTGTAATGAGTAGACTCTGTTAGTATGCCCTTGCAGCGTGTGCAGACAGGTCTCTGTCTCCGGATCCCACACTTTGACCATAAAATCATATGCACCACTTACAACCCTTCTGCCGTCATACTGAACACACCGAACTGCAGCTACGTGGCCCATCAGAACGTGTAAACACTGGCCCGTCTCTATGTCCCAGACTCTCAGTGTAGCATCTCGTGACCCACTGACCACTCTGGAGGAACAAGAAAACCCCTCCTGTACTTAGCATTGGACATAAACGTATTAAAACAGTTAGACTCAGGTATGAATCAGTTAAGAGTTTTAATTTGGGACATTAGATAGCAATTGTCCACTAGCCAGCAAAGATCTGGTTTGGCATGATATTTCAATCAGGGTCGCAAATGACTTGCGCATTTTTCTTCCTTGTGCTACTCGCCTCCTTATGATCCATCTATTTGCTATAGTTAGCAATCAGTATTTAGAAAGACACTTCACTCCTGAACAGCAAAATGATGCCGTAAGAAATGATGGGGACTGTTGAATCTAACTATGAAACCTTATGATGACTATGCTGAGCTTAAGCCAATGCTATGAGCATTCTGTTTTAATGACTGAGTTAACTTATTGTAACAATTAAACAAAGATCTTTGGAAGTTTTACTTTTAATAAAGTAACTGTTGTTTTGCTTGATTTTTTCAGTTTATACTTTTAAAAGCTTTAGGCAAGAACAGAAATGAGAAGGAATTAATATTAATGGAGTTGATGAAAATAACACCTCATAATTCTTCAAAAAAGAAGAAATGCAAGGAAGAGGCACTGTCCAGCTCCATACCACAGCAAAGTCAAAGTGCTTTGCCAGTGTTCATTGAATCAAGGCATGGTTTACTATTGCAGAAATGATTATATAATCAGTTAAAATTTTAATAAAATACTGCAGTGATGACAGAAAGTAATTCTGTAAAATGAGTAAAAGTTCATAGCATTGACAAAAAGGAGAAATTATAAGGAGTGTGGGATCACAGCATAACAAAGAATTAGTTTTGAAATAACACAGACTGTGCCTTTATAAAGGACGTGACTCAATTCTCTGTTCTTTAATTAGCACTCTTATGCCTTTTCTGCTATTAATCATCTCCTCCCTTGTGTTGATTGATGCAGTTTAGAGTGAATGCTTTGCCTGGTTTGTATTTCACTCAGTGCTGGATGAGGTACCCAAGTTGAACAGGCATTTTCTGTGAGCACAGGTGTGTACTGCCAGCCAAACGGCGGCTGTAGCTGTGGACAAAGCCTCACCTCTTCTCGTGGAGATGCATGCAGCGCACAGTAGAGGTGTGTCCATACAGGGTGTGGATACACTCGCCAGTCTCAGCGTTCCAGACTTTCAATGTTCGGTCTGTAGATCCACTGATGATGATGTTGTCCCTCATCTGTGATGACCAGACTCCGCCTGTGTGCCCAACCAGGGTTCTCAAACACTGGAAAGAAACGTTTTGCCTAGTTACCCTTTTGACAGAGTCAAATGGAACTTAAGAAAAAGTAATCTAGGAGGTGAGAGTAGTCTCTCATAGCAAGAGCCAGAAGACCCCTGGAGACAGCTTTGTGACTGAACTAAAAAATCCCACCTTTTAGAAAATACTCATCAAATTTCTCTGTCCATTGTTGGTACTTCAGCAATGAGGAATTCCCCCTGTAATCTTTCCCTTGATAAACTAAAATGTCTTTCCAAGTTTCTCAATACAGGGCATGTTTTGCAGCCTTGAGTCATTTTCCTGCCATTTTTCTGAGTCACTGCAGGTTTTCTAATAGCTTTTTGAAGCATCCATGTTAGAACTGGAGAGCACATTCACTTACTAGTTTTACCACTAAGCTATAAACCATATACTCCTGTTTTTCTGTTTGTTTATCCAAGAAACTTCACATTCTGTAAGCTGTACCTACAGCATCAATATTGCAAAATCACATTTCAAGCCTTTTTTAGACTTTCCTGTTGGCCGGGAGAGAACCCCACACTACAAAAGCGCTACCTACCTTCTTTGATCCCAAACGTACAACAGGATTTCTCACCACGCACAGACAGTGTTTGCTCATACCCACTTCTCTAAAGCCTCCGTCACCCTGGAACAATGACTCGTCTCTGTCTCTCAGCCTACGCTCCTTACGAATAACGACTGTATGTGCTTTCTCACCAGGCAGCAATAAGTGCTAATTAGCACAGACAAGAAGAGATCCTTGCAAGACCCCTCCAGAAAGATGGTCCATGAAGATTCTGCATTTACATTAACAACATGATCTCTATAATTACCCACTTTCTAACCTATTTAAATATGTGCCATGTTGATTTTTGCATTACTCTATTTTCTTCTGTCGTGTCATGGGGATACAGTCTTGCAGTGCATATAGCCATCTACTTCTGCACTATTCTTTTTGTCAGTCAAACCTGTAACTGCATGAGAAAAGAGGTCAAGACCGTTTGATGATCTCTTTTTCTGTAACTTAATGCTAAGTGGCATTAATTGCCATGGCCTTCCTTTAACTGTTAGTTGACTCCTCTTGACGTAGTCCAGTATTTTTTATCTAAGATAACATATCCTAAATAGTGTCTTATAGTTTACTGCATATCAATATTGATGCATTTTAGCCGTGTGGCTATCCTGTGGACCTTGTGCTCATACCTTCTGAAAAAACACCAAATTTACCCCCACAGGTTACTTTAGGAAAAAGTCATCAAATACAGATTATCTGGCTCAACTGTAGTAAGAAAAACAGAACTTTGGTAGTTGTTTAACATCCTGCGAGTTTCTGCTGAAATGTTGTATTATCACTGCATGGTGTATTTCCATCACATGAATTTTCTACCAAAATAACTATTTTTTTTTTCTGCATCAGTGACAGTATACTAATTTCTGTTGTTAATATCCTGTTATTTCTAACCTCCTTGCTTTTTTTGCTGTACATAGATTTCTTGTCCTTTAACATTTTTTAGCAGTCCTCTGCAGTTCCTGGCTCCTGGCTTAATTCACTGCTAGCAAATCCATCTTTTTCAATTCATAGCTGTTACTGACTTTCACAGTTCCTGTTTTGCTTTTTTTTAAATTTCAACTGATTTGCTCATATTTTAAGAAATCATCCTTCTAAAGAAGTAAGGACACAGAATCCTTATTTTGGGCTTTACATCTGTCAAGGGAATGATTTAGTCATGTTCATTTGCACAAACCAACCTTTAGGGTTGTTTTATTTTATTAATTCTTCAGTGTCAGTGTCAGTAAGCACAAGGGCTGATACAGCACCCTTCCATCTTTCATATACTATTTCTGGCTCTCTGGTTTGGGGTAAATAGTCACACTAGGCTTTGTAATTACTTTCAAAAAATCACTAAGCAGGAACTGTAAAGGCATGCTCCTATATATTTAAAGGAATATTTTGCTTTTGAGACGGAAGTACGAACAAAGAAAGTATTTTTCATTTGAGTTTAGGGTGCTCTTTTCAATTAAAAAAAAATGTAAATTTCAATCTGGGTTCCTTCATTAGACCGTTTGTTGTAGGGAAGCCAAGAGAGGCAGGGTGAGGCTGCCTATTGCTTTTAATTTTATTCTTCCCCACAGTTGTACTTCCAAGCCCATCAAGGATCTTCTAGGTATGCAAACACGAATGCTTAATACATTCAGCTTCAACGTTATAGCATGGATACCTTTTACATCTTAAACATGTTATCCTCAATAGCTGTCCTGTTGTTCACATAAGTCTTTCATCAAAACAAAGCCAAGTACGCACAAAAAATACTAGTCTAGAAGGAAAAAGTACTGGTTCCCTGAGGCCTCTTCTGTATCCTTGGAGCATGGGCAGTCAGTCACCTTAAAACAAAAAAACCTGGGTGCTGAGTAGCTGTGATGTTCTAACATGAGTGAAATGTTCAGTACTGTCTTTTTGATTGCATGTATTGTTTTGCTTCTCTAAGCCAGAATTAAATTATTGAACCTTATTAAATTCCTGCCTGAGCTGGATCTAATTTAGTAGGAAATATTTAAACCTAAAGCAAGTTATTTTTTTTTCTTGGTGGCTCAGCAATATAGTAGCTTAGAAAGAAAAACAAACTATTTGAAATCAGAGCCAGTAGGATGAACACCCCATTTCAATAACTTGAAAACACCAGAAAAAATGCTATAAGACAAATGAGAAAGTGAGATCCAGAGGGGCAAAAGAGGCTAAATTAAGCTTTAAGGAAGATAAAGTAACAGATCAGTCCAAATTCTTTAGAATCCATGTCACAAACGACTCCTCAAGAATAGCAGAATTGCCAAGAGAACACAGATGTATGCGAATGGTAAGAGGAACAGCATTGCAATTTCATATCACAGTGACTTTTCTGAACCAGACTAGTTTCTGTGTAGGCAAAAATGACCCACATGTTTACCGGGCATTTGCTGATTCCTGCACCAGACAGCTGCAAAGCGCTCCGTTTGAAGTACCAGTGCTCTACCTGTAGCTCATTTCCTAAGGAATTCAGCAAAATACCCGCCTTACCTTGCCTGTCACCGCTGACCACACTTTCAGCGTGTTGTCATCAGAGCCGCTCACTATTCGGTTCCCGCAGAACTGAAGGCAAGTGATCACGTGGTCATCGTGGCCCTTGAGCACCTGGCGATAAAGAACACGAAAACATACAGTCACAATTCAACACAGGAGATCAGAGAGACGCGGGAGAAACAAAGTCCTCTTCTGATTCATAAACTATAAAATGCTAGACTTGCTTCAATAATAAGGCGACCCCCTTAATCCTGTGTGTCGAGTCTAATTTACCGCCAGCTGGGACCAAAGGAGGTATTTTCCTTCCTCCGCAGAGCGATCCCGTGTTGCTCAGCCAGCACACTGCAGTCAGCATGAGCGCACATCACCAATAACAGCGGCTCAATTAGGAACTGGACACTGCTCAGTTCCTCTGCAGTTATTCCATCTCATTATTTTGGAGTTCAGTTACTTTTACCTTTTAAGAGCTGTTATCTTGAACAAAAAGGACGGGGTTGTATTATTTGCTGCATATTTGTATTTTGGTGGTCAAGGCTGACTATATCTTTTTTTCTCCTCGCCAATCAAGCATTGTAATCTATTAAATGCCAAGCAGCACCAAAGTAAAAAAACCTAGAAAACTGTCAACTCAATTAAATACAAACAAAAGCGATTCATTTAATGTGCTGGCAATGTGGATTGGAATGTTGCTTTATAGACGTGGGATTTTCAATGCTCGATTTGGGAAAAATACTGCAATTCAGTATACTTTACTGCAATACGGCAAAAAAAATCCTTATCAGAATACATACAATGAGGAATTTTTTATTTAAGATATCTGAACACTTTTCAAGATGTTCATTGAAATGAAAGCGGCATTTGGACAAAGCCTGAGGCTGTAATTTTAATAATAATTCCAAGATGACTTGATGTGGCGTATCAAGGCAAGAAATACAGAGCTGTTGCCATAGACATGCATAAGTCATGGCCAAATAAACAGCAGGATACAGCCACAGGTTTTCCATGGGAATTTTTTCATCCTTATTTTTATTATTTTGTTGTACAGTAATGAAGAAAACAAGCAAATTTCCTTAAAACCTTAAAAGGCTATGAATATGGGTTTTCTTCACATTTCCGACTGCTTGTTCAACTGCTGTTTCATTAGACAGTTGCTATTTTATTTTACAAAAGGTTTGACGTATTGCTTTATATCTTCATACTGGAAAAGTTGTACTTATATCAATGTCATTAAAGAATTAGAATATTATAACGCCGCCCAAAATCTTAACACAGAATGAAGGTATTGTCTTGTGCTGCTCAATTTAGAAGAATATGTATAAAAATAAAGCATGAAACAATCACAGAATAGTTGTGCATTATTTTTATGTTGTGACGTGACCCAGCTCTACAAACACATACATATGTATGTCTGTATGTTTAATTTTAAAGATAAGTACTTCCAATCAAGTTTCTGAGATTGTCTGTCTCAGAGACACTGGTGTATGCATAGGGATTCACCAAATTGTACAGAAATTTTTAGAACAGCAGTGAAGAATTCTGCCGTATGAAGAATCACATTTTCATTTGCTAATATGGTGCTTAGAAATTAATTTAAACCCAGGGTAAGCTGAAATACAAATTATTCTTTTTCCTGTAACGATCCATTGCTTTTTGTGCATGGATAGTCTGGCTTGTCCAAAGAAAAAAAAATAACCTAGGCGTTGATCCTGCTTTGTTCATGGCCCCATGCACCGAGCTCAGAAACTCACCTTAGGCGATTTCAGTTCTCCTCGCCGCCAGTTGGTATCAATCCTGTGTTGTCTAATGTAGGCGCTTTTCCACGGACTGTGTATAAAGCCTGGTTTGATTACTTTCCTCCGCTTGATATGTAATGGCTCATCAATCCCTAAAATTAATTAAAAAAAAAACCAAAAAAACAGGGAAAGATGAGGCCACCCCAAAGAAAACAACTTCTCTCCCTCCCAGAGTTCTGCAATGGCCGCAGACATCAAACACTGTGTTGACATAACAACGCTGGTATTGCCATTTGTGCCGGTGACACCGCCTGCTCCTCAGCACTTCACACAATGTCTTTCCTTCTTGCTTAAGCATCATCATTACCATAGTCATGGCTGAACACACTCTAGTTCATCATTCCTTGATGGCAACCTACCAGCTTGGGTTCTGGATTCCCCTTTCTGAGGCAACGCAGCAGAATGTTGTCCTCAAATGGGTATTGTCCAACAAGCTCCATAACCACTTGTACACTCATTTTGCAACCCTTCAGAAAGTAAAGGTCAGCAGTCCTCCTCTCTTGTCACCCAGCTCTTAAATTCTCTTCTAAAACCAAAAGGTTGTGGGTTTTTGGGACTGTTAGCTCCTGGCTGGAATTTAAGCATAGCTGTGCCCCTTCTGAACTGATGCTTAAATGGTAGTGCTTTGTTTTAGCCTTGCTACTACAGATAGATCTTTTCTTAACAATTCTTTCACCCATCTCTCTTTTCTATGCAGCTCCTCTCTCCACCCCATCTCATTACTGGCACAAGACTTGTCTCTTGCCAGTGAGTGGATTCCCCTCCTCTCATCTTTATCTGCAAGTCTTGAATCAACCGCTCCTTTGCATTACTGAGCACCTCACCAAGCCTGAGCAGCCTAAAATCCTATTCTGTCTGTGCTCTCACGCCTGGGCATAGTTGGTTTTATTTCTAAGCTCAGAAATGTAGGCACATTCCCCTCTTGATCGTCTCCTTTTTTTTTCATTATTTCCTCTTAAAGCATTTTCACTGAAATTTCTAAGAGGGGAATCTTAGAGAAGATTTAAGAGGTCAGATACCTGATTTCTACTGCAAAAGAAAACTAATTAATTTACGTGCCATTACAAACAGCCAGATATATTCACACTGTCATGTTTTTAAAGCCTTTGCATGGACGTCTCACAAGTTCTTGTAGCCATATTCTGAGGCAGCCTGCGTGTGTCCAAGAGGGTACTGCTCTGAAATCACATGCTTGTGCTCTGCCCCCCAGAACAGACTCCTTGTTCATGTAATTCTCCTTAAAAATAAAAGCTCAAATACATGGCGACTTCCCTGGGAGCCTTTTATTGCCCATTCACATTACTGCTGAACCACTGCATCTTCTTGATTTGGCACGAGCAGGCAGTATCTATGTGGCTTCGGGCCTGTGCATCCCTCTCTAAGCAATCAAGTTAGCAACCTCTCCCCTCACCCTGAGTCATTTCTCTGTTAATTTTCCTACAAATGACGCGAAATTTTAGCATCCCTTCTACCTGACCATTGAAACAGCTTTTCCTCCATGTTATTTGCAAACTGCAAGACTATATTATCATTTTTACATTTCAGCTCTTATTTGCTTTGGATGTATTTTGAATAAAAATAATCCTTAAAAAGCAAAACCAGTTGTGTTTGAAAAACCACTTCATAAATAAGATGTTCAAACTGAACTCTAGTTTCATTTCTAGTACACCATGGATTATTTCTGCTTCTTACTTTCAACAGAGATAGGTACCACATAGCTCAAAGCATCGCTACCAGTAAATTTAAAAGTCACCTGAATTGCCTTTGTAAAACTTTAAGCTTATTATGTAAATGAACTGCACCTTTTGTGACAGCAACACTTTGACCATTACATCCATCTTTTTGCTCAGTCTTACCCTCCTCTTTGCATTTCTCTCTCCAGAGAAGATTATCTTCGGCCAGAATTCTCCAGTAACGACATGTCTGGGCTGCCTGCAGAAGGTCCCTGGGTTCCAGGAATGACAGCACATACAGTGCCAGCTGCGAAAAAATAAAAAGCGTATTCACTGAATCGCTTTTGAAAGGAAATGTGAAGTAACCTGAAGTATTATCACACATCAGGGGCTGAAATACAGAAAATTGAAACAGTAAATTATTAAACAGTCTGAGAAACTTAGAGCTACAGTTTATTCCAGGGGACACATGAAAGTATAACAGTCATCTTAAGGAACTAAATCCATACAGATCACATCAGAAATGATTCTTGTATTTGCAAGAGAGTAGATGTCAGCTGAAATCACTACTATATATATTTTTAATGTAATCCTCATTACTTTGAACCATTAAGAGAATTATTACTAAAACAATTATGTCTATGTTATTTTAGCCAGCAACTATACCAAAAGTTCTTTTGAGAGTTTAACTAGAAAATACAACACTCACCATGTAAGCAAATAGGAAAATATGTTGTGATGAATAATGTCACTCAGGAAGCCTGAATACAGAAAAAGTAAATGCTACATGCACTTGAGTTGAAAAGCAGCACTCTGCAGCTGCAGCAATGCTGCACACCTATTGCTCCGCTCTCATTAGAATGCACACACACTCCTCAGCCCTGCTACGGGGAGTTTTACAGACAGGGATGCAGAAGGACTGAAATATGGAACTTCGATACTGCACATAGTCTGTTATAAAAAGCATATGGGGAATCCCAATAGGCAGCAGAAGATAAACAGAAGATGAACTTTTCCATGTGACAAAATTAAAGGTTACTGGGGAGAATTCAGACCTCTGCTGACTGAGCAGAGCCATGTAATGACCATGATTAAACCCCACCACATCTCCACAAATATCTTCAGGTCTACTGAAGTCTTAAGCAGGGATAGAGGCACCTCAAACACAATCCAAAATACAAGGACAGCTGTCCTTAAGGGTATGATGGCCAAGTGCAGGTTTTCTACTTAACAGCAACAGTCTCCCCAGTCATGGAAAACAGAAGAGTAAGAGGCAGGAAAGTCCCTTCCATGGCTAAAAACTCTGCAGAAAGAACAATATTGATAGAAGGTAATGCAAAAAACCTACTTACATGCTAAAACAGTGAGGTCTTTGTCAGTAACTAATAAGATGCAAAGGTTGCCAGGCAAAATACATCATCCACTTTTACTTCTGTTTGACATCTTTTTGTGTTAAGGATTTTTTAAATTTAATTTTTAGTTGGAGTTATGATGTATATAAATGGAATCTGCCCTTCAAAGCAGGACAGACTGAAATTCAGTAAGGAAGTCATAACCACAGGCTGTTGACCTCAGCAGATTTTTGACCTTATTATGTGAGAAACGTTTACTTTCAGTAATCTAGACCAGCCAGTGACTGAGCAGGACATAAGAAATCAGTACAACAGAACTGTTTGCATTTTGACTGCATGCACACCTTGTTTGCAAGTCATCACCTGCAGCTCACGTTGAGCACGTAGGACTCCGCATTGGAGGGACCTGTGTTGTAAGTTATGCATTAGATCCCGTACGCACCCCAGGCCATACAGCTGCAGAATCATCCTTCTGCCCCTGCTCAGGGAGTTGGCATTTGGGATCTGGTGCTAAGGCTCTCTGTTACAAGAGCAAAGACTGCACCCATTTTTTTAGACTTTCTGTCCTAATTTCTGGTGACGTGAAATTATTTAAGAAGTGCTATTTCCCAACACACATCAGATAGTCCTGCACGCGGCAAGACTCAAACTTGAAAGAGATCCTTTCCATTTTTGCTGGATGTTCCTTAACTAATGGCAGAGCTTGTTCAAATATCACTTGTCCTATCTATACAGATACAGACGCTTGCTAAGATGGTGTTAATTAAAACCCGTGAGCCAACTGATTCTAGAAGAGGTTACATATGGGTGACATTTATTTTAGACTATATTTATCTAAATAGTCATCAAGGGTCAACATAGCCCACAACTGACTTTAAGATTAGCAGTGCGTAAAATATGACGTCCCTTTGTCTCAGCTCATGGATCTAGTTATACGAAAATTTCAGGTAGCAAAGATCTGACCTTTGACTCAACTGTGACTGCTCTCCGCTGTAGTGTTAATAATAACCAATAACAAGCAGCTTCTCTCCTTTTTCTTCACTCACACACGTGGCACCAAGAAAATTTCTGTGGCTGATTTCAGCAAAACTCCTGATCTGTTGGTTTCTAGACCTGGTTTTCACAAACAAGTAATTTCAATAATTATTTCTAAAGTCTCAGCAAGAAAACAGGAGTACTCATTTCAAATTAATTGTTTGACTGCATGTTTCCTCAGGAGGAAAGCAAACATTTCCTTCATTATTCTGTTATTAAGTTACTATCTTAGTAGTGCTCAAAACGTTTTCGTAGAAAGGCTCTCCTGTCCAAATCAGCTCCTCATTCTGGTTAGGTAATAAAATCCCTGCATTGCATCCAACAGCACTGGAGGTAACTACAGATGTTAACGCAGAGCGACAGCCCAGGCGAGCGTGGTTTCACAGGGTGCTTCCATGGGGAAGCCCGGTCACAGAACTGCTGACCCCAACAAATGATTTCTGCCATATCCCCCAGCTCAGCACATCACCCCCTACTGCAGCCAGCGTGACGGCTGGGGACGGCATCGCTGAGGACATCTGGGAGGAGAATCATCTTCAAAGATGAGAGTAGATGGTCGAGGCAGCTCAATGGGTTTTTTTCGTTTAACTTAGTTAATTTTGGTGACAGTGACTGGAGGTTAGGAAGCTAAAATTATTTCTTCAGCCAGATTTGCTGGTGAAGTCAGCCTTTGAAGCTGAACACTTGAGAGTATCCCGGGTTCAAGAAGCAAAAAAACCCACTAAAAATAAATTAATTGAATTAAGCACAAGTAGCTTACAATGGAGTCAAGAAACAAAAATGATACACCAAGTTTTACAGCTAAATAGCATCTCTTTTCTGTGAAAGACCTGGTAAAACTGAAATAACAACATGATCATTAGTTACAGCATAACTATATCATTGGTTATACTTGAATTAATTTTGCCCCATAATCATGCAAAGACAACTGAGCTGCAAGTTACTGTTACCAATTCTGTATCAAATTACCAGATTTAAGAGATGCAGAAGTGGCAAACTATCCTTTGACTTCTCAAAATATAAAGTCTTGCTGCCTTCCTGTGCCTTGGAACCAAGGCTGCTATGGGCAGCTTCTCTAGAAACAAGGCAAACACAGGGGTCTTGCCCAGTCCTCTCCTCCCACAGTGTCCTCCCCGCTCGGGAAGGTGACTGCCACAGGAAGCGCTGCTGGAAATACTAATCTCACGTCACATGTACTACGTTAATACTTGTTGCAAAAATTGCTTCCAACCCCTGCACCCATGCTAACCAGCAAAGGAAGGCTGTGACACTTCCTGACTCATGAAGATACGATGCTATGGCAAAGAACAGAAGGGTCTTGTACACCTAAGTGTTCAAAAATCGGATATACACCAGAAAAAACATCACGAAACAGAGATATAGAACAGTCTTCACATAATAAGACCATGTTAAACACAGTAACCAAACACTAGGCACCAGAATATCTTTGAAGAACTTGCTTTGTAATGTGTTAGTAACTAAAAACTTTATGAAGACTTCAGGCCTCATGAAAATTTTCACATGGAAAACCCAACATGTGGGAGATCTGGCAAAACAAAATAGACTTCCACCCCACTCCACGCAACGAAACAATTTCCAACTCCCTAAAATCAATCAAGGTCAGAAATACCATTTCTAAATCAACTAAAACACATTCATTTAATAATTGTAGCACACTGGGTTTACAATCTTTCATACTACTCTCATATTCTAGCTGTGAGGACACCAACAACTACTCTTCTATGGACAGTATTTAGTTACACATGCTGAAAAGCACACGCGGTGAAATAAAAATCTTAGTTTCTCTTTAACCTGACACAACATGATCTGATTTGTAGTAAAGGATTTACTGTAAGATATCTGCTTAATTAGAGTTTGACTTTCATCTTAGTGAGAAGTGCTCATCTAGGTTTACTTTTGCTTTTTCTGGTAGAGATTTTAGGGCTCTGTTTAAAATAAATTCAAAGACAACGTTCACAAACCCACCCACCACTTAAAGCATTAAACAATAATGCTTAAACTTACAGAATAATGTGCAGAAAGGTCTTGCATCCAGAGGAAATCTTTCTGAGTGCCCTAACAGAATCAGTTCTCAAAAAACAGCACAATCAGCCCAATTAAGATACAAAGATAATTTTCAAGCTACTAGGATTTTGTTCAAAGGAGTAATCTGTATTTCCAGGTATCTAAATGCCTATCAAGTGATAAGGCTACGTTAATCTGAAATTGCAGTTACTACGTTATGGCAGCGTATCAAACTGTGGACCTCTTTAACGTCAGTTTGCATCGCTGCATTGGCAAAACCAGTGCCATAATGAGTGAGAAGTTTTTAAAAGGTGGCAGCAGAAGCGCTGCACAGTCCAGCATTAACCTGTATTTCTCACCTCTTTTGGGAGCAAGGAAATGAAGTCTCTTTGAAACTGGGGCTCTATCACTTGCATCATGTGCTTTACTTGTGTTGGTTCACAACTATCAATCAGTTCATCTAAAGCAAGTAACTTCTCTGGTCCACTCCAGCTCTGCAAGAAAAAATAAACAACAAACAAACAAACAAGAAGAAGAAAAAAAAGAGCTTAGTTTAATATACTAGTTTACTAGTTTGGTTTATATTAATAAGTGCTACCGCTTTGCCAAAAAGGCAAGTTAGGTGTCCTTGTCAACCTCTATACATGCATATAAAGAGCATATAAAAAAAAAGCCAGCAAGATAAATGCTCATGTTAATTACACAAAAATGAGAAGCTAATCAACACAAAATATTGAAAATTGCTACACTGATTCATAAGCTAAGAAAGGATTTGTTCTACACACACATACAGATTAGCAATTAAATACATAATAATATTTAATAATAACAATTAAATTAATTAAGCTTCTTTTGAAGTTCATGGAATCTACACACGTATTACTGACAATGAAGGGGTTGCAACAGAGCGCGCTCCCTCTCTTTCTCCATTTGCATTGAAGTGAGATGATAACTTTTAACCTTTCTTTTTTCATTTGGCAGACCAAAAACTTTAAATGAAACAAGATGAAAGGAAAGGAAAGAAACTTTCTCTGAAAGTACATCAGCTTATTGCCTGCTTATTACTACAATATGTCCCTCAGTGACAATGCTGTAATTTCAGAATCCTGGCTATTAATGAACGTGTACTTCGGAAGTATCAATTTACACTTGAATAAACAGAGAATTTTGATTGGTAATTTTCTTACTTCACATTTTTACTAATGGGCACCATAAAATTTCAAGATTTTAATAAGGCACTCATCTGAGAGCATAGCAGATTAACAGCATCATTTGCACAAAAAAATTAATAACTGAATACACTCCACATCTGAAAAGCACGCCTTAAACTCATCTGTGCTCATCAAAGAGGTTTGATTTGTTATGTGAAAACAATTTAGATAAAAAAATAATTTCTACAGGAGAAAACAACAGCCACTGCTAACTGATTTAGCAACAGAATTAGAGCATGAACAAAGCCTTAGAGAGGAGAGAAAATGAGACATCACAGTTTTGAGAGCAGATTCACATTCATATTCTTGAATGTCTTCTAGAGTGACATTTACAAGCAAATTAGCACATACAAATGATATTATGGTTATGGTAAGAGGCTACCTGAAATTAAAAAAAAAAAAGGCAAGATACCTTACAATTAAGATTTCTGTATTAATCTGCTATGTATCTCAGGACCTTCATTGCTCCAAATTTCTGTTCTCTGGATTTGATTCTGACAACTCCAGTCTCTGCAATACTACTATGTTTGTATATTGTGAAGTTTCTGCAGAACAATGAGGCAAGTGAAGAAGGTGGAATTTTTGGAAGCAAATGCAAAACAGATAAAGACCTGGCTTTACTCGATGTAGAAAGATCATCACATTGCATCACTTCTCCCCAGTTGTCAAAACACTTAAAACGTCAAGAAAAGTATCAAGTTGCTCCAAAGGAGGTCTAGATTGGATATGAGGAAAAACTTCTTCGCAGAAGGGGTTGTCAGGCATTGCAACAGGCTGCCCAGGGCAGTGGTAGAGTCCCCATGCCTGGGGGGGCTTAAAAGATGCATATCTGTGGTGCTTAGGGACATGGGTTAGAGGTGGACTTGGCAGTATTGGGTTAACGGTTGGACTGAATGACCTTAAAGGTCTCTTCCAACCAAGACGATTCTGTGATCATTTACCCACAGGCTGACACACCTGACTTTCAGGAGACCACCAGGGCAGGGAAAGCAGCTTCGAGCTGCTCTCACCCTGGAGCAAGCAGCAGCCAGCACCGCTGTCAGCAGGCAGGCAGCACCTGGAGCTTGGGCACTCCCATTACACACCTGCTCCACAGCACAGATGTGGCAGATGCTGGAGAGGAAGGACATTCCTATGACCTGAGCCTTTCCACACGCTGCCGGCAGTCAGTAAAATGGTCTAAACTGGCCAGAAAACTCAACTGGCCCCATCCGTGTGTGTGTGCGTGTATGCAGGTTGTCACCATGCAAGATGAGGGTTTCTGTCTCTCATATCTGATACCTCAGAATATCAAAAAGAAACAGGAATGTCTCACCATAAACTGCAGCGGTGCTGTTACAAGCAGCTTTTATTATACATTTCTTTCAATAGAAACATTTGCATCAGAGAGCACTTCTCCATAAACCACGCACTGAAGAACTGTTTATCTCACCAACTTTCCAACTAGTGTTTGTTTCATTAACCCAGAGCTGATGTTGGGTACACAAGTTTGCAATCTTTAATCTCCTCTGTCAGCCATGTTTGAATTTTGGAGAATTAAAAAAACGGGAAAAGTAGTAACTGTGCAACTTCCTTATAATATAAATTTCTAAGGTCAGTCTGCCCTTAATTTATAAATAGCTACATTTATTAAATTAGAATAACTCAACCTGAAGAGCATTGTTTTTTGCTGTGCCAAATATTACTAGCAGTTATAAACATGATACTGATTAATAATTTCACTGTACACTATCTTAATCTGTAACTCTCTCACACTCAGACATTTCTGGTTTTAAAATATAATCCAGATCTGAACAGAAAATGGAAAAGATTCAAGAATGAGAAAGACATGCTGATGAATAAAAGCAGCACCCTCTTTCATCTGTCCGTTCACCATTAGGGGATGGCTACAGGCAGCTTCCTGAGGCTCTTTTTAAGCAATCAGCTGCTACAAAATGTTTTCTCTAGGACACTGTCTCCTCAGTCTTTCACTTAAGCAAACAAACCTCCAGCTACGGCTGGTAAGCGGTCTCTGAGGGAAATGTTTGCCGTGGAAAATTGGGATGAAGCCTTGCCAGATTAACACAACTGTTTGCACTGATGACAAGACTGGTGAATTACTGTTTCTGGGCCCCATAGCCTGATCTGTTTGCAAGAACAGTTGCAGGTAGCACACTGAACAGAGAGGGTAAGAAATAAGTTTGGGGCTTTGATGAGAAACAACAGAGTGAACAAGTGTCATAGAACAGAAGAGATGTTTTTTGCAAGAGTTTCAAACATTGTAGATGACCAAGGACTTCTGAGATGTGGTGTAGTGGATTTCTACCATGCAACTGCCTTTCAAATTGAAGATCCTTGTAAAGAATATACCTTTAAAATGCATTTGTTTGATTGGTTCTCCTCGTCTTTGAAATTTAAGTTTAATTTAAACTTAAAATAAAGCTTCTCTTATGGGCAGGGGTTCCCCTAGAAAAGGTAAGACGAGGATTCATTCACATACCCCTTGGAAAGCCAGCAGGCACTTCACATACTGTTCTTTGAATGATCTGAGATTCCTCAACAAGCATCCCACCTCCTCCCTCTCATTTCCTCAAGGAGGTGTTCATTTGTCAGCCGAGGCCTTTTGGCTGGTTCATACCATTTCCTCAATCAGCAATACAGTTGCTGCAACCATGGCACTACCTACCTGAAAACTACTTCTTATTCTCCGTTGCTGTTATGTTCAAATGTCCTTCCTTTCTTTTTCAGGTATGTAAAACAGCTATATAATCAATATAAATTACGTCTTTGCTGCTTCTACAACTTCCACCTCATCTCTCCTGTCTGACCTGCCACCTATCCGTTTATCATCTTCTGTTTCTCCACCTCTACTCTTCCGTGATCTACACTTTCCTATCGCACATCTCTCATGTGCTAGCTCCAATTTGTACAATTAAAGTTTGTAGCAATTATTTTTTTTTTTCTATTATAGGTATATTTAGGACACCTATTTTAAAGGGTTTAATTTCAGGGTGCTGTTCTCCACTACTTGTCCTGTTTATAGAGGTCTGACATTATAGAGACCTGCAAGGAAGGGCTCTTCTGGAGCCTGCTTCTGTCTGACTCTTGGGTCAGCCACCGAGAACCCTGCCATCCTCCCCCTCAAAGGGATCTCAGTCTGGGTAAAAACAGCACATAGGCAAAATCCACTGAAAGAAACACTGTCTACATCAGCAAATAGTTTGTCACAACAGGAGGGGTCCAGGAGCCTCTGGTGCTGAAGCCCCCACACCAACTCATTTATAAGACCTAGTCTGGTCCCCTGGGCTGAACATCTGCACCACATGTAATGTGAACCACTGGACAACGTAGAGTTTCTTCTGAAGAGTCTAAATTGCGTGTATCAAAAGAGCCCTGAGACCCAAACCAAGGGGAAACATGCAGGCATGATCAGCAGATCTGCTGCAAGGCTGCACCATTCCCTTGAAACAAACTGATAATGCTGACACAGCAAAAAGGGGGGTGTTGCTGTAGTGCAGATCTCTCCCATCCTGCGTGTAGGAGTTGCACAGAAACACCAAACCCTTGACCTTGTCCCACCATGAGATACAGAGCAGAAAATCCTGCAGTGCTGGTCGTGATATAATCTTTACCGCCTGCTTCATGTAAGAGGTGGACTATTCAGTCACATTTATGCATTCATGAGCGTCTTCAGAAGAATAAGAAATGGAGAATGGTAAGTAATTAGAATTTAGGCTTAGCCAACTGTTTATGCGAAAGACCAACAAAGAGTATTCTTACCAGCCAGAAATAGCAAAAGCGTTTTGGACACTTATTTAACCTGCTGAGAAAAAAATGCTCCCAATTTTAGGTAAAATAATAGCATTCACTAGTTACTCAGTGATTTCCTGTATTTACTGTGTATGCAACAACTTTTCAACATCAATTTGCCAAGAAAACACATTTTTTTATCACATTATCTAAATAAAACTCAACACCCTAAATATCTGAAGTGGGAAGAATGAAGAGAGAGAGAAATTAATAAAAGCAATACCATCTCTGACTGAACTTAGCATGCAGGTGATTTTTTTTCACTTTGGCAAGCAATTTGATGACTTAAAAAATATATCCTGCTTCAAATAAAATACATTTTCTTGTAAAAGAAAAAATCTTGTAAAGATTCACTTGGGTACTGAGTTTTAAGGTCTTATAGTAGATATTAAAAAGACCTGAAGCCAAAAGTCAGTGTAAAAAAGAAAAAACAAATAGGTCTTTAAGAAATTAAATGGTTTGAACCTATTAAAATGCCTTTCTGTTTTTCCTTCCAGACTTGCATTTGATTGAAATCAATATGTCTTTATTTTTAACGGGAAAGTGCAACTACACTTCAAACTGTTTCTCCTTTCTGCATTAGTCTGTCACTTTCAACATAAGAGGCTTAGATCAACCATAAAACCTAACAGCAGCAATAACATATAAAAAATAAATTTTAAAAATCCCTAGAGGCCACCTTCAGTTTTCTTAGTATTTGAAGAGTGGTCTTGCTTTTTAATTTGAAAAGATAACATGGGAGAACAACTGAAGGCCAATGTACAGGTGAGAGACTTCAAAATACCTGAGTATCCCTTGTTACTGACACCTTCTATGCCAAAGGACAGTTCTACCTTGAAACAGGACATACATTCAACTAATTTTAAAGCTTCATTTCCAGGGGCACATTAATTAGAAATATATTTTCATATAAAATAAGATAGTGCTATTAAGCAGGTTTAGCAGGCATACAGTACATAAAGAAGAAAGCTCTCCTGTTTCTGTAGAGGAAAAGCTTTGTATTGCAAGAATGATGCCACATGTGCCATTTAATTCTGCCCCTGGGCAGAGCTAGCTCCTCTGACTTTAACAATGTGCTTTTATCATTTGAGTGTTGAATACTCGCCCCTTTCATAAAACTCACGTGGAAAATAAGCACACAGAAAATGAGATAGCTTGGCATTAGCCAAGGAGATGTAACATTGATATATGTGATTTTGAAAGCTTTTGGTTCTAAAATAAAGGACTCCTCTCTGTGAACACAATAAAAAATACTAGTGACAGAAGTGATCAATAAGTACTGCTCGATGATCTCCAGTTATGAGAGGGGGGCCTCAGTACTGCAACTAAGTATTTCAAAAAGCCAAAAGTATCTAATATATTTATTAAAGCATGGTTTCTACATTACTAACCCCAAATGTGAAACCCTAAAATAATAACAGCTTAACCATAGGCAAAATTTCCATGGGTTTTTTTCCCTTCTTCTGATCAAACAGCCAACAGCATTGCTTTTACTGTCAAGCATTTCTGCACCAGCACTTCAGCCTTCCATAATCTTCCTTTTAAAATATGTAACTATTGATAACTAGCCATCTTATGGGGGAAAATACACATTGTAGATAAGAAAACAGCTTCTGTTAATACAAAGGCTTTAACATCACAAAAACTTAAAATACGGTGTAGTATTACATTATCATATATACAAAGTACCACTAAAATATGATTCTTAGGGGTTGAAAAAGGACATATTTCTATGAACAGCCTAAAAAAAAAAACCAGCATAATAATTAAATGTGAATATTTTTAATAAACTGAATGATGTGTACTAGAATATCTTCATTCCACACTTGCATTGTTCTAAGCATTTTATAAATATGTAAAAATAAAGAGGGAAGGAGTTCTACATTATTAATGTTCAGAACTGACAGTGATTGAGATCAATGGTATTATGTGGCAGCATGTATCAAGCCAAAAGCACGCTTCTGCCTGCAAAATACTATGTTCGCTACTGTACCTACAATATTGCTCTTCTATCTTTGCCTGTTACAGTAACTGAAACAATGCCTGTATTAGTTACTTACTCCTTTTGAAAATGTTTTTAGAAGTAACAGTTTATTAATCAAGATAGGAAGACATAATATTTCCATTTTTCAAATCGGGGACTAGGATTTATCCCTGTTTCTTAAAAATACAGAGCAAAAATGTACAGTAAGGAGACCTCCACAGTACAGATTATGGAAGAGGAGCAGAGGCCTGCCCCAAACTGTGTTTGTGTTAACATATCCAAAATTGGCTTAGATGTTAACAGACTGGTGTCCACGCAGTTTTCAGTTTTAGCCTATGCACATGCTGCACAGCACTGCCCTTCACATCTTCTCTTTTGTCAGAGTAAGCTTCAGGCGTTGCTGAAGGCTGTTGCAAAGATGCAGGAAACCTCCTTCCTCCTCTGTTCAGTTGTGTATGCAGGTACTGGCTGACATTGTGCTCAGTATACAAAGATCAGTAAAAATACTCACAGAGTTTCCCTTTCATCTTTTTTCATTAAACTTTTCTTTCTATTCTTAGAATACACCAGACTTATGATAAATTTAGTGCTATACCTGCACTGAAGCAAACCAAACACTAACACTAGTCTCCAAGTGAAAACACCTCACTTCAGCTTGAGGCCATGGAGGCAGACGTTACATGTTGGACAGACCTTGCAGAAAATGTGAAAGCATCCCAACAGGAAGGGCTATTCTATCAAGAAACAAGACAAAGCACTTTTTGTTAATCCCTACGGTAACTAGCTGTAACAGGGAAGAACAATTCCTTAAAGTTGACGCCCATTTGTTTTTTGCAAGAGTACACAAAATCACTGACAGAGAACTTCTGGGATGTATGAGGACTTTCTCTGCTGAAGCAGCTCTTTACTCAAGGCATGGAGGTAAGCCACTTCAGATGTTTATTTCTCTAAGCACTGGTTACCTGAAACATTTTCAGCCATTCCTGAAGGCCCGTTGGTGGCTGCACAGATGTAATGCGGCGACGCTGTTGTCCCTGGCCATTGGCTGCCCTCAGGTCCCCAAAAGTAGTAGGTGTGGCAGAGCATGGCACCAGCCCCGTAGTACTACAATACAAATAAAAAGTGACAGTCGCATGTAAAACATTCAGAAATATTTACAAGTCTATTGCAGAACAAAAAATTTAGTACAGAATTTGCAACTATTTAACTCTTTAACTTCAAGCAAAAGCAACAACATAAAAAATTGTTCTCTCCTCACTCCAGAGCTCAGTCCCCTCACTTCCATAATCCACCTGTTTCTACCACTGCAGTACTAATCCTCCAACTAGGGGGAAAATTGGCATCATCTTTAAAGGCTGAAAAATTACCACTCTGTTAACTGGCGAGCAGCTTGTCCACAAAGATGCCGGTTTATATATTCCTTTCTTTGCCAGAACATTTACTTTCCTTCTGGGCTACATTTGTGTCTTCTGACTGGGGATGTAGGGGACCAGAGCTAAACAAGTCTCACCTATATGTGAAATGTGTTAGTATTGCTTCATCACCAGAGAAAAAAATACATCTATTTTTAGCTCTTAATATATTCTCTTGACAAAGAGACAGTAGTATCACGCAGTTCTAGTGGCTTAGTGGTTTAGAACTATGATTCAAAATACTCTATATAGACTTTTAAAGTTTTCATGTTGACGGAGTGACACGGGAATAAAAGGAAGGGGGGTGAGGTGAAGAGGGAAAAGGAGCCAAAGGTGTTCCTGAATTACAGTTAGATTTTTTTTTTGTTAAAAACCAGCTCATTCATATGGGATGAAGCTTTTAAAAGAGCTGGGATTAAGTTGCTGTTGTAGGAGTCTAAAGAAATACAGCTGACTGGGTTTTCTTTCTTCTTTTTTTTTTTTCTCATAATGTAAAGTACTTTGTTCACAGAATATCAAAGTTGTATTCCCTAGCAGGAAATTTAGAACTCCAGTAGTGTTTGCACAAGCATGAAAATTTTACATGCAGTGTGGGACTCCAAAAACCACTTTGCTTTTGTGTATGATAAATCCAGCTTTTTAGTAGGTATGAGCTTCAGGGTTTTACCAACTTTTCCGTGGCTACAGGAATAGCTTCAAATGATGCAAGACAAGTTCATTTTAATATTTATCTCATCATGCTCTATAAATATTTTACTCTACTCTTCCTTGCTCTGAAGGACTATCACAGCATATCCTGACATTAATCCAAACTAGTAAATAAAAGTGAAGATTGGTTTGAATAGGCTTATTTTTAACTGTTAATTTTACTGAATAACAAAGAGAAACAGAAACTGACACAAAAATACTGTTTCACAGATGTTATATGCAAAGAAAGTTCATCAGGTCTGTCAATTTTAAAGAGTGTCTGATCCTAGGGAAAATGGAAACAAGTAGGCACAAGAACTGCATCGTTTGCCTAAATATTATTTAAATAAAATATAATCAAACAGTTTTAAACAGGATCAGATTTAAGGATTCTTTTTAATGCCAAAAATGACTAAAAATCAAGCAATATCAATTCAAAGTATTTTTAAAATAAAATCTGGCATTACAGCTTACTCATCACCTGCACAAAGATACAGCAGAAGGCCCATCATTTAAGGTCCAAAATAAGGCTCTTAAAATTGGCTTCTACTGGTTCTGAGCAATACGTAGTCTTGAGCTTGCCTCAGTAGAACAGCTACACTTTAATTTCTTCTGCTGTAAACTGGTTCTGAGTCAAAAACAGTTATTCAAAACAGGATCTAAAAGTCTCTTTCCTTTGACCTGAGACTAAACCACAAGATTTTTTGTTCATAATTTATTTTTCCTGTATGTTTTCATTTCCCTGAAACAGCCAGTCAGGTTTCTGTGGAAGCTGGACAAGTCTGGACAAGTCCAGTGGTTCCTCTGAATCTGACAGAGACACCTGACAAAAAGTGTACTTTCTTTGTCGCTCAACGGTTTACTCTTACGGGAGTGCAGAGAATGGTGTTTCATCCAAAGAACTGGTGGCTAACAAGAGTGTTCTTCCACTGGACTGATTCAGAAACCCAGAGAAGCTGCCAGCTTGACAGGGATGTGGTGGTTCAATATGTGCTTCTCAGCAACAAGACATCACTTCTTTTTCTCTACTGCAGCATTTACACATCTAAAAAGCAACCCTGGAGCCTGTTTCCCCACACTGTCCTAACTTTTCACTCATCATCTGATAAACTCTTAAAGGAAAGACATAAAATATAAATTACTTTTGAAACATCCAACAGTGACTGAATACTGCTATAGCATGTTCAAAAGAAATAACATCCCCAGACAGTGTTGGGAAGCAAGTGCACTGCTTGTAGGAGTATTGATGCTTATTACAGAGAAAAAAAAAAAAACATAAAATGGTGTAAACCCAAACAGGATGGGAAGCAGCGTGACATCTGAGCACAACTGTTATGGCAACTCTGCAGTGAGCACTGCAGTTGTAAGATGTGCATCCAGGGCCCTGCTCTACCACTACTGCTCACATTTAGGAGTGCTTTACCCCACAAAGCATCTGACTAGAACAGCAAGCAGCTATTTGTGCGATCTGGTAGAATTTAGTAGTAAGGAAGCAGAATAAAACCTGTAACAGTTTCATATTGTGGATAACAAGTATGTGTGTGTTCCTGTTAAGATCAGATGGTCTGCCCTGCCTACATAAATTTCCATTCTCTCATTCCTGTTACCATAGCAAAGTGATACATTTGATCACAGTTTGTAATAGTCTTAGGGTTTATCATTATGTCCCTTTTTAAAAATCTGATTTATTTTATTCCCAGAAATATTTCAGCCCTCAAAAATTCTCTAAGTAAATAGGCATACTGTATTTAGAATGAAACACAAACCTCAACCAAACAAATGCAAGTCTGGCTACTTCATTAAAACTCATCTTCAGTTCACATCATTTAAATTAGCTGTGCAATATACGACTGCTGATACCACCCCTCCTTTGCTTTACACTGCTTTAATATTAAGAGGAGCCATGAATCAGGTTTAGCAATTGGTAAGACAGGATATATGGAAGAATCAGAATCCAGAGATCTGTTATTGCATTTAATTACCTTGTATATTCTGAGACTTTGCAGGGTTTCTTTCCCAGAGAGAAAGAACGGACCTCGGAGCCATGGTCTAACTTTCTCTTCATCTGCAAGGTGAGGGAAGAGAGTAACAACATGGATTTAGTTACGTGACCAGCCTTACTTACGCGTACCTCTGTAAAATTGATCCATTTTTACCTTTTTCCTTTAGTATCCGATTTCAACAAAGCTGACACCCACAAGATAGTTTAAAGCAACATTTTAGTTTCTAGCTTCAACAACATTTGATACGTGTTTATTACGGTGTATGCATATATTATTCTTCTTTCAGGGTCCAAAACCAATTGAAAGTACATTCTTTTAATTTCCAAATTTCACATGTTAAAAAGTGTGCAGAACTCTGTGTTGGTTTATTTACTGTTCTCTCTCTGTTCTCCTGGGAGGGGAGGGATAGAACTAAACCAAACCCCTTCATTCTTTGTGTTCAGGTTCATTGCTATGACTCTCATGGAAATGGTTGAATTTTAGGCAGCCTATCTACATTATAAACCAAATATTCATTTTAAGGCCTAGAAAGAAGGATTCAAATATATTTTTTTCTGTTGTCTACCCTTTTACTTTAATGCTGTACATTGGAAATGTTTATAAAACTGCAGTAAATCTGACAGATTAATCAACGTTTTTACAAGAAGCGTAAGGATGAAAAACACTAAACCTCGGTCTTGAATGTCACCCGCAATTAGATATGATCAAAACCAAATAATGAGCAGGGCAGCTGCTAAAAGGGGAAGCCAGTTTGCAAAAATTACCAAAGAGATGGAAACCAGTGAAAGCCATATTTATCCAGTCGGACAAATAAAGATTACTTTCTGCATATTTGGGTAATCTTTAACCACAGGCTTTTGGACTCAATGAGACATACAAATGCCAAATGCAATTTCTGAGTTTCTGCTGGTTTTCTTGTTTTAAGATGTGATACACCAAAACCACTTTAGCCAGCAGAAGGATACTTACTGCTGTTTACAATTGTGAGCTACAGAATGCATAAACTACCTCTGTAACAATTCTGAGTTTAGTTTGTCTATTTACTCCCTTTTTTTTTCAAAATTTCATCAACAGGATTCTCTAAAGCTTATATATTTTTGTTGACTTTTTTTTTTTTCTTTAAACTTTTAAAATACCTTTATGGGTTTGCCTAAAAACAGCTATTGAAAATGTTTTCTTTAGTTATTGACTACAAAGGAAAGATAACTAAGATTCACTGTTCTAATTTTTTGCAGGAACAGCTACAATGCAATCAGAAGAGCTTGCCTTCTAGCTGTGTTTTCTTGGCCGTGCCTCACATGGGACACTCCACAGCATCTCACCAGACAAGCATGCAGCCAGAACCGCCCCGAGCGCTGCCGAAACATCAACCTCACCCTCGGTTGCTTCCCCACGCCCCATAAGAGCAGCCCCCCGCGCTTCGCTCAGGAAAACCAGTTGTAAGCATCACTGAAAAATAATGGCTATCATCTTTTATCACTGTGCTAGATGAAGGAGCCATCAAAATTACTGGAAGCATAAATAAGATATTTTAATATGAATTTCAGTATTTGATGATAAGACTTTTCAGAAAGGATTTTTTTGCTATTCAAGGATTTTTTTTATTTCCTGCTCGCCTTTCTGAGAGGTTATCATCATCACACTCCTCTTTCTGCTTCTTGTAAGAGGGAGATGCAGTTTTCCAAAAGCACACCTAAAAATAACAAGTACGAAGCCTGCAGTAGAATAAGCAGCTACAGTGATTTACCCTTTAGCATTAGCAAAGAAAACAATACGCAGTTCTCTATTCTGTTGCCTAATAATGATTTTGCCTGTTTCTTCTGGTAGGTTATTTTCTTTTCAGGTATTTTAGGGAACTTTCTCATGGGGACCACCACACAGACTGAGTTCCAGCATCTCAGAAGGTGCTAAGTAAATACATGGTCAAAAATGTCGTTTACCATACAAAGAAGATAAAACTTTCTCTACAGCAGAGAGATCCAGTGACAAGATTTAGATGTGAGTAAGGCGTCTGTGTAACCGAAAAACATGAACCGCCGAGCAAACATCTCGGTAAATATTTATGCTGTCGCTAGGAAAACACAACTCCTTTAGACAACGTTTATTTATCGAAATAACTAAGATTGCAGTATATTAAAAAAAAAAAAAAAAAAAAAGGCATCAAACAGTATTCCGCATCAGCAGCCGCCACCAGGCGCTGGCAGGTCTCCCCGGCAGCACACACTGCAGCCCCAGCCGCCGGCACGTTTCCGCCCGCGGACGGCCGGCGCGAAGCGCCAGCGCGGAAAACACGCGTGGACCCCGCGTCCTCCGCCCCTCCCGCCCTCCCTCCCTGCTCGCGCAGCTGGGGGTGACGGGGGCCACTCACTTTGTAGAAGATCATCTTGAGGGTGCCGTAGAAACCCATGGTGTCGGCGCGCTTCCCCTTGCGCGGCTGCGGCGCCCCGCGGGCCCGGCGGCCAGGCAGGCGCTGGCAGTACAGCCCCTTCTCCGGCAGGTAGGTCACCGCCTCCCGCGCCGACATGCTCGGGCACGGCGGGCGGCGGCGCGGCTCGGCTCGGCTCGGCTCGGCCCTGCCCTGCCTGCGCGGAGCCCGGCTCCCCCTGCCCGCCGGCCTCCCTGCCTGCCTGCCCGCCCGCCTGCCTCTTCCCGCCCCCCGCCTCCCCCGACGCCCGCCCCGTCCCCTCCCTCCCCGCCCGCCTCCGCAGCGGCGGCGCGGCACTGCGGGCTGCGCGGCCGGGAGCGTGCCCGGGGGCCCCGGCGGCAGGAAACTGCCCCCGCCCCGGGAAAAGAGGGGCAAAAAAATTAGCGCGCCGGGGGTTGAGGCTCCTCCTTGCCCCCTCCCCCTTTCTTCCCCCTTATTTCTCCAAAGCGGCTCGGGGGCCGGGGGCCTGCCCCCCAACCCTCGCTCTGTTCCGCCGGTGCCACACGCTTCACGGTTTTCCAAGCGGGAGCAAAACAAGCTCATTCCCACTAATTATACCGTCGCCCTCAGCGAGCCTGGCTGGACTTGTACATGATTGCAGTCCGTGGACGGACGCAAATTAGCCCTTCAAAAGTGCGGTTAATTTTTAGAATAATTTAAAATACCCTACAGTTTCGCCAGGGGAAGAAAAAATATGCTGAAATACCCTCTATTGGCTAAACAATAGACTAAACAGGGTTTGAGGATTTAGGAGTTGAAAAACCCGAATCCAGCAATTATGTAACATACATTAAAACATTAATTCGCAGCACAGCAGCGGTGCAGCTGCAAAGCACAGGAACCGGTCCAGGGCTTCCCCGGCCGCCCCGGATCCCCACGCACCTGGGGCAGGCTGTGCGCACACACGCTCCCCGCCAGCAGCGCAGCCCGGCGGCGACGCCAAGCCATCTTAGCTCTGTCTTCAAACACAAATCCTCCCATGAAGGATTCTCACGTTTCAGTGAAAGCACAAGGAAAGCCCTAGGTAATTACTTGCTAAAACCGCTCCTTTTGTGGTTGTTTCCTACTCTGTGCACATCAACAGATCTGTTCAATTCACCCTTACTGTTCGATTCAAGGGCACTGAAGTTCTGACATATGGTTGGGCTCTCAGATACCTGCAACCAGCGCAGCAGATAGGCAGCCTTTATTTATTTTTCAGTTTCTATACAGACAACTCAAATAAGAGACTCCAGTTTCTGCATTTCCCCCCCGCAGCAAAGTTTTCTGCCCAAGTTCAGAGCAGAACAGAGCATACCCAGATCATGATATGAAGCCACAACATTACCCTATAATTTTCCCCAGGTGCAGTGGGAACTGGAGACGCTTCAGCAGCCCTCCAGACCGACACACTCAAACAGAAGCAAACACGTAGTCACAGTTCCGGTTGACCTGAGGGAAAACCATCTTTATCATCCAAAGTAGTACAAGAAAAGCAGAAAAAAGAACACATCTAAAGGAGTAGAATTACTTTCTGTAAAACCCATCAGATTCCTCATTAGTACTTAAAAAAAAATCTCATGTATTATTACTTTATAATAACTAAGTGTGGCAGGTGCTCAGATAAGGCAAAATCACTACCCCATAGCACACAAGATCCTGCTTCTGTACAGTTTTACATATCTCCTATCCAACACTAAGTCCTCATAGTCTTTTTCATCTCCCAGTGAAAATGGTTCTGCCCATCAAACCTTGGCATTTATGCCATTATCCATTAAACTGCAGTGCTGTATATTTTATGAGAACAAAATGGTCTTGAGTTGACTTCATACCTCAGATATGAACAGAGCTGTACATATCCCAGGAGACTATTACTGTCTTCCTTTGCTAG
This sequence comes from Patagioenas fasciata, assembly GCF_037038585.1. Taxonomy (NCBI): domain Eukaryota; kingdom Metazoa; phylum Chordata; class Aves; order Columbiformes; family Columbidae; genus Patagioenas; species Patagioenas fasciata. The sequence continues at coordinate 47,559,062 of NC_092523.1, read as the reverse complement.
CACATCACATGCAGAGGGTAAGGAAAAAAACCCACACAGGCTGCGCATACACATTAAATAATCACAGGAAGCAAATTAATACCTAAATCATCAGAGTAAGAAAGAATTTGAGCAATATCACTGTGGGGAATCAAAGTACTTTATATATATATGCATGCATAGTGCCCTGTAACGTTCAGGACTATCTCTGCCCCTTCTCCAGTCTGTGAGCACACTCGATGCAGAGAGGGCACGACAGCTACACTTCAGCATTGGGCAGTGGTAGAAAATCCTCAGGGATCAGCCTGTCCCCCAGTCCAAAGGCAAGTGTAACCTGATAGCATAACTAGATTGATCTTTTGAACAAAATATGCGGTGGAGCTAGCAGTCAATGAGTTGAATAATAATTAGAAATTACTGTTTTCCTCTCTTTTGGAGGACTGTTACTGCCGATTCCCTCTCTTTTGATAATGATTGGTAGATATTCTCTCATGGTAAAAGTAACACTGACTTAACTGCTAGTAAGGACCCACATAGTAGCCCAAACAATCATTTGCCAGTGGCAGAAAACTTGGTGTATCAGGTATTTATTCTGCACAAAAGGTTTTGGGTTTTTCCTAATTTTAGACTCAGATACCACAGACAGAGTTTGACATTTGAACAGTGGCCATCTTTCACCTAGCAGTCTGCCTTTCTGCGAGCAAGAGACAAAAATTGCATACAGATACAGCTTTGGTTCTCACTTACTTAGTATTTTTCTCCATATTGGCCACAAAGAATCATCCGCTCTACCTAAAGTTGACAGTCTGTGTGGTAGCAAGACTACTCTAGTTGGATGTCTGCTCTTCCCCAAAATGCTTAACCACAGCCCGGGCACTCTGCAATCAATGGAAAGGAACATGCTCCACCAGTGGCTAAGGGCACCTACTCTTAAGCTCCTGCTATAAATTACTGTCTAGGAAGAGCTTTCTCCCTCTCCCTTGACTTTGAGAACTCCACTGTCTTCCAAAAAATTTAGTGTTGTGAATACACCACACTCTCAATTGTAAGAAATTACTTAAGGCTTTGCAAAAGTAGCAGGAGACTGCCCAACCTGGGAAGATGGAGCAGCGCTGCAGGACACACTGCACCTTCAAGCAAAATACAATGGAAGAATAACATCCCAAACCCTCAGATGCTTTTGAGAGCCCAACAGCAAGTAGCAGAGATTCACATTCATTTACATCTCTACTGACATTTGCAACAATATTTACTACAGTAACTTAATATGCTCTAAGAATACTTACTGGTATAAAGTACATGCTCATCACAAATTAAGGTGTAATAAAGAAACCCATCATTTATAAAGGAAACCTATAGTTTATAAAGCAATGTTAAAAGAAAAATCAAAAGTACCTATGTTTCTTTCCCTATTTGATATATATTCAACTTTAAAGTTTGATTTTATTTTATTTTAGCTGAAGGTAATTTTTCTAGTTTTTAAAACCATAAACAGCATACAATTAATGACATTTAGAAAAATGTCTACACCAAAATTACATAGTTTCCAGTGGACACAAGTCCAATCTTATTTCCCCTCAGTACTGCCAGCTCTTAATTAATAAAAATTCACACCATCCAATTCTTTTCCTGTTGGCAACATTTCTAGCACCTTTACCAGTTTGTCATGTGGCATGCTGTAATTAAGACCGTCTATTACTTCTAATGAAAGACTAGAATGAATTACAGAAATCACCCGTAGAGCTATATAATCCCCAGAAGAACAGAGATTACAGTGCAACAGACCAAAGAAACAATATTTTTTTTTTTACTCTTTTTCCTTTTTGGTTGGAGAAACATTTTTGAAGTGCAGAGACCACAGGATGGTCTGGTCATTGTAACAACCAGTCAGCATTTTGGAAGTACACTGGTGCTTAAACCATGAAATGCAAAAATAGTAATTGGCATTTAACATACACATATGTGCCTTAGCAGCATAATGTGTGCAGGAGGAGCTGTGGAGCAATATGGTTTGGTATCTCCATTAATATTGGTAAATGCATCATTCAAGACTGTGCCAGAATGGATTCTGTGTACTCTGCACATTTAGCAGACATGAAGGAGACTGACTCCTTTAGAAACATTTCAGAGGGATTTTTGTGTGTTGTCTAATAGGATTGTGGGTTTTTTCCACCCAGGCAACTAAACATTCTAATCAAGTGGGGCCAAATCCTTCTCTGTGCAAGATTTACTCAGGCGATAGTTAAGACTACTCAGGAAGGACAGTCATGCTTAGTGATTTTTCACTTTCTCAAATTTGGACCCACTTAGATTTTAAGCACTTCCCTTCTGCTTGGTAATCTAGTTTGGGCAGCTGCAGCAGCCAGTGTTTTGTCTTCTGTATTCAACCTCTTCATCCGACCACATACTTCATTTAATTTGCCAAATGCTCTCATTCAGGCAAGAAACTGGCCCCACAGAGAGGTACTTCTGCCATCTGCTTTAGACATTTAACTACAGTTTAGCACACCTACATTTAAAAGCCTAAGTTCCCCATTCAGTCAATGAGAAAGGCAGATGCTGGAGTCCAACTTGTGTAAAGTCTGAGATGATGAGAAAAAAATCCCATACAATAGTAAGTGTTAAGCATGTTCCAGAGTAATGCAGGGCAGTCCCTTCCTCTACAAAAGGGCACTGCTATTGTTGTCAGATCTTTTTTCTTTTTGAACATGTTATGACATGAAACAAGTGACTGACTGGGATCTTCTTGGAAGTCCTACATTCTCATGGTTTCTCCTGGTTCAAGTTTGGGCTAGACAATAACCTTAAAGCTGTTACTAATTTGAGATTTATTATTGAGCTGGAGCGATTTTAGAGGTAAATACCATACCTGCAGGCAGGCCGAGAAAAGTTTTAGGATACTGACCAATTAAGGAAAAGTGATATTTTTGGATAACAGGCAAAGTTCAAGGGCACAGCATATGACGCAGCTTATGACACAGGTGTAACCACGTGTTTGTGTAGAATATACAATTAGCATTGATGCAACAGAACAGACTTGAAGTGATAAATTTCAGTGCACCAGTTTGTGACCAACAGCTGCTATGCTCCAAGTATGAAGGGAGAACAAGTGCAACTTTGCTTCCTGGAAGCAGTTTAGATGGAGGAATTTCTACTTATAAGTAAATTCTTACAATGCCTGCAGCAAGCTTAGGGAGGTCCACTCCAGCATGTTTGCCTCAACATAGCTACGGAAAGAAATGTAAGCTTTTGACCTTATGTAGTACAAGTTAAACACAATCCTGCACAGTGCAGTGTGCACTGATCAGTAGCTTACTGATCAATGACACGTTTTTGCAGTACTGGTGAACTTAAGGTTTGGGATGAAGTAGGAAAAACAACAGTAACTCTGTTATGGGTGGAAGAACACACAGAGGCACTACAGTAAATTGCACAGTCTTCTAAAGCTTACTTAAATGGACTGGAAAATGCATATTACAAAGTATGATAGGTAATACTGAATTGGTTACCAATTGTATGATGTTTCTTGGCAAAGAATTTAAGACTGCTTTCAAACTGAAATTTCCCACACATTATTATCCTTTATTTCCAAGCAAAGTAAGGTACTGTACACCAAAGTTGGACATAGCCCCAAAGTTTTATGGGTTTTTTGCAGGGAAGGAAATGGTGTAAATAGCAACTGAAAAATAAGATTAATATTTATTAATAAATCCTTATTGTATTAGAATAGTATGAACTTTTATTATAAATACTATTTTAAAAGGTATACATCAGTAGTAGAGATTTCTCATAAACCACTTCCTTTTAACGTTTGCCTTTCAAAAAATATTAAGTTTTAAATATATTTTGATAGGATTCAAAAGGCATGCTAGTTAATGGCTGCAAAAATAGCTTTGAAAAGGATTTATATATGAAGTGTATGTAACAGACTTCAAAGCTGGATATTTAGAATAAACTTCAAATTATGTTTTAAGAGCAGGGAGATTACAAAGACAGGCTTAATGTAATACAGCATCACCGTGTCTCCAGCAGAGCAGAACTCCCCTCTGAAGGTCATACCTCCTGTCTTCTTTGTTGGTTGCCAGTAGTTGGGCACAGAACTTGCAACATATGCTTCAATGCTTAGGTTATTTTAAAGGAGTACAGCCAAAGCTGTCATACACTCTTTTATGAAGGGGACAGTTCTACACAGTGTTTCTTGGCAGCAACACCAGCTCAAAGATGTCCCAGTCTCACCTGCTTATTCCCATCCCCAAATGGCTCTCACCCTTATTTCTGCAGGAAGAAACATGGGCAGAAATGCTCTGTGAACCACATTCATTAACTGATATGGGGTGAGGAGAAATAGTTGTAAGTTTTTTCCTTTGGGTTCTTTTTTTTTAGAACCAGTTACTGGTTTAGTTTTCTACCATGCCTTTACAAACAACTGACCCAGCAGAAGCAAATGAGCAATTCACAGGCAGGGCACAAACTTCTTGAGCCAGCTACACCACTGAGAAAAAGGTATGAGGAACTGTGACCAGAGTGTCCCATGCAGAGAGCATAAGCCTATTATTTACACCTAGAGGCACCACTCTCTCAACATCAGTGTGATATCCATTTAAGCCAGCACAGCCTTTGGAAAAAAAAAGCAGTACCTGCAACTGTGGCTGCCCTTGGCCATTCATTTCTACACTTGTGTCACCTCCTCAGGAGTGCCACCACAGCCTTCAGTTTATGGCTGTGTGGTTAACTGGGGTGGCAACTGGCCTAGGGACACTTTTGCTGGGCTATTTTTCAGCCAGGTCAGATTGCCCATCTCCCTTGCTGCATGGCCACAGAGATGTCTGTGCCAGCATAGCAAGAGGTGCAGCCTGCTCTCCTTTTTAAGTTCTCCAAGCCCCCGGAAGAGCTACCTTAAACTCTTGCCAAGCTACAGCCTTGGGTGAAACAGTAAGGAACTGGGGTTTAGGCTTTGTCCTCCCAGTCCAGGGGGCTGGAATGTTACCACAGAGCAACTTATTTGCATTGAAAAACATACTTAAGAAGTCTCTGTCAAATGGAAATGGACACTCAAATATTGAGGTTTTACCATAAAAGAAGCACAACAAGGTGAACCACAGGCAGGGGGTATAATGTCAACCTTCCTTAAACATGTCATGTTAAAACTGCAGGGAGCTTGTCTCATTAGAACTGTGTATTATTTCACAGAAAAACAACAACAAAATTTTCTTCCTAAAGCATTTTTTTTTCTTGTTAACAAAAAAGATAAATGAAAACAAAAATATCAGTGGAGCTAGGCTTCATGTTGTTTTTAATTCCCTGTGACAGTAACCATATGCAAGTTTCCTACTGAGAAATCTTGTATGGTTTGTTTTAAAACTAGCAATATTATCATATAATAAACATTTTTCATAATGCATATTCATAAGGAGCAGAGTTAACGTTGCTAATGCAGCCTGCACGTTCACCTACTTGACTGTTTTCCATGCAACAGGAACATTATGAGTTGCTTTTTCTGTGTTTTGTTTCTACACAGTATTGTTACATTATTCATTTTTTCAAAGGAAGAAGGTATTACATATAATGCATCTTGCAAAACATTCACTAATAGCAGCAGATCTTCATAAGAATTGCATCTCCATTCATTGTGCTCCTATTAAAGTTAACTGTAATCTATTTATTATATCATTAAACTTAATATATTGTAAGATGAATTCTATTTATAGATGCAGTAATAGCTGTGCTAATCATTCAAGTTCACATTGAACAGGGCTCTGCTTCTGTCTGAGACACGGCAGCAGTTGCTTCAGAGACCAAAGTACATCCTTAAATTTCCCAAAGAGGTGACCTTGCACATGATATCCTTTGGTCAGCCTGGTGTCACCCTGCCCCACGGCAAAGCCTCTGCCCACCGCTGGCACCCACGCTTGCTCTGTGGAGGAACCTGGCACTGCACGTCCCATCCCAATTCCTCCCTCGGACCACTCTCCTCCCTGATGTCCTCACACCGAAGCCAAGGGCAGGGGCTGTCAGGCCAGCCACCCTGTGGACATGGGGTATTCAGTGTGGGGCAACAGAGAGACAGCAGTCCATGTCTTATTCTTTGGGCACTTACATAGTCCCTTTCTAAAACACCACCCCTGGACTCCATTTTTAGTAATTTTATCTTCTATTCCTATTATAGCTGCTTACAGATTCTGCATGTGACATAGTCCATAAAGTTAGAAAACCATGCACTTGAGACTGTTCTTCAATCCTACCGCAGGTCCACAAAGCACAAGCCCTTCTGCTGATCAACAGATGATGACCACAATACTGAAAAGAAACAGACAAAAAAAAAAAAAAACACACACAAAAAACCACACCCTAATAGAGATCAGTTCCTTTTTTCAATATTTCAACCACAGAGCTGAGTTTGTTTTATTTTGACAAAAATGTTTCCATATCAATGAAGCATGCATTTCTGTCTTTGAACACTAGTGGTCTAACTGTTTTCACTCAAACATAAGCAGGTCGGGAAATCACCTTTGTACAGAAAAATAAAAGTTTACGTGGACTTGGAAGACTTTCCAAAAATGTCTGTCCTTTGCACTGAATACCAATAGAGCACTGGTATCTACTGCCTGTTTTCAGTTAAGTTTTTGTTTTTATTTTCTTTGAAGATAGCTTAATTTTGATTGCCAAGAGAAGTTCTTATTTATCTGGCATAATCTATAGAAATCTATTTACAAAGCAGTTTGCCTCTCATTTGTGGTACATGAGAGTGGCAAGGGCTTAGTGGTGAGCCTTTAGGCTACAGACAGAATTCCTGGCATTATAGATTATACCAAAAGGATTTAGAAAGAATTTGAAGAAAAAACTATTAAAAACGTCAAATCTCTTTTCCCACCTGCATTACCTAAAGAGAATATAAAAGTTACAACTCCAAGCATTCAAAGGAGTTTGAAATGACAGATGTAAGATGCTTTTACTCCTAAAAAGCTGCTTACCAAGACAGCCCTGTGCATGGTATACACTAAATCAGACACACATTCTGTAGAAAAACCAGCATCTGAGGTTGTAATTTAAGATACATCATTACCCACCTGTGCACATGCATCAAGTTTGCAAAGGCAAACTTGGGAATGTTATAGGCATGGCATCCTGGCAGGATTTTATAATGTCAAGGGAATTTAACTTTTCCCCCCTCATCTGGGAACACTTTGTTTGGTGTGCCAGTGGCACAGAGCAGCCTGAGCCCCCAGGAGATGCCTCACCCCTGCAGGTCACCAACAGTGAGGAATCCGCAAGATGCCACCCTTGCTGCAACAGCACTAGAGGAAGATGAAACATCAGGGCAGGCAGCTGATGGCATTGAATCTTGGCTTTGGAGAGGAGTTTGTTCTGTCAAATGTGTATGGATCTGCTGGGTCCACTCCCATCTGTGTTTCTCCGTAATCATCATCCCCAAGGTCTTCCACGCCCCTGCCCTCTGCTCCCTCTATCAATCTCCTGGCCCAGCAATTCCCCATTAGTTTCCTCCCTCCTGCCCTCTCCACAGCAGCTCAGTCTAATGAGACTTATTGTCCCACCTTATTACACGTTTCCCTTTGCATCGTCTTCCATGTTTCCTCCTTCCCTGGAATTCAGAGGAAGCATTTTTCTATACCATGTCCAAGCAACAACAAGAGTGTGTCTGGATTGCAGGACATGGGGGATATTTGTTTTTCCCCCCGCCATGCTTGGCCAAATCTGCTGAGCAGGTGGAAGCAGCCACTACAGGGAAGACTGGGGAAGATGCAGCTCTGCCCATGTTGCCTTTGGCTACATTGTGCTTGGTGAGTCCAGGGAAAGGGTGCAGGTCAGTCTGGTCAGTGCCATGACCTGGTGGGACAGACATCTTACAGCCCAAAATGTCTCTGGTACATGGAAATGGTCATTTTTTGCTCAACATACACTCTGTGCTACTGGTAAGTGATGACCATAGTTATAAAGGGGATAATTGCACGTTATATCCGCTTGATTAAGGTTCCTTTTCTCACCACAACCCATGCCTACGGTAGACCACAGAGAAGGGGATTTACTCATCCTTCACAAACCTTCACGATTTATTGCCATGACAACTCTCCCCTCTCCAGAGGCCTGGGGGAGCCATGATGGGAGATAGTTTCTCCCCAGTACATTCTTCTGGCTGTGGGGGGGATCGATGCCAAACCTTTGCACAGCAGAAAGGAATGCCAGGCATGCCAGGGTCACACCAGATGCTTTTAAGTCTTGCTAACCCACTGTCATTAAGGTTATGCTGTGCAATTTCACATCAAAAGGGGATACAGGCACAGTGAGTGGGCCAGCAAACCAGCCCCATCTAGACTCTTTTCCCTGAACAGGTGCTTCCAGTCTAGAAATCATACAACATGCTTGCCTGCTTCCACAACAAATATGGCACCGCATTATTTAGGGTAGGTAGTCCCTCATCCAGATGAGAAAGATGAGAATTGCTTACTTAGGTAGGATTAGAGATAGATACCTCTAATACATTTGAGCCCAGAGCAGGTATTTATAACAGAGATCTCTCATAGAACATGAAAAGTATGAAATAAGGTGGCTTATCTCACAGTGTTTCAGAGGTATTTTCAAACATTGCTTCCTGTATGAAACGCAAGAACCACAGCATAAAGAGGAAAATGGCTATACGTGACCACTGTTGTGTCTAAATTTCCTTTGTGAAACCATTTTATTTAGTACATATTTATATTCCTTTTATCTAGCTATAATACCTATACCCGAATTAAAACATCACAAGTCAAAAAAGCCCATTTCTACCCTCAAGGAAAACTGCATATTGCAACCTTTACATAACTTCAGACACTACATATTTAACCATTTCTCCAAAATTTGTCAGTTTATCAGTTCAGTGTGATGCAACTGATGTACTCCCTAAACCAACCCATTCGCTGTGGGATAAATAGCAAGCCAGCTATCTAAATTCCTGGGTTTTGAAACTTACAATTTCTTTATTTATAGACAGGATGGAACAAATTAGAGATTTCAGAAATTTTTGGCTTGCTGTTCCATTCACTTGTAACCACAAAATTAGATGGCAACCATGGTTTTAAAGTCTATAATGTTATGGAGACTCTTAGTATTTCACAAATCAAAGCACTAAATGAAACGTCACCTGCCCATCTATTGTCACTGATTTACAAAAAAAAAATGAAACCAATTAAATACTACAAAGTAAAATGTCTAGCAACAGTTCAAGCACCAATATGATCGGCTGCATGGGGAAGCTTACTCTTTACATCTTAAACTACTTTAACTTTCTAGAAAGATGCAGAATACTACAAACTATTATTTGAAATTAGTACACAAGAAGAGGGCTTAAAGATGCTGCAATAAAGCCTGTGCAAATGTACATCCTAATTCCTATTCCTTCTCTTTTGCTGAAAGCAACTGCTAAAGCATGTTATTAGCTATAACATTGCTAAACTGATGCCAGCAACGTTCTGACAAATCTCTAGAGGATTTTTTTGCCCACTTTCTTTTTATTACCATATTCCATCTCTTAACATTCAATCGGTGCCAAACTGGTTTAGGTATGCCAATCTTTCTCACAGAAATAGAAAAAGAAATCCAGCTGTATGTCGTAGGCCTGCTGATGTGACGGGGAGAGACTGAATGGAAGTGGGAAAGGGAAGCGGGAAGGAGGACTACAAGAGCATCAGTCTGCAGTCTGGTATTTAGCAGAAGTCTGAGTTTTCTGACCAGAAAGCTGGCAAAAATTGCTATTTAACCTTCAACATGAGCTTCACACATCGTGGTCTCTTCCCTTTAGCATAATACCATACGCAGAACAAACTAGCGCCTTGAAAACTGTCTAGATCTGAATAATCCTCATTTTACTATCTACCTCCAACAAAACCTGCTACAAGCCACTGACCAGATCATTCGCTTATCAACTTAAATTTAAATATTTATGCAGTTATTTAAATACAGTCCCAGATGTTAGCCAAATTCTCCCTCAGGACAAGATTTGAAAATGTTCGCTTTTGTCCCTTGTAAAATCATAGACAATGTTTAGGAATATTTTATTCCAAAGAAAATTCTGGGAAGAACTAATTTGCTGCTTGTGTAAATATATTTCCTCATTAAAATTTGATAAAAACAGTCTTAATGGAATACTACAACCTCATTCATGTTTTTGAATAAAGTGATTTCAATTGGCAAGAACAAAGTTTAAATACACTTTTTCCCAGCTAACTGTTGACAGCTTTTTTGCAGCCTGCAGGGACAGGTATGACTCATGCCAATGCTGTTCTTTCAAAACTATTTTAAAATGCAGTTTTCTTCCACTGGCCTATTGTGCTTTAGAGTAACTGCAGACTGAAAGAGACTAAAATTAGAAGGCAGACCACTATCACCAGAGGGATTAGAAACTCCTAGGCTATGTTGATTCAAAAAGCTCAATTAGTTGACCAATATGAGGGACTCTTTTATGTTGGTTCCTACTAGATTTCTGGCAAACTTCATTCAAAGTCTCTCCTGGTTACAAATTATTTGAAATCCCTGTGTTTAGGAACAATGGGTGGTCTCCGGATTTGCATGGAACATTACACTGAGCAACCCTATTATTCTCTGGTACGCAAGACTAAAAAAATTTAGGTGTTCGCCCAGAGTAAACATACAAGAATGCTACCTGGTCACAACTAATCTGGCAAAAGTGGTGGTGGTTGTTATTTTGTTTTGTGTATTTTGGTTTTTTAAATCAAGAACTCCAGCAACAGTCTTTTTATGCGCCTTATGAAAAGTATGTTAATATTTACTGATTCTGATTAACATAAAGGAAATTCAGTTGAAAACTAATTTAAGAAGAAATCCAACAGGCTCAAGTTTATACGGAGCAATCAACCTGCCACAGAAAATACAGAAGAAGACATTAAGCTTCCCTGTAATTCAGAGCAGCATTTTAGGTACTACAGACTACGGGGTTAAAAGCTAAAACGATAAGATACATTCCAACTTAAGATAGGGATGTCAGTCTCCTGATCAGTACACTCATTCAGAGAGTCCTCTGAAATTCTCTTCCTTTTAGACAGACAGGCATCAAATCTGTGGCAAGATGTGTGGGCTACTTGAATAGTATCTTGTTAACCAGAAAATCTGCATACGCTTTGTGCTTCTTTATGCAAAATACTGAGGGAAAAAATGCTAAGTACTTGATTTTCCACATAAGAGAAGGAAGTTAAATGTCTCTCAGCAGGTAAGGACACAAAGCAGCAAGAACATTTACACTAGCTGGGATTCGTTCACTTTCCTGTTCATGATAACTAGTTACATTACTATATTACCTGCATCTAGTTTAAGAATGAATATTTTCTTCCTTTTACAGCAGTTAAAAAGGAAAAACCAGCTGGCCATTTTGTGTTGCACTCTGAAAAGAGCTAGAGAAACATGAACAGCGAGCTGGGTTACCTGTTCAGTACTACACACTAAATGTGAGAAAGAGAAAAGAGGAAGACTCAGTCAGAAAGTGCATTGATCTAAATCATGGGTCAACAGTTTCTAGATAGGGAAAATCCAATTCATTTCCCATTTCCAGGTTCCAGGGAACATCTGTTACAATCTAAAAGGTATCTGTTTTGAAGAGCTGTGATCCTAAAGCTGTTCTCTAAGCAGAGGCAGGGTACACCAAGGTTAAAGAGATGGCTGTACCAAAAGAAGTCTCAGAAGAAAAAAAAGAAGTGAGAAAAACAATCACAATTCCCCCTCCACCTACACAAAAAATATACTTTTTCTGTTGCAATAGGAATAGAATTCTTAACTTAAAAGTTTAGCAGGTGCCCAAGGAGGAGAATGAGGGTACCAGCCTGAGGAACAGTAGTAAAGGCTGTGAGAACAACCAGCAGGCTGAATCAAATCTCCTCTGTCTTTTGGAAGGTTATTTTCTTTATTTGTCAGTTTTTGTCTAGTTTTATATCTACCTGAATGTGCAGATAAGAAAGCAAAGTGTAATCAACTCCTGAGGAGGATTTGCACACAAGGATACAACCCAATGAGTGGTTCAAATATGATTAATCTTTTCTCCCTACTGAGGTACCATCAAACTTAGCACTTGATGAAACAGAACATGAGACTGGTCTCCAAACAAGACCTCACTGTGCAAATGGCCAGCTGATAGTGTCAAGTTTTGTGAGGGTAGTTTGAAATTAGATGGACAAATGCTGCTGCAGCATTGTCCAGCTGGGCCCCATCCCATATCTAGCTTATGCTTTGGTTTTGCCCATGAGTTGCAAACACAATGAAGCATCCAGTGCAGGAGACCCAGGAACTCAGCATAACAAAGACAAAACCACATAATCTCTAAACGCCATGAGGATTCCATAATTTCCATGCTTTCACTGAAAACTGTCTTTGATGTGTTCTCATTGCCAGTCAGTTGCTTCAGACGTTGATTACTCATTACATTGATTTCTCCACTTTTTTCAATTCACATAGATAACTATGCTATTGTTCTTTCACTGAAGGTTTTATCATTAACTTCTCTGAAACACGTCAGTATAAAATACCTTTAGTGGGATGAGGTTCTGGATGGAACTTCATTCTACTTCATCAACAGTGGCACCTGCTGTCTGTCTGCTTGTTAGGAATATTTTAGTCTTTAATGCAAGATCATCTATTATCTTAGGGTGCGTTCAAGATCCTACCACAAGCTTCATCAAAAAGCTCATGTAGACAATGTAACAGGCAAAAATAGATAGCCCAAGATCTGTTCAAATCTGTACATCTATCAATTCCGAGTGCCAAACATTAATTAGACATTAAGCAAACATTAGTAGTCACATGCATTATTTTTTTAAAATAACACGGAACAGACATACTGTACTCCTATAAAATTATAATAATGCAAACAATTCTGCAAATTTTTCAAAATATTTAAGGTAAGAACATGAAAAAGACTTTCCAAGAGGTAGTTCTTGGACAACTTTAAAGATGTAATTTGCTTCTCCTAAGTTTCAGTTATTTGAGATTCCCTACGACAAAGATGACATCATAGATCTGGAAGATTCTAACTTGTACCATGAATGTAATTGCTTTGTACTTAGTGTGAAAAACTTATCTAGAGATTCTGCCTTCTTTCATAGCAAAAGCTTAAATTATTTACTGGCCAAATACTCCCACTGAATTAGTTTTACACATGAACTGAATTCAAATTAACATTGAAATTACATCATGCTTATAAACATCCAGACTTCAATGATAAATTCCCTGCTACCACCTACCCACAGCCTGTAAAGTACCCAGTGTTTTCTGCTATGCAAGAACAAACCACTGAGGTAATTTACAGTTGCCCTTCTTAGTTTACCGAAAAGGACTTCTGAAATACACTTGTAGAGCCTTTTGTTCATCCCTACTAATCAAGCTACTTGACAAGAAGCTTTAACATTTCTGTAACTTGAAGCCCCAGGGTTGGGCACAGTGCTGAGTAGGGTCCTCACTCACCACACTACTGATTTGTCACACCTGGACACCACACATGTTTTGTACCACGTCCTCCCCCACATTTAGCTGTAGCAACGAAAGATGCTGCTGTCCCCACTGCAGAACCAAAGGAACTATCCATAGTGGTTTTAAAACCCACTGTAGGCCAAATTAGCTGGGTTAGCACAAATCACCCATTTAAAGCAGCTAAGCTTTTCTGGCTGATTGCCCCATGGCCAGTGTGGGAGCTCTCCTGGCTCCAGTAAGGCCATAACCACCACCAAAGGGGCAATAGCAACCAGCGAGCAGGTGATGAAGGCTTCCAGTGGCATGGATTTTAGCCAACTGAATGTCTGTCTACAACTTCCAGCATGTGATTTTTAATCAAAGTAGTGATACTCACACAAGCAGTCGTACAAGGGCACTTAGAGTGACAGAAAGGCTTACATCTGCTCTACACGCACCATGGATAGATGTTCACTCTGAACAACTTGGCCAGTTAAAGACGTTTCACCCCTGGGTATTCTGCCACCTTTTTGTAAGACATTACTGACCTTAGAGCTCTGCTACTTTTTCATCTCCTTCACGTAAAAGATTTTCCAGGTAGTTTAAATCACTTTTGATAGTCTTTTAAAGTTAACTAACTTTGCCTAAAGCAAATTAGAGCATTTACAGGATCCATTTGCCAGCAAAGCTGAAGGGAGGAAGCAATTTCTGGCAGAGCAGCAGTACTGGGAAAAGAGGGAGAAAGGAAGAGGGCGATTTGATGGCAGAGGTGTGCAAATAAACCTTCCAGCCAGCAAAGCTGGATACAGAAGGTGGCAGCTGCTCATCACTTCCGGTACTTTAGTGTAACTGCATTTTAAAAAAGATGTGCAAAAGCAAAGTACTAGAGTATAAGTTTGGGAGTGGAGGGGAACTGCCATTGGTGCAGCAGCTATCACAACAGGGTCTTACTTAAGCCACTTTTTTTTTTCTCCTGTACTGCAATACGCATCAAGAATTCTAATAAATCATATTTCATTTAAAGAACTTCAATGAGCTGCAGTTAGTGAATTTTGCACTGCACTCTCGCCAAACACAGAATGCATGCTTAAAATGTGAAAGCTAACCAGTAAGCAGCATTAAACTTGCAACTCAAAACACATTAAAAGCCCCACCTTGATCTTCAATTTTATCAATATCATTTTAAACACGAACACTAACTCACTCAAACCAAAAGTATTTGCACCATGTTTTCCACATGAATAGCTCACACTATATAGCAGCAATGATATCTGGCAGCTGAGCAGGATTGTTCTTGAAAATCTGTGTGCTTCGTAACTATTCTTGAAATTAAACTTTGAGCAAATGGCTAAGTGGGTAAGCATCATCTCAATTTCCTCTCTCCAGAACATAAAAACCTGGTCTACATTGTACAAACATTTGTCAGTAGGTCTGGAATCAGAGCTCATCTTCCAGCTTCCAGGCATTGGCTTTAGGAAACACAGGAGTTTGCTGCACTGCAGGACCGGCTTCCACAAATGCAGCATTACCCCCTTATCATCAGGAAAGCAACATTTGTTGGCAAAGGCAATATCTTTCACTACTCCAAGGAGTATGGTTGGGGCACAGGGAAGGGAGGAAAGCAAGAAGTTGGGCTGACAAGGTTTCAGGTATGCTCCTGAGACCACCTGGTCTGCTTTTAGGTAATGCATCTGAGACTTTCTGGTTCCCACCGAGCAGAAAGGGCAGTGTTAGTAATGCAATTTGTCTCCAATGGGAAAGAAAGGGGTGAAACAATGCGTTAAAAGATTATAACATGCCATTAAATCAATACCTTTATTGAATCTATGACTTTATTGTCCCAGGCTCAATGATTTGGAAAGCATTTTGTAGCTCTTCCCTGGAGGGTTAGGACCTAGAGGGTCAGAGACAGTGTGGGTACTCTGAGAAAGGTTAACCTACTGGTGTTTCCATCCTTCACCGGCTGTCAGAGCAACTCCATCTGTGCAAGGCGACTGTTTAGTCACCCCTGGGTGTCCCAAGGGGCTCAGAGCACTGCACAAAATGCACTGAATTCCAGGAGGAAGCCAGGAATTTGATGATCCTGTTACAAGGGCCATGCACTAGACCCATGCAGAGCTGTGCTAGCACATACCAATTACCTTGTATTTCAGACAGCAAATGATTAACATATATGTCTAAATGCAGAACCCTGTAATAAACAGAAGGAAAAAAATCACTATTGAAGTTCACTGTAAGTCTCCACCTAATTTCAAATTTAAATGTACAATAGGTCACATCTATTGAATTTAAGTTAAAGAACATGGACTTTGATCTTTCCTGGAAAGTTCTAGCACATATTTCAAAATATTTCTCATATTTTAAACATCTTAAGGAATTAATAAAAAGTTTATCAAAAGACAAAATGGTTAACAGACATTTTTAACATACAGAGGTGAATAAAATACTAAGAAAGAATTAATTATAAAGCCACTTATTGGCTAAAAAAGTGTTAATATTCAGTGTACATATTTATTATCAGTCATTAAAATTATCAGTGGTTCACCTAATGTTCTGTACTTAAAAAATATCACAATTATCACTCTTAGTTCTTATTTTTCAATATCTTCTCTGAATTGTTTAGTGCGTATCATGATGAAAACTGGTTGCTTTAAAACACTAAGTAACTGAAAGTATTTTATTATGAGAGAAGGTACAACACTATCTGTGGAAAAATTATCTGCCAAAATGGCTTTGGTTCTTTCCAGATACAAGCATTTCTTCAGCTCATCAGCGCTCCAGGAGGAAGGAATATGATGCTACAGAAGTGCTGTGTCTTGATGGTATTTGCCATGCTACTAACCCAGGTTTGCCTTGTCTTTTATCTTCAAAGAAAACTGAACTTTTCAGTATCATTATTTATCTTTTCAGACTATGGTCCTGATCTACATACTGGGTGCTAAATCAGAGTCAATGGAAAGCCCCACTTACTGGGGAAGATTTAGACTTGAAAGATGAAAGATTTTTGCATGTTCTGTATATCTCATATAAAATCTGCTAAGATTTAATGTTTTAATACTAAGAAACAAAATTAGGCATTCACAGAAATAAAATCAAAGTTGTCAAAACAACAAACAAACAAAACCACAAACACACACCAAAAAAAAAAAAAAAAAAAAAAGAAGAAAACACAAAAACCCCACCACACACACACAAAAACCCAAACAAAACTCCCCCAACACAACATAAACATTTAAAAAATATGGTATGCAAGGAAAAGCTTGCCACTGAAACTGGCAGAACTACGCTCATGCCTAAAGATTAACCTCAAAATATTCGTTATTCTATCGCTTGGACAGAATAACAATGACACTAACCGGAACACTGTTAGAAGAAAAGACTGAAGTGCATGTTGGCTCTGTTGCTAAAACAGTGGCATCAGAAATAATCACAGAAAGGTTTGGATTGGAAGTGACCTTTAAAGATCATGAGCCGGGACACTTTCCACTACACCAGGTTGCTCGAAGCCCCATCGAGCCTGTCCTTGAACACTTCCAGGGATGTGGCATCCACAGCTTCTCTGAGCAGCCTGTTTCAGTGTCTTACCACCCTCGTAAAAAAATTCTTCTTTATATCTTTTCTTCCTAATATCTAAAATCATTGTTTCAGACCATCCATCCCAAGAGGATGACCCTTCTGTTTGTGATGGTAGTTTCAAGAGACACTGACACAGTGCCTGCTTTGGATATCAACTTATTCTACTCAAGAAAAATGCACTGAGTATCTCTAGTAGTTCAGTTCGGCAGCATCTCAAGTGATGCATATACAATCATAGCCATTAACACCGAAAAGGTACTTCAAATATACTTTAATATCCAAAGTTACAAAAATAAACAAAAAAGGAATCAAAGTTGTTTTGTAAGCACCCTTTATATTTCAAGCCTAGCTGTACTTTTCCAGAACTTGTCCATACTCTTCACATCATTCTAGCACATGGAAACCTTTAAACACTAACAGTCTGAAAAAATACTGAATTTTATCTATATTCCTAAGTCTAAACTGTATTGAGGAGAAAAGTGATTCATTTTAAACAAAAATAATCTTAATTTATTGACATTTCTAGGATATTTCTTTAACTTAAAAGGATTAACATACTTCCCTTACAAGTAGTGCACGTACACAAGACAGAAAAAATAATCACATTTCAACCCGTGATCCTCCAGAGCAGATTGAAAAGATAAAGAAAGAGGAAGATTTATAGACAGCGCTACACTGCCCCTTCATGTCCACTACAGAAACAACACGACAGGCTGCAAGATGCAAAAGAATTCAGTGAAAATTAACATGGTATGTTAAACTGCAATTTTCTTAAATTTTTTATTTGGCAGCAACCCTCTCAATAAAACCTACAAACAAAGGAAGAGAATCACAATAAAATTAAACTTTTGCTTTAGTGGGAAAACATTTTTTTTTTTTAACTCAATATTTGTAGTCCTTTCTCTCTAAAAATGATAAATTTTCCACCTTGATTTTATGGTGGATTATAATTTAAGAACAAAACCAATCCACTTAATTGTAACTTTTTTTTTTTTTGGGGGGGGGAAAGGCAAACAACAGCAACACCAAAAACCAAACAAAACAAACAAACAAATCCACACCACAAGCCCCTCAACCAACAACTAAAATGGATACAGTTAGCTATGAGGGAAAGTTTTAAGAATGGAACAATAAACCTTCCATCACATCAACTCTTAATGGCATGAGAAATCATTTATGAATATCTAAGCTATTTCATATTTCTTATAAATTCCCTTAACTTTTTAAATAATACAATTTTTCCCCAAGCATCCTCTTTCTTCTGATTAAAAATTCAATTGATAATTTGTTTGTAATGTTATGTTAAATTTGTTGTTCTGATTGGTGTATGCAGTTTTGGTTCAGGTAGCAATTAAGTTCAGTTTCAGTCAAAAACTTCAGATGAGGTAAAAGGCGTCCCCTATTTCCACAAAGCACATACCACAGAGTAACATCAGCACATGCGCCAGGAAGACAAGTTCCCTCTATATATAAAAGCATTAAGGAAGACTTGTACCGGGTCAGAAATAATGCTTTTTAAAGACTCATCTAACAGTTTCTTGTTTTGTCACTGCTTTGTTGACTTAGCCTTCTCGTAAACACCACATTTTGAGAAGAGTAAATAAAGAAATAAATAGATTTGCATATATTTACATCTTGTGGCCAAGATATGAATGTCAAGTCATGGATCATTTCTAAAAATCTTGGTAGGATGACAATAAGTTTTCTGAGAAAACACAGTTAGGAAATTTCACAGAAAACAAGGCAGCTGGCATGTTCATTTGGTTTGCAAGCAGATAGCTAAAAACTACATGCACAGAGTACTTCCCAAGTATATGGCAGATACACACAAAAAAACCTTTACTATGGGAAAGGTGAACTTCATTCATAAATAATTCAATCTTCTAATGCATAAATCCTCATCCCTCCCCCACCTTTCTTCTCCTGTTTTTCACTACTAATGATATTACTTTTGGATAACCTTCTCCCTGGTTTAATCTCTGAGCCTTTTCAGAAGAAAGAACTTAAATCTAATAGAAAAGCAAGGAAATGTATTATAATTTATTTTCTAGTGTGAGTAAATCTGTATTTTCTATGTCTCAAATTCCGCAGAGCTCTTCAGTTTGAAGCTGAATACTAACCTTGAAAATATCAAGGTGCACTAGTCCAATCTTCATACTGTCCTTAAACTACATAAAAGACAACAAAATTTTGTGATTCTATTTTGAACAAAATAAGGTACCAACATCAGGTATTACTTTTTAATATATTCTACAGATGTGTGGAAAGATAAAAGTATAAAAATATTTTTTCTATTTCAATACCTGCAGCTTGCTTACACTTGAAAACAGCAACCAAAAAAATAAGAGGACAAAGGCGAAATATGGCCAAGTATGTTGTATTAATAAACACATTTCTACAGTACTAGTACAGTACTTGGAGGATTTCCCCATTATTATTAAATCCTCCTCAAGCCAGGACAGAGACTTGCAGATCTTCCTAACCTTTTCTATAATATGATAAATTGATGGAGAAGAGCTGCAAGACGTTAAAGCCCTTATTGAATATCACTGTGATCCAAATTTATATTTTTCATTATAAAACCAAAATGGGGTACACAGTGAGACTGCAAATAAAGTCATTATACTGTATAGAGGCAATACATTTTTTCTAAACTACAATGGCAACATTTTCAATTTTTAAAAATTTATGCTCAAAATATTTTACATGCTACAAACATTTATATAGTACATAAGCAGAGCCATAAGTGGAAAATGTGCCTTCGAAATCTCTTTTTCTTATAAAAATACCCTAAATCTATTCCATCCCTTACACTGCTATAGTAATTCTAAACAAATGGCACACCAGAGTTCTTTCCATGTGCACTTAATTAAATCCATGGGACATTTTAGACATCTTACAGTTCAAAAGAACATCACAAATGTCTTCCTGGGTCAAGCAAAAAAATCCATCTAGCTTAGCAGAGTCTAGTAACAAATTTATTTTCATCATAGATTAAACCCATGTCTATTAGACTACTCAAGTCACCTGCATACAATCACAACGTTTTAAAGGAAGAAAAGGAAAAATTAAGTCTGGATTATCAAAATAAAGAATTAAGGATGGGTCATCAACAGTTACGAAAAAGGGTGCAAAATAGTTCTCTGAATGATGTATTTTGGAAATTTATTCACTGAGAGGCTTCAAACCAGTACAACTTGCTTTCTTCACAATACTGCTAAAAATAACAGGATGATCTACCATTTTTTGAACTCACAGCCCCCTGCTCCCCTCTCTAACTAACTGTTGCAAGAAATAGCTTCTAATTTAAAAAGATGATAAATAACAGCACACTAGGTATAGCAAAAACCCATTTTCCATAACCATAAAGATAACATCCAAAGGATTCTTTTCTAACAATGGGTAAACAAAATTCAAGCCTTCTCTTCCAACTATATGCAAGTAGAAACAAGGGGACTTAAAAGATAAGAAAGTTGGTTTATTATAAAACTTGAAAAAAATTGCTATTACAGTTATTTCAGCTACAATATCAGCACCAACACGTATTTTATTTTCTCCTCTGCCTAGTCTGATGATTTTTTAACATAAGTGTCAATCAACATACTATATGGGATCTTTCCCTTAAATGTGCATTCTGAGCTTTGAAGTAAAGCTGGCACCTCCCCTTCAGGGTTTTATTCTCTATGTAAGAGGTTGCTACTTAAAATGTCAGCATCAAGTTAACTGAAAGACTTTTGATTAAGAACAGGGAGTTGCATTTCTATCATACTGGTGGCACCTAGAGGTCAGATCACTGTAACTACAACCAATCTAGTTTTGACTCTGCAAGCAAGACAAAGTAAGATTAAAAAAGGACCTATGGCATAGTTAGACTGTCCAACACTCAGTGTTGCCTTCTTTTTATGAAATGAATGGATTCTCAAACAAGTAATGATATATTCTTTCTCAAAAATATATTCTTTTACAAGAGACTTCACTGTATAATCTACAGTGTCGCTTTTTAAAATTATGTAAAGTTCTTGTCAAGTGGGACTGCTACCTGGGAGTAATAAACATACTTCAGTAACTTCTACTGCTACAAAAAATTTATTTTTTGCTGACATGCATACACAGAAACAGCCACATTTTTAGCAATACCGATCCAGCTGTGTGGTACTATAGAACAGAAAAATGAGTGGCTGTCTTTCATCAGTCTCATTTTCTGTGTATCTCATGTCATTTGTAGGCAACAAAGCAATGCTGTATCTACAATACAAGCCTGGGATTGGTGTGTCAGTGCCTGGATTTCTCCACCCTGTGATTAACATTGCTAAACCATCTGAATTTGAAGCACCCACCAGGGAAGCAAAAAATGCCATGTCTCTTCAAGCAACCACTGCAGAAGAACTAAATAACTGCTAAGACCAAACAAAATGCAGCTGAAGTTACATCTGTAGATAAACTGAATCTCTCAGAACTTTCATTTAGAGTAATCTACCAAATGCTCCTAACCACTTCTAATTTTGCTTTTAGGTAAGAATCAGATTTACTTTTCTGAAAATAAACACAGCTGTAAGTCAGAGCTCAAACATGCTCATTCATAAATGAAGAAAACACATTTAACACTTTAAATGCAGTGGTTATTTTTCAACACCTAATGCACTTTGTTTACAAAGCAGTACCCTCAAATTCTCTTTTCAGAGAGTTTCTATGCAGCAGTTATTTCATCCTCCTGCCTACATCTTCTGTTACTTTTGTATAGAAAAACAGCCTCTCTCAATCTTGATTCAATGAATACGAACTATTTGGACCCAATGAGGTGAACACATTTTCAGAGGCAAAGTTACACTTTCAGAAAAAAAATCATATATTCCAGACAATTTTTTCCCCATTCCAAATTAAAAATACATGTATTTATAACAGACTTAATAGGTTTATTTCAATTACCTCAAGTTCCATCTATATATTGAAACATTTTTATACTTGGTAAAGAAATATATACAATTCTACTTAAAACAGGATAGCAAAATCTGAGGAAGATTTCAGTTTGAGACCATTTATTAACAAGCAAGCTACACTGACGCAACAACTGAATTTTACATCTACAAAACCAAATGCATATTCCTAAAGCCTCACTAGTATGGAAACTTGACAGAAGACAACAGCAGAAAGGATCACAAGATTTTCACGAGGTCTCCCCTCTCAGGAGAAATGATACTATTCCCAACAGAATTAGGACAGCATGGAGTTGTCTTATCTGCCTCTGGCTTTGTATTAGATGCCTTCTAGACCAGGGAATAGTCAGAAAACCATGAGTGTTCAGTTCTTGAAACCTCTCTTCTGTATCATCTCAGAGATCTCCAACTTGTAACTTGTTGCAACCTGAGATGCAACCAGGGTTCATTGCCAGTATTTTTTCCATTTTGGTTTAACAGGAAACAAACCACTCCTGCTTGCCCAAGTCAAACAGGAAAGACAGGGATTCTGAGCAGCAGGTGTTTGCATGTCTAGAGACTATGACAGCAGGCATCCCTGCAGAGAAAGAAACAAGGAAAGGCAGGGCATAATGCAAGATTACCTTAGTTGCCAGATTTGTCTATAAAGCTACTGCTTACTATGATATCTTGGTTCTTGTCTCTTCTCTCATCTGTATAGAATAGAAATTGTGTGCTGAAGTAAGTTGGGAGAATTCATTTCATTACTGTTTTTAAGGGGCAAGGGGAGAAGGACTGGAGAAAGAAACAAACTAAGTTTCCTTATTTATCACACATTAAAAGACAATATTCAATTCCTCCCATTGAATATTTCTCCTACTGAAAACTGAGCACTTGTTTTTATTGAACATATCTGCTTAAAGCTAGATTATAAGATAATATGAAGAGAAAGTAAAATGGAAAGGGAGGAACTTAAGGTTTGTTCTGCTAGATGACAGTAGTAAATATGCTAATTTTTCTATTTATGAAAACCCATAATGAAGATACACTCAGAACAGTCCAGATAAAGCCTTCCTGTTTGATACGGTTTTTGATACATCTATGATAGATATATAAAACCAAGGGCAGAGTCTCATGAAGTAACACTGTTGCTGATTATTAGCAAAAAGCTAGAAGGGAATCTTAAAACTCTCACTGAACTAACAGCTCTGAAAACACAGAAAACAGCATCTATATCTGTGTATGTATTCTAAGGACCATTATTAAGTAGTATTAGATAACGAGATGCTACAACTCCCCAGTTCTGAGTGGAATAAGAAAGGAAGTAATTACCTACTAGCTTTAATATTGCATGCTACAGAATGAAAATTATATATTGTATTTTAAAAATAGACCATCAAGTTCACAAGCACTGTCAAAGAATTCAGAAGTTCGGAAAGGTTTTTTGCATATTTATAAGCAGCAACTGACATTCTTTTGGAAATACAAAGATGGTTGCATATATTAGGTTTTAAATAGGGCAGCAGCTTTGTGATCTGTGCCATTACATGCTTTGGAGTGCCATACTCAATGTCTGGCACTCTAATTCTTCAAAGACAACATACATTTGTATGTCCTCTCTACTGGAATGCATACTGGTTTTCTGTTAGAGAGAAAACTTTAACTCAGCATTATCAATAAGCTTTTAAAGATTAGAATAAAGTAGTTGGACAATACTCTCTTAAGAGACATACAAAAGAAAGGGAGCCACATTTGGGGAAAAAAAGACCATTTATTCAATTGCTTTCATTTTGTTGGCTACTTAGCAGCAGTAATTATTTTTCCCCTTAATTTCAGTATTTGTTTTAGAAAATTAAATTGGAAACATCTGTAAAGGAATACAGGATCTTCAAAGTCACAATGTCTAAATTTAATTCACTTTCTCCATCTCCTCCTTCCTCTTTTCTCCCAAATTTGGCTCCTAGTAAGCTTAAAAAAAAAAAAGGAAAAAAGCAATACTTAAGACTTTCAAAAGTTCAGCCTCAAGACTCCACAGAATATTCATCCGCCGTATGTCCATATACCATCAAAACATGAACTACTCCTCAAAACTCTGTAAAGAAGTTTAAACTCCTAGTAAAGACAGATCGAACCTTCAAACTTGTGCTACATTACAGGAATATAGAAAAAACAGATAAAGAACAAAGGGTGTTTCCTATGTCACCTCACAGCAAGGAACTTCTTGCATGAAAATACACAAATAGGTGTCCTGACTTCATGGTTCTGAAGACTAAGTAAAAAGGTAGAACAACTCTAAGATACAGGCAATCTGAAACTAAAATTAGAGAAACAGTGGAAAATAGTTTACATGACATTTAAAACTACTACTGAGTATGCTACTTTATTTTTCAATAATTCTGTCTTATGTTTCTCCTTACTGACATTTGACTTGTGCCATCACAAATACCTTTGCAAAAGGAATCCTATATATCCTTCTTCCAAATACATAAATACGCAAATACTGTACATTATGTACACAGTCACTCACTAAATTATGTAATAAAAATTTACACATTTTGGTGTTTATATCAAGAAGACTACAGTTCTCTCTTCATAGAGAATGCAGTTCAATTTAAAGTTTTTGCTCACTAACATTGTTCATGCCTAAGTAGTGCAAATCTGAATTACAAATCTTAAATCCACCATCAAAATATGAGGCCTTAGGACTAATTACTAAATGTCTCAATTTTTATATCAATATGCATACACGAAAGACAGACAACACTAAGAGCAAATAAACACAGATGTCTCTTGAAAGATTAGTTTTATTAGGTTTGCAGTACCTATTATAACTGGGTAACAATGTCTGAATAACCTCAGGGGACAAAAATTGTCTACTGAAGCCCAAAGAACATGCTGAAAATTTTCAGCAATTATGAACTTATACAGCCTATGTGTCCAGTCCAAGGAACTGCCAATGCTATCTGCTTTAATAAATTAGGTCCCCCAAGTCCAAAAGACACTGTATGTTAGTAGAGAGAGGGGCAAATTATGGTTTTTAACATTCCTGCACTCCGGTGACCAGTGTGAATTTTTATTGCAGGTTTCCCCTGTATCAAGAAGAAAGAGAGAAGTGAGGGGGTCAGGCATGAAGGTTTCCACAACTGCCTATCCTCACTGCCATATTTTCAGGAATAAATTAATTCTCTAAGGATATCTTAGATGTCTTCAAGCATCAACTAATACTTTCTCCACACACCAGAAAGAATAGGCCACTTCTGATACTTTTGTTGATTTGGGAAGAGCTTCTAAGACTTGACCTGCTAAACATGGCCACAAACAGACAAATATGCAGCATTTCTGGATACCTAAAACATTCATTTGTGTGCACGAATTAAAATGGGCCAGCACTTCAGAACAGGAAACTACTTACTCTTGACCCTCTCACAAGTTTGGATGCCTTCCCAGAAATCTCAAGACCGGCACAGGGCTTAGTACTGTGCTTGCAAGACAGCTGCATTCATTTTATGTAAGGCATTAAAATGAGGAGACATCTGGATGCAACCCTTGATGGGAACACACAGGACAAACCAAGGAAGACAGGTTGAACAGATGTAAGAAACTGAGGCGATGCCAGGTCCAGAAAGTGCTCCACATTAATCAGATGCTCCAAAGCAAGTTCCCTCAGCGAGGCAGCGCAGTCCAGAGGCCCTTTGGGAAAGCTGACTTCAGTTCTGCCGACAGACCTCATGGAAAGCCATGATCACTCACACAGCTTGGCGCTGGGCAGCTCAAGCTGCCTCCTCTGCTGCTTCTGGGAGGGAATAGCTACAACGCACTGAAGTTTCCCCCAGGATGGTCAGCTCTTCATGCAGTACGGAAACAGAAGCAGACAAACTGAAAGAAATTTACAGCAAACTAATTTGACAATTAAATGGAATAATTCCCTTAACATTTTAACAAACTTTCCCTTACCCCATGGCAGGGGGAGGGAAAGTGTGTCTTAAAAAATATCAACAGATCAACTCTAAAATGAACCTACTTTTGCAATTTTAATCCACATTAATATTACATATTAGGCAATGACCAAAATAGCTGCTGTTATTATTCTAATTCATTTTCTTTCTGAAGTGAAGAAATACTTCTATGGACACATGTTCTTAATAAATCTAGAAATTAATTTCAGCCCTCACATGAATTGCTATCAGCGTCAAATTTTTATAGTGTAAAGCGACCTCAACACATAATGATATTTCAAACATGATGAGGAAGCTAAGAATTCATATCAGAAGTAATATTACACCATTAGATAAATCCGTCTGAAATAGCACAGACACCACAGATCCTGTCATAGGCTAAAGCTATGATGTAGTCCCACTTTAATTTGTACAATTAGTTTTTTGCCATGTGCAGCGTCTGTTAGATAATCTTACTTATTTCTTGCATGAGTACGAATGGAAACTGCAAATAAGAGACAAGTTCACATGTCTAATATGTGAAATAAACAGAAGATTATTGTTGTTTAAAACAGACACATTCCTCCCCCCCAAAAAAGGATGAGTAAATATCTATTCTGGACATTATTCAAGACAAAAGAATTGGCAGCAACTATAAGAGCTTATTATCTGCCTAGAGATAAAGGTGAGACGTGAAAACTGATTGACATGTAATATTTTAATACTTAATTTATTATACTTAAACCTAAATGCATGCTAATACATGCTGTAGCAGCTGTATTTTTTTTTCAACCTGATAGCTTATCTGGTTCAATTAGGAAATATTGGACTAGCCAGCTACAAATAATTCTTCATTTCATTACAGGACGTGTGTGGGCAGGAAAGGCTTCCCAGAACTGCATGCGGCATAAGTGGAGAGGCAAAGGACAGGAACATTGTGGGTGTAAAAAGGCAGGAAAGAAAAGAGATATGCTAAAGAAAAGCTATGTGGACAGAACAGGCAGTAGACTGTAGAGGACTTGTTTAATAGCTTGTTATCTAGACAGGACTGGAGAAGGAGAGACAAAAGAGGAGAAGACTGCAAGGCCATGAAGAAATTAGTGGTAAGAATTTAGTCTGAAATCTCACTGACAACGAACAACAGCAGAAATGCAAGTCGGAATGTAGTAGTGTGGCAAAGATGTTAAAATTGCAAACATTCTTGCCAGCTGCTGCTGTTATCATGAGAAGTAATCTTGTGTTAGGTTTATTAATAGCAGCATGCTTTGGAAGACACTGCCATTTGTACTTATAGAACACCATCATGCAGATTCACTTTGAGCAACAAAATCTGAACTGTTTAAGTATAGCAGTCAGTCTATCTAAATACAGGGTAAGCAGGAAAAAAAAAAGGCTAAAAACATACCAAAAAAACCTTTGCAGCACCTCCACTGCTTTCTAGCAGCAAACACATGATGTTTCTGTTCCTATTTTGCCTTCTGTATTTCATCTCTAAAAGCAGTAAGCTCTCTGTGCAGGGAGAATTCTGTATACAGCTTTTAGGACAATATCATTATAATATCAATAGTAATACTGCTAAATAAAAGTACACTTTTAAAACCCACATCTGTATATATAAATGAGGGCGTATAAATCATGAGGAAACTTCCCATATAATACGATGTAAGACCAGTAAATCACAACCAGTTACCTTCATTATACATTACACACATTATAAAACTGAAGTATATGCTGACTACAGAAACTGGAGTCAAATGCAATTTTAGAAATTCCACAGGAAGGTACACATTAACATATCTGGTCTCAAATTTGCACGTATTTACATATTACAAATTCCTAAAATAGTTCTTTTACCAATTTGAGTCTTCTACATACAACTTGCTTCTTTTTAACAAGTTACAAATAAAATTCTATCTACTACCTTGTATATGCAAAGCAATGCAGCATGTACAAGATTAATAAACTACCTGAAATAATGAACCACCTGAAACAGAGAAGCAGCATATTTTTCTAATTACAACAAAAAACATTTGCTGTCTTTGCCACATTATCGTACTATTTCCTGTGAAACAAAAACATCTCCATAGTTCACAAAGAAGTTTAACAAATTAGCATTTAGCTAGTGTTTTGAGTTCCTTTGATGGTAAGTATAAAATAAGTTGGGTTAAGGAAGTATTGCTAAATTCAGATAATCTGTAAGGGAAGTACATGTATAGAAGAATATATTTAGACTTCTAGTATCATTTATGTATTTTAAATAATTCTTCTCTCCTCCCTTTATCAATCAATTACGGGTCATCAGATCTTTCGTGGTCTTGCTACACATTAGCATATGATGTACAAAACAGATGAAAAACACCGCACATACAAATCTTACAATGACTTGCTTACTACTGCAAAATGTTATGATAAGAATGAAGTTATTAAAAACAGATTTACTATATCACCTTCTTGCACAGGGTCAGCATTTTCATATGACATACATAACTAGCACTTCTCTTTCACAAAGATGTATATTTATAGCATATTAAAAATGTAGTACAGTTTGTAATTATCAGCTGAATTTTTAAGAAAAATCATTACCCTGCTTCATGGATTATATAATTCATAGTTAAAATCATGTGTATTTGAGAGAATTTTTTCTGAAATGTGATTAAGCTGCATATGACTACACAAATGATCTCCAACCATCTCAATCCTCTTACCAAGAAGCCTCACAATCAAACTAGTTACTCAAAAAGTATTTCAAGGAACACAACAAATCAAGAGTAGACATTTCCTTGACTAAAAATGAAGTCATGTCAACTCCAGTGTTGTTTTCTTGCCTTTTCAAATAACTGAGTAACATTATAAAATACTTGCCTCTTGTCCCCGTGCAAAACTATATTATCAAAAAATGTTATCATGAAACAAAGATAAATAAGTGTACTAGTAGATGGAAAGAGGACAAAGAAGAGAGGAAATAGAGGCTCACTTTTAACAGAGGATGAATATCAATGAAAAGGTGTGGGGAGAAAGCTGCATTAACAGTCCAAAGCTAGGAGAAGGGAGAGTGAGATAGTTTGCACCAGTTTGGAAGAAAAACACAAGTTGAGCAGTGAAACCAGGAATGAGTTCAGATTTCCACCCTGAGGAGTGGATCTATTTCAAATGGTAAAAGCATCATTTTGTGAGAGCAACAGTTCAGCACATAAGGAAAACCAATCAAACAGCTGTGATAAGTGTCAGAGATCAGAGAGCAAGATGCTAATGCTACAATCCTGCTTAGGTATCATTCCAGTTCAGTTCAGCTTCCAGTCATTATCTGGGAAATGCCAGAACAAAGATTGCCAGTTAAAATTCATTTACCCTCTTTGTGTATTTGTATTATGAGATAGTTATGTCACCACAGAGCATTTTTTTCCTCACAAAGGATCTTTTCCCCCACCTGAAAAAGATCTGTTCAGGAAATTAAAATAGCTTTATTTGTTGTAGAAAGAAAAAGTGTTTACTTAGTGATACAACAGACTGCAAAAAGAAGAAAAAAGGAGATTCACAGTTAAGCCAATTAGGTTTCAAAGCAATAAATGAAGTATTTAATTACACATTTCATGAATTCCTCTCTGGCATGATCAATCAGCAAAGAGGCAGCTGGGTCAGTTTATGGCATCACTCTGTCTCCCATTCCCTCTTTTCTTCTGCTGGATTCTATAGCCTCCACAGCTTGAGATGATAAAACTGACAGACTTTAAGCAGGTAAAGAGCTTTCACAAAGTCAATCCAGCATGTTTGAATAGCTCAATGTGAATAACAATAAAGGTTTCTAAAGACATCTAAACAATCAGGCACAAAGGAGTAAAATTGCCCAGGCAACCTTCCTTCTGACACCTCCTGAAAGGAAGTGACTGACTGCAGAACCCTCCTAAAAGGCTTTTAGCATCTGCACCCGGCGCATCGGTCTGTAAGAGACAGCACCACTCCTTGTACGAGAAATGGAAGTTTTAAATGCATCAAAGCCACAAAGAAAAACATTTTAGCTAGCGTTAAATATAAATGAGTTTCCGACTGCTGCTTTTATTTTGGCCAGAAATAAGTAACACAATTTAAATATAAAAGTGTTTCTCAAGAGTCAATATGGTGACAAAGGATCACTGATTATTCTGAAAAAGCAGACTCTGGGAGTGCTATATGACATGTTGCAGAAGTTTTGGTGAAAAGAACCATCAACTCTCTCCCCACCAAAAAACCCAAGCAAAGTTGTCGGAAGTTTGTCTGGAGTTGTCCAAGTATTTTTGACCCAGTATAGCAGGTTGGACTAGCTATGCACAGTTTAGCTAGCAATTTTCTTTTTTTCAGGGGACACAGGGAACAGCTGTTTGAACAAACTCAGATCTTCCTCCTACAAATGCTATCTTAAGCCCAGAGCTTCTATAACACCCCAGAGAAGGGGAGGGGTAGATGAGCATACTTCTGCCTGTATCTAGTTCTACAGAGTCATAAACATTGGCTACACCTGACTGCATCCATGGTTTTGAGGTTAAAAAACAAGATGGATTGTGGTATGACTTGACTAACCTCTTGCAAGCATAGCTTGGGAGACCACAGGGCTCTTCAGCTGAGTCAGGCTGAACCAACCCACCTGGAAGCTGACCAGATAACTGGTGATTTGTCCACTACTTCTGTAGCTCCTATTTGATTACCTCTCAAGTACAGCACAGTTTGAAAGCAAAATGAAAGAGATAATTGCAGAAAGAAGGAAGGAAAAAAAAAAAAAAGGTGAAGAGAATTTTTAGACTGCCTCTGTACCACATTGAGAAAATAAGTAACATTGCTTTTCTTCAAGGCTATCACCTCATGCAGGAAAAAGTTTTATTCCCCTCTTGGAGGAGATTAAAGCCATGGGAAAAGCAGATGCAGAGTGGAGAGAGAGGAAAAAGTTCATTATTCAAGATTATTTATCTTCTAAAAGGAGTTACCCTCTAGGCAGTGTTACACAAGACTTCTCAGTATTCCTGTCTTTCCACTCAAAATCCTTATGTTTCTTTGCAAAGATCTTCCAAAACTGAAACTCTAAAAATAATAAAAGCAAGAAAACAAACACTATAGGTTGTAAGTTGAACAATGAAAAGTAAAATCTCTGGAAGGGTGGCTTTATTGTGAATATTTGGATATCCAGAGCAATGGACACACTCCTTTATGAGAAACAAGCAGAGTGGACAAGAACAAGCTCCCTTCCATGTAGGTATCAACTGACTAGCCCATAATCTGCACATTCAGGTGACAAATTCTAACACAAACACGGAAATTTGAAGAAAAGGCTAAACCAGCTTAGGAATGAAGTTGTATCTGACAGCCACTCAAAGAGGCATCTTAACACCACTAACCATTATTCAAGTTCCTTGCCCCAAAGCCCAGAACCTAAAGGTCTCCTGTAAAACAAGCAGGCATGTGGGAGTGCTCTGATTTGTCCTGTGACAGACTCTTAAGACCCCCCTAAGTTTTAAATTTAAAAATTATACACATATACATGTATATGCATGCACACATGTACATTTCCACACTTTTTTCTTTATGCTCTTCTGACCCAATGGTAAAAAAATTCTGAGGTAAAAAGAGAATTTTTTTCTTTTTTTGTGTTTAAGTTGTTTTTCATGTTACTCAGCACCTGATCTAAAGTCAGCTGAAATACAAGGAAGTATAAAATGAGAGGATATATCATCTCAGAGAAAGCTAAATATTTTTTTTTTTGTCCATTAAGTAACTTCTTACTGTCATCCATGAAATAGCGTGCCATACTCAAGCAATAAATATGATATGTTACAGAAAATTTCAGGACTACATCTCCCTGAAAAACTGAACAGACGGACTACTTGGTTAAACCGCTGGTGCAAGCATTTACACAGATTGGACTGACAACAAAAAGGGTGTTTTGGTTGTTTTAACCCAGAAATGAAGGGATAAAGAAACAAGTCCAAATAAGTGAAGTTGTTCATGCTACAACACATTAGTATTTCAAATGAATTATTAGCATACCAGTCAACCAGAGGAAGCAAAAGGAATGGAGTCTCTTTCCAAGTGCTCCACTTAAATAACAAATGGACCAGGGCACATGTCACACGTAAAAACAGTGGATACTCATATATACAAAAAACACAGGCTAGTATATAAATCAATACTTAAATGCTTTATTCCATGTTCATCTAAGACACAAGTACATCCTACAGGGGGAAGCATTTCACTGATGAACTAAGCTGATGAATTGCCAAAATTTGTTTGGATACATTTTAGGGGTGAAACATACACATATATAACAAAACTATTAACAGAATCTTCGGTGTTTCTGAGAGTATGGGCACTAAAAATTGATACATTTCTTGCTTTGACTTTTTTAGTTGGAATGCCACAGGGTTCACACAGAAACCCCTGCTTTATAAAAATTCAGTGCTACTCTAAAGCATTTGAAATGAAAGAATGCCGGAAGTGTGTAAGTCACTTTCACAAATTCTCCAGCTTATTAGCACTTCTTAAAAACATATATTCAATGTGACTAAACTGTTATACAGCAGCCTCTAAGAGCAACAAGTACTGGAATTTTCAGGAAAAAACAGAAAACTAATGACGGAAAAATTCTATTTTTAAGGTACAGCTTTTGAAATCATTAAGAATTGGAACAGTTCAGAATGAAAAACATTTCTACTGTTAGTAGTTTAAAAGCAATCTAAGGGAAAAATCACATAGTTAGTTAAGAGACCAATTTTCTGTCAACTGCAAGTATTTACCGTGGCAAACAAAATACAGCATTTGATGGTGGAACATTTGTGACATGCGTGACTATCTCGTATGTTCAATGATCAGCTGCAGTTACACTGCACAGAAGAGCTAAATGACACCCGATACTTCAAGTGTGCACTACTGGAAGGGTATTCAGTGCTGCTTCACATTATACTGCAAAATCTACTTCAGTGCCTACAAATGACATGTTAACAGCTAAAGAGGACCACGGCTATGTTTATGTTTGACAACACTGCATCAATGTTTTCAGTGACAGCTTTGAGGTAATACGTATGTTCATTGTGTAAGCACAGCACTTTTAGAGCTATGCACTGAAGTTATCCTCAAGTGCTACACAAAGAATGCTAAGTAATACTATTTATAACTGGGTACGGATCAGTAGTATTGCAGACAAGTGTTTTAACTACATGAGCAAGCTGACAAAATGCATAAGGGCAAACCGTTAAATCCTGTGACCATTTATAGTGCACTTCCTGATAGAAGCCCCAGCATAACTAATGTAGAGGATGCAGAAGCCATGAATTGTCAGCTCTCAGAAAGGAAGCACTTTTACTCCCAAGGATCATAGTGCACATTTTGAAGACGTTTTTTTTACTTTGAGGTACAATTAAGGAGGGGAAGAAATGAGTTCGAACAAGGAGAAGGTCAATAATCTTTAAGTCAGGTCTGTGTCTGAATGGCTGAATCATGCACTTGCCAGAAAAAGTTGGTATTGACATTTTATCAACTTAAAAGCCTAGGAGTAACCTGTAACTTATGTTCTAAAGCACATCAAGTTTAGGTCTGAACATTAAATGCTAAATAATTCTATGCGTTACTTAGATTTATTTTATTTTAATTCTACTTTTCATATAAGTGTTGCAGACTTTGTGTCAGAACTCATTTTACATGAAAATTATTTTTTGTTCTTGCTATGTTAAATAAAATGATAAATCTATGTAGCAAAAGTACTGATTCTTTCATCTCTTGTTATCCAAAATCAGGTGTGTTTTTTTTTGTTTTAAATATGCAGAAATGAAAATGCAGATGTCACACGTACCCTACGTGTGTTTGCATGGACGGAACCCAATATGGTAATGGTTGGGAGCTACACGCAGGCTCTGAGTGCTGCAAGGCATGAGACTAAAGGCAGAGCTCTCATCTTCTCCACTATCAGCAGCCATCACACTGAGAATTACTAGTTTCAGAAGATAAAACTGGTAAAACATACATTTACAGCATTTCATAATTTCCTCCTTCTTCCTAATGCCAAAAGTAAAGTAGATGCTGAACAGCTTCTTAAACCTTCCTAGACCTAAAATCTCTATGTCATTAAACTGCTTGAACATGGTATAGGACAGGACAGCTGAGATCAGTCATGGTTGTTTTGGAACAAATCAAAGTATTCAGAGAACTGCTTTAGATCTTTCATATTTGTGATAAGTTAATGTGTGACCACACTTCTCATTACAGAAAATAGATGCATAAAACATCAACAGTAAAGTTTCAATAGTATAACATATTAATATAGTCACAAAAAGACTTGTGAAATATATCTACTAAACTTATCTTCTATGCTGTATACTATAGGTTTTATCCAAGACAAAAGAACTGAAACTATCAATATCCCAAATGCTCATTTTTAAGTAAACAGTTCTCAAATCATTTTAAAAAAATTTGAAAGCACATCTACTAAAATATAGAGGGTTATTTTATCACTTTCAACCTTATGAACTGTTCCTATTCAATGTTCAAAAATATATATAATATCTAATTTCAGAAGAAAAAGTAATTTTCTGAAATGCACATAATCCAACATTAAGCAGTCATGTGTATGATATATGTATTCTAATTTTTGCATTTCTGCAGGTGGATATTATGTTGCTAGTTTTCAACACATGTAACATACTTTTTACATATAAGAAACATATTCAGACATTCAAAGCAACACAGTAAAAAGAAATCAAGCTTTCAAGGGTGATCTTGTCAAATTTAAATTTTATTCATGATTCAAATAATGAAGCTTAAGGAATATGTTGACATTCAAGGAAAGCCAGCACACTTAAAAGAGTTGAGCTAGTTTTAAGAACTTGCATCAATAAATGGAAATAGTATTTATTCAATAGCAATAGAAAACTCAAAGTAGTGCTGGGAAAATTAATTATGTGGAATGAGTTTATTTATAATTTTACTGAAAAAAGTTGCAAAGAGTAATAAAGAAGAAAAATTAATTTTACTTTAAAGATTTTGAGCTCAGCAATATGCAAACTGAATAACAAAATAATCATAGAAGTTGATTTGAAAATACTGACTTTTAATTGAAAATTGTATATGAAAGAAAAAACCAAAATCTAAAAGACTTAAAAAAACCAAACCAAACCAAACACAAACAAACTAAAAAAGCCCCCAAACAACTCACATAATGTGCTCTAAGAGCCACTTTATTCGTATAGTCCCTGAAGCTGTAGCATAAGACCCATGATAGTTTGTCAGGCTGGGATTGTCTATATATAAACTATATCGCAACCTCCACATAGTAACATGCTATTTTTGTTTTCTCTAACAGCAAAAATGTTCTCTCCATTACTGAGTTACAAAAGTATTAAAATCGTAATTTAAGAATTCTTACTGAAAATGTTTAGATAACAATTAGTTTAACACCTCTAAATTATCTACTTTAATATTCAGCAAGTCGCACGCGCCGATACCATTCAGAAGTTCATTCAATAGATTTTACTCAAAACGACTGACATCACCCAAAGGAGTGAACAAAAGCAAAATACACATTTATGAACGCACCTATTTTGTACAGCATTTGTTTTCATTTATGTGGTTTACAAGTATAAAAGACTCTCTGGCATATCCCTTTTAAATGAGTAACAGCTAAGACAACATGTACGGATTTTAATGCAATTCAAGCACAAGAAGTATTGAAATAAATGACCTAAGGGCTCCTCTATGGCACTCTGAGTGAACAGATAATACAGATGTAAGTATTTCCTCATGGAATGAATGCACCATGACAAAGCACAGACCCACAAGCCAAGCGATCAAAATTTAGGTTTTAAAGACTTCTACACTTACCCGCCTACGGCAGAAGGGCAGGCCTTGTGCAATGATGCTGATGCTAAATATCTTCATCACAGTTTGGTGTGGTAGAGGTTCTTTGGCACTTTTAAGATCAACAGGAACCAAGCCATGGTTGATGGCAGTTTTCCCAGGTTTGGACATTTTATCGTTCTTACTTTGTCAAGTCTACTAATAATGCAAGAACATTGCTAAAAACTTTGCTTCTAGAGTTGCATGACTACTTTTTTTTTTTTTTTTTAAAAGTTTCAGATTGGTGATTCGGCTCCCCCGAGCCTGCTGCCTTTGTCTCTCAGCCTTCTGCCAAGTGTCCTGACCTGTCTGCTGCTCAGTGAAGTGCAAGCTATCCTAGTATAGACAGGAATTAAACCACCAAGGGGCAGGCAGACTGCGCCTGCCAGTCACACAGCTGGTGGAACCTCCCCTGCAATGTCAGAGGAGTCCTTCTCCAAAAAGGGATACGCAGATTGAAAAAGAAGAAAATCATGACTGTCAGGAGTTTTAATAGCCACAGGTGCTTATGCCCATGCTTTAAAAGACGATTTTTTTTTTTTTTAATTGGTATTTATAAGTTGGCATTGTGCTTTCAGAAGAAGAATCCAAGGAGATTGCAACCTTCAGACAGTAATAGTGTTACTGCAGGATCAACTCCATCACTCTCCAGGCAGACTTCTTCTGGACTTCCAATAAAATTTGACAGTTAGTGACTAAAAAGCTGACCTGGACTTTGCTGTTTCTCAACCACCATCTCCACAAACAATATATATTACTAAGTCCAAAAGTTAAAAAAAGGAAACAAAACAAAACAAACAAAAAACCCAACACACAACATGTCGGAAAAGAAAATAAAAAGGGAGTCCCCTAAAATGAAGGTATTGGCTCAAAACATGCTTTTTTTATTAAAAGTAGAAGCTACCAGCGTATTTTTCACCTATACTGTGTTTTTTATCTCTTTCTTCCTGGTCCTCCTTACTTAAGCACAAGTAGCCCAGCTGCACCTCTTCCCCTTCTCTGCTGCTGTGGGGGAGCAGCATCCAGGGGGTTTTGGCTCTAGGGCTGCAATGGTACTTGAACGTTCTTACCTTTTCTGGCCATCACAGGTTTGAGTACAAGTTTGCTCAGGTCTAGCCGCCGCCACCAATGGAAAGGAGGAGGGCTCCTTCTCCCAGAAGAGCATCTCCCAAAGGATATGGGGAAAGGGCTGCCTGCTCTTCGCAACAAACCTGACTCAAGGCCATTTTCCAGGAAAAAAGCTTTTACTCCACCAAATGAAGCTAGAACAGCAATGTCTATTACTCACATCACCCGCAATTAGTTTACTTCCATTTTAAATAATTTCTTGATCAAATTAGCTTTCCTACAATGCCTCTAGGTTCCCACAGCCCCTTTCCGATCCCTATACCTGGACATGTTTCTTAAAAATATATTCAAATCTTGAAAACCTTTTTGAGCAAAACTAAATAGAAAGAGATAAAAGCCTATGAAAATGTCTTATTAAATTGCTGATAAGAGACACAGAAAGCCATCAGAGCCCTTGTATGCACTGAGTAGGTACAGTCCAAAACACAGTGAATAAATGACCATTAAGAAATCTTACAAGTTCCTTTATGCACAACCCAGCAAAGATAATTAACTGTATAATTATGTGAGAGCAAAAGAGGGAGTGTAGTAGTGCTTTAATGCTTGAAGCACAACACTGAAACTTCACAAAAAGACAGC
Organism: Patagioenas fasciata; assembly: GCF_037038585.1. Lineage (NCBI taxonomy): Eukaryota > Metazoa > Chordata > Aves > Columbiformes > Columbidae > Patagioenas > Patagioenas fasciata. Next base: position 47,521,657 of record NC_092523.1, on the reverse strand, counting down.
ATTAAAACAGGCCTGTATTAGCATCTCCACTTACCCTTTGTTTCCCCTTTAAAATCCAAGCTGTAAGCATGTCTCACTTGCATATAGAGGGCCTCCCCTGAGCAAACATTTGCTTGTTGAACAGTTAAAAAATAAATAAACAAACAAACAACTATGAAAAACGGTAATGCTTCACTGAGTATACATACATTACTGTAAGCATTCACTTACAACAAAATATCTCTTTCTCAGATGAACAACAAGAAATCCTTATTTCTTTTCAGATGCTGCATACAGAAATGCTATGATGGAATGCTGGGTAGCACAATATTTTCAAGCCCTGATTGTTTTTTTCTTTTCTGCCATTCTATTCAAATGCCATTCTAAAGCACCTTTAGACATACACTCTCCTCTAAAAGACCCTTTACATTTCCTTGTTCATACTTTATCCTATCAACTCCAAAAAACAGCTTACCATTCTCCTGTACTCAACAACGTCATTAGATCACAGTTTATAATTTCATTCTGAATTACTTCATATTTTATACAACAAATATTAGGCTTTCACTTGGCTGGAAGACTTTGGAAAGGTTTCTTGAGATCTTAGATTCACTCAATAAGAAAACTTCACTGAAGCACTCAAAAGAGGGAGAAAAATTAGCCTTTTGTTTCTATTTTGAATAACTAAAGTGAAGAACAGAGTCAAAAACCCAAAAGAGATCAACTCACGTATCCCTATTGATGTGTCATTCAAAAAGAAGCAACAGGTCAACGTTTTCCATTTTTGATGTACAAGTTGCTGTCTTAGTCATTCCAGAGTGGGAAGGTTAATAAAATGTATTTATATAATTTGACATTTGAATAGCATGTATGTAACACAAGACCAGATACAGTATTTTGTACAAAGCAAACCTCAGACTGTAGTTTAATAAGTACTCAATATTTCGTTTAATTGCATACTGAAATATCTGCATGTGCACGTTAAGAAAAACTGTTGAAGTAAACTCAGTTTTGAAAGATTATTTCCTTGCGCAATTGCTGAAAGGAGAATTTGACAGTGTGACAAAACACTACTTTAGTACCAACCATTATTAGTTGATAAGAGCATAGTACATTTCTACTTCACATGCTTACTTGTCCCTTGCTTTTTTTCCTTCTTTTTTTAAATTTAACTATTAGCTCATAACCCAAGTGCAAAATAGCAGCACAACTTGGCCCAATTACAAATTTACATACAATTGGGGAGCAGACAAGACTGAAGTACAGCACCCTCCAAGCATCACTCACAGCACAAGTCTCCAGTCACAGGTTATTCTCACACTTCTGAAAAGACAAAACTCTTGATTGTCAGCCCTACTTCTTCTGTGGCTTGAGATATCCTCAGGAACTTCCAAGCTATTCTAGAGTACTTCCACAGGGACACACTTCTGGCTGAAAAAAGGTGTTATGTTCACATTTAGTGCAGTCCCCTTTCTAAGTGGATAAAGCCAAAGCAAACTAAAGTCTTTTTTTTTTTTCTTCTGGTCCCATATGAAATTACAATGCTAGATTTCACACTTTACCATAGCAATAAGGAAAAGCTTTGGGTTTTCTCTCTGCCTATATTCCCCCCTTTTTTATCACTGTCTTCCAGAAAAAAAACATTTGCACTAGCAGATGAGATCTTGTTGGCCCAGTTTTGTTTCCATATATCATCATTTTGTTTTAGTCTTAGATTTGCTACACACTACTGATTGTAAGTATGTTTAAAGGCCCAAAGCTTTGCTAGACAGCTACAAATGTTTAATAAATAAAAGTCCTTAGCCTGAAAGTATGATTAAGCCTAATTTAAGCATTAAGGGGGAGTAACAGGAAAACAAAAATTGAGAGGGCTGGCTATCTTAGAAGTGTCAGGAATACATTGCATATAGTAGATATCACTTATTTTTGTATTTATTACACATAAAAGTCTAATCTAAGCTCTAAATGTAAATTTTTACAAGCCACTCTGTTGCAGTTATCTTTAGAAATGTGTATTTTTAATATAACCTTGACGAATGTGAAACTACAAAAATTTGAGCTTTAATGCTTTGTAATACATTTCTCTAACATCCTGTTTCTAAATGAAGTGGGGTTGATATTCAGTGATGCTCCTAGAAAATGTGCCTGTCTGTCATTTTAATCAGAAGATCATGTTTGAAATCAGATCACTTTATTTAGATGCATCCAAGTGCCTGACAACCTGATTTTGAAAATAGTAGTTTGAGATCATCAGGGAGTATTAACCGCAAACTTAAGAATCCAGAAGAGTCCTCCTTTTTTTTTTTTTTTTTTTTGGCTGGTCCAGTGAAGACACATCTTTGTAAAATGAAGTACTGGCAAGTATACAGAGATTAAAATGCAAAAAGCAGACAGGTTTTTCACAGTTCTTAACATTGGTGAACAGCTGCCCTCAAATGGATAAAGTAGAGCACTGCAACATTTTAAAAGTCACCTTCTCAAAAATAATAATAGCAGCATAATAAACCTTTGAATATATTTGATAATGTACTTCCTAAAAAACATTTTTAGTAAGCTCTGCATAGCTGTAGCATACAGGATGCACTATAATTCACATTATACATAAGCCTTATTGTTCCCTTGATCCACACTGGCCCCCACCCATGTGTACAAAGAGCAGGAACCATTTTGTTAGCAAAGCAAGGCAGTCTGTACTACACTATAACTACTCCTATGTAGCAACTGTGGTCCTAAGCTTATTTATGTGAGGGGTTTCTAATACCAGCATACAAATGTAGCTCCCAAAGGACACACTGCACATAAGCCTGCTTTGTATAGGCAAACTAATAAGCTGCATAGAAACAAGGAACTGCACTAATTGCAACTGTATTAGTGGTGCTTCACAGAAAAAACTGTTGCTCTAAAGAGTCTCTATCATATCCAAGTCTACCCAATTAAAAAAATCTGTATCTGTAAGAAAACATAATGACCCAGACCCCTGAAAAGGGTATGGAGGGTATCAGTGAAGATAATTTTTATCTCAAGACATAGTGAAGAATCATCCAGAAATCATCCAGATTTTCTTAACTTGGACTCACTGAGATGATACTTCCTGGTTGTAATTCTGGCTCTGAAATCATAATGAGGCATGGTCATTAATAACTACAGTGATTAAAGAGTTTAGCATATAATACAAAAAAGCTACTTCAAAATTTTTGCCATGAAATGGCAAGAAGATGATACACCTTTCGCAGCTGCTGGTGGAAGATGGTACAACTTGTATGACACTCCTTTACTGAAAAAAAATCATAGAAGTTCCAACAAATATGGCAAAATACTTCACACTCCAGAAGAGAGCATTCTCCAGAAATCCCCTAGTAGATGTCAAAGGAGGTATGAATATCAAGCAAAGGGGAAACAATCAGATAAACACATCTACTAGGCATTTTTCATGCCCATGTTCATGCTCATATTTGTTTAAGCATCCTAGTGTCTAAGTGTGAATGTATGGAAAAATGAAGTCATCGTCAAATTTGACCTACTGCATTTTAATACTCATGGATGACATTAAAACTCCAGTATGGATGGCAGTTAAAACTCCAGTAGCATTGTCTGCTGAAGAACCCAAGCTGTAGGTCAGACTAACCAACAGCAAGGGTTCACTAGATTCAGGTTCCAGTTGGGAACACCAATGCAAGTGAGTTTGAATGACTGTCAGCAAAAACTAACAGATCTCCATTAGATCTATTTGATCCCACAGCTAAACACCTTTGCAGCTGAAATGAAACAAACAGGTCAGCTAGAGATTCAAGTAGCAAAAAGAAGAGTAGTACCTGCCCTTCCTGCTCTGGCAGTTTTATTCCAAACTCTTCCTTAAACTGGCTGAAGAATCTGTGAGGCTTGTGAGTTCTGAAATGACTCCAGTAAGCAGGATACCTGAAAATACTCAATTTTTTGTTGTTGTCAAGTTATTTTTCCACTAGTCTAGCAAATACAAACAGCTCACAAAGCAGCTGAACACATGATGAGACAAGAGAAAAAGCAAAAGTGTTTGGAAGTGGAGAGTAGTCAAGACCTCCATCTTTGGGCAGCAATGAGCTACTAGATCACCTCTCTTTGTCCATGGATCCCTTAGTACGCAATACTGCTCCCAAAGAGATGCCAATGATAAAAGTTCCCCAAGCATCTCAATGAATACAGAATTTCATCTCCAAAGAAAGGGAAGGGAACATCCAAGCAGATGCAGCTATAGCTGTGGAAGCTGCCCTCAGTCATGACAGTATGAGTGCAAAAGAGCATTTGAAAAATTACAAGGGACCGTTTGCAGAAGCTACCTTTTGTAAGGTCATATTCAGTGTTTATGAAAAAAACACATAGGCTGTCTAGAAAACTGCATATTGGCAAGACTATATCATATCAACTAATCACACTATTGTATCATTAAAACATATACTTAACCATGCACATAAAAAAAAAAAAAGAGAACTCCTACCATATTTAGACATCCCTTTAAATGTACTTAATCATTTGTAACCAGAGGCCTATATTATTTGGCTTTATTTACCATACTATGGGATCTTGTCATCATTGTCACTTTTTTTTAAACTATCTTTAAAGTATGTATCTTCATTTCTTCATTAAACATTTCAGAAAATATTACAGGTATGTAACAGAAATCCAGCTGCATCATCACGTGTTTTACAAATATTCCAGAAATGTCTGCCTGGTCCTCACTGGCTGTAAAATGACTTGTTGGATAAGCAAGTTTAACTCTTTGGTCCAGTCAGAGTTGCACCAGCTGTTAAAAAGAATTGCTACAGCTGCTCTGCAGGAATTTATTTGCTGACCACTTATTTATGCTGTTGTTGCACCTTTAAATAAAGCTGAGACAAGAATTAATAACTACAACAACAGGTAGAGAAGTCATGCAATATTTAACGCTGGATTAAAATGCAAGTCAAATTCCCAGCTGAGAATAAGATGGGGGAAGGGAAAACAGGTGTTTTTATTAGTAATGCAGCTGCTTTTATGAAAAAAGAAGATAGGAAACTGAAAAATTAGTTTTCCATATAGTAATTCAGCTTTTCTTATCACTGTATCACTCTTCCATGTAAAATGCAAGACTTTCAATGGGAAATTCTAATATACATACATGCATACAATATACACAAGGCAGTACCCAAATATTAAAAATATTATTATCAGGTTTTGAATAGTGTCTAAAAAGCACTGCCAAGAATTAGTTTTGGACTTAGAAATTTCTTCCTTTCTACATATTAAATGGGAAAAGGAACAATCACCAAAACATCGGAAAAGCGTTGAAAACATTTCTGCCACCTAACAAAAAAAAAAAAAAAAAAAATCTTCTGTAGTTAACACTTCTGTCCAGATACCATTTATTCAGCATTGAAAAAAATGTTCTTGTACAAATCCCGACAACATAGTAACTCTTCATATTAGCTATATTATCTACTGCCAAAATAAAAGGATGAACAATGCAAAGTGCTACATTTTATGTTTGAAACAATATAGATATCAAGGCCTACTTTGATACAAGATCACGCTTTTCTTACTAGAACTGTAAAATACACATAAATCTAACAAACACAACAACTGATTGTTACACTGGCATTCATTTGATAGCACCAAATTAAGCAATATAATCCTTTTCAGCTGGTTAACAGCATCCTGCAAAGGGGTGTGAGGCTATTTATAAAGCTCAAGATATGCAAAGTAATGAATGCCTAGACTACAGAAAAAGCAGGTAGCCTGTGGAAGGGCTCGTGTCCCTGGTTGGTATAGTTACCACTTATTTTTGCCTTCTTTCCTTTTTTCACCGCCCCCCCCCCCCCCCCTTTTTTTTTTCAGAGGAAGGGGAAGTCTTGATTTGTTCAAATATCACTTATTATTTAAAATGCTTAAAAGTATTTCATATAAATTGACTTTTTGTATATGGACAAACAAAACTATCTTTGCGTTTACTAGCTGTATGATACTCTGACTCCCAACCCCGCCAGCAAAGAAAAGCAGCGCAGCAGTACCAAATTCTGACTGGCACAGCATAGGACAAGTTTCAACAGTTTGTCCACCAAAACATATACACATGTATATATATATGTGTGCTTGCTGTAGGACATGTAATACTAGTGACTTACACCAAAGCCAAAAATTCTGCAGATGGGTGAATATCTGAGGGTACCAATTCAAAGTGTCCTTGCTTTGGACAAAGTCTGGCTTAAAGAGAAGGAACATTAATACATTCAGCAAGAACGAGGGATCCATAGAGAATTACTTCAAGTCTGATTTCTTCCATTTAGTTGTGTCACTTCCAGTTTGTTAATTAAAATAAGTAAAAATTAAATTAAGTTAATTATTTTCTGTGTGTTTTAGGAAATCTGACCAAGGGATCAGAACTGAAGGAATTATGACATTGGTAAAAAGAGTGTTCATTACGTATTGTCTTTCAGGTTTTTTTAGCACTTAATGTATTTGGGTCAATAACGATCATGATAGCTTCCATCCTTAAGAGACACTCTATAAGTAAGAAGAACTAAGAGTCTCCTGCCCGCTTCCAAGCATAGATAACCCGTGGCTGGATGACATAAGAATGTGATTTGCACTTACAGAAAACATTGCTCATACTTAAAAGTAGTAATGACTTCTGATGATGCATAAAGTGGAATTTTTCCCTGCTGGTAATCTGTGGTGGCAGTAGGTACATCTTCCACTTCAGCAAAGGCACCAGGGACTGAACCAATGTATTAAAAATCAATAAGCATTAACAGAGTCATATTTCATGACACAGCTGAAAAGAATAGCCACTGTCTCTCAAAGCTAAATTACACTGAATATTACTAAAATTTGCAATTTGCTCCTTTCATATTATGCAATATATAGTCAGGTAGCAAAGTCAGGAGAAAACACCAGCTTTTATTAAGAACATAAAAAGAAGGTTCTATAAGGAAACAGTTGGTTTGGACCACCTTGACTTGGGACAGAAATCTCTGCACTTCCTCAGTAACTGTGTTCTTCTCAGATTATCTTGCTAATTCTTCTAACAAACTAAAGAAAAAATAATCTAAAATTAGCAAGAAGAGGAGAAAGGAGAAATGAGAGAAGTAAGAAGAGATGTCTGACAGCAGTGTTTTCCACTTGTACTTCAGTCATTATTACAGAGAAACACATCCATGTACAAGAACTCATGACTTTCACCTGTAAAAACTCAATGCCAATTAACTAAATATAACATTACATCATAAGCTGATGACACAGAGTCAATGCACACAAAATTTTATAGAGTTTTTTTAACAAAAAGCACGTTTTACAGTAATTCAGTGAAGTCCCGAACTTGTTTGGCCATGACAGCATGGGCGGAACTCTAGCAAAGTTTGCATTAAGGTGGAGTTTAGACAGCGTTTTCATTAACGACACTACGGACATGAAGAGAGCAGATGCTTGTCACAAAGAGAATAGTTTATAGAAACACTAGTTTTAAGTTTTATAGGGATTTTTCTAATAGAAATTTCACTAATAAAGTAATCTTTAAAACATCCACATGCAACCTAAGCAAAACATAATGGCAGATTAATAAATCTTCACAAAATTCGTGTTATACTTTTACTACACAAGCAAAGCTTCATGCGCAGATCAGACACCATATGCTACCAACGAAAAAACAGTTCATGTGTCAAAACCCATCCTTTGTCAGTAGACATTAGATGCTGGCTATTCAAACACTCTGCTGAGACAGCTTAGAAATTTCAGTTTTTCAGAAACTATTAAACAAGCATAGAAATTGACCATGTCTGGTTTTCCTCCTTACACTCAAGAATTTGTAGATATCTAAATCACTTTACTGTGCACAGTTTGCTGAAGAGAAATGTGTTCTGCAGATAATAAAAGTTTCCTATAGAAATAAAGGACATACCACTATTTTGCAGATTACAGTGAGTGAGAAATGCATCAGGAAAAAAATGTTAGTCCTGCAGCAGCTGTTAAATGTAATTCTGATCCTCAGATCACCTTCTGTTCTTCTGACCCTCTAAGCTGATTTCAGATCTCATGATTTCATACGGATAAAACAGTGAATACAAGGAATATACTGATAACAACTTATACTTCTAAACATATGCTCCAAATTCACAGCCCAAAGTATATTTAATTTGGAAAGAGGAGTGTCAACAAAACCAAAACCAAACCTGCCAGCAAAAGTTTTACTTTCTTCACACTTAGATTCACCATTTACATCAAGTTTCATAGCCAGTAATACCAACTTCAGTTAAGCCCCAAAAGGTGAAGCAGTTTAAACTGACACTCAGAGCAAGGGCATCCACTGATAAAATGCCCAGTAAATACAGCTGTATCACTACAGACTGAAGGTACTTGGGGTAACGATCATGTCAGGCAACAGCACCCACCACATAGTTAAGAACAACATGAGGAACAAAACACATATCTAAGTGGGGCACAGCTCCCAAATGTATTTGTTAGACAAGCCATGCATCCCAATTGAGTAAGCATACTGAAAGTATTTTCAAGCACACTGTCATGATTTCTACTTCATAATGCTGTTGCCATGTAATTGGTGAGTTGAAATGGTACTGTGGCAGGTTTTTTTTTAAAGCTCATTTTTACATTGAGAACAAAGATGCAGAGCAAAAACCATGTAGATGCCTACTGATTTCAAAACCTATGAAAAAACGTGTGACTACAAGGCACTGCTTCAAGTAGTTACCTGAAGGTATCCATTTAATTTATTCTTCACAAAGTAAACCGATAGAGCAGTTTGAGTAACACAGCTAAGTTCCTTTCCAATATTTACTGTTAAGGAGCTCTGCATAAACCAAGCAACTGAAAGACAATTCAATACAACCTTGTGGCAACTCATCAGTTCTGAGCAAGTCGAAACCAAGAGGCTGTTTCCCCACTCCGGAAGGGGGCTGGCATCTCTTCTGCGGTAGGGAACTACAGGAAAACCTCCTATGAGCAACTAACCAACATGGCTATGAAAGAATTACATGTATACATTTATGTTCAGAAGAAATTACTGGACATGTCTGGTAAGAACCACCAGGATAAAAAGCAATGTGTACAGTCTGGGATGCAGGCTATAGCTTCACTGCAAAGAAGGTGCAATTGTACATTAAGTCAGACACCTGCACAGACAAGTCTGTCACAATCAAACGCTCTGTTTATTTTCCAGTGTGTCTAGCTGAGGTAAAACCCTTGACTGGAGTTGAAAGACTGACCTCAGTTATTGGCATAGAAGTAGAAAATCGCTCATGCCTTGCTCAGCTAGGTCTTTAGTCTAGTAAGCAAACTGTGTAATGGGAAACTAAATGAGAAACTAAATCAGCACTGGTTCTTACCTCATCAAAAAATATGCATCTTTTTGTAATGATGGGGGAAGGGAGGGGGAAAAAGAAAAAAAAAAAAGGGAAAAAAACCCAATTAAAATCTACTTATTAAATACAATCTTGGAGTTAAAACTGTAAGCCAAACTGTCAATATCAATGTTTCCTGCTAAACTACTGTGGTGGCTGCAATCCCTCTCCCAGGCTGCCTCCACATGAGCCAGGTGCGTTGGGAGAGAACAACCCCCACAACAAACACAGGTGTTGTGAGCCCAGGCTCTGAGACAGCCCTCCATGGTCTCAGAGCTCCCACCAGGTAGTGAAACACCTCCCTTCTGTCTGGCAAGGCAGCAACCATGGGGTCACTCCTGGCAACCTGACACACCTGCCACCTGTATCGCAGCCTGAGCAAGATGGTACCAGAACTCTACCATCTGAAAAGTTTTGGATGTAGACAAACGGTGGAAAGCACCAGAAATTACCTCGTCCTAAGTGCGGCCAGAGTGGAAATGTACTGACCAAAGTCAATGATCTCGGGACCCTATAAATAGCAATGCTAAGTGAGACCTGTGGAGCTCTGGGGGGTGGCAGCAGGCTGTCACCTCGTACCTCCCCCTCCCAGCTGGGATGCCTCTCGGAGCCACCTCGCGACAAACTGACGCCACAAAGCCGTGCGGGAAGATAGATTTCTCCAGACTCAACAATCACCTGTTAAGAATGCTGATACATTCAAAGTGGGTAATTTGCTTATCACAAGAGGGCAATTTTGGTCACAGCTATACCTCCACATACATTCAAATATCCATGGATTAATGCGCACAGACCTATATGTATGTGTTTTTAATCCATATATCTGTGTGTGTGTCTATATGTATGTGATCCGATTTATCTCCTTGCAAGTATAGTGTGATCCTTGCCATTCTCGAATCTGTAAGCAAGTCACTGTTTTAATTACAACAAATCCAAGTGAATTGCATTAGATCACTTTATTAATCAGCTGCTGAATAAATGTTATTAGAAATCATATATTAAACTTGTGATCTACCTCAATAAATTTCAAACTGCCGCTAAATCCAAACCATGTAAACAATCCATCCACAACAACTACCTTTCCTCCTTTCCAGGCAGAGATTCTTCACTTTCCCTTCTATACACAATTACTTACTTCACAAATTATACATTAGCACTGTCATTTAATTCTGTAGTAGCAATTGTAAAAATCATACTGAAAAGAGGTAAGACATCCTTCATTAACGGAAAGAAAAACCAGGACTTATTATAGAAGAAATTACTGTCCTTTGATTGCAAGTGACATTTTAACGTAATTACTAGGTATTCCAAGAACTTTGCATGAGAAAGCTGAACTAGATAGCCAAGTTCTTAGATAAGCCACAACCTATATCAGGGATAACCACATTGCTACAAGCAGAGCCCACATCTCAATTAGCAAGCTTCATGATCTGCTTACAGAGTAGGGAAAAATCAGCAGAGCAGCAAAAACCACCAGTTTTTCCTGCTAGTGAAGATGTATGATCAATTCTACTTGCAAAAGTACAGCTAGACCTCTGCAAGCCTTGGGCGGCAAATAAAGCCATTACTTAACACAGTCAAGTAAAAGCAGAGCAAGTGAGAAGCACTTTTGAGGAAGAAGTGTTGACACCTCTAGTAAAGAAGTACACTATAGCTGAGTACACATGGGGAGGAACCTTGCTATCACAGAGAAACTGAAAATCTCTATTCCTTCCATGGATGTTTAAATATTTAACAAAGTACATCTTTATGACAGTTGCATAACGTTTCCGAATCATCCTGCATGCTTGGAATCATTAACAACTACACTACATAATATATAAATGAGAAAAAAGTAAAAGGCTTAAAGTGCTGATTGATATTAATCTCAGAGTATGAATATTTGTAATATTATTAGAGTCCAATATGAAAACAAAGCTCTGTATCAGAAGAGTAAAAAAAAAAAAAAAAAAAACAGCAAAACTTGCTCAAAAACAACCAAACCGTCACAGTAATGCAAAAGTAATTCTCATTGGCAATTGTAAAAACCATTTATTGTTTATTCTAGGTCATTTACTGAACTCATTTTACTTTAGTTCCAAATTTCAGAATAACCAAGGGAGGAGAAAATTTGCCAGTTACTAATCTTTTAAAAAGAGCAATGTGAAAGAAAAAGAAGCTTTAATTAACAAGGCAAATCCCAGGGAGAACCAAGAGGAAAAAAGTTACATTGTCAGTGTACTAAGTTGAGGGGAGGGCGTGGTGAATGTGTTTTTGTTATTTTTGTTTGCGTTGTTTGTTTTTTGGGGGGTTTGTTTGGGTTTGGTTTTAACAAACAGAGCAAGTCTTTATGTGTATCCTTTTTGACACAGCTTTAGCCAACTTATTATTTAGCTTAAGAACTCTTTAAAGCATTAACTGTTTGAAAACTCAGGAGATAACAGGCATGAAGAATCTGTCTCCCCTATGTGTGATCCCTGAAAAAAAAAAAAAAAAAAATATATATATATATATATATATATATCAAGTTTTTTTAACCTTTTTTTTGTACTATACAGTTTTTCCTCTTTCTCATGTGCACTCAAAACAGAGAACTATACATCACATTCTTATCACACAAGCCACCTGAAAATGCTTAATAATTATTTTTTAAAGGAAACATTCCTACCTCATTTCAGATACTGGAAACTGATATCTTCACAAATAAAAAATACTGAGTCCTTGTGTTCCAGTTGTATTTAGTCCCTAGACTTAAAATACATGCTTCAAGTTTTCAGCTGCAAGAGCAGGAAAAGCCTTTGCAAAGGAACACTGCGCAAGTCTTTGTAGGGCTGCAGCAAAGCAATAGCAGCCCCCTCTGCTGCCTGAAAAGAAGAAATATTTCAACATCAACATTACCAGAACACCACCCCACCTACACACAATATTCCAGCCTTCTCTCAATTGTGTTTACTGCCTGTACACCAAAAAACTACTTCTAAGGATCAGCATTTATCTAATAATTCTTTATTTCCCCCTACCCCTACAAAACTTTTAGCCTATTAACATTCTGATGATAACTGCAGACTTTCATACCCGAGTCTGTTCTCACTTCGCATATGCATAGTTTTCCTTAGTTTTAAAAATTCAGTCTGTCTTTCCATACAAAGCCAAAAATTGCTCAAAAGAAATCCTTTATATCCTTGTGGCTCTATGTACTAGCCTGGACCAAGCACAGGGCAGTAAAAAATTCTGTCCCAGTTCACACTACTTAAGCTCAAAGCTTTTTGAGCATGGCTTTAAATTTGTTCTGGAATTTGCAAGATGGGTATATAAACTCCAAGGGATGGATCTTCCTGTGGTACCTCCTGTCCCAGCTCCAAGAAGTCAACCCAGCTTATTTGTTCTGTCTCTCCAGCCTCCACCGCCTAGGGTCAACACACAACCAAGAAAAGGCACACATGGAACAGCAGCATTACTTACACAGGTGTGCCCACACAGCGCGGTACCCAGAATCAGAGAACATTGCAATCAAAGTACACCATTTTTACAAGAAAACCAAGCTGCTTCTCAGCCTTTACCATTGTTATATCCAATATATGTTATATAAAAAAGGCATCTATTAAAAAAAAAAATCATCTTATTACCTTTAGTAAGGAAACAAATGCTCAAATATGGCAACTGTTGAAAGAGTATCCAAGTGTTTTTTGTGGTTGTAGATCCAACTATACAAGAATTTTTCATCTTCATTTTAGCTAATCTGTTTTCTGGTTCTTAGGGAGCCCTGGTTAACCAACAAAACAATCACCATCACAGCCCACAATCAGACACCACCTCAGGAACTTAGTGGAGAGTTCTGCATGCACTATGTCAGACCCCTTATGAGGAGTCACCATCACAGCCCAGATAGCACAGAAATAACATCTCACATTCATATACCCCAATTTGCAAAGTTTCAAGACAGCCTCAATAGAAGAAAAGGAAAGAAAGGTTTAAGTAAGAGGAGTTTTGTTGCAAAGACTTATTGAACAGTGCCTGTTGTCAAGAAGGACTGAACAACTCCCACAGACAGGCCCCAACAGTCCTTCAGACATCCCTCCAGACAAGCAGGGCAGCCAAATGTGCTTCCTGAAACCCAGAACAAAAAAAACTGCTGTGCACCAGCTAAGAATCCTCCAGCTTTACCCGCTCACTTGGATTTTAAAATTCAGGTCATTACAGAATACATAAAAATACCTTCAGTGCCTTCTAGTGTATTCTGCCCGCAAAACACAATTCGTGGAGAAATTGAGAATACCTCAAACTGGAGAGAGTGGCATGAAAATAAGATATTATATCAAAATTTGAGATGACATCACCCCAAGGTGAGAGGCATACTTCAAGATTAAAAAGGGCTGCCATTTGCCTCTCTACCAACAACCGTTTCCTACAACTTTTTTAACATGGACACAGTAAATTGCATCTTCTAGTTTCTGTGTAATTTTCAGATTGTTTTCCTCTTTTTGCCACAGACCAACTTTGAGCATGCAAGCAGGAGTAAGAAAGGAAGGAAATGCCTTGATACCACAATTTGACCTGGAGCAAGTATGTATCTGCATCTGGAGATCTCACACCTGCTAGTCAGATACAAAGTAGTTATTTTGCCTAATCATAGAAATCTGTCACAATATTTGCTGGAATGAATGCAGCTAATGCTTCTCAGGAATTCATGGGTTTAATGTTACTTTTTAAACGATTGTTTCCTAACTGAGGTGGCTTCAACATTAGACACACTTAATATTAAAACTATCACGTAATGTAGAATTTTAGATAAAGAAAAACTACCAGAACAAAGTTAAACTCATGGTAGCTTGAGTACAAATGATAATTACTTTTTTCCCTTTCTACAAAATACATCAAATCCAAACCAAAGCTGAATGAACCTGTAAATTATTTTAACTGTTTAGAAACAATTTTAAGATAATCACAAAGCAAATACTCCTCTGAATAAGAAAAGTTCACAGCAGTTAATGAAAAACAACTCATCTTGATGGAAACTGAAAGCCTCAATTAAAATAAAAAGCCTGCTGCTGTCAAGTGGAAGTCCAGGTGATATGCTGCAAACACATGCAGGACACACTGTGGTGTTATGTGGGAACCTTGCCATTTCCTTCCTTAGCCACACAGGATCCCACGTAGCCAAGAACCAAAGGAAGTCAGATTAGAAAAAGACTTCAGTAGTTGATAAGGAAAGGCATAAAAAAATAGGTTAAAGAACAGAGATATCCAAAAGTTGAGATGAGCTGCACAACACCACGTACAGCAGTAGCAGTTGCTATTTTATTCTGCTTCAATATTATCTCTTGGCATTTGGCGGTCATGAAAACTGTGTGTTGCCGATACTGCTACGTACAACCAGATTAAACTAGAAACTGTATTGGCCCAGGACTGACTGCATGCTCCTGAGGAGCCAGGCTTACGTCTGACACAGTGAGCAGCGGATCCCCCCATGGCAGCCAACACTGGTGCCGCAAAGCAAGTTTCCCAGGAGAACAGCACACAGCAAGGGAGCAAGTAATTCAGCCCGAGTAACAAGGAGAATTGTACGAGACTATAAATGCTGAGAATCCTATCTGAAAATCTAAAAATAAGTCTATCAGGTTTGAGTCTTCTAGGATGAGTCTATCTTCAACAGGTAGAACCAGAAATCACTTGCAAATACACTTTCTCTTCTCTCAGAGCAGCATATTAGCCTTTTTTTTAATTTTTACTCTAGTAATTCACTCATGCTCCAGAACAGCTACATTTCTACAACATATCTTAACACAGAATGTGTTCCTATAGTTAAATGTTAGTTTATTAATGATTCACAGCATTAATGTCACACTATGTCTGTCTTATTGTGTAACCATGACCTAGAGCAGTGCCAGCTCAAGCAGCTTTCTAACCTGTGCTGATTCTTTGGCTATGCAGTTAAAACTACCTAAAACAGAGTGGCACCATGAATCAAGAATGATTCCCAAACATGGTACCCTGGTCCCAACAGTTCTCGCAGGAGCACGGCCTGGGGGCGGAGCATAGCCAAAAGTGGCCAGCGCTGTAGGGAAACAACATGCCAAGCAACCATCAGAACACACAGAAATCATGCATCTTCACAAAAATCTTTCAGATAACTTCCTTTAGGCTAAAGCAGCTTGTTTCTGCTTATGACAAATACGCCTTAAAGAAAGAACGGGAAAACCTGCATTTGTTATTAGAGATGATTGAAAAAAAGCTTCAGAACTGACCATCACTGTAAACTCCACTCTACCATGTCTGTATGTGATTTGAGTATGGTTATTTACAAAGAGTTACCAATTCAGAGACCTAAAACTGTATTTTTGATATCAGGTCCATACTGGATGCAAGTTTTTATATGATACTCAGTAAGTCATACTAAAACCAAGAACAACAAAGCATTGGAATAGAAACAAGAATCTGAGTTATAAAAAGCCAAATTGAATGACATGGAATATGACAGTATTCAACTCCACATTAGAAAACATATACTTCGGTACCTTGAACAGTAGCATTATCAATAGAAAGTTATATAATTTACTAAAAACTCTTGTGAAAATATTACGATTTTTCAAAAATCAAATATGTTAGTTGAGACACTTTAAACATACAAGTGAGTTACATACATAGTTATTACCAAAACCACATTGCTGCAGCTTCCTGATTCTATTTACCTGTTTTCATGAATCTTCAAGACTGATTCTGCATCTCTATACAACAACTCTGTTCATACTCAATCACATAGGAAACCCTGTTAACTCATGTTCACTGATTTTTTTTTTGTGGATTTGTTTCATTTTACACCAGGTTTGTTGGGTTTTTTTTAAAAAAACGTACACTATAAACATTTAAAGGGGGGGTTGTAATTTTGTTTTTTGAAAGGTAAGAGGAGGCTAGGTGTTCTACTACCAATTAAGGATTAAGAAAAAGGAATTGGCACATAGGCTTAGGAATAACTACCTCCTGTAAGAACACTTGCCTGCTCCTCTTTTTTTATTAGTCAGTATCACCACTTCCATTATTTTTTCAGTTTTTCCTACTGTTAAGAGTTAACAAAATCTCTCTCCTGAAGAATCTGAAAAACATAGTGAACTACTAAGGTACACTGGAGCTAAAACTCAGAAAACTTTTTTTTCTTTAATCTATAAGGTTAGGTGATTTAAGCAGAATAAAAATACAAATATTTATTGCCAAATTCTTATTGCAAATCAGAAGGTCTCAACAATCATTGCATACAATTTACAAGGTATTCACAAGCAGGATATCATACGAAGCTATGTAATGACTTTGTAACTGAATGACTGGCTAAGACACTTTTTTTTAACCCGTGTTCTGTCAATGAACCCACAATAACCTGGTCAGAAGGAAAAACTTGATGTTTCAGTAATATTCCACCCTATTTTTTCATTACAATGTTTTCATCTAAATGAACCAGATATTCTCAGAGAACACCACATATGCACAATTCCTTACCTTCCTTCTTGCCTGCTCTGAAAAGGAAAACATCATAAATCATGCCAGAAAGGTATTATTAAGTGTATGAGTTAGCATGTGAAAATATTCATAAAGAAACACCTTGATCTTCTGAACAGAGTCACCAGAGTACTACTCCTTAAAATATACAGGAGTATTTGCTCATGTCAAATGCATGAAAATAATTTGATTATTAATAGTTAAAACTGTATAGTTTTTGTGGACTGCATAAATTCTTCACAATGAGATCTTCAGCAAGTCAGATCTTTGCTTCGTTGTAAATCTTCAGTTTAAGTTAAATACGAAAATTATTTCTCCAAATCCAGAGTTAACAAGGATTAATAACTAAAAAAAAAAAAAAAAAATTAAAAGTAGCTTCTCACCTTTGTCTTTATGTAGAATGGCGATGAGTGGTGAATAGGCAAGTCCACGAGGCTACTGGAATTTGTGACACTGTTACTATTAGCGTGTTCATCTTCTCTGCTGCTGTCATCAGACTGATCGAAATCATCACTCTCCTGGTCCATTTCCTCCTCCTCTTCCGCCTCCTCCTCTTGATCACCAGCATGTTCATCATCTTCTTCCTCTTGGTTACAAGTGGATTCTTCATCCACTGTAATAAGTCTATTGTTATTTTCTTCTAACTGTTCCTGCTGAGACTCATGCCTGTCATCAAATCCAGGTTCTTCTCCTCCTATCTCCCCATTCCTCCCAATGTGCTGCTCCTCTTGCTGTCGTCTTTGCTGCTGCTCCTCCTCTTCTACAACCCGATTCATCTGCTCCTCATCTACTTGGCTTGAGGAAGCATTACCTCGAAGAGATCCACCAGTTCGTCGCCTCTTGCTGCCCACAGAGAGCAGTTCCTGATTCATTTCCAAAAGCCAGCTTGCTACTTCTTGGACCTTGGCTAGGCTATCTGAAGATGCAAATGCTTTCACATTCTAAGGAGAAAAAAACAAGAAAAAGCAGGAAATTACAAAAGTTACAATTTTTATTAGATAAAGCAGTAAAAAAATTATTTCATTGTATTAGTTCTGACAACCTCGAATTCCAAGAAACAAGGAATAAATTTCTACTTGAGGCACACTGGAAAAACCCAGACTGCAGAGAACTTTGTAGCAGGATTGTTATTTCTTGTATCAAACAGTCTGATCGTGATTTCCAAAAGCACCAGATTCTGCAAAACTCAGAATATCTACTTCTTCTCCTAGAGAATCCACTCAAACCATAAACATTCGTGTTAACAGAAGGTCCAAGTATGTCATATTACTTGCCAAAAATTGGACAAAGAACATTTTCAAATGGGATATTTTCCCTCTCATTTGATTACAGACTTTTATATTTTTATATATATATATATAAAACTCACAAAGATGAACTGCTTTTGGTCTTATGCCTTAAGAGCAGGCATATTTTCAGGTATAATTGGAAGTTTCATTTCTTGTTACTAAGATTTTCCTTCAGATAAATGAAAAATATAACAACCACTAAAGAATACAGCCTTATCACTTTCAAATCATAAACTAGCCACAGAGACGCCCAGTGGTCAAAAGCTGACATCAATAGGCACCCTGTGCAGCCCAGAAAATGGCACATGCCTTGCCTGGCAAAAATCACTGTTAGTAGTATCAGTTCTCCAAATTCTAAGAAGCTAAAAGAATTGTTGAATGAGACTCCGACAAGTTAAGAAATTGCCAAATCTAGGTGGATACTAACAGAAACTGAAAAATACATAATTTCAGAATTATCCACACATTTGGCTACACATGTGCATGTAAACAATATAAAAGAACACAGAAATAAATTACAGTCTAGCTAGATCTTAAATTTGGTATTACGTTTCCCGCTCTACAACCTTTCAGGCTGGCACATCCTGACTCCAGGTCCCCTAAATTCATGTGATGAGTTGAGTTGGTGAAGTCAGACATAACCTCGACAAGTGGTCAGATTCACAGATTGCACAGGAAAATGTGCGCAAATAGAAAACAACTAGCTTTTTCACCACTGTGCTCGGGTGTCCATAGACCAAACACACACTCAGCAGGCTACACAGTGAGAGGTTCAGAAAGCACAACAATGCAATACTGGAAGGCAGAAAGACTCCTGAGTGCCCTTGGAGTAGGAGCAATGAAGAATAGAAGTTTCCATGAGTTCTTCAAGTACAGGAAGACATTCTCCCAACCTTTCCCACCCCCTTCACTCCTTTTTTGAGACAGTCCTCTCTCTCTGTTTAAAAAAAAAAAAAAAAAAAAAAAACCACAACACAACAAAACAAAAAAACCACACAAGCAACAACAACAAAACCCACACACACACACAAAAACCATGACACACAAAAAACACACCTGGCACCTTGGATGATAGATGTGTGGAACCGATAAAGCCCAACTTTACTCATGACATTTGTGAAAACATTCAACTTACTGGTGAGGAGGGAAGAAAGTAGGAGAAACCATAGCTCTAAGGTAGTTTTCATTGCGTTGTACCATGAAAACCACAGAAACACATTTACAAATTTTTTTCAAGTGTTGCATTGAGAAGGATTTGTAGATGGGATTCTGCACACTTGACCCCTCTTTCTCAGGGAAGCATTACTTACATCCCAAAGACATGGTTCTCAAGTTTCCATGTATCTACCTAGATGACAACTGCCCCCAAATAAAACCTTATGAGCTCAAAAGCCAAAATATATGTTCTAAAGAAAGAGTCCACTGGCAATTAGTTCCAATCAGTGAATGAGAAGCTAATACTAAAAGAATTAAGCTCCACACATCAAGGCAAAGACATGATGGAAGCAGAGGCCATGCTGACTCCTGCTTTTACCAGGACAAAAAGCATTAGGGGCACTGGGGTGCATGTGACCCAAACCAGAAGCTAATGACTGCAGCCTTCAGTGCAAAGGGCATCAAAAGTGAGTGTGTTTCATTTTCTATATACAGTAAGTAGCACATGAGAAAGAGTGTACTCTTCATAGAATCTAATAGAAGTGTTTTCACTTCATAGTTTTCCTCAAAGCCCAGAAACCTTGACATACTCGACTGATGTTTCATAACTGCATTTCATCAAATATCAAATTTGTTTGCATATATAATCTGAGGATAGTATAACCTATTTAACAGGCTTGCTACATAGTTCAGGCATTATGAAGATGACAATACTACATCTAAATTGGAATATTTTAAGCATTAAATCATGCAAAAATCACTCATTTAAAAAGACAAGAGATCTACATCTTCACAATCTAGCAATTTTAGCTTCTATCACAAATTATTCTCTAAATAGCCGTGAATGAAGCTTTAAAGTTTTAATCACAATTTTTTCAGCATTATTTCAAATATATGCATCAATTTTTGGTTTAGGACTTGATAAAACTGCAAATGTTGCATTTGTTTGCATAATTTAATACATACTTTCAATTTATACCTATGAACAACCAACAAAAAAGGTCAGCAAGTAATACAATGCCTGAATCTGCTAAATGCTTAAGTGACAAAAATGACACAATTGTTACTGTTAATATACCCAAATTAAATTCCAGCCAATTAAAAAGAAATGAACACACACTAGTACTATTACATATTATTAATTATTCCTACATTTTTGTAGTGACCATTAACTCACAAAATTAGCTTCAGTCATAAGTTATTTCAGTTTTACTCTGTATTTGCACAAATAAACTCAACTTGGATTTTCCAGAAGCCTGTAAAATGCATTATCAAAATTTAATTACAAGTGGTGCTGCATCAGAAATCATCAATATGCCAAGAGGTGATACATTCACTGAAGAACAGATGGATGTACATTATCTGAGAGATTTGAAACATTAAAGCTGCCTTCTGTCACATAAGTGCTTTCAGAATTAACTACTGTCAGCTTAATACACAAGATACAATCATTTCAATATATAAGGCAGATAAGGAATAAGACAGGATTATTATTTTGCAGGAAGAAATTTATTTACAAATCAACTACCAGAGAACTAAAATGCTGTGTTTTCAGCTAGCACAGTACCTCCTTCATTTATACTCTCAGCCCAAAATTACTCAAATCAGCTAAACTCCAGCATATCAGAGAGGAAAGGTATTGTTTCCTACACAACTCAGACCACAAAGAGATTTTTTTTTAATCAGAAACCAAAACATTGCGGAACAGTTGAAGCACTTTGCATAAACATACAAAACTCATTACATTTGGTCGACAAGTCTAACTTGGCAACTCCCAAGTAAGTTTTGTAATGCTTGTGGTCAGTGGTATGGAAAAGCAAAATACAAGTAATCCCTAAGGGAAATAGAAGTCCCTGGACTGATCCAGCTGTAAATTCAGAGTTAATGAACACATCCTCCATTTATATTGAAGATAAAATGCTCCTTAAGCAGAATTCTTCAGCTTTATCCTTTAAATTTGCACAGAGGACTTCATACAAATTAACTCAGAACAACAGTTGCTCAAAACCACCTGTAAGAAGTACCAAGCAACACCAGAAAATTACAGAGAAAACTCCTCGGCTTTATCTACCACAACAGGTTGCATTCTGTAAGTAGAAAGCAAAAAAGGAACATCCCACCCAAGCTAAGGATCTCCTATGATTTAATTTCAACATCCCAACCTATCTTCTGAAGGAAAAATGAAATCCTTACAAGCACGCTTTGCCCAAGCTGGACACTGGTGTGTTGGTACCTTAGAGCCAAGCTGACATCAGCAAGCAGTGCAGCACCATAGGAGTAGATGTGCAAACGTGAGGACTGGGCAGCCCAGGATTCAGCTGTGGCAGGGGGAAAGGGCTGTTATTTCCAGACCAGCTCTGACCCCCATGGTCCACCCTCACAGCCAGAGCACATCTTCTGGTTTAGTTTTGCCCAGAAAGTGATTAGGGACACCTGTGCTTTAACTCCTTCTGTTGGGGAGCAGGTGTGGACAATCAGGAGTTACACTTCAAAAGTGTGCTGTTGATCCAAATCCACACTAACAGACAAAATGCAAATGCACCTGACAATGGGTACTGGGTACACATCAGCCCTGCCAGCCACCTAAAACCTGTCAAACCCATTTAAAGAACATGTATACAAAGAGAATTAAATGCAGCTTCAAGCCAGTAGAAGCAAACAGCATAATTAACATTGATAAGATTGCGGAGCATGTTGTATGAAAAAGAGGAAAAAAAAATACTTGAGTGTATGGCCATAACAGCTAACAATGCAAAACACTACGAGCAAGCAACCTGCGTGCTGTATTAATGAAAATGTTTAATATATTGATCTGATTACTAGCTACGCAGTTTGTATATAGGAAAGATTTTCAACAATAGCAAAGTAACAAACCAAAACAATCAATATGCAGTAACTGGAAACTGAAACTATACGAAGTCAAACGAAGAATCCACCACCTTCTTTTATAGGTTATGGTAGTGGATCATTATCCTGAGGCAAGGACTTAACAGAGACAAGTTAACTTTATTTTAACTTGTGGTTTTATCTGAGGTATGAGCTTTGAACAGAAGTTACAGAAGAATAATTTTGCTGTGTTACACAGGATGGCAAACTTGATCATAGTAATGGACTCTTCAAGCCATAAAATTCCAAGTTGAATACATTCTACAAAAGAAGAAAATAAATAAACATGTATTTCATCAGCACAAAATGCTGGTTAGGGCAAGATTAACACACAGCTTTAAATAATTTCAGTAACTTTTCATCAAAATCAAACACATCATTAACAATGTATCTCATTCTACAAGCATACATGCACGCTTTCTGTAAGAAAAATAAACTACTTCTTCCAAACATATACACACCTCACATCTCTCAGTCAACTCCATTATTCATGGGTCCAAGCTCCAGAACAAATTAACAGCTAAAAAAGTTCTCTGCTTCTGCTCTATCACCCTATCCAGCAAAGCTTTGCCAATGCTTAGGGAAACACACACATAACTTTTCTATTGGATTAGAAATTATCCTGCTCCCTTTTTCATTCTCTCTAGTAACAATCACGTCATTTTGTTTATTCGATGCTAAGTGGTCAAAGTGACCAATACTAAATGAAAGTGTTCCCCTAATTACTTATGTCAAACATACATCTGACAGCACACAAAAAAATATTTAGCATTCATTAAATTTAAAAAAAAATACCACAATTAGTTTCCTGTACAAATTCAATTAAGTCCAGATGCCTCTAATCTTCTTGTGTGGCCACTTTTAATTACCTTCTTCCCTACTGTAATCTGGCCCCAATTTTCTATCTACCTTCTGAGGCTTTTCATCAAGCCCTTGTGCCCTGACCTTCCCTCCTAAATGTTTCTGAACAAAGAGAATTCCAGTTTTGCCCGTGCATATGGTCTACCGTAAGATGTCTCTCCCTTCTGGTCACCTGCTTCTATTAACCCCACAATCCTGCTTCAACAGACCTTATCCCTTCTCTCTTTCGCCATCCAAACTGATTTTTTTTTTTCTCCCAGGACTGACTCCCTTTCCCATCCCATGCCTCACTCAGTCTCCCAACCCCTTTTGGCCCACAGTGCTACTTTACAGTCCCAGACACATTGTTCCATTCTGATCCATTCCCTGCAGAAAGAGAAGGGGGTTAGATGAGACAATAGCTGATGATATGTGAGTAGTAAGAGCACAACACAGCAATGTCCCGTGTTATCAGTTCTGAGGACAAACACATAGACAGTATTAAAAAGAAAACTCGGGCCTGGAAGGACAAAGAGGCACAGAGGACTTACCAGGTAATCCTACCTCTTTTTGTAGACACAGGTAAAGTATTCAATATAGGATAAAATATGAAATAGCACACAAAACCCACTAGAGAATGAGAACACAAAAAGCGGTTTAGGAAATGCGTAATTGCTACAAGAATTTACATATATTTAGCACTACTTCAGATGATAAGGAATATCAGAGGTAGAGGAAAGATTAATAGACATGGCATGAGCAGAAGTTTAGAAGAAACAGCTTGAGCTACAATTAGTCGACATACTTATGCTTTAGATTACAACAAAATATTTATGCCTAATTAATTTATACAGATTAAGGTATGTTATATTGCTAACAAAACAAGAGCTCAGGACTCAGATTGCATTCTCCTGACCCTCAGCTGCATTCATACACAGCTTTCCATCTGCAGATGTCCAAACCTTGCTTAAAACTCAACTGCTGAATCAAATATAAGATTATCTGTTTAACAGGTCTTAGTCCTGTTAGTGTGGAAGAATAAAGTCTTCCATTTTATGGATCTGTCAGTTCTTTTCTTTCCATTTATTTTTTCCATAGTGTTTCCACATGATCTCCATTTGTGCACATTTAACATCATCACAGAACTTTAACTTTTAACTGAAACTCTTTATTCAGAAACAAATATCACTGTATTGCACTAGTATGCAGATGAACAAAATTCTTTTCACCCATCCTTGTAAAAGCCCAGTCTCCTCAATACACGTTCACTTAACCCTCACAGAGAGTGACTGTGGGTACAGAGTGGGAAAAGCTGCAAAAGGTGCAATGTTCTTCCTTACTGCATTCCACCAGGGCACACATGGATTCATCCCATTCACGTGGAAAAAACAATCACATGCTGGGCTCATGCACACACACAAACATAGAATCTGGACATATTACAGCTAAAATGGATTCCACGGATTCTCTTTGCAACAGCAGGAGGAGTATCAGGTCTTAATGCTTTAAACCAAAAGTCCTTTTCTTCCCTCCTCATGCTTTCTCCTCAAAACCAGGGCTGCTCTGGCTAAAACTTTACACAGAAAGTATTAACTCAAAGACTTCTTGCAGAAGGGGAAAAAAAAACAAAACAAAACAAAACAAAAGCCAATCTGAGTTAAAGCTGTAGCAGTTTTTAATGCTGTAGCACTTTTTAATGCTGTATCAGTTTTTAATGCTGTAGCACAGAGAATCATGCTATAAAATGTATTAATAGAGACCTGATGACAAAATTAAAGCAATCAACACATAACAGGAAGAGAGGAAACCACTGATTTTTTTTTCCTGTAAACACTTCTACATAAGTAATTCATGACCTTAATTATTGTATTTGAAGTGTTAAAAAAATGCCTGCATTTTCCTTGTTTCACAAAGGAGAAAAATATAGCAAGTGATTAGTAAATAGTGTGCTATGCAAGTTATGGTTTTACCTTAAAATTTGACACTCAACAAAATGAGAATTACTGTGAGATACTGTAGTAAGGATGAAGTGCAAATAAGAGGGAAATGCAAAAGTGACCCATTAGGAAATTGTTGAAAGCCTCCATCACCCAGTAATAAAAATGATTTAAAAAAAAAAACTTTAAAGTCCTTTTCCTCAAAGTCATATCCAAACTGACAAGTTATTAACACCAATAATGTGTTACTGAAGAAGTGGGGAGCTCTTATCTGTCTATCAAGAATACTGTTCATACTCCCTAGCTCCCCAAAAGCCAGGACTATCAGTAAAAGTACAAAAGTTACTCCTTATTTTCAGTTCTGCATTGTTGTATTTTCATCAAGATGAGTGAATGGATATAATGTAGAATAAACCCATTTTAATTCCTTGAAATATATCATGGGAGGCAACAATCCACAGTAGAAGATCACTATTATGACTGATTTTACTCTGTTCACATAAATAATCATGTTAGTTTTAGTAGTCATATTAATAATGACTGTTATACAGAAGATGGTTGGTTTGACTTTTCACTGACAACTCTTTAAAGCAAAAGGATTAAGCTATAAAATGTGACAAGTTAACTATCATGTGCAACTGATGAAAAGCTTCTCTCCCCTTTTCCTCAGAAAAGGCAAAGCAGAAAAAAGCTCTGAGTTATTTAAAGGGTGCCAAGTTTTTCAACAACTATTGAAAACAAAACAGGCAAGTCCTCCATATAACCCCCCACTTAATGTAGTGTCCATTTTCTCATTGAAAGGACCTCCGCGCTAGAAAAGTAAAGCACATAATTTTCAATTACATTGTCTTGTGCTTTCTGCTTTGACAACTGTACCATTACTTGGGTTCCTATATTAACATTTTTACCTCTCTAAATAAAAAATTCTTATCTTGGATAATTAATAAATACCTGTTTTTTCACAAATTACATTACTACAAGAAGTCTATACTACTATTGCAAGTGATACAGCACAAGCATGCTTGTTTGCTCAATTTAGAATAGCAAGTTTCTTCTGTTAATATTTCAGTCTCATGTAAACTATGCCTTCTGTGATACTAACCAAAGGTTTCCTGCCAAAAGAAAACATTAGATCATCCTTACAGCAACATAAACAGTATCTTTAGTTACATTAGTTGGGAAGCACATGGGCTGAAAAATTCTCAGATGAGAGAAACAGGCAGGCAGTTTTTTATACTCCCTTCGGATTTAAAGATGCTGGTTTATGCCTACTTAGCAAAGGGTAGAAGTGTACAAACAGAATCATCCCAACTCTTACTTCATGATAGGTACAGAATTTATCTACAAAAAACCATCACAAATCCTTTTACAGTGCAACAGGAGACTAAGCAGTCCTTCAAACTTAACAGGTTTGGATAATCTGGGGATTTAATTCACCTCTCTTCCCCAAAAGTAAGTAAACGAGGTTTGTTGGTCTGTGGTAGTTGTGATAGCTTTCCAAGCTGGCCTGAAATCTCCACAGCACGAAGCACTGCATTCCACTTTCTACAGATGCCTTTCTGCCCCCAAGCCAGACAGACCACCTATATTGCCTATAACAAAAGTCCTTGCAGTCAAGTTTTACAGCATCATTGTCATCAGGACTGCATGTGGGGATCTCCCAGCTGCCTGGCACAAACACTGCTTAGGATGGGTTCATGCAGCTCAAGGCCTTCCCTCTATAGAGAAGGAGCCTGAGGGGTGATAAGGATGATACTGCTGGTCTTGCTTTCTACTAGTAAACTTCAGTTAAGCCATGCTGAAGTGTGGAAAACTCTACTGAGTTAACACATGTCAAGCTACAGGTACCAACAGAAGGAACTGGAAATCTCAACTACGAAGACCAAAACAATCATTCAGTAATGCTTATTTTAAGTAAACAGACTATGTGATTAACTATGCAGAAACAACTACTTTCTTCCCAGCTATCTAGGTGAGCAGGGATTTTATCTAATCAGAAAGCAAGATCCAATCACTGAATGCTGAAATGAGAAAAATCCAAATGGAATTAACTATGATGATAATTACTCACTGTAATAGCTTATTAGGAAGATAGTAAATTCATCACCACTTTAAGTCTTAAATTAGAAATATGTTCCATCTGAGTTTAACACACACATTCACCAACTGCAGAACATGCAACACCTGTGCAGCTGCCAAGGCAGTTACCTGAGAGCCCCTCCCTGGGAATACACACGAACAGGAGCTGCTGTTGTCCCCTCCTCCCTGCTCCCACAGTGACATAACAGGCAAAATGAGTTAAACTCCTAATTAAAACCTTGCTTAACACACAGGCTAGTGCAGTATGGCCAAAATGGCTCTAATGTAAACTTCTCTTCAGCATCCACAACATTGCTGAATGCGGCCCTGAGGCTGGGATGCATTTCCAACAGGGAAACCTACAGACCTCAGCAGTACAATCTGCTAAACCGCTTCACGAATCCATTCACACAGTTTGTTACTTCACGTGGTGCTGCTCTGCAAACCTGTATCGTAAGACCAATACATAAATAACGTCCAAGCAGAATCGCTCATTATTAATGCAAACTATTCTGAAGACAAAAGCAAAACAGCATTTGGCAGCAAGAATGCTGCCATTAAGACGTTTCGTCTGAAAACCTCAAAGTGATTTACAGAGAGTACCCAACTGACTTGTCTGTCTCTGTTTCTTTCCTGTCCACTAATCATAAAAGTAATTTTGGGTACATTTCCCCAAATTATGGGTTTTACTGATATTGAATTGTAATTTTACCAGATGGCTGGTGTCAGCTTCTGGCAAAATGGTAGCATGACTTCTTGTAGCGAATCTCCAATTCAAATGCTGCATAAGTGCAGCACAGAAAAGGAGACGTGCAGAGCAGCAGAAATAGTGCGGAAAATAAGTCAACTTAGAACACAGAGCAGAAAAGATGGACCAAAAAAAGTTTATCTTTAACTGAAGGGGGGGATAGACCTTGAGGACAAATAAGCAACAAGATTTAGTTGAATTTAAACTTACTTTTTTTAAATTTAAGTGGAAGGAGAAGAAATTAACACCAATACTAAACTCTCCCCTACCTCAGAGTTGTTTGAGATAGACACCTCTAACGGAATGAAAACACACAAAGAGAAAGAAAAACAGAAAACCTGTGCACTGAAAAGCATTCTAGTGGCTAAAGAGAAAAATACAGCAGGATGAAAGCTGAAGGAAAAAAAAAAAAAAATCAAGAGCAGTGCCTACTATTTAAGAATACAGATATTTGAGTTCTTAAAAAAAGTTCAATGTAAATACCCCGTTTTCAAGCAGCTCTTACACTACCTCTAATCACCAAGAATAATCAACTCCCTTAACTCCCAAGAAGTTCCAAGGCATAGAACAATATTTTCAAGTCTCTTAATAATAACTAACTAAGGGAAAGCAACACAGATCATGGCATGAAAAGTGCAACCTCTATTATGTTTTGCTGCAGGGTTCTGCATCAGACTAACATTCTAGAAAATATTATCAGGTTATTGTAAAAATAAAGAATACCCTACCAGAGATTGAACAGTAATCTATTAATTTGAACACTACAGGGATTTTTTTGCTTGTTGGTTTTTATTTGTTGATGTTGGTTTTTATTTGTTGATGTTTGTTGCCTGGGTTTTTATAAACTTTTTTAAAAAAAAATTCCCAGTCCTTCCATATTATTCCAAGCATACAGGGAGACGACAGATAAGGGAAAAATAACAAAATTCCCAAGTTTTGCCAAGCTATCATCAACAATATATTCTACCTCAAGATCCATAGTGAACAATGTTTATTCCAGGCTATTGCCAAAAATTTCTATTTCTATTTCCTGTTTTCAGTTGCCTATTCTTTAAAAAAGTCTGAAGGACTATTCTCTGTAATATTCAGCTGTCCTTTAGTCCTAATTGCTAGGAAGAAAAGGAAGTATCAGTACTCTTAAAGTAGCTGGGAGTGAAAGGCTGTGATATATTACAGACAAAGATAATTTCCTATTTGTGTTTAGTTCAGCAAAGTTATAAACTGAATTTCTGAGATAAGAAAAGGTAGCTGGGGATCAGGTGAGGCAGAAAACATGCTTCATGCAAGCCACACAAGATATTAATACTGGTGTATTTTACCATTTTGGTGGGGAAAAATACAGCTCAGCTTTACTCCTGTGAGGTTGCTCTAAAAGAACGAGTAATGCATATTTTACAAAGAACGCCTATTTGTCCACAGTCCCAACTGATATCTTCTGAAATGTTCAGCTGTGTACATTCTATCAGATTTCATGCAGTATACGCTGAGCAATATTGTCTCCATTCTGAATACTATATTTTTTAAGATCAACTTGAAATCATGTATGTTCTTCCAGACCTAGTCAATGAACTTTTTAAACGCCTTTGCATCAATATCTGATAGGGAGCCTCTGACCTGCATTTTTTTTCCTTTTATTAAAAGCAAGAAATACAAAGATAAACAGAATGGCAGCATTTATCAGACTTGCTGAAATCCATTAATACATTGGTTTGTCTGCATTTTCAGCATCTTTAGCAGGACAAAGATACAAGTAAAACAAGGTCATATACCACTAGGACACAGCAGAACAAATTGCCCTTCTTGGTATCTTACTTAAAAACAAAAAAAACCCCAAACAATTACAGTCTCCACATGGTATTAAAAAAAGAAAGGCAAATGCCTTCTTGTTAACCTCACATCTCCAGAACACTGCCTACCACACTTGGTTCCTAAGTGTTGTTCTCCATGTCACAGGGAAGCTTTCTGGCAGCAGATTTAAAATTTGACCTTGCAGAACAACAAGGTACTTGCTGACTAACAGCATGCGAGATCGCCAGGTTTGAAGGAAGATGATATCCCAACCTGTCTAAAAGATTCTGGCCCCAGCCCAAACAGACTTTTAGCAGACTCCACTAGAGAAATGGAAATGGTTGCAATTATTGTTATTGATTCAATGCCCTTAAAATGGCTCTCTGAGAATCATATTTCAGTAACTGATTAAGCAGTATGGTTCAGCAGCAGGGCATTTGCCTAACAGCCTACGGAAACCTAAATTTGCTTGGCCAATCTATTTCTGGGATCAGGAAAATAAGTTTTTGTACTTGCATGACCAGAGGTGAAAGTAGGTGACTAGATAAAAACGTAAGGTGGCCTACAATATTGTC
The DNA here is from genome assembly GCF_037038585.1 of Patagioenas fasciata. Taxonomy (NCBI): domain Eukaryota; kingdom Metazoa; phylum Chordata; class Aves; order Columbiformes; family Columbidae; genus Patagioenas; species Patagioenas fasciata. The sequence continues at coordinate 47,491,552 of NC_092523.1, read as the reverse complement.
AGGCAGGCATTCAACCTTTCTTTCAAATCCTATGAAGTCATCAACTCTACATAACCTATTTTTCTGCTCTACAGCACTCTCCTATGACAGAAAGGTGGTGTGACTCCAAGCAGTAAAAAAAGCCAAGTCCAACACTGGACAGCACTGACCACAGATATAGTGAACAAAAGTACCAACTAAATGAGATAACTGATACAAATATAAACTAACTAAAAATTTGAAATTGGGATCATTATTTTAATGGCTAAACAACAGGTTGTAGAGAGAGAGAGATCCTTTCCAGAGACTAATGTCATTTAAGATGCTGTTACTGCTCTGCCACAGAATATATTCAGTGGAGCTTCATTGAAGTCGAGTGCTCCCTAACCCATTCCAGACAAAATTAGGCAAGCCTACTTAAACTCACCAGTTTCCTCCAACCTACATGGTATTGCCGGTGCTGAATTAAAAATGACTGATGTGAACTGCTGTAAGGACAGCAGACCTTACACCCTTCCAGCAGAGAGCAGGTAACAGCTAGGGGCCAATTAACATCTTACACTGCTGCAAAATAAACACCTACCCATAAACTTGAAGCCACATTCTTCAATAAAAGTAAGCCACGCTTCAGTGCTAGCATTATGGATCTAAACTTGACTGTTGTCAGAAGTCTCAGCAAATCACCAGTGTGACAGACTTGGCACGCATGAGCCACTGTTTCTCATGCCTATGTGGAAAGGTATGCAGGGCTAGGACAGTTTCTTTCCAACAGTGAACCCATCACACAATGGCAGCCGCAAAGAGGAAGATGCTCTGATGTCATCACCTCAATCCACCTTTACTGGAAGCCAGTCTATCTTCCTGATTTTCCAAGGGCATTGTCAGTGCAGATTCATGTAGGTGAAAAGTAGTCACCATCCTGCCTGGACAGCAGTGCTAAACAGCATCAGCTGTGTTGATCAGACACAGATCACACAACTCCCCATCCAAACCTGGTATCTGCCCTGGCTACTACATCAGCTGTATGGTGTTTCACAAAAGACAGCTGCTCTGCTGCACGGCAGCCTTGCAAATCTTGGAGACCAGCACCTTTATGAAGCGAGTAGATGAAGCTGTTCAGGCCCTAGTGAAGAGTGTGCTGACGTTCAGAGAAAGAGACCTGTCAGATTGCTGGTAACAGGTGGAAATCCAAATAGGCCGAGATGGCACAATCTGTGAGACAAGATGGTTTGTCTCTGATGTGACACAGGGACCCACAACATTATAAGGAAGGGAGCCTGAAGAGTCAAACCCTGCTGACACAAGAAGAGAGCTCTGGATGCACTGAACAGGAAAGGCACATTTCTGGGCTGGTTGCTCATTTTCTAACAGAGAAACGTCGTTCAAGAAAAAGACCTGTAAAATAACTGATTTAAACCAAATGTAGAGGCCATATCCAACTAATTCAGAATGTGGTTTTAACACCACAGAGTGATGTATGGAATAGTCCAGCTGCTAACAGCTGTATTTCACTACAACTGTTTCTACTGATAGAACACCAAATTGGATTACTTTCTGAATAATACATTGGTTGTTCGTAGCACCAGCACTACCAAAACCACGGCATCTATATTTGTCCTTACTGGAAAACCTGGCTGATTAGGTTATGTCCTACGATAGGCAAAGGTTGAAGCTGGCAAAATGGACCTTACAGTAACCATTCTCACTGCAGCAGCCCAAAAAGGCTTTTAGTAACCGTAAGGCTCTCTCACCAAATAGCTCAACTTTCCAAAAGGTCCAGCCCCCCTTTCAGGAAAACAGCACACAGTACAAACCATGCGGGCAATGTGAAGTCCAAGTCATCCATCATGGCGTTCAAATCTGTACCTAAATTTTTCTTAAAATCTACATGTACGCTTCCACGTTCTCAGATGCAAGGCTGATTAGCAAATGGTATTATTCTGTTCAGAGTTCAGAAATCACTTTTTTGGTCACCAGGACACAGGAGTCAGTGATTTGCTCAACAGAAGCAATGATTAGGTATGAACTGTAAAATGGTACCAAAAATACAATCGAACTTTCTAAGGTATTCACATTTCCGCTTCTATCACTGTAACACCTGGGAAATATTTAGGATATAAGTTTTCTTTCTCCAGTAAGAATCCTGGAAAGAAAGTAGGTTCTAAGAAATGCTTTCATTTCCTGTTGACATTACTCAGATTTTCATCAAAGCCTGGCAAGAACATATTTTCTACTTGTAACAGTGCAGGGTTCATGTACTGAAATCTGTTCCCACAGAGTTCATAGCCATTCTCAAAGGTACTGAAGTTAACACGGGGTAATGGCACCAATGGGGTCCACAGATCTGCACTTAGTCCTCAGACAGTGCGATCAAGCACATGTTTCCAAGACATTTCATCTTCATGGGTGGGTACTGACCTGAAACCCCCAAGCTCTTTTACGTGCTTATGGTATCTTGTTTCAACATGTGCAATAACTACTTTGACACTGAGAGCACCAATCCTTTCAGGACCGTGGCTGTTCTCAGCAGCAGCTCCTGCAGTCAATGTTGAACTCTCTGTTGAGGAACTGACCATTTTAAAAGTACTGGTGAACACAGATTTAGGCGTTGTGGTTCTTTTCAGAACTTCTGGCCCAAGGCTATTTTTACAGACTGCCCAAATAGAGTCTTCCATTTATTTATTTTTGAGTCTATGTGTGGTAAAAAAAAAGCAGCCTGCCACACATCTGGCTTGGGAGGTGGAACTGCCCCAGTGAGCAACATCTGCCACACTTAGCACTAGGGCTTACCAGAAAGAAATCTTAACAGATTTGGACCTGTTACAAGTGGACAGGAGGAGGCAACTTAAGAGTCTGATCCCAAGTCTTATTCCATCCCAGATAATAAACTTGCAAGACAACAGAATCGGAAAACTTTTTCTGAAGAGTCATAACATCTGGAAAAGGCTCAACTCACAAGCTTTTCTTTTTCTTTTCTAATTGTGCACATACTGTTCCTGTGGGAACTGAAATATTAGCTGAACTTTCAATAGCAGAAGACATACTAGCACTAACACAAGTATCATAGGGAAATTCTAGCTCACTGAGTTAAGAGACAGAACTGCTACAGAGCTTTCATATATTTTAAAAAACAAACAAAAACAAACAAATAAAACAACAACAAAACCAAAAAGAACAGGTAAGGACTTGCAGCTAATCGAAAGCAAGTGCTCGGCAAGCTCCCCAGTGGTCTTATTCTGCACAAGCTGTAATTTTCTTTCAAAGTAGACTAACATATTAAAATAAGCTATTTAAAGAAACTTTCAGAAAGGAGTGTAGACAAACATGCACACATTCTTCTTGAGGTGTAGCTCAGCCTCCCACACCCAACCTGCTTATCACTGCGTCCAACCAGATCTCCTGGCATACCTGCACACATAAGCATCACTAATCTGCTTTGGTCAGAATGAGCCAGGTTAACTTACAAGTTTAAATTCTCAGCTAAGCAGATTCGTTTTGCCTGAAATAGATTAGGAAGCACTCGCACGAGCAGTTCTACGAACAGATTAGAGAAGCGAACAATCTCCCTCGGCAGCGGGACAGGACAGACAGCATGTGGTTGTAACCTGTGACCACCCCAGCTGAACCTGAACAGAACACTCATTGCAGCCGGGCAACAGCCTCCTGGGAAACAATTAAGAACTCACTTCAGATTCATGGTCTTTTCTGTTTCACAGCTTCCCCATGTTGATAAGACCCATGAAAAGTGAACCAAGGATGCCAACCCTAGTCTTACCAAGCAGCTAGCACCTACAGCCTAGTAAGTCTGAGGCATAATGCACATCTCAGAAACCACAAGAACCATAAAAGTGATATTTAAAGATGAAATGCTACCACTTATTTAAGCAGAGAAAAGCTGTAAATGCAATTAAAATGTTAAATATTTTCTGAGGCACACCATTATTTTATTTTTATTTTTGTTTGATAAACAATGAGAAAAAGAGTACAGGTGAAATGGAGGCACCGGCATCTCACTAGCCTAATTTGTGGGCTTGCTGTTTCTTTGGCAGTCATGTTCGTAAGTGAGCATCCTGAGAAAACTCACAAGGACAGATAATTGAGTGGGAGGGAAATCCATGCATATATATCCAGATGGCAAATTCACCACAGAATTTACTACTTGGCCAGAGTGTTTCACTCCCAACTTCACTCCGAAGTTTTTTTTTTTTTTTTAATAACTTGCTAAAATAACCTCAAGTTTAACAAAATATAAGCCAAGTCTGCAAATACTTTGAAAGCATAAGCAAAGAAACCACCAATCCCTTCATCAGTAGCTTCAAGGAGACATGCCATGCAAAGGCATATGCATTCCCCAACTGGAGCTATAAAAGAAGGTCTTTCTAAAGGGAAAGGATTTAGTATTTTCACTACCATTACGTTGCATTCACATGTGTTTGCTTCTGTTCTGCTTCCATTTCTTGCTATTTTTCCAAGAAGGTCTGAGAACACTTTTGCCTGAGCATTCTTTATCTACAAGCAGAAAGCAATCAGTCTGTACACAGGAAGAGCCTGAGATGCAGACATACAGACAGGACAGCTAAACTGTTCGGACTGATGACCAGAAATAAGGAGTGAAAAATCTAAACCATGAAACATGTTACAAAAAAACCCTATTATTTTCTAAACACCTTCCATGTTAACAAGATTGTGCAGAACCATCCAGTGAACAAGTAGGTGTGAGAGGTGGGTGCTTTTATACTTGGAATATCTCTCAAAGAACTCAACATCAAAGACTTTCCCACCCTTTTTTGTGTTTTGTGGTTGATTTATTTAAACAAAGCAGGGATGTGCCAGAGAGATCAGAAGGTAAGATACTTCATGAAGATGCAATAAAGTTAACATGATTGAAGAATTAGGAATTTATAGCTACAAAATACAGTACATGCTGCTGTTATCAAATCTTCATCAATGAGCAGTGACAGGAAAGAACACAACAAAATGTAAAAACAGTTACAGTCTTTTGATAGTCACAGATGTTGCAATAAAGTAGAAAACATAAATCACAGGTCAGTCTACACCAACCGAATCTCTTCTGTTCTGATTCAGTTGGCGTAGACTGACCTGTGATTTCAGAGTAAACAAAGAATCTTCTATTCAGCTATCTCGGACTTCTCATCGCATCTTATTTTTTAAAGGACTTGTAACTCTTAAGTTTATTTGAATGAATGCAGGATCTACAAGCATTGTTTTTGAAGGTTACTGACAGCTGCCTGATTCCAGAGCACTTTTGAAATTGTGTGTTTTGAAAAGGAACTGGAAGGTCAAGTTAGAAGCTGTGTGTCACAACAGAGAATATTCCAGGCAGATGTGGCAGTATAAAACTAGAAATGAAGGAAGCATAAGGGGACAGCAAGAAAAATAAATGTGAAGAGTAGAATAAATTATACAATAGAATGTCTCAGACAAATTATGGATAATTCATTACTAGACATAAACAGGATCTGATGTGTTCAGCACCTGTAGAAAGAAAGTGCATTATTGATCTACTGTATTATGCAGGGCTTAGAAAAAGATAAGGAATCAAGAATAAGTGTTCCAGCATATCAATTTTTATATTTAGTAACAGCTGAAACAAGCAGAAATGGACACTTCATAACATTAGTACTTGATTGTTTATTTTATGCTTAAAGATAAATTGGCATTGTGCACCCAGAAGAACACTACCATAAAGGCCAAGAACTCAATTCCTTAATTTAATAATATTTAAAGCTTCTCTAACAATGGAGATGAAGGGAGTGCAAGCAGCATCATCCTTGCGGCATATTATAATATTGATACTCTTAGGACAAGACTTTCATATTGGAAACTAACAATTAAGATGTTAAACCAGTCAGCCAGTGAAGTTAACCACCTAGACTATTTAATGTTTGAAGTAGCTGCAGTGTTTAGAATTATTTTCAAAAAGTCGTTTATCTGTACTTTTATTTGACATACCCAACATATGTTTGTGTAAATCTGTGTATGATCCTTAAATGTAAAGGCTACTAAAGCACAACTGAACTTTCACATCGCGTGAAAGCAGCAAAAGTCTATTCACCTTTGCATGGGACTCTTAGCAGAAGCCAAGTTATTCAGAGCTGATACGACAGGTCTACAACAGGATCCAGTGAGAGTTATTGATCAACTAAATGAGCAAAAACAAATTCAAGGCTAGAAGATTACAAACAACAGGCCCTCTTCATCATGGTCAGTTGAGGCAAAATTTGACCTTGGGACAGCAATAAATCTTATAGAATTAAAAACCATGAAATACCAAACTAATGCCTTTTTTAATGTGACCTGAGAAAATGGAAAGACTGTACTACAACCCTTGCATGAAAATGACATCAAGTTTTCTGTTTGTGATAGATTTTGCCTGACACCAGAAGCTGTTTGCCAGCCATCAGTTCTACAATTAATACAAACCAATGGAAAAAAAGACAAAAGTCTTCATGTATTAAATAGTACTTGTCTGTATTTACAGTTGTAGTAAGTTGCACTGTGGAATATAGTGGACTTGTTCTAGGAATATCAATCCTGCTACTGTGATAGATGGCCTGTCAAGATAAAACCACCACTGCATACTGTACACAGTAAAAGACAACCTTGAATTTATATAGCAATAGAACCTGCCTTCCTCAGCATCAAGGATATCTTAACCGGTCATCTGAGAACTTGCTTTTTGAAACCAAAAGTATAACTGCATTCAAACAGCATGAGTAAATGCACAACACCTGTTATTCGTGAATAGAAGTGGCTAAATTAAGTGCAAAAATACCAGCGTGCCCTTACTGTTCCCTACCCAAAAAACTATGCCAACTACAACAGCAACTGAAGTTTGATGCCATCTGTCACCTAATTACACCTTATGTAATATATGTCATCGGGACATTTACCTTAGCCACAACTCTGCAAAGGATGGCACATTTTCCTGCTCATGGAACCAGTCACAAACACCTGTAAAGCTGTATGTCCTAATACAAAACCTTTTCAGATGCAAGGGCAAAAATAAATTGATAGCAGCTAGACAGCCAATGAACTGCCATCATCTTTTTATTTCTCAGCTATTCTCACAAGCAGGTATTTGTTGCATGCATTATTTTGTATAGTTCCTACACTTAAAATTTTAATTCTGAGAATCAAAGATCAACTACACACATTGGAATAGCATCTACTTCATTCACCATGTGGAGATCTAGCATACATATGAAATTTTTCAAGTGTGCTTCCTGTATCAGCATACAAGAGAGGACATTAGGAGTCTGCTCCCTAAATTACAAGAATCTGATGCCACCGGCTTTTAGCACTTCTGCAATCCACTATTCCACAAGCATCCACTCTCAGCACTAACAAAGAGTCAGACAGCCTCATCTACTGACTTGCAGAGAAAACAAATCCTGTGCCCACTTGCTGCTATTGGCACATTCAGTACATCAAATGATGGCTGAAATGCTTGGTACCTGCTAAGAATTTGCTGAGAACTTCAGTATTTTTTATCCTGAATTTGACTAGATCTATATAACAAAGCTTACATTGACTTAAAAGTAGACAAAATCCCTGAAAATGTCCTGATTAAATTCTTTCCAGGGGCTCTGCACTCTCTTAGCTCTGTTCTTTACCTGTTTTACAGTCAGCTTTCCTGTTCAATTTTCCTTGTATTTGTATAGTCTGGAAAAAAAAAAAAAAAGAAAAAAAAAAAAGGCAGATTCTTCTCTGTTCAAGAAAAGATGAAACTTAGCCACCCATACAAAGCTGAAAATAAATTAGAAAATGCCAGACTACCCTGCTGTGTATTGGCTTGACCAGGGCCTTTGCAATAAAGAACTCGCCTCTTTAATGGAAAACAATGCCTGCTGGACGCTATAGATTCCTTTTAATGTGCCGTCTCTGCCCTTAGATCTGATGCAACAACTAAGGTACAACATTTGGCTTTGTGTGTTTAGAGAAAGCATAGTCGCTGCCATAAAATGAGCTAATGTCTCCAATATATCAATACAGTTTGTATGCTTGTTCTCTCAGAACAGGGCTTGTGGCTGGTTTTTGTTTGGTGGTAGCATTGTTCTGTTTGAGGATTTTTTTAGATGTTGTGGGATCATAAAGTATCTGAAACCTTCCAAAACCCAAGTCATTTTTGCTACCTTTGCCAGCCACTGAGTCAATGAAACAGCTCAGAATCCTTCAATGTAGTTTCCAACAAAAAACACTATCCTTCCTTGCCTAACTTCTTCCACATATAGAAGGCTGCCATTTACTTCAGTTACAAAAGTAAAGGTCCACAAGGAACTTGAAAGTGGAGTACCACTGGGGGAGTATAGAATAGTGAAAGGATTAATGTTATATGTTGTATCAAACAGGTACGAGGAAGCCTTCAATTTGGGACTGAAACATAGAAATCCACTATGTTCTTCATAAAGAAAGTTGCCTCTACTGTAAGTTTGTCCACAATGGAAACTATGGTCACCAAATGACCAGGAATTTCTCAGACTGGGAAAGATTATTACACATTTCTAATAAGAATCTAACTGGGAAGTGGCATTTTTTTGTCTCTTCAGGGTGACATGCAATTTGATTTTTTTTTCCTCTCAGAATTCTGTGGATTTAGAAACTCTACAAAGATGAAGTACGGTGAAAACATATTAACTACTCATTTTTCTGAAGGAAAAATGGCCAGGTGTGCAGCAGGTTAAGCAAAATACACATAGGCATCAGTGCTCATACCTGATCATAAGAAATTTTTAAAGGAGAAGCTACAAAAGTCTATGCATATATAAGCAAGATAAAAAAATCTTGGTTACAAAAATGGAATGAAAGAAATGGAATGAAAGAACAGTTTAGACCAACAATACTTGAAAAACTTAATTGGTTTGCAACTGCCAGTTGTTGCTGCTCTCTTGAGCTCCAAAACAAAAATTGGCACAAAGTCAACTGCAAGTAGACCTATAGAGACATAAAGATATTTTAAATAAATACATAAACAAATTAAATTGAGTCTCCAACAGGCAGGAGATGCAGGTAGAATCTAGCCACATTACTCACTTGAATTGGGTTAAGTGGCTTGCCAATTCATGTTTTATTTCAAATTCAGCTGGCCACCACACTAATTCTGATGCCCTACACTGATGTAGCAACGTGATTTGTACATCTTAAGACCCTGAATTGCTCACTTTAGCTAAGGCATCATTCTAAGTAGAAAAAAGGATAAGTGACCAATCTTTCATCAGTAAATTACCACTGAAAATTAGAGGTTGTTATAGCTTTAAAAGAAATAAATTACAGAACTGCTTTCCCAGCTCCTGCACTTTTCTCCAGTCCATGTTGTCTGGCTGTTTCCTTTCTTCCTCAATTTATGTCACCTAACCAAAGCTTGCTCAAGAAAAATATTTTGTTTTCACTCCAGATCTTGTGAGAATGAGCTGTGGGTGGAAAGCAGATGGAAAATGCTTTTGTATACATTAAGTTATGAAATGTTCAGGAAACCTCTTCTATTCCTCATCCTGAATTGCAAGTATGGGCATACACATTTGGAGGAAGGAAAGGTGTAATCTGCATCCTTTGGGGAGACTAGGGGGTGCGGGCAAGGGACAAATGGACTATTACTGACAACTGTGCATCGGGCAGGCAGTACAGTCAAAAATGGAAAGCAAAGAATGGAAGTGACCAGGCAAGCAGATGGAGCCAAAAAGCTTAAGGAAAAAAAAAATAATCAAGTGACAGCTGCATTAGTTGGCACACAGTCCGCAACAGTTGGCAAAGATGCTACACACTTGTGAAGAAGTGGCACAAAATGAACTGAAGCAAAAAGGTTCATCTTTCTGTAAATAAGAGGCTGCAGAGACCATTTTGTTAAAAAGACAGGAATCAAATCCCAATTCCAGATGTGAGAATCCAGGTGAGTCACTATCTTCCTTGTGCCTTATTTTTCCAGCTATACAAAGTGGGAATCACCTTCTTAAAAAGGTACTTTCAATACTTACACAAATATTTCACTGTCTTTCAGGTACTTGAGACTTAAATTTTCATTGTGCTTTTCCCACAAAGGAAATAACTATGTGGAAAAAATGTGATCTAGGGGGAAAACAACTGAATTCAGTCAGAGGAGACTTGGATTCCATGCTCAGATTTGCCAGAGGCCTAAAGAGGGACCTTCATCAGAGTCTGTTTCCCCATGATAAAGTGAGGTTTATTATATATACTTCCCTGAAAAAGAGCTTTGAAAAAAGTGCAAGGTAAATAAAGGATCATGAACATCACTGCCTTGTCACTAACTTCTTCCTGAATGTGCATTACAATAGAGTCTCACATATTAACTTTTGCCCTCAAGGCCTATTGACGTGATCACAGAACACAAATAAGGTATATTTAGTGAGATATTTTTCCATCCTCATTATTCAATTAAGTTTCCAGGATATATTTTATTATACATATTTTCTAGGGTGCTCAATGCTATGGTATGTATGTGTGTTTCACAGTCAACTGCTTTACCTTAGCACCAAGCATAAGGTGAAAGAGTGACTTTGTCTCTCTTCTGCAGACAGGCCTGCTCAGGCTTCAGCATGGTCGGCCGCAGTGAACTTAGTTGTCATGTCATGTTACTGTGAAATCCAGACTTGTATCTACATCAATGTCAGAGTTCACAGCACAGCTACGCTACAACTCTGACTCTTTAAATTCAGTTGCACCCACCGCCAGTTGCCTGTGCTGATTATGTTTGTTTTTCCTCCAGCATTTTCCCATCCCAGGAGGGCCTGGTGACTAGGCTAACACCTGGCCCTAGAGCAAAAACAAAACAAAAGTCAGAAGATCATAAATTCCATATGCCAGGCTCAGTTAGATGAGAAATGAAGAAACACACAGAAGCACATTATGAGAGCAAAATTTGATGAGGGAGATTTAAACCAGCTTTTTTTTCTCCTCAGTACAGCATTCTAACATGACAGCACAGAATAAGAGAAGGGATGAGAACACTAACCAGTTGTTAGGCTATCAGCTAGGAGAGAAGGCTGTATTTTAGTCCTGTTCTTTCTGTATAGTTGTCAAATTTTTGAAGGAGATCTGCTACTCAGGCATTTCTTCCCCAAACTCTGGGCAAAGTATACTAAGTCTGCAAATCCTTCTTCCTTTCTTCCCCCCATCATTCTTGATCACACAATTGGCCTACATACAACAGAGCTGGGAGGTGCCCCCACCCAAACAATTTCTCAGCACTCTTTCAAAAAAGGAAGGGATGTGCATTTACACCCTTGCAGAATGAGGACAAAACTGAACCCAGCCCAGAGTGCTCCAGCCATCACCCAAAGGGCCAGTACTATCACTAACTCCATCCTGGAAAAAAAAAAAAAAAAAAAAAAAAAAAAAAAAACAACAACAACAACAAAACAAGTCCTGTTCGTTTAGGCTCCCATCACTAGGGAATAGCTCTGTGCTCTGGATCATGAGCCACCATAGATATCTAAATGCAGAGCCATTTCCAACAGCCTTCTTTCACAGTAGTAGCTTTGTTTCTAAAATACGGAGAAGATACCCCTCTGCATATGTTCCTTTCTTATGTGGGATAAAATATTTGATAAGTATACATATAGCAAACACAACTGAGACAGTCATCCTTCTTTATCATCAGGTCCTCCTCTGAGTAACTGCAGGTTTGGGAGAAGGGAAAGGAAAGGGGGGGGACAAAGAGGCAGGCAGGTTCAGGAACTATTGTAGATCCCTTAGAGATGCCCACAGAACTGGAAAAACGAATTCTGCTGCTTTTTAGATGCTGAAGTACCTCAAATAAGAAAAAAATCTTAAAAAAAAGCAAAACAGTAGTCAGAAGCACACACAAAGACTGTATGTTAAAATGGTTAACCTTTCATTAACTCAGATTCATCTGAATAGTTTTTAATACAATGAACTCTAACTGACTCACCCTAAGGCTAAGATCTTGCTACGATTTTCCTCAAAGCTATTTTTTATTGTCAGTAATGAGTTGCTGATAAAAATGATTTAAAATCTAAGTGCTGACACAACTCAAACTACAGAGTTCTGCACAGCATCGTGCCATAGCTGCAATTAGAAAGACAACCTACATCAAGTAAAATGCTCCACTGCAAACCTTTTTAGTGGATCAATACAATATCATCAGCGACATCTCAACAGGAAAGCTAAAAGAAAAAAAGGAGGCTTCTTATGGAATTAAGAAAAAATATATTTATTTTTAAAAAATTATCTTTTGAAGGCTGTGGAGAGCAAGTTGTTACATTTACAGTCTGATGGCAACATTATCCACAAAGCATAACGTACCAATATCAGAGATGTTTGTTTCTCAGTTTTTCTTGCACTACAGTATAATGCAAAGATAGTTAAGTTGACGGATAAAATGCTACTAAAAGTGGAATAAAAACAGTGCTGGGAAAAGGATTATTATGAAAGCTTCAGAACAGAAGCCTTAAAAAAAAATGTACAAGAAAAATAGTTTGCAATCACTTTACCAAAACAGTGAGCAGAGTATAGTATTCAGCTTATGAGGATGTATAATATTTTTAAGCAACTGAAAGTGTTGCAAGAATGACCAGAATGGTTCCTACTGCATCAGCTTTATTCTTGATGTGTCCCTGAATACCACCTACTAAGGCTGAACAGGAACAAGCTCTAAGACACAGTACAAAGTCCCAATGACTTAAGCGTGGTACTTAGCAAAATAAAAATTCATTCACAGGAACAGCAGAAACATTAAGCTACCAGTAGGCTGGAAGTTTCTTGGAGCACCTTTGAAACCAGCTAAGCCAACCACACATGTTCATTTTGCTTCAGTAGTATTACTGCTCAGGAATCTGAAGATCTCTCTTGCTGTGATGACATTTCAGTCCTTGCAGCTCACTGCTGTCTTGTGTAATTTAATGAGTAAAGGTGGTGGGGGCAGGGAGAAGGGGGAGAAGAGGACAGATTAGGGGAAGAGTTATTAAGATTGTATATGAATAGTAGGTTTGATTAAAATCAACAATATTTAATTTGAACCCCAGAATCTCATACTCTTTAATGCTATTAAGACAACTGTCTGTGTTGTAGCGCTTCTAGTATCATTTGTAAGAGAGTGACCATACTCAAATCAAGACTTGCGATGTCAGCCTCTTGGGATGAAGAAAAAACTACCGCTCTGGTAAACTATTCCAATCAGGACTTTTGGGAAATCTCATTTACTTCTGAAATTGATCTTTCTAAATTCAGCTTTGAGCAAGAGGACATTGCAATGGTTTTGCTATCTCTTACTTTGCTATTCTTCTGATAATGACAATATTGATGGCAGTAATAGCATTTTACCACAAAATGTTATTGTTTACTGGGTTGTCATCATTTTTTCTGTTTTGCCAACAGCAGGAAAGAAATTATGAGCTGCTGTAAAAAAAGTAAAAGAGAGAAACCACTTTAGCTTGACAAAGAACAAGGAAAATCAAAATACTAATACAGAATTGAATCTTTAAAGAGTTAACAGATGACAATGCAACAAATGCTGGATTAGCGCTTTGTGGTACAGAAAAGTCTTCATCAAGAGAATGAGCAGTATGACTTAGGTCTGAATACTGTCAGAGCTGAACCTCAAACTCAGGGTTACAGCACAGGTGCAATCCTCTGCTGCGCTATGCAGATAGTCTGACTAGATAATCTGACCTTAAAAAAATCTATTTGTCCTTTCTCCCCCCACTCGGTTCCTTGCATAGGCTGTTGTGTCCCACATATGGAAGGCTTCCTCCTGCTCAGTTCTGCACCCTCGCCACCACCTCCTCAATCAAACGTCACCAAGCAAGGTTCTTTGTCTCTCGATTATTCAGAAGAAAAGCTCTGTTTCTATTTAAACTTATTTCTTGGGGTATTCACAGTCCGTTTTACCCTCTCCACCCTTCTGATTACAGCAGAAACTGCTGGCAAACAGAACAGCCCACCTATGCTGAGAAGGACCAGTTTTAAACAAACAAAAAGCCACCCCATAAACTAACATTCATTCATAAAAATCACAGGCCACCATACTTTGGAATTCACAATAGTCTTCTCTCTTCTGTTGTAGTTAGACTTATGTCTTAACCCAGAAAGTGGACAGAAGATGGCACAACTGAAGAAGCTGCTTGCTTAGCTGAAACACTTCATGTCGTTGTTGAATGACATGTTTCTTGGTTTTATTGTCCTGTAGGCAAAATATGTGAAGTAGATATCTCCACAGGAAACAGAAGTTGAGAACGTTTAGCCATCAGCATCTGTATGACGTAGCATTTAAATATGAAAATCTATTTACAAGAAGAATTAATCTTAAATTTACTATAGCTCTTCACCTAAAAAGGTATAATTGTGCTTTTTCTATTAGACATAGCTAGGATTTATATTTTGTCTTCATTCCACCAATAGAAGGCTCAGATATTTTTCTTTTTTTAAATATTATTCTTAGCAGATCTAAATTTAGGTGTGTGGGAGTTAGCAGGTTCCATTTAGACACATTAGGACTGCTATCTAAAATGCAGAATTATGATCACAAATTTTATTTCTGAGAGAATGAAGCCTGACATTGAGATTGCATGTTAAGCTTCTAATGACACCAATTTAGAGAGCAGCAGGAAACAAACAAGAAAACACAAATCCCAACTGTAACTCCTGAGTGTGTATACAAATACACACACACTGCATGTTATCTGCAAAAGCAAAACCAAAACTGTGATTCAGCACCTGTGCAAAACTCGTACATACACAGATAAGAGCAGTGACTTCCAGCAAGGTTTTCCACCTTCCAATAAAATCCCTGCCTGTTCCTAGTTCCTTATACTGCTTCTCCCCTTAGTATCTCACCTTCAGCCTCCTCAAATCTTCCTCCAATTTTGTGCAGGACTTTTTTTTTTTTAATATTTCTTCTTCTGCACTACTGGTTCTTCTCCAGTTTGAATTAAGTGCTAAACATATAAGAATGTACGTGACTGTATTCTTGTAAAATGAGCATGTCTAACAAATTTTGAGGTGCAAGATATGCCATGCATCCATTTTCACAGTCACATGATTTTGTTCTGGTCTTAATTCAAGTTTGGTTTAGATAAGGCCCTAAAGTGATCTGCAATCACCAATGAACTAGTATTTGTTCCTACTGAAATGACCAGGAGGGAGCGACAAACTATTAATCAATCTGATCAATTCCTCATTAAGTAATCAGGGACTGAAGCCCTCAACTGATCTGAAAGGTCAGGGAAAGTGAGAAAACCAGTTTAAAAGATCATTATCTTCTTTCTTTAGCTACACAGGCATCCACAAATAGCAAAGCGCTCACTGCAGACTACTGGAGAGAGTTTCACCCCTCAGTTCTGCATTAGAAACAGACTTTGCTCATTGATGATAACCCAACCCTATTATATAAGATCACTAGAAATAACTTAACCTAGATACATGTGGTGGTAGCAAATTCGACGAATCCAGACGCCGGCATAAGCTCTTTGATCGAACGGGCGGGCCGGGCGAGAGTAAGGAGTCTAATTCAATGTGAATTTACCATCCGTACTCTTTAATGAACTCTTAAACAACACTGAATATCAATGTCCCCGAGACCACGTTTTTCCAAGCCTTATATACTCTATACCAAAAGGCCATGCGGCAAGCGCAGGCTACAATTGGTTACACTCACAGTCACTCATCCCCCCCCACTATGGTGATTAGCTGCAGGGCACTGTTCACAGACTGTTCATGCGCAGCAGCAACGCCCCTCCTGCAGCCTGGGTCGAGGGCAGACCAGCTTCTGTTTACTTTCCTTTTGTCTCTGGTGTCTCAGGGAAATCCTTCCGTGTAGCACAGCCGCATCAAGCCCTGGCTTGTTCACAGCACACAGCCAGAGACTCTCCACAATTCCTCCTTTTTTTTTTTCTTTTTGGACAAGCCAGGATTGATTAGCTGTGTGTACTAATCCTTCTTTGATATGTGATAAAAAACAACTTATACATAACATATAAATAACAACAACAATCAACATAAACAGTGCACTTTGCAATAAACCTGAGGTATTCCATTGCCGTTTAAATATCGCAATGGATTGATTAAACAAATTCCAAGAACTTTGGTTTAAAGATACTCAACTTTTAACAAACGATGTGCTGGGTGTTGATAAACTTACTCAAGAGGTAGTGGTGTTTAAAGATCTACTTATATAACTATAGTACGCATACATGTCACGGCTAAATCAATGCAAAGGTTACACCTCACTCTGTGACCTCCGAAGGTTCTGCTGCAGGGAGTTGACTTGGTTGAGTTTGTTTCAATTCCGGCTTTACTGCTCGGCTTGGAACCCACAATGGACCTTGATCTGTGGAGAGACACATATACCCTCTACCATTAAAAATAACAGGTACTGGTCCCTTCCACAATCCAGTGGTGGGATCACGATATCTCACCATGAATTCCGGTAAAGTGTTTTTCCTTCCTAGTCTGATCTGATAATGATGAATGATCACAGGAGGCTCCTCATGGTCTCCAGTTAAACATAAATAATTCAAGGTAAACAACACCTTTGCTAAACGCTGTTGACAATCTAACTCTTCCTGCTTCTGTTTGCTCAAATACCCTTTAATCATTTGATGTGCTCTCTCGATGATTCCTTGGCCTGTTGGGGAATGAGGTATACCTGTAACGTGTTTCACTCCCCATTTCATTAGAAAAGTTCTAACTTTCTGGCTAACATAGGCAGGGCCATTGTCTGTCTTAATCTTTTCTGGGACACCCATTACAGCAAAACAAGCTGTGCGATGTTTACATACATGTAGTGCTTTTTCTCCTGGTAAAGCAGTAGCCCATATCATTTTTGAAAAAGTATCAATTGTGACATGCACATATTTAAGTCTTCCAAATTCTGGCACATGTGTCACATCCATTTGCCATACTTCTAAGGCTTTTAAACCTCGAGGATTGACACCGATTCCTATACCTAACATCTGGCTTCCACACTGAGGACATGCCTGTACAATACTTCTTGCTTCATTTAAAGTTAAATCGAATTGTCTTTGGAGACCTCTGGCATTCTGATGAAAGCTCTCATGACTTTGTCTCGCTTGTTGGAATTTATCTGTTGGAGGCATGTGCTGTACTGAACTTACTAAACTATCTGCAATTTGATTTCCTTCACCTAGACCAAGATTCCATTGATGACTGCGGATGTGAATCACACAACAGGGTTCTTTTCTTTGATTTAAAATAGCTCTCAATTGTACAAACAATTTTCCTAATCGAGGATTATTCGATTGTCTTAACAGGGCATTTTCCATTCTGGGTATTACACCTGCTACATACAAAGAATCTGTGACAACATTTAAAGCAGATTTCAGCCAATTATTTAAGGCCCATATTACTGCCGTGAGCTCTAAAGTCTGCAATGAATCCTCTTTTGAACCTTCAATTAAATGCTGTTTCCATTGACTATTCTCTTGCCAGACACATGCTGCCTGGTGTCTTCGTTTTCCTGCATCTGTATATACTGTAAGGCCTTCAACAGGTTTTGCTTTTACTTTGCTTCTCTCTAACCACTGATTTGTTCTAAGGAATTGCCATAGTTTACCTTTTGGTTGTCGTGAATGTACCTTGCCTATAAATCCTAATAATGCATTCTGTATAGGCATCGAATGTCTCAGCCACCATTCTAAATCGGCTCCATTTATCGGAATACTGATGTCATCTGGTTCCTGACCGCTAATTTCTAATATTCGAGATCTTCCTTTTCGAATCAATTCTCCAATTGCTTCTGGTCTCGTTTGAATACTGAATTTTGGTTGGACACTGAGAAAAATCCACTCTAATAATTGCAAATCATTTTCTGTTTTCAATCTGACAGTGGCACAAAAGGAAGAATCTGCAGCAACATCTATGGGGAATTCCCCGTTTTTGTTTTGCCACTGGCAGATGATTGCACACGGATGTTCTAGATTGCTAATAAGGAGGGAAATTGGTCGATCAGAAAGTCTTCGGCTAGACCAATTTGTCTGTACTTTTTGTATAATATCAGAAAGACATTTGAGATGCACGGACTCTAAGCTTATTTTCTTAGCTGGATCACCTCCTTTTAGAAGTGAAGTAAGAGGTGCTATATCATTGTTAGTAATGCCTACGCAATTTCTAATCCATTGTATGTCCCCTAACAATTTTTGGACATCATTTAATGTCTGTAAATCAGTATGTAATTCAATTTTTTGTGGACGAATCTGTGCATCACAAATGGACCAACCAAGGTATTTCCAAGGTGCAGACTTTTGAACTTTCTCTGGAGCTATAACCAACCCCTTTTCTTTGAGTTTGATTGTAATTTGGACTATGGAACTTTCTGTGAACTCAGCTTGTTGACAGAACAGAATATCATCCATATAATGATAAATAATTGTTTGTTTCCATGATGCACGAATAGGTTGAAGTGCCCATGCAACATACATTTGGCACAGTGTAGGAGAATTTTTCATACCTTGCGGTAGCACTACCCACTCATACCTTTTAGCTGGTTCCGCTTTGTTTACTGAAGGCAGTGTAAATGCAAAACGCTGTGTATCTTGCTCATGTAAAGGAATGGTAAAGAAACAATCCTTTAAATCTATAATTAGAATATGCCAATTTTCTGGTAACATTACAGGTGATGGTAATCCAGGCTGTAAAGCACCCATGGCTTGCATTTGATCATTTACCTTTCGCAAGTCATGTAATAATCGCCACTTTCCACTCTTTTTTGGTATTACAAAAATTGGGGTATTCCATGGACTAGTAGAAGGCTTGATATGGCCTGCAACTAATTGCTCTTCTACTAATTCACGTGCCTTTTGCAGTCGCTCTTCTGTTAATGGCCACTGGTCAACCCAAACTGGGCTATCTGTTAACCAGGTCAATGGAGGGTTGGGCAACTGCTTTCCAGTGACCACTAAGGAAAAGGCGAAGTAGTTAACACAGCACCAAGTTGCCCCAAGACGTCACGGCCAATAAGCGCCTCAAGGCTGCTTGGCAATTCCATTACATACACCCTAAGGGTAACACATTGACCTTCAGGGAAACTAATCGAAATGGGATCAACACTTATATTTGGAGTAGTTTGACCCCCTACTCCAGCAACAGTGGAAGAGATTGATTTTTGAAGTTTCCAATTTCGTGGCCATTTGAATTGACTAATGATGGAGACATCAGCTCCAGTATCAAGCATTGCATTTACCTCTACAACAACAGTAGAATCAGACTGAAATAGTTGCACACGTAACATGGGACGCTGAGTCATTGATGAGGTGAAGCAAACTGCAGGACCTGTCGATCCAAATCCTTTATCATGCCTTTGTGTTGAGGATGCTGGAGGGACTCCTGGAAGCATTGGTAGGCAGTTTTCTAGTGCTACTACCTGAGCTATTCTACTCCCAGAAGGAATAAAAATTGGCGGATGCAGAGTGTAGGCCAGGATTTGAACAGTTCCTGTGAAATCTGCATCAATTATACCTGGTATTACTATAAGACCTTTGATACTAGCAGAAGAATGGCCAATCAATAGGCCTCCAATGAGACTATCTTGTCTAAATAAAGGTCCTTTAGCATTAGTTGGTATTCTGTGAATTGCAGTATTGGTCAATGTTATATCTACTGCTGTCTCCACATCAACTCCGAGGCTTCCTGCGGTGCTTGGCTTGTTGAGGTGAAAGAAGCCTGGTTCACAGTTGGTCGCTGATTGGGATACAGGTTCGGAGATGTTCTTTGTGTCTGGTAGCTGCTGAACGTATACCATAGCTTGTGGTTGTTTGTTTTGCTTGCTGCAAAATTTTCCAATTGTGTGGTTCCCATACCGCTGTCTGAGTGTTCATATTTTGAATTACCGGTAGGGCTAATTTTGCTGGAGACCAATCACCTTCTAGAATGGCATCTTTGATGACCCCTGACCATCTGCTACGTCGGGGCTGCGGCTGGTCAGTAGAGTCTATAGGCACCTTTGATTGCATTGTTTGTGAAGGGCAAGCTGGTTTTTGAAACTCAATTTGTTCCTTATTTTTCTCTACATTTGACACTCTTAAGTTAAGTTGTTCAAGCTTGTTGGTAATGACTTGCAGTAACTGCTCTACTGCTTGGGGTGAGCCCAATGATGTAGGAGGAGGCTCACAAAAAACTTCCGCGGGTGCTTGCGGAGGCAAAGTTTGAGGCGGCCCCGGCCCTCGCGGCGGCAGCGGCCCGGCCTCCACGCTTTTCTCGGAGGGAGGGGGGGCGTCCGGCTCGGGGCAGGGCAGAGGCGGAGCGGTAGGAGGAGGGCGGCACTCAGGACCTCCCACGTCCGGACAGTCGACTAGTTGCACTTCCGCCTTCTTGGCACATTGCCCCAGAGACTCGGAGGGGGAAACTTCCGGTTCTTTGTTTACGAGCCGCGCAGTTTCTAATCCGCGTTGCAGATCGGATTGTGAAAGTATTGGCTGAGCCGGGACCCCGCGACCACCCCGAACGGCAGGCAGACCCCACAGAGTAGCCCACAGGCCCCTCTTTTCTTTTGGACGACAAGTTTTATCAGTCCAGGTTTGTTCTTGGACAAGCGCCTCCGCGGCTCTTAGGGCGGCACGTTGTTCCGATTTCATAACTTCTAATGATTCTAATACGGTTTTCCACAATTCTCTCACAGCTTTAATTTCTTTCTCTTCTTCCCCTCTGATAGTTTTGTCCCACATAGTGTCCCCCACTGATCTCCATTCTGTTGGGGAAAACAAAAGTGGAACCTCTCCAAAGTGTCCCCACTTCTGAGCTAAAAAAATCAATGTGATTAGCTTTTCCTGTGACGATTCAATACCTCTCTTAGAGAGAATAGTCGTCAGCAGTGCCGCGGCTGTTTCAATATCCATTATCTTATCAGCGCGGTCTTAACGTAGGATGCGAGTGGCCAGCTCGACTGGTGCCCGTCTTTTGATATCGGACTAAGCACACTATCCCACACCCCGGCTTGGCTCCGTTTTTATGAACGCTGCTCACCGCAGTAATTTCGATCCGGAGCGATATGCTTTGCTAACGATCCATCCTTCTGCTACCATATGTAGATCCGAAGCGTTATGCTCTGCTAACGAACCATCCTCTGCTACCAAATGTGGTGGTAGCAAATTCGACGAATCCAGACGCCGGCATAAGCTCTTTGATCGAACGGGCGGGCCGGGCGAGAGTAAGGAGTCTAATTCAATGTGAATTTACCATCCGTACTCTTTAATGAACTCTTAAACAACACTGAATATCAATGTCCCCGAGACCACGTTTTTCCAAGCCTTATATACTCTATACCAAAAGGCCATGCGGCAAGCGCAGGCTACAATTGGTTACACTCACAGTCACTCATCCCCCCCCACTATGGTGATTAGCTGCAGGGCACTGTTCACAGACTGTTCATGCGCAGCGGCAACGCCCCTCCTGCAGCCTGGGTCGAGGGCAGACCAGCTTCTGTTTACTTTCCTTTTGTCTCTGGTGTCTCAGGGAAATCCTTCCGTGTAGCACAGCCGCATCAAGCCCTGGCTTGTTCACAGCACACAGCCAGAGACTCTCCACAGATACATTGCTCCCACATTCATCCAAAATTTCACTAGTTTTCTAGCTTCACCCCTTCTCACCCCAGTTCCAGCACCCCCAAGTACGGCACAAAGGAGCATCCCAGATAACAGCCTGACCGCAGAATACCTGCCTCGCTCTGTCACCCTCTCCCTGATGAAACCATCTGCTCCCCAGAGCAAGAGCCGCCCAAGTGAAAGCAGACACACCCCTTGCCCAGCCGCAGACCTGCTAGGGGAGGGGGGGCTGAGCTGCTTTTACTTGCCAGGGAGGCTGATAATGACGCCGTACAACATACGTTTTCCATATCCAACTCTTCATCAAGTGCTACCCGTACCACTGTAATGCTAAATCAGAATGGAACGAAGGCCTATGCTCCACTTCCAGAATATAGAGAAAATATCAGATTCTCAAAGGACTGAAACATTTCAGAAGTGTTACACAGTGATTTTTTTTTTTTTTCTTTTCACTTTTGCAAAAAGATCAGTAAACAGAAGTATGGGGTTTCTGCTGTTGATAACAAGCATTCACAATCTGGTAACACCTCCAGTTTCCCTAGAACACAGCATGGTTATGTGGAATAGTACATGCACACAAACACCTAGTACTATCACATTTCAGCAAAATCAAATTAAACTAGACTGGTTAAAAATTAAAGTCCTTGCAGGAAACATCATTTTGTCAGTATATCTCTGGGAAACACCTCTAAGAGTTCTGTTAAAAGAAGTTAAAAGTATATTAGCAGCATCAATTTTATGAAACTGATGTAATTCTCTCAGATTCCTTTTTTTTTTTTAATAAGAAAAACTTCAAGAGACATTTGCACATGCAACATTTCAAGTCTACAAAATCATCCCAATAAACGGCATGCACAATTAAATTAAATTCTGGCAAATGTTGAGGTCTAATTGCAAAGATTAATTTTCCACAGTGAACACTTAAGATAAAGCCAGTCTCTCTGTGACTTTGATATAGGTGTTTATTATAATGTTCAGCTTAATGTTTCACAAACTCAAAGTTTGATTCATGGCAATTTATTTAGAAAACAACTCCTTTCCAAGGCTATTATAACAGCTACCACTACAATTCTCTTCTGGCTGAAAAATAAGACAGAAACTCTTGTTTTAAATCTGGCAAAGTGCTGGCTTTTGTTCATTAGTGCACCCTTGAAGCAGTAACAGGTTGTAGATAAGGCTGAGCTGCCCCATGGTCCAGGGATGCACCTGAGGGGTGGGAGCTGGGACCTTCCCCAGGGGTCACCAGCACACACTGGAAGACTCAGAAAAGGTCTCCAGCTGAACTTTCAGACTGCTAAATCCAATTTCAAAGATCCTGATACTACTATTCAATTAGTTCCATTACTCCTTCTGCTCCGTTGGCATAACAGTACTCCCACGGCACATATTACCAATATTTACTACCATTTCAGTAATATCACTCTCAACAGAAGGGCTTTTTTCTCTCCCCTGCCCTAGCCAGTTTCATGGAGTTCTAAGTCTCGCAGTGCAGTTTTGCACACAAAACACTACTATTTTACAAAAGGAGCCTATTTTCCATTTTCTCTGAAAAAAACAACTCTTCCCAACTATTTACAAAGATTTTCCTCTGGAACTTCAGAACATAATTCATTAGCTCTTTATCATTGTGTTTAGAATAAAAAAAAAATCAGCAGATCACATCAGCTTTCTCACAAATGCTTTTATAATGGATAACGTTATGATGACAAAACACCCAAGTAGTATAAACTAACCTTAAAAAAGATGTAATAAAAAAAAAGTAAAAGCAAACAGACTTGTTTTTCCTCATGAAGTTAACTCCTTTAAATGGAAGTAATTTTTAATTATTCTCTCTCTTAAGCTAATAGTTGCATTTCCTATTGCCTGTTAAGGCAATTTGAAGTAAATAGTTGAAAGTGTATGAGATTGTTGCCTCCCCACACACATTCTTTAAAGTCAAACCATTGAACTCAATAATCGCTAAGTAAATCCTGCAACTCCTTTGAACACTACTCTTCTTCAGGTTCAAAAAACACACTTGGATTCATTCTGCTACTCCAACAAAACGGCTAGTTCTTTCACACTGAAAAACTGATCATATGCTGGAGAAATGAGAATTGATTTTTTTTCATATGTATAAATTGGTGAGATAGAAACTTATTTCTGCAAGGGGACTCACGCTCAATGGAAAAACAAACAAACAAAACCAACCAACCAAAGAAAAAACACACAACCAGTTAAGACAAATCTGAATGTCTAACCATACACCACATGAACAAAAATATAAATAGTAGTATATTCTCCTCATTAGGAAAAAAGTGATTACACATTATATGAGTGAGAATCAATCTTCTTTTAGTTACCTTCTCTAAAGTATAAATACCAAATAAAATTTAAATTTATTGGTTTAAATCAAATGTTTCTTGCTCATGGATTTTTATCAAGTGAGAATTGGCTGAAAGGTCATACTTTTTTAGTTTGATCATGTTTAGGTTCAATGATTTCAGATCCAACCACTTGGATTCACTTCAAGCCACTTAAACCACTGTATATATGATCACTTGAAAAATTGTTACATGTTTGATCTTGGCTATTTAGTTATTTAATCGCCAATTGTACACAGCATACTGATCTCCTTACGTCAAAATGAGTGTCATCCTCTAAGTTTCAGCATACTGAAGTTACTTTTTGACTGTTTCTTATTCTGAGATCCATGCAAGACTCTTCTACTTCCTGATGCAACTTTTTCCCCATCAGTTTTCACTCCAAAATAGGCACAACAACAATTAAAAGCCATTTTTAATAACTCTGTTGGTTTTTATTTTGAAATTTTCGTTCTTACATGATATAGCACATAACAGTGAACAAGCACTCAAAAGGGCATGTTTGTTCTTGCATGATAATGCATAAAAACTAAGACTTTTTTGAAAGTGAAAAGAATGAGGTATCCATTATCAGAAACTACTGTAACATCCTCTGTGCTCATACTACTCTCCAATTAACCTGGAGATGAATGGTGTACAACCTATCTTAAAAGCTCTAAGAGTTTAACAACATGTTTTAATTTTATCAGCCTAAGACAGCTTAGTTCAATTGAGCTCCCCAATTTCATTCACTGGATCACAGCTCCTAATGACTCTTTTCTACAGCAAAATCCATATTCTGATACAGAATTGTTTTTGTTTAGTTTAGTTTGGTTTCTAATTTGAGCCAGATTTCTGCTTCCAAAGCATAATACACTAACAGAAAAATACAACATTTAATAGCAGTCCACAAGGACCTGTTGTATATTCTCCTCTAGGCATAGAATTGGACTATTTTTCGCATGGACCAAATTCTCAGGAAATGCATCAAGCACACACATTGATGTGTTTTAAGTGGCTATCAGGAAAAGAGATAAGTTGACATGCGTAAAGTTGGCTAAGACGATTTGCAGTTCTACAAAGAAGGGAGCGTACAAAGAATCCAGAATCTGAAGACTCCGTATTTTTAAAATACAATGAATTTCCAATGTTATTGGAGAACACAGCTACAGAAGTTTTTATTCTGACAAATGAGAGGTTGCATCTTCAAGCCTCTAGCAGTTTCAGAGCAACTCGAGGCTGCAATCAAAACATCCATTAGAGTGCTCCATGTTTCAGAACAAGCAAGCAAGTGGTTGTCAGTGCAGCCAGTAAATCACCTGATCCTATTACAAAATCAATTACTGCAGCACATTTCTATTGCTATACAACCTGATAATGGCTAAATGATATTAGACAGCTACTGCAAGGTCAAGAAAACTGCTAAGAACATCTGAAATTTGTCTTTTTATCATGTAAATCCAAACTGTACAGCATCCTCTTAATGGTATATTTGAAATTTAAAATATAGTTACCTTCTTTGGCTGATTGAGACATTCAATGGATAGTCTCTGCAACTGCTCTGATGTATGACTGCAAGATAGAAGATTGGAGCAGCAGGTCGAACAGCCCAGCCTCTTCATTAAAGACGAAATAATGCTGCAGCCCCAGCCACACATTGACTTGCTCATCAGACAAGTTTATTCTTAAAGAAATTAGGACCAGTACTGTCCCATAAACACTCAAAATTGGCCAGCTGCCTCATTCTGCAGCTCCTTGGCTGAAATTAAGACTGTTAAACAGAAAGAAAAAAAAAGAAATCTTAAAAAAAAAAATGTCAGCCACAGTCTCATCAGCAAGTAATAACTCACGTTTGGAAAACATATGTTTTCCCCACTACTACTCTTTGCAAAGTAAGCTGACTCGAAAAAAACATACAGCTGTCTAACAGAGAAGTAAAGTCAGGGATGGCAATCTCTCCAAACTGCTGGCTGCCTATCCCTCCCTTCTGTGGCTCTTGTCACTTGAGGTCTCTCTCAGCCTCCCCGGCAGCGCATCCCGGGCCTGGCCAGAGGCGGCTCCGCCAGCAGCCGCCAGCCCAGAGCCCCACCCCGCGCAGCCCTGTGCGCTGGGGACGGCGCCGGCGCTGCCACTCCGCACCTCACCGCACATCTTCAGAGCTGCCGGCCTGTCGCAAAGCCTCTGCTGGGAGAGGACCTGCTAATTACACAGGAGAACGACAAGACCTGTCTGACTGCTGCACTCTGAGACGGACTATTTGCAACGTTTGCGAGGAAAGAAAGAAAAAAGTCTTCTTGAAAACTCTTCTTGAAAAATGCTAGCCGGGTCTATCAAATCCTGAAATAAGAATGGCTGCAACAAAGGTACGTGAGTGAGAACAAAACTAGGAAAAGCCAACAGAAATTTAAACCCAGGAAGAAACAAGCATGAAAGAATTTAAAGTGGAGTATCAAAAGGCACCACAACCTACTCTTAAAGCAAGTTAGAGGCAGATCATATAAGCAGCTTTAATAAAGTCTTTGAGGAGCCCTTCACTCCAAGAAAAACAGAAAAGGCAAAACTAATTCAGAAAAGCAGTCACACATAAAAGAGTCTTCTTTTTTATTTTCAACACTTTTTAAAGGTTAGAAGTGCTGAAAATAAAATATGGAATACCTTTCTAATTTAACACAAGTAACTTACTGCTGAAAATGTTTGCATTTGCAAGAGATACTAATGCAATAACTATTACTTCTTTTTCCTTTCCATATAAAAAACCCGCAAATAATACTGTAAAAAGCTCATTTTAATTAGTTTAAGATGGTATGCAATATGATTTCTGAAGGTAGGTTTCATATTAACACAACTGCTTAACCTGATTATGGGATAATCTGACTTGAAATAATTGTCACATTTATAGAGATACCAGTGCTTGTTCAATAGCATCCTCTTTAGCAAAAGGTTAAGAAAAATGCAAGTGATGTGAAAGCAGCTGAAATGAATATAATCACAAAAAGCTTCTCATTTGCACACTGTATTGAAAAAGCTTAATTTCTCTCCTGCTCTCTTATCCCCTCCCCTTTGGTCTTTCTCCCCCCTCCCTTTCCTTGGTTTAAAGCTGAACTGAGTCTGTCCCTTCACCTTGTTCTGCCCTTTTGATATTCATGTTTCTATTAAATCAATTTTCTGTAGCATCTATATAAGCATGCACAACAAATTGAACAATAGGAAAAAAAAAAACCTTCAGTAGATAAAGACTACAGATGCAAACAAGCAGAATAATGCAGTAACCTTTTACTCGCCTGCTGGAGGTACTGTCTGCTGCATAGAATTTTAAATCCTCATCTGCAGATGCAATTGAGCTGGTATTGCCAAGGACTCCTGTGCTGATTCTACACGGCTATTCATCGAAAGAGCACATTATATAGAAAATTTAAAGTCATATCAGGTGAAATTACTTAAATGGCTTCATAGGAACCAACTTTAAAAAAAATCAGCTATACCTCTGACCAGTCACATTTCAGACACATTAGTGAAAAGTCTCATTGCTGATGCATGCTCACCAGCAATGTGCAGGATGTGGAAGCAGAAAGAGCTAATGAAAAAATTAATACACAGATTTAAAGTGCAAGGATCATGCTCTAATGTTTAACATTTCACATGTCCTGCATATCACAAAAATCTCTTCTCACCAGCATCTATTGTTTATAAAGATAAGAAAACATTAAAAGCAACCACCACATCATCCCCCTACTTCAAATCCTGTTTTCTCAGTAGACTGCAGATCAGGTCTAATACAAATATTCTAACTGTACCTGCATTTCAGATAAACATAAACACTAGCTTTTTCCTTTGGAGGCATGTAGTTAAGGATTACACATATTTACTTCTTAACAAGAAACAGCCTAAAGGAGAGCATCGATATTTGGGGGATAATGGTTTCAAGTCTAACAGTGTTAGAGAATACAAGGGTACTCCACTAGAATTTGTATTATTCTTCATAGAAATGAAGCACCACCAGTGAAGCCTGCTATTCATTATTTATGAATTCTTCCCCTCTTCCTGTCAGTTTCCTTAATGTACTATTGATCCCAGGGCACATGTAGACAGAGACAGTGACTGACAAGCCACAGTTTCTTAAATATCTGCAACATAAATTAATATTTTTAAGAATATCAAAGTAATATCAGTGTGGGATTTTATTTTTCCATCTATGGACAGCAGAATTCAAGTCCCACTCATAGTGACATAGTTAATAGAGATGAACAAAAATTTTCTCCCACACCAAAAACATTCTATAATGTCATTTAAAACAAAAAGACAGACTTGCTTATATTTTAGATTGGTGTTACCACGATATTTTTTCCTTCTACTTTTTTAGTGTCTTGTCAACAAAGTTTTCAATACTACTTTACTCCTTATGATGTGTTTCACCTGAAACTAAAATTGCTTGCTAGTAGTCTTTTTTGTTACTTCACTGTTTCTAACTAAAGTATTAAATGCATAATGTTCTCCTTCATAATATTTATTCACAAGACAGAATCACAAAGACAACATCCTCAGAACGTTGGTCAACCTTTCATAATACCAGCTATTTTTATCATTAACTCTCATGAGTTCCACAACTCAGTCAAGTCCAAACTTAAAAACGCAGCAGTATTGTTTATGGTTTTTAAATAAATATTTCTCATACTAACAAAGCTTTCTTGAAATATTCTCCATTACAAGCCACAGATATTTTCTATATAAAATTGCAAAGGAGAGGTAATTTCATGCGAAGCTAAGGCCATACTCTCCTGTATGCAAAGTATCAACGGGCAAACAGCCAGACACGCTCTTAGTTCAAGAGCCTGGATGAAATATCACTTGGACACAGAGAGTGGAAGAGACTGTCAACTATGAAAAGTGTAAGTACTAACAACAACAAAAGTGCAGAGTATATACTTCACTTAATTGTTCACAAGGATATACATATAGAAACTATATAAATTATGAAACACAGTTACTGAACAAATAATCAAACATATACAACTTTGAACTAGGGGAAAGCCTTCTTACAAAAAGAGATTCTTGCCAGATCAGTGTAGCACATAATTAGCAATACACAATCAGGGCAAAACCACTATACTACATACAATTCATTGTAAAGTTTTCATGCCTAAACATATTGCTAAGATCTAAACGTCCAACATGCCTGATATATAGTAAGATACTGAAACTGAAAAAAGCCAATAGGTTTGTTACATATTTATAAAACAGCAAGAGAATGCAAGAGAAGCTACAACTCTAAAGGGCTCAGGAAGACAGAATAGACTTTCCACAACAGATGAACAAGTTTTAAGACAACTCTCTGAAAGATAGTGGGAAACGTCAGAGACCCCTGAGGTTTGCCACCCAGCCTCGCCAGCTCCCCTGTTCTGTCTGCAGCCAGTTCTGCTCTCTCAGAAAGTAAATGCCACACAAAGAGCAAGCACCTACATTATACTTTTCAAGAGCTGGTCAAGAAAAGGGCTGTTTGGTATACTTCCTTGAAAATAAATCAGTCTTCTCAAAGTTAATGCTCAAATCCTTGCTTAGGAAAAAACAAAAACACACACAACAACAACCTGTTTTCAATGCACACCTAACTTTTAATACAGTCAGAATATACATTTGTTTGATAGGCAAAAATTGGTACAAGAATGTATGCCTTTTTTGAAATTATTTTTCAAGTGAAGATGATAGCAATCTGAAAGAAATTCCATAAATCTTATTAAAATAAAAAAAGAGCCTGTAGTGCCATAAACTGAACTTAGGCTATATATTTGTTCCTAATCCAAAAAGATGCTTTATTGGTACATATAAAGGACCAAGAATCCTTTAACATACTAATAGAAAAGGTAAATAGGTAAAAGATTGCTTTTAACTGAAGGTTTGCTACTGGTAATAAAAACTTTTAAAAAGTCTATTAGGGCAAGCAGCAAATTACTTAAAAAATTACATCATGTGCTGCACTCTCAAGATTCCAACTTAAAAATGTGAAAATGGTCTTTGGATGTTTGCATTCTTACATCAAAAATAAAAGAAAACTGAAAGATTTAAAATTAAAAAAAAAAAAATGCCACCACAATCCCCTGCAACAGACAGATTTCAAAATGGTTATAGGAAGCATATAGAAAGGAATGCCCCATTTCACCCAAGACACAATGTGAGATAAGAGGCGGCTTTCAGCTTCATCAGCTTTTCTCGAGATCCCTTCCTTCTGTTCGGGGTGGGGAGAGATGAATGAGTAATCAAACTCAGGCTCATTCCTTCCCCTCACACATGAGGAATAACAAAAACAAACAAACAAAGGTTGAAAAAGCAGGAGAAAACTCTCTTGTTCCTGAATTGTGCAATTTGTACAAGCTTACAAACACTGGCTGCAACTCCTAAGATCCCCATCTCATACCTGACCCCCTTTGTTGATGACAAGTTCTCTAGTTTGGAAAACAAGACAAACAGCACCTCTCTCCAAAACCCCAGTGGCAGTACTCTTCCCAGCTTCACCCACAGAGATAAAAGGAAAAACAACAAAGTCCTGGCATTTACTGTATCAGGATGTGTTTTCTTTAACTCTGCTGGACATCAATAAGCTTGCCTCCTTTCCCTGCGCAGCACCAGTGCATGGCCCCAGCCCTGGCCTCCAGGAGCACCAGAGCGCTGCAGCGCTGGGCGGCTGGGGCCTGTGCTTCACTCATCTGCTCTGACATGGAGTCCACACCACTGCCATTTTAATTCCTTAACACCCATTCACTGTGCCAAATGCAGTGACATATCCAACCAACTGAACTGACAAACATTTCAGTATAGCTACATTATCATCATTAGTCATCCAAATTAGAGGCTCCCTTTGCTTAAAAGCCCATACACATTGCCTTCTCATTAACACCATACTCTGTTGATATTTTGAGTACTCATCTTGCAGGTTGTCCATCTACCTGGACTCTCTGTTGGAGACAAAAAAGGTGACAGGATACCAACTCATTCTCTGTAATTTTTTAAGAACCACTCCATCATTTTCCACACTTGAGATGTGTTTATTCATTATATCCAAGACCCACATACCAATTGCATATCTTTGTCTTAACTTTGCTACAGTACTCCTCCCAGCTGAAACATCATTTGATATTTATTGCAAGTTGATGCAGCAAGGAAGAAAAAGTTGTTCCATTGTTCCTGTGAAGTGTTCTCAACATGTATTCCAACATACTCATACACAGCTTAAAAAAAAAAAAAGTTTAAAGAGTGTTGGGGGGGGAAATGAACATATCTTAGACTCACGGTATTTTGCACTTTAAAATTTAATTGCTTCAATCAACAAGAGTTGCATGCTACGGAAAATTGTGATAAAACTTTTGAGAATATCTTGTATCTGCTCTTACATAAGGACCATACTTCGGCTAGTCTCCCTCTTCTCCTGGCCATAGAACACCCTCACACAGTCTTTCATACCCTGTGTGTTCTGTTGGCTTTATTGCAGACAAGCAAGGAAAAAAGCGGAGGGGGAGGGGGCGGAAAAAGGTGGGGGGGGGGGGGAAGAAAAAGAAGAAATAATCACTGACATTTCTTTGACTGGGGCTGAGTGAGTCCCCCAGCCACTGGTCTTGCCTTTGCCTC
Organism: Patagioenas fasciata; assembly: GCF_037038585.1. Classification (NCBI taxonomy): domain Eukaryota; kingdom Metazoa; phylum Chordata; class Aves; order Columbiformes; family Columbidae; genus Patagioenas; species Patagioenas fasciata. The sequence goes on along the minus strand of NC_092523.1, from coordinate 47,460,066 downwards.
TCTAGCTAACTTGCCTAGCCTAAGACTTCTCTTGGGAGTGATCTCTTCATCTGAGCTGACTATCTAAATAAAGAGCACACACCTTGAACAATGCCCAGCACCTGCTAAAACAGAAAGAAGTCCTTTCTATCATCTTCCAGCTGTATAAGAAAAAACAAGGTTTAGCCCACACAGTGAGTATAGTCTAATGGGGGTAATTAGTGGGGGGCTGGCGAGGATGTCTCCTGAGAGAGCAGGAGGTGATCCAGTGGCAGATTTCTGGATGCCTTTTCTAGTGGGCTTAAGGACAACAGATTTCCTTATTTGGCTTGGGAGCTAAAATCACTTAGCTTAAGTAGTGCTGTTGATTGACATGTGGTTCCTGGCATTAGATGGGAAGTCTACATTTGAGTCATGAACACAGACAGCAGCAACCACTCGCACAAATTAGGTATGGAGCTGTTACAGCTAAATACAGGGACATCTGCACAGGAGTTGTTCCTCTCCTCCAACCCTCCCAAATACACTGTGTAGTTTCTACTTTCTGTTCTCTTCTTGCCTCTTCCCTAAAAACCATCTGTACAAAACAGTTTTCTACACAGAACAGAAAAACAGCTGGAGACTATAAACCAATTGAATGTAAGTCAGTAATCCTGCAAGTAAAGAATAAATTCACACTACTGTGTTTTACATACTCCTTTTCAAGACTTTAAAATATTACCTCATAAGTATTAAAAGTTGTTAAAGATATCCACATGTGCCTGTTTCTAACAGCTAACACTTTTCCCTCTCTAGAGCTCTGGGAAGCAGTCTGGGATAAACACTTAGGTGACTGTCAAGTTACAACCCAGTATCGAAATAGTTAATATTTTCCTCAGAGGTAATCCTCAGCGCAAGCACTGAATCCTTCTCTCTTTCAGAGCTCTTGTTTCAGCCTATCGCTGATTTAAGAAGGAAACACTATCAATTTATGCTTGGTACTTCTTTTTAAAGGTGACTTAAGCATGAGTGCTATCCCTTTTCAAACAAAAGCAATGAAAAAAAAATCCCAAAATAGCATAAAAGAAAACTGATGTCTTATGGAAACAGGAATGCTGCTATTATGCCTTCGCCTGCAATAGATATAACAGAGGAAGCAAGTGGTTCATCATTTGACTGCAAATTTCAGACCCATCCATTTCCATTACTACTGATGGAGCTGAGGATGAGGACAACTTACTTCTCAGAACAGCCACACTGTCACCACTAACAGGATGGTAATCTTTCCACAAGAAGTACAGGATAATAACCAAGCAATTCCTGCTATGCCCTTGGAACAGAATGTCTCTGACCTGGTAAGGCTGAAACCCAAGTCTTAAAATGGTGGTTTTCAACCCCTTTATGTAGGATTGCCCCAAGTAACCTAGCCTAGACTCGACACCTGACCCCTGGTCTCCTTGTGGGGAGGTATGAGAAGTAACATTGACATAACCGTAGATTTATATGTCATGAAAGCTTGATGCTTGTGGAAAGTGTCAGGCCTGCCATATACGGGCAGAGTGACTCCACTGACCATTCACAGGCAGGTCTTTCCAAGTGACAAGGCAGGAGAGACCACCCTCTCTTCCCTGCTGCTGGGAGTCGGGCCACATCATCCAGCGAAGTGCATTTCTGCAAAGAACAGGCAAAAGAGGAGAAAGGTTCTCTGGAAGAACAGCCAACCCTTCAATATAGAAACTGTCACGTCCCCATGTCAAATCACATCATAAAGCAAGACCTACAGTTCTTTCTGTTCACTGTAACTTCAAGGAATACTCAGAATTACTATGTTCTTTTAAAAATGTAATGTACTTTTACCCATAATCTGTCTTCATAGAGCTGCAGACAGAAGTCAGCTTTATTAAATTCAGCTTTTCAGTAATATTTTTTGAAAATGCCAAAACAAAAAATAACACGCCAAACCAAAACCAAGAAATACGAGCTTTATTCAAGTGTAAGTACAGAGGAATGCAGATCATCACTATCTGGTAAACCAACAGGATTTTTCAAATAAAACTTACAAGCCAATTTCAAAGTTCAAGAGAGAACAAGAGCCTTACAAAGATCAATGTTTCCACTATATTTCATGTTAAATCAAGAACCACAACAATGAAGCTGTTCTAATCCTCTACACTCTTCAGGCTGCAAGAAACGAGTGGATTGGCCTTCATTATGTTTAAGATGTAGAAAATTCAAAAATGATGGTTAACTTCAAATAAGCGCTTACAACATTGTCATGACCATTATCAAGTAACAGACATTTTCTGCCCCTTTTCTCCACTCAAGCCTCACCCTTCACCTACAGGCTTACAGTAAGGCAAAATATTTACTACAAATATTACCTTCTGCAATAGTCTGTTTGAAGTCCTTATTCACCACCAAATGCGCTTTCATTACCCCCATGGAAGTCACAGTCCAGATCTTTCTGCACAGCCTTACCCACAGCTGCAGTTCATACAATCTGTATGAGTGAGTCATGTGGAAAAATGCTAGCTTAACACCAGAAGGTTATGAAAGTTTAAAAAGCTATTTTTAATTTAGATAGAAGTTCATCACAACACAGAATTATGTTCTGTGTCCCTGTTAACTTTCTGGTGAAAAGCTGGATCTTCTTAATAGGAGAAGCTAAGCTAGCTACATTTAACAGCAGGAAACATTTACAGATGTTGATGTAACAGGATGAAAAAAGTGCATTGCCTGTTCACTTTTTTTCATATGAGATCATCAATCTGGTAATCCTAGAAGGGAAACTGTGTCTTCCAGCTAAAAAAAAGTGAAGGTAATCCAAAGCTATCAGAGAAACTAAGCACTTTGTAAACTGTACTGCCTAGAGGATACTTCATGTTTCCTTAACAAAGACTGAGTGAACTTCAGCTCTAAAAGTGAGACAGATAAAAATACAATACCAATATAACACTAGGTAAACAGAAATTACATTCTTCCTTCAAGCTCCTAACAAAAAGGAGGTGGCAAATACACACATACCATACAAATGCTGTGCAAAATTTGTTCACAGAAATATGTAGTATGTCAGTTCTTGAACTGCATTGAGCAGAAAGGAACCACCTACAAGGATATTCCACATTTATGACTGCTATATACTGAACTTCTTAGTACATCTTATAATACTTTCAGCCATTCAAAAATCAGAGATTGATACAAAAAGAACTGAAGAAATAGTTAAATCTTTTATGAACTATCAAATATATTTATACTTATCAATTTACCTACATGGCACAAAACAAAAGACAAATGGCTCCTCTCGACCCTCCTTACGCCATACCATCTATTTTGACCCTAAAAAAAAAATATCAAGGTATTATATAATCATGTATGAGCTTAACCTAGGCAACACAAGTAACAATATCAGTACAGATGCTTCAGTACAAGCTTTAAGTGTGTGCCAGAAGACAAAACTGAAGCACTCTTCATGATTAAAGGCAGTACCTAAACACACACTAGCACAGGCATACGGTCACATCTTGAATTTTGCTGAGCCAGAGTAACCCAGTGTCAGTGCTCACCACAGGAGAGTTCACCTGAGGCTGCTGTAGTCCAACAAGCACTTGCAGCAGAAATACTTAGGCTAGCTTCAAAAATATACTTCAAGCCCCTCTCACATGTTTCCATCCCCATGTCACTCCTGGCCCTGTGTGGGCACAAAAATCTGTGTAGACTGTACATACATTTTAGATGTTCTCCAGATAATCAGTTTTAACCTGCAATAGTTCTGAAATCTAGTTCACTGCACAAATACTCCAAAACTTCTAGAAGAAGTCAAGAGTCAGAAACTGATCAGAAGAATCGATTTCAGTAGTACTACCTACTGTAAAGTACTCAAAAAATATAGCCTAACACTAGTTTCAGTTTTTGCAGTAGTGTTGTTTATGCCAGGTTACACAGTCTTTGATCCATCGTTTCAAACCCCCCTCCCTCCCATACAGAGAAAACAATGGAGGTATAATCATTCATTTAGTTGGATGGGGAATAATAGAAAATTGATTAAGATGAAAAATAACCCAGGAAAGAAGGCCACACTTCCTAGGATGGCCAGTCTAGATCACTGTGCTACACTATATATCACTTTATCACATAATATACGGATGGTGAGGTGAAGTGGAGAGGAGAACAGGGACCAAGGGGGCCGGGATATTGCTGTTTGAGCCAGGAGGGTTGTCACAGGAATTCAAGCACAACAAAATCCACGGATGTCAAATGCCACACTGATGAAATAATTTGTTGCTCCATTCCTCACTACTTTGTCTAATACTTACTATGCTTAGGGCATTCTGGTATGGTAAAGAAGGTATAGACTAAGGTATTTACTTATTGTAGTGATGAGGGGATATAAAAGGAGGGATACAATTCCTCTTGAAGACAGGGCAAGAAAAAATAGCTAATGGGAGAAATAAGTCATTTTCTTTCCTTTTCCTGTAACCAAACTGTAGGAGAAATAAACGTAAAGGGTTTTGACATGATGAAGCCAGCCTGCCAGAGAGTAAGAAGTGCTCAAAACTGAGAGCAGAGTTGCAGCAATAAACATTCTGAATGCTGCTCAGGAACTCAAGATGGATGCACTCTTAACGTGCCACTCAAAGCACTCCAGCCTTTTAATCATCCATAGTTGCCTTTGCATTTGAGCAGCAAGCAGACCCATGGCATTACAGGGGAGAACTGACCTAGAACTAATATCCTAGCTATACAGGATAATTAGCCATCAATGTAACATCCTAAACAGACTTTCATTGTGCATCACCAAAACAAGATTTTACTTCTAAATGACAAATTGTTCTTGTGTTCTAAGGCTCATTATTAAGGATGAGGGTGGTGAGGCACAGGACCAGGTTGCCCAGAGAAGCTGTGGATGCCCCATCCCTGCAAGTGTTCAAGGCCAGGCTGGATGGTGCTGTGAGCAACCTGGTCTAGTGGAAGGTGTTCCTGCCCATGGCAGGGGGGTTGGAAATAGGTCTTCAAAGTCCCTTCCAACACAAACCATTCTATGCTTCTAAGCTTTCGTTCATATCAAGATGTGAAAGAGGTCACAGTGACATCACCTGTGCAATTACTGGGAGCCAAGTTTTACATACACACATCTCTCTCAGCAGTAAGTAGCTAGTGCAAATGAAGCGAGCCATACAAAGTTAAGTAAGGTTTAACTGGAAGCAGAAATATGTATACAAGGATTTGCAAACTTCACATCTGATTACATGCCTTTTACCAGTTTTTATTTTTATAATTCAGAGAAATACTCAGTTTCTCTACAATTCTGAACATCTTTGGCCCCAAAACATCCAATTTACAAGTGATTTAGAATATATAAGACTTACTGTTTTTCAAACTTCAGGGAAGTACTTTCTCCCTAAAGCAACACCAAGATGAACTGATTAGTGTACAGAACCCTAAATGATAACCACTTCACATTCTAGCTTGATGAGCAGAAAAACTAGCAAGATTCCTGAAGAACTGAGATCCTAAAGAATAAGCAGCTTATCATTGCTGTTAAGATCATGACATTCTTTGCTCCAGACTTCAGAAAAAACATTTTCCTTGACTTATGACAAACAGTAAAGTTAACATGCTCTGCAAAGCCTTGACAATCATAACTGAGGTAATCAACAGGACATCTGCAGACATCATTAAAAAAAACCCTGAAGACAGAAAACAATACTATAATACGACATAACTATCATAATTTATTAACTAAAGAGTAGTACAAGTGGAGCTTTTACCAACGTAATTCTGAGGTGTTTATCTGCAACACAATGTTTTCAATAAAAATTCTTCACCTAATGGGATCTTTTTAACATCTGATGAGCAACACATGAGTAACGTAATATACTTAGTATGACGCATCCCAAGCAATCCATTCCCAGCTTAGTTTCTTAAGGGTCACATTGAAGAATGTAAAACATACAAAACTGCACAGGATCTTGTTAGATCTGATGGTTTGTTTGATGTTTGGTTTAGTTTTCATTCTTTGGGAGTTGTTTTTTTGCCTCTTATTTAGTTGGGAGTGGGTAAGAGGGAGACAATGACAGCAAGACCTTTCAGGACATAAAAAGTCTATTGTTCATTTTGTGTAGTCTAAGTCACCATTCAAACACAAATCTCATTTTATTTCATTTGTTGTAGCACTGTAAATAGAGTGCTTAAGGACACAGTCAAGGTGAAGTCTCAGTTTGCTCATGCTTTTTTTTTTTTTTGTCTGCCATAACAGAACTAAATCAACTTCAATTACATTAAATGCTTTAGTTAATCAGTGTAACTAATTAATCATTTGCCATTTACACCTAAGAACTCATACACTGGAAAATTCCACCCCCTCCCCTTTTTTGTTAGCTGGTATAATAAGGGATATTATCCTTCTTCCATCCCCGGCCCCCCCACTGCACAACAGGCTTGGTCTTACTCTCCTTCTTTACTCCATCCCAGCTCTGATGCTGTTACGATTTGCTGTATCCACTTCTCAGGATGCCTGTATATGACATGTTCCACAACACAAAAATTTTAAGTAATTCTAAAACTCATAGGAACTAATCTTTCAAGCTGGCATAAAAGAAAACATATATAGTCTGAGCACAAATATCGAATTCCTCAGTGACTAAGACTTAAATCAAGAGACAAGGAAGAGTTCTCCCACATTATGTCTTGGAGCTTTTTAACCAATGTACCTTGGAGCTTTTTAATTGACGTATCTTCAGTGTTTCAGTATCACACATGCATTGTACTTCTAGACTTTACCAGCTGCGAATGACTTTATTAAAACACACCAATAATATTTGTTATATTTACTCAGGCAATGGCATTTCCCATGAAGAAGTACCAGTGTCCCTCCTGGCACTACATTCTAACACTTGGATATGTCACCTGTGTACATGGCCCTGGTTCACTGCAGTCTGGTCCTCAGACTCTTAACCTGACTATGAGTATTCTCACTGCCAATGGTGAGCCCATCTTTTATCACAGTGGTCTTCAGAGCTGCCAGACAGCTCACCACTCCTGAATGTAACATGGACCTTTCAGAACAGATACCTCCAGCCATTTTACACAGTCATCTTGGGACAGTCCCTGAATATTAGTCCCCCTAGCTAAGTAGCGGCATCTTTGGAGCATGTCAGATAAAGATGACAAGAATTCCTAAAGAACTTAGCTTATGATCTCAAAGTCATATTTTCTTAGCTTTCTGCAAATAGTTTCTATTCTTATCCACTGGTTTTCCTGCCCAATAATTTAATGCAATGTATGCAATGTAAATAAGTCTTCATGGAACATGTCAACCAGTCACATATTGAACCCATTAGCCAAAACAGTGTCAGCGAGGAGCAGAAAACATTTCATAATAACCTCTGGGTACAAACAATGCCCCTACCTCACAGTTTTCAATTGCAAGATTTTATTTTTATGCTAGCATTTCATACAAGTTTAAAAGTTCACCCAAATTTAAGAAAGCATTTCAATTAATTTTTTCCCAAAAGAATAATTTTCTACTAAAGTTTATATTAATTTAAATATTTTATCATCCTCCAGTAGGTGGCAAATCAGCATATTCTTCAAAACATGAGCTAAAAAGACAACTGCAAGTATGTTATTAAATATTAATCTACTTTGTGCAACTGAAACTGAATTATAGAAGTGGCTTTCTGACCCAGACTAAATTGGTGCTTGTTTACCTTAAAAATTCCTGACTGTAAAGTGAGGAACTGCTTCATAACCAGCTCAGTCTACAACACAGAGACATTCTATGCTATCATTAACTCTCTCAATTAAGACCATCCCAGCAGACAGTCTTGGAACCAGCTTAACCTACGAACTATCCTGCCAAAGGTCTTCCTTCTCTTGCCATCCCTGCAAGCAGATGGCAGTGGCCACCATCAAGACAGCTAGGTTGGTTGGTGTTGAGGCAATGATGGCTGCTCTTCATCTCCATCTCACTGGAGGCACGCCACCCTCCTAAAGGCCATTCAAGGAAAAGACAACCAACAACAGCACTCTCTTTGCAGACGTTAAAGAATGAAGGGCTGGCCATCATGTAAAAATCACTAGCTGCAACGTTCTCTTACCAAAAGAGACTTTGACAGCTAAGGAATATACTGCATGATGTTCAGCTGTGGAACAATGTGGAGTAATATGCATGAAGAGCCCCCCTGGAAATGTAATGTCTCCTAAAGAAAAAAGGAAAAAAGTACATGAAACTACTAAGTTGTGTTGTTTGAAGTGTTGAAGTTAAGGAACAGAATTCTAAATTAATTTTGCAATTGGTATCTAATTAATTTGCTAGAAAACACCCAGATCTTCCTCTGGATAATATTCTAGTGAAAGTACAATTTCATTTAATTATTCAAAATGCATCTAGCTCAAGATTAGAATAACAGGAAACATTACACAAAAAGATAAAAAGATATTTTAAATGGATTCTAAAGAGGGGAGAAAAAAAACCAACCCACAAACATAAAACAACCACAACACTAATTAATCAAGAGTTATTACAGCTATTTAAAAAAATCATCAACAAAACAGTTTAATTTTTTTGAATTTCTATCCCAGGATACCTATTTAAAAAAAAAAAAAAAACACACCACACCCCCACACACCACACCAAACCAAAAACCAAAACACACAACAAAACACAAAACACTTATTTTTCACTGAGAATTCTGGGGAGTGGGGTGGGGGAAGGTTGTTAAATTCTTAAAAGAAAGCTACTTTTCAAGTTGAACCATAGACAACAGGCAACTTGCTGAGCAACTTCACCTTTGCATCTTTTAATTAAAGATGTCAAATCATCTAATACTGATTTTTATGAAATATGTTTTGGAAATAATCAGCGCATTATTTGAAGTTGCCTTCATTTTACTGCAAAGTATTATTGTTGACAACCAATAATTCACAATTCACATACCAAATAACACAAGCACACAAGAGGTCCAAACAAGGAGCAGACTTGATGGACAGATGAAAGCACAGAGGCTGCAAGAAGGGGATGGTATTCCTGAAATGCATGTGACAGTTGGCCAAACCCACTAAGGAAAGCTCCCTTTCAAAAGCTCATTCATTAACCATCTGGGGCTAATGATTCAGATGTCTTCCAGGAAAGCAGCGGAGTATTGCAAGTCCAGTCACTGCTGGCTGGCATTTAAAGGAAAGGATGGGAAGTGCCTGTTCTCCCTTCCACAACTTAGATCTCCTGTGGGACCAAAATTCAAAGGTTTTGGAGTTCCGCCTGCTTTGTATTAGGTAGCACAGACCAAGTAAGAACCTTTAAAATTATGAAAGGCTAGTTTTAACAGCAGACAGAACAATGAACAAAGAACATTGCACCATAATTTTACCCTACCCTTCGTTTTACTGAAGACAAACTTCTCTCCGTATGTCATTGTGGCAGGATGCAAACCCCCCTCTCTCTACCCCCCCCCCCCCCCCCCCCCCGCCTCCTTCAGTATGGAGGGAGTAGGCACATCTCCCTCTCTCTGCTACTTGAGACTAACAGCTTCTTTTGTTTGGCCCAGAGCACCCTGGCCAGGGCCATTAGGAGAAGGCACCAGTGAGCCGCTGGGCACCTGTGACCAGTGTGGGGGATGTTTGGAGGCTTCAGGGGCAACCCACACACGGTGTGGGGGTGCAGAGAAGCTTCTAGAATGCCTACAGTCAGGTCTGATCAGCCAGTATAAAAACGGGACTCTCTCATCGAGACTGAGCCCATTGTCGCTGGTCTCTCGGAGCACGAGGAAGATGCTGCCGCCAAGACCCCCCCCTCCCCGGGATGGAGACTCCGCTTGCCTTGCCGCCACGTGTGTGAGTAAAACCCCTCGCAGGATTGCGAGTATATTTATCCTTTCCGTGCACATATGCACGTGTAACTTCCCGTGCTTAATACAAGCACGTATAAAATTATTTCCTCGCACAATCGCGAGTGTATTTATATTCCGTGCACATTTGCACGCGCACTTTAAATTATTTCCTCGCACAATCGCGAGTGTAACTTTATTCCGTGCACATTTGCACGCGTACTTTAAATTATTTCCTCGCACAATCGCGGGTGTATTATAAATTTATCCTCGCACAATCGCGAGTGTATTTTCCTCCCGTGCTTCCACATAAGCACGTGTAGTATTCCGTGCACATTCGCACGTGTAAGTAAATTAACCCTCGCAGAATTGCGAGTGTATTATAAATTTACCCTCGCAGAATCGTGAGCGTACGCTTTACCTGTATCTCTTTAGGAATAATCCCGCACCGTGTTCAGGCAAGTGTGTACTCCTCTGGGACTCGGGGGTGGTTCCAGCATTGTTTTGGGTGAAGCCACATGCATGCACTCTGTGGACCACCTGTTGTACTAGTTGCTGCCCCTTAATAATTTTCCTCAACTGATACCCGAACCTATATTTAAGTCACTTTTGGAGTGCTAAAACCCTGTTTCTCATCAGTTTAATAAAAGTTGTTTTGGACCCTGTTGTCCCTTAAATTAGCCTCAGGGTGCCTCCGTCACAGTCATCACTTGCTTTTGCAACAGAGTACTGATAGACCTTTTCAAAATCTTATCAAATGAACCCTACTGGTCTCGATATTTTAATGACTTACATCAAACTGCCAAAATAGGGAGAAGCCACAAAAGTTCTTAATAAAAAAATATACATAAACAGTATTTTTTAGATGTAACAGAGGTGAAGGAACGCAACCATACAGAGATGAGGCTGGCACGATACAACAGGAAAGAACAGAGGTTATCAAGTTGTGAACACACATCAGCAACAATGTTCAAGCCACTTGAAAGTTTTACATCCTCCACAGAGTGTGGAGTATGTAGACACACAGAGCCAGGTGGCTTCTCCTGAGGCTGTGCACATACACTCAAGCACAGCACTCCACTCAAAGCAAAGGGGCAAGAAAACACAGGGTATTTCTGATACATTCGTTTGGCACTTTGATACACTGACAGGAGTCAGTAGAAGCTGAGCCCTTGACCCTCCATTGGATTAGTCCTCCAGCACTGAAGCTTTAACCCCTACTGCTGACTCTAGAGCCAGACTTTCATTCTGCCCACAAAAAGAAAAAAAATATCAGACTACTTGAGACTTCAGGGATCTCAAGAGGTCTCTAATCCAATCTTCTATTCAAATGATATTTCAATACTGAATTTAGGACCAAGTCACTCAGACTTTTGTCCAGTCAGGTCTTGAAAACCTCCAAGGACATGGTAGAGGTTTTGCACTCTGCAATGCAAGTCCGTCAATGTACACCGATGCTTACCACTTAAGGATATAAGAAAAAGGAAATACTGTAAGCAGAACTGAAATGGAACTCAAATGCAACTGCCTATGCAATTAGAAATGCCAAAGAAAAATCTTATGAGTAAGTGGTTTTCAAAAATCCTGTACAGTTTTTAACAATATAAAGTGTTATATATTCACATTGTGTGTGTATATATACATACATGGAGCCTTTATATATATACAACACCACAGAAAAGACTTCAAACATGCGTTGACACAGAGCCAAAACCAGTTGGTGCCAACAGTTATGGCATCTCTTGCACTGCCTCCTGGAAGCCTTGCCCAAACACTTTTGAAATGGCTGGTTGTACAAGAACTAAATTCAGCATGCAGCTGTAGTCTGAGCAAGACTGCATTTGTTAAGGCCTGATAAGATGATGCTGCAGCAATCATGATGCCAGATGATGAGAGGTTTAACTATGTGGATAGAATATGAATCTCACAGATTTTCTGCAGGAAGATTCAGGGTGATTGCCCGTGCAAAATAACAGTAGCAGTTTCTTTCTTTGTGGAGACATGCTGTTTTTCAAACCTGTATTGAGACAACACGAAGCAACGTTGAATGAGGGAGCACACCTTATCAATGTTTCTGGTAGTCTTTCTGTCCAGTGGGGTGGTACATGTACAGTCAGTTCCTTATTACTGATCCTACCCATCAGGCATCAGACCCTTTCCCACCTCTGTAAAAAAATGGTGGGGGTGTTCCTCAGAATACTGCTTGGCCTGGCATTGCTGTCCCAGCAAACAGAAGCAGAGAAAGACCTGCCACTGGGAGGAGCTGTAGTCATACTTCATTTCAAATGCTTGCCCTCCACTCTGGAGACTGCAAACCTGACGAGACCGCCACACCAGGTTCTGCAGACCAGCCAGAAGCTGTCTGCTTCAGCACACAGAACGCTCACTGAACAAGCACGGAGAACTAATTCTGTTTTATAAAACAGAAGTCAGACTTTTGGACATTAAAATAGTCTGTCAATTGTGTTCCTCCCTAGGTCAGTCCAAAGTTTCATATAAAGCTATACTGTCCGAAGCAAGTGCAGGGAAATAAGTAACCCCAGTACAGAAAAGGTACCAGCCTCCCTGAATCCACAGTGTGAAAAATCAAGCAGTTTCTCTATAACACTGCTTGAGACAGAAGTCGACATACTGCAAATATAACAACAAAAATATCCTATTGATATTTATTCCTTTGACCACAGCTTCACAAATCAGACAAAAGAAACACTTCAGTCTTTACTATGTTATCTACGAATAGAGGAATCAACAACCACAACCAAAAGCCTGGAATGGCAACTTGCAACAACAGACTGAAGAAACTAGAGTTGTGCAGGTCAAACCAGCGCTTTTCCACCTTTTTTTGGTCACCAAGCCTAGCACAGCATAGCAAAACTATCTGGGTTCAGCATGACTCACTCCTTCCAGGCCACAGCCACCCTTCCTCCCTCCTCAGCCATCCCAGAGGAGTGCTCCCAACCCCAGCAGTATTGCTAAGGCCAGGCCTCTGCCCCATACAGCTATCCTGTGCTCACAGTCTCTCCTCGGCAAGATTTCAAGTTATAAAGGCAGAACTCAGGAGCACTGACAATGCACCACAGCATCAGATGGCCCAGTAGAACCAGCAGCTGCCACTGGCAATCAGTTGTCTCACAGCTGGATGTCCGCACCCATCACCACTGATGATGCTAAAGTGCCACACGGATTTGTTAACCTCTGGCTTAGACAAGAGCAAGGAAAAGAAAATAGCACTCTTTTAAAGCAAAAAGCATGTGTATGGAGTAAAGTAAATACTATTTATCCTATCTACAGCAAATACAGAGGAAAAAAATGAACTGAGTTGCAGGAAAGGTGATACCAAGAAGGAGGAGGCAAAGCAGTAAGACAAGTCACAAAGTCACAGAAGAAACTGGTTAGGGAAAACATGGACTGATCTTCACTGAAGACTTAAAAACAGATCAAAACATTCCTGACAGACACTGGTCTAGATAGATTTCTGTCCTGGGGAGAAGGGTCTCAATGATCTGTCAAAGTCCCTTCTGACCCCAGTTTTTCTTAACGAGCACACATGACAAGATAACAGGTTTGTAACATTTATAATGACATTTTACACAGGACTATCACATCACTATCAGTGTTTTGGCAAATACATGGGAGGCCTTAAGCAGTGCAGCTGGTAGTGCGCTCTAGTGGAGATAACGTAGAAGCACTTCAGAGTTCAACACCATGGTGTCTTCCTGAAACAAAACAAACTCATTTTGCTGTATTTCAAAGATCTAATTTAAATTATCACAATTCACTGTAAACTTCAATACTGCTATTCAAAGCTGAAGATGCAAAAGCAGAGTGAACACCTTCAGAAGACAGGTTTTCTAAATATCTACAAAATAAAGGATTTTTTTTTCCCTTCATCAGCTCAGTACATTGCTTCTTACTGACTTCACTATGGGCATAAGATAGAACAAGGAAGAGGCTGAAGAAGACCATTATGCAATATTTAAAATGTGCTTTACTATCCATATCCAAAAGCAACACTACAGGTAACTACTGAAAAGCTTTGAGGTAGATGAATGAAAAACTAGAACATGGTTGTAGTGGAGGCCCTCTAGTATACTCCTCCATTGCTAACATCACAGTTGACATTGCTACAGACAGATCACATCATACAAACACAGCACAGAACTTCAGTCTAAATATAGCAACAGTAAGTTGCAATCACAGACAGGTATTTTTATTGCAAAATTTTATAGCAGAAGTCAAAGGAGCTAAAAAGCTTGCTAAGAACTCTGTCAAACATATCCATTTTTTAATGCAACACTGGTGACAGAGTATCCTTATCACACTGCCATGGGTTTAAGATCTCAGATGCACACTTCCAATATCTTCTTACCCCCATTCATACACACTGCAAAATCTCAATGGTATGCTGAAACTGTTTCTTCAACATACAGTTATACATCTAAGGTAACTGTAATAGAATGAACTGTTTCAAGCTGTCTGTCAAGATGACCTAGGATTCAGCTGGAGATTCAGAGCCAGATCTTTAAGTTATTGGTGTTGCCTCTTCCTTTTTATTTTGAAGGAGGAAATGAGAGTGGAAAATAACTCCTGTAGGATGACTGAAATTGTGGATCAAAGTGGATGCTAATTATCAGAGCTGATAACAGAAGAAAATGGGAATGTTGAGATGATCTTTTCTGATTCCATATATATCAGTAGAAATTCTAAATCCCAATTATATCTTCAGTTATATCTGTGCAGCCTTAAAACCTTCAAATAAAATTGAAGGGCATTTGCAATGCAATCTGTACTTATTCTTTATGGTTATATTGGTTTAGTTCTACTAAACAGAACCAAAAAAAGTCGGCAACTGTTGGACAAGGAGGAAATTATTTCAGCAATTCAGCAGTATCACGAAAACAAAAGTGTGCTATAGCATACATATGAAGCTACAGTGAGAGCAATTTCAAGTTAAGTTTACAAAGACAGCAAAGTTTAAGCTATGATTACTGTGAAAGATTAACAGTTATTTGTGCATTTTCATCACTCACTGTCCAAACAGACAAGCATCAAGAGGTGAGGCATTGCATTAAGCCTGTGCTGTTTGAAAGATAGAGACAATTTAACAGATCTATGAATGCCAGGGCATGCTTACAGATGTTGATGTGATTAGGATGACTTTGATGGAAATACTAAGCAACAGAACAACCTACACATTAATCGGTGCATTTTCTCAGTTTTCTGTAAGAAAATCTCCCTGAGGTCCCTGCTTAACTGAGACAGAAAGAAGAGTAATTGTATGTAACCTCACACAAAGAAATACAAAACATTAATAGGCCATTAACAGAGCATTTAACGTTGATCTTTTGGTCGCATCAAAGGCCCACCCTCCCAGGATGTGACTGAAACTACCATCAATGTATCTTGGCTGTAGCGTATTTTTTTTTCAATTTTAATTTTTTATAAGCATTGGAATAACCAGCTTCTCAGGATGCAGTAGTTCCCATGAGTAATCCATGATAACCTCAAACTCCTCCAACCCAGTGAATCCAGCTACTCGCACAAAAATTTTGTTTTGCAATTGGAAGGAGAGTAAACAGAAATGGCAAGGCATTTTTTCAAAGAGGCTTTCAGAGACCAAGGCTCATTTCTCCTGGTAAGGGTAATGAATGTAATGTAACATCTTCTTTCAGACTAAAGAACTACTGCGTATGCAAAAACTTATTACTGACCTTGTACACCAGTCTTCAATGGCTTACATGCCATTAAATGAGGCACGTAAAGCTGGACAAGCTTATTCTCTGTTACTGTTCTAAGGCAGTACTTTCCATACCTACTTGCAGGCCATGATTTACAAAGAAAAAACCTCACAGAGCAACACAGATGCAGATACCTGTGGAAAAAGCAGCTAGATTTACAGTAATGTGAATCTGCATTGTCAAAAGAGAGAGGTTGACAAGTTTGCTAGGTTCTTCAGCTGTTTCAGTAGAAATCAGTCTGTGATATTAAGGAGGGTTTGCAATTTTATTTTCTGTTTGGTTTAGTTTGCATAAGATTAAAAAACTCTGTCACAGCAACTCTTTAACAGTCCTTCGGGGTCTTCCAAATTCTTTGAACAGTCAATCTAAATTTAACACCAGGTATGGAAGACTAGAAATTCTGTTTACTTACCTTGTACTAACAGACAGAATAAATTTCACTTTCTAGCAAGTAGAACATCACTGAAGTAGATAAACATCAAGAAATTTCACAGCATGGTCTTGGCTAAGGCTCTGTACCAAAGGCATCTAATATTTTTCTATGATAATATGGATGTGTAGCTAATTGTGAGAGACACAAATAGAGTCAGTATTCTGATCTACAGCACCATACCTGTCATTCTACTGCATAGCCTGCTCCGTTCACCTGTATACATATGATTTCTCACACATGTAAGATCAGTTGATCCAGGCCTTCTTTAAGAGTGAATTACCACAAGGTACTGGATAGACAGACAATTCTTGGGACAACTCAAACTACTCTCAATGAGAACAAGTCTCAGGTTTTCAGTAACTTGCATACAGCCATCTAGGTTTTTGTGCAATACTCTAGTAAATTGAGATGTTCAAATTAACAGTTAAATCTGTGTCCACATCCAGATTCATATGCAGTATTGTTAAATTACCCTGCAAGATCTTTCAGCTCTGTGGCTATCTAAATATTTTAATTATATTAGTATCAAAGCAAGAAAATAAGTATTGCATTCATTGCATGCATGCTCCTACTTTAACTGGATAAAATTCAGATCTTTACAATCCATGCCAACAATTTCCAATAGTTTCATATATCATCTTATAATACTAAATTCCAATCTCTCAAAAAAAAAAAAAAAAGGACACAGAAAGTAATGCTATCAAGAGTTTACAAATCCCATAAGTCTAAACTAAGAAAAGAAAAAAGACTCTCAAGACGACACCAGGAACCTTTCAAAATAAGAAGTTTATCAGTAACCTTATCTATTTCCCACAACTGAGACATTATTATCATTTCCAGCTTGGCTATCAACTCAAGTTTGGCCCATGACATAATATTCTATCTAATAAGAAAGAATAATGGAAGCATTTATTAGAGAAGGAAAGGCTGTTTGCTTTATACTTCTAATTTGTTTGCTAACAAAACATTCTGTCGAACTTTATAAAACAGCAGCACTCTGAATGAACAAACAGAAAATAATTAAAACTTAAATGGGATACAGTACTCTCTCCCAGTAACCACTACTTCAATAGCGAAGCACAAAAAGGGTAAAACTGAAATTGATTTTAAATGGACCAATCTTGTTAAAAAATAAAATAAACAACAACAAATGAAAAAGAGACTGCCTTTGCTAAAAGAATTCTACTTTAACAATCTAATCTGAGGAGTAGTCCGTTCTAAAAATCTGGTTGTCCTTCATACAAATTCCCAAACTCAAAATAAAGGGAAAAACCAATCCTTTCTAATGCTAGACCCCCCTGTTGGTTGCTGTTTAAATTAGCATTATAGTTTTCAAAGACCAGCAAAACCTGCACTTGGAAGAAACAATATATAACGCAGCTGATGAGCACCATAAGCAGATTCAGGTGCTCCAGACACCAATGTCCACCGAGGCATGGGTTCCTGCAGCTCTTCTTCTGCTCCTATTCAGGGACTGTAATTCTACTTAAACAAAGCAGAAGGATCCCGTTCCTTCGTGCAGTGGTAACAGGAGCATCTGCAACACCTACTATTTTTAGAAGCAACCAGTCCACTGCTAGCAGAGCGAGGAATGAGGAGCTGCAGGCCAGAACACGGATGTGGCTGCTGCTGTGTCTGACCCAGAGGGATGTGTCAAGCTCCCCCTGCCCTTCACTGCTACCTGCAACATGGACTCAAACTGGGACAAGCTTGCTAGAACCATTTTTTACCTCTCTTCACCTTGCTTCAAGATGTCCTGGACGCTCACAGCGGTTTGTGCCAGTGCTGTTTGCAGTGCCAGGCAGGCAGTGCTGTGTGGATTACACTCCGGTGATGTCCGCAGGCTTCTCTTTGCAGCCCACGGCCTCAAGCATTTCATAGACAGCTCAAGGCTTTGATTGTATCACATTATGGCAGGTGCCAAAATCAAACTTTAGGCCTGTAATTCTTATGCCTTCACTTAATTCTGTTCAAAACTTCTTTCCAGTTAATAAGACCCACAGGAATACACATGTGTACCTCAGCACCAAATAATCTCTGGCTTTTATATCTAACCTTAAGAATACAGTACCATTATTCATATCTAAACTGTACACTGGAAAGAGGAATAAAACACCATTTCATTAAATGACAATTCTAGCATGAGAAATTTTCAAGCATTAAAAATCGGCATGCCTTCTTGGCTGTTTTGCGAAATCCATTTCAGACATGGGAAACAAGCAACATTTTCAAATAAAGTATGAATACTCTATATCTTATATGGACAGTTATTGACAAGATACAGATAGGGCATTTAACAGCTCTTAGAAATCAACCCCTATTCTAAAGAAGAAAGGTAAGTACTAATATCTTTTCTACAAAGCCTGAGCATTTTGATAAAGTTTCTTCAGAGTTCTTTACAAACTGCATTAAAAATTACAGGTAAAGCCTTTACATCAGAGGAAGGGGAAAGGAATGAACACCATTGTACCTGACATTTAGAGTCAAAAACTCCACAGGGCTCACTTTCTAGAGACTGAGTCACATAATTGTAGCTTTCAAACTCTAGTAAAAACAACTAATGTTTTTGAAGATCCTGCATTCGGTTTCTATGAAGCACCAAACTCAAAGAAAGTTACATCAAAGTCTTAGCTTCCTTTGAGGGAAAAGAAAAAAAAAAAATGTGCAATTCTATCAATAAGGTATCAACTTGAAAACTTGCCTGTCAGCACACCCTTGGAAGAACCAGACTGTCATTGAACTTTCTGTAAATACTTATCAGCGTCAATAAAGATCGATGCATTCCTTCTTCCAGTTTTGTCTTTAAAGCTTTAAAAATGCACATGGAGAATCTGCTGCCCCTCCTTCAGCTACAGGTACATGCTATCCATATGTATTCTTTGCAATCAGGAATGGCTTTAATTCAAACATTTTACTACATCGTTACGTAGGAGCTTCAACATGACAGGTACCTATACAATGCTTAATTTCAGAACAGTCTTGATGCCATATGTTTGAGCATATACGCTACTAGAGTTGTGCTAGATATATTACAGTAGAGTTGAACACTGAACTGACATAGTTCTTACCGAAGCTGGAGGGTCAACATTCATTCAATACCATATGATATTTAATGCAAGCCAACTGTACACATTTAAGTAGTGGCCCAGTTACCCCTGCATTTGTGACAGCTGAGATAACAGGAAGAACAACTTGGGCCTGGGGAGTTGCTTGTTTGGTTTGTTGGTGTGGTCTTTTTCCTTGAGAAATAGGAGAAAGGATATAATCACACCTTAAAATTTTACTGTGAAACTCTAGTGCGTATGTCTCACACACTGAGAAAGGCAAACACGGGCCCATTCAAGAGCTCTATTTTATTTTTAGCTCAACTATTGCCCACAGCACAGTATAGACACATTCTTTTTCTTCTCTCTCCCTTCAACCCCTCAAATAAATCCCCTTTATTGGATTATGGATTAATGCAGCAGCTATATCAGTAAGCTGTTTCCATGAGAGTGAAAAAACAAGATGTGGACCATTAAGCAGAGTAGCTTCTCATTTGGAGTTTGTGCGCCTGTCTTAGATATTGTATGCATTACAAGAAAACAATATTTATGTTTCATTAAATGTGTTTTGAACAATACCAGCAGGACAGAAATTTAGCACCTGCTAAAACAGTTCCAGAAACACTGAATAAATATAAATGCCTGTTTTCATTAAAACTTCTCATGTCAAGTAAAACTAATAGCAACTCACTTGAAGTCACTGCTCCCATTAAAAAATGAATAGTTATACATAAAGACCACATTAACTTAAGAATATTACAGAAGTTACAGACTGTCATTTGAATGCAGAATGGTGAACTAGTGCTACCTCTTTTCCACAAAGAAAAAAACCTGCATTATTATACTATCATCACAGACTGTGATCCACTGAAACAAATACAAGCACTCTGAATACTGTTTACCTAAAGATCTTGAAACATTCTACAGATGAGATTAAGTACTCTCATTTTATAGAGGATGAGACATAAAAAGGAGTATTACAGTCTTAAATAAGAGCATCTCAGAGAAAGTCAGTGGCAGAAGCTAGGAATAGAAACCCCAGTTTTCCAACTATCATGCCACTGCTTTGTCTACATTTCCACCCCCAAAGGACTGATGAAAAAGGCAGTTACATGAGTTAAAAATAACTTCTGATTAGCGAGGCAGTGATGATGACAGAAGCCCTATGGAAACCAAATGAGCCAGAGTCTCACTGAAGGCAGCACTAGACTCTAAAGAGGGGAAACTGAACACTGTAAGGTCAGGTTAACAGTCTGCTCAAATTAAGTGAAATTGAGTTATCTAAGACAATTTTGGTCTGAAGAACAGTGTTAAAAGCACTGATACTACAAAGCAAAAAATCTCTTCTATTAGTCAAACTGATATAGCTGAATAGATCAGGTACAGAAGACCCTCAGATTTCAAAAAGACAGAGAACAACCTTCAGAACAACTTCCAGTTGAGAATATGAGCTCTGATTTCACCTGAGCTATGTTACACAACATGAGGTGGCTGAAAATCTGTGGAATGGAGAAGGATTTTCCAAATAAGATGGGAAAAGTTCAAATGCCTTTGCCATTCAAGGAGGATAAAACAGACAGTTGCTATTTAGCTGTGATATACCAAAGATTTAAAGTGGGAAAGTTTATGCATTCCACAAAAGCCCTCTCTTGAGGCCATGATAGGCTGCAAAATCCCACACTTAGAGACCCAGGTTTGTGTCCTGAAGGTTCTTTTAGGCCCACCTTGGCTAAACTCTGACTACCCAGTTTCTCTTGACAGCTTGGTTGCCTTGAAATAACAGAATGGTTAGGTCTTTTCTTATTTGTAGATAGAAGTTCATTCGGGTGCTTGGCAGTTGTTTGCTTTACCTCCCTTTACTCCAATAAGAACACTTAGTGAACTGTATTGAGTACACTGCATTACATTGTGGTGTGTGAATATGTCAGACCCACAGATTTTGTTGATTTTAGTGGGGAGGAGAACAAATATTTACCATAGGATGGTGAAGATTAATTGGCAAGCTTTGCATTTTGTTGCTCTGCAGGGCCTGGTACTATTTGATGCAAATTCACCTACAAAAAGTTTGGCTCTGATTGTGAGCTTGATTGTAAGGGAATATTAGAAAGCTAAGGAAGGGGGTCACAGAGAAATTTCTTCCACATACATTTCCCACTATAGCTCGTAATGTTAAATCATTTTCTGTATAGATTCCGAGGCACAATGCTAAACCACTAAGGGGATTTTCTTGTTGTATTACAGGAAGTTCTTGCATGATATTCAAAGATTTTACTATTTCTCTAGAGGAACAGCATTCTGAGGTATACATTTTGAAAGACAAATATCAGATGCATTCTCCCTATTGCAGATGCAGTGATATCTAAGGGCTCAGCAGTACATGTTTTATTCTATGTTGCAGGTGGTTGCTTGTTTTAAAACTAACAGATGTTAATTGTGTCTTCTTTCTTCAATACATGCAGTTTGTGGGCTGCCATTTGTTATTGAGATGGATGTTTAGGAAGTTGATATTGAGGAAGAAATATATAATTAAAAGAAAAAAGGTATCTGCAGCAGAGCTCTGGACAGCTAGAATTTTGCAATTTCTTTCTTTACTTGATCTATCTTTCCAGTGAAAACTGCACTAGAATTACCACTTTTCTTTGACATGTACAGCTGGCATCAGCTGCCACCACATACTCAAGTTACAGATGGTGCGTAGTCACTATAATATCAACACAACCTCAAAACCAGTTCCCCAACAGCAGGCTAGTAAAACACAAATTTCCACATAGCAGCATGAAGGGTTAAAAAGTATTATTCAATGACACACAACCTCTTCCATTTCATTACTCATGACAATACTTTGGACATGAGGAGTTTAAAAATGTGAATTGTGTTTAGCCAACTGCTGTCTCTGAACCAGATTTCTACGTCAACTACTTTTCCAGTATTTTTATAGTAACCATTATCACGTCACACACCTCAAATACCTTAATTCATTCTAAACAATTGTGAGGGCATAAATTACCTTTAATTTTGTACATCAGGGAGCTGAGGTCCAGACTCAGTGGCAAGCACAGAGCTCCTGAGGAACATCTGTGAATATCTGGCAGAAGGGAGTGCTAACAGGGCCTCTGGAAGAGGTGGCTCCTTCAAAAATCGGGGCTGACTCTAGTCATTTTTTAGGCTCACAAAAGAAAACCATGTATTTTGAAGACATAAAACCAATGAAACAGCATTAAAATGGAAAACAAGGGTGGGAGGGCAGAAGTGGACAAACAAAAAAAAACTGCAGCCAGAAGGAAACAGGGTGATAGCACCAAGAAAAGAATGCTCTAGAGAGCAAAACAAACATCCTAGCACATGCTGAAGACCACAGTGAGAAAGATGAAAAGCAGGGAAGGCAGTAACAAAAAAAGATAGGAAAGAGGGCACTGCATACAGCAGCAGCAAAGAACTCCAACCCATCTCCTCACAGGAAGGGGAAATGAAAAAAAAATGTGCTTCCCTGCTCTAAGTTTCCTCCACGCAAAACCATGTAAATTTTACATTAATGGCATTTTGATGCTATAAGATTCAGAAGAAAACTAAAGCAAGTCCAAAGGTAGTTCCTCTAAATAGCCCTGCTAAGCTACAGCTGCTACCAAAGCACAATGGTGAGTCAGCTCCTCTCTGAACAGGATCAGCAATGCACAGTCTGAACGCACTCTCCGTGTGCTGCTTCTCCTCAATGTGTGCATATACAAGATCACCAAATCTCATTCTTAACTGCAGAAACAAGTTTATAGGGAAAAACCATCTCAAAAATGAAATCTACATAAATTTATGTTAGGACAGAGTCTCTGCTTGCCATAGCTTTCACCAAGAAATTGCCTCAGAGAAAACTTGCTTTCCTGAGAAATTAGGAATGTGTTAGGGCACAAAACTGCACCATGAGAAAAACAGTAATTTGAACATTTTATTGTAATACAAAGAGAGCCACCACTGTGAACTTGGCCCAACACATCATAACCACCAGGCATACAACACAATCCCTACAACAAAACTCAAAGTATAACTAAAGTGTAAAATATATTCCAGCAGCTGCTCCCACCAAATTAAAAGTGCTCCAGTGCAAATCTGCAAACCAGAAATCAGCCAGCTACAGAACCTCCACTGTACTCCCCCACCCTAAAAAAAAAAAAAAATTGCACAGAACAGTAAATTGTTTTCATACAGTGCTTTCATTTAAAAAGTTCCTAATCCTTTTAATCATGATTATGACTTCATATGTTATATAAATGTAAATACATTTGGCAAATCTATCTGAATCCCCAGCTTCAACTGCAACACTGTTATTCCAGTTACAGGAAGATGCTCGACTTTTACAAGTAAAATGATAAGTTTTTAAAGCAATCTGATAACTCCAGGAATGAGCTGGGGGACTGCAAGGTCATTCCACCTGATTTAGCATCCTTTCATTATACAGACATCAACTTTGATAACCAATTATTATTGCTAACGGAAGTCTAAAGCGTCTAACAAATTTCCTCTTTGTCTTAACCATACAGCCAAGAAAAAAAACACTATTTGCTCATTTTAACAAACTCTTAGGAAGTAATTCAAGAAATAAAATATGGCCACAATTCAGTCCAAGGCTACAGTTAAGTCGTGTGTTAATCATTTAATAAAAGAAACCATACCACCAATAATAAAAATATTTTTTCTTTAAGACTAACACACTTTCCATTCAGAACTGAATGAGTACCTACTTGATATGCTTCCTTACAGCTACAATACAAATACCTTCCTTCTTTACATAAAGGTTCCATGAAAAACAGTCTTCGGAATGTCAGTCTCGCCTTTTCTTGTTTCAGGTGGTTCACTATACTGAGCCACCTAGCAAGAAAAGCAATAGGAGAGGTACACCGTCTCTCGATTTTCACATTGCTGAACTCAAGTCAGAGAACTGCATTGCTCTTTTCCCTGCACACTTTCCTTCTTCACAAAAAACTTTTTATTGTGCTTTAACAGAAGGTCAATGGCTATCACTTCTCTACTCTAGCACAATGGTGAATTGAAACAAGAACCCATAGCTGTTTGGACCGACAAAGCAACCAGTATGTCTAAGCCAATAAAGCGATTTGTTCATTAAAGCTACTAATAAAGCAACCTTTTGTTAGTCTATGAAACACCAGAAACCTCATAGAATGCATTTAACTATGCTTTCTTAAAAATCACCAACTCAGGAGTTCTAAAATCTGTTAACTTCTCCACTTCCTTAAACTGTTAATAAAAAACCTTAGCATTGACTTTTTAAAAGACAGTAAGCACAATGCAACTTCCCCGCCTATTCATCAAGAGAAAAATTTAGAGTTCTTGGTGAAGTTATCCCCCCTGCCAAAAGCTCACATATATATTAATGACTTATGCAAAACTTCCTATGCAACACTGACAACCTATAATAAAAAGAACACCATAATTCTGTAAAGCAACAAAATCACTCAGTGGGTGGACTCAGTTTGGACCCAAAGATTCATTGGGATTTGACAAACAAAAGAAATGAGAAGCACTGTAGTGAGCAAAGATCAAAAATGCTGTTAAGTACTTGTATCCATTGCTTTCAATTAAACTGAAGAAAAGTTTGAATATAATTCCCCAGTGCTCAGTGTTGCTGTGTGGGGTTTTTTGTAACTATACTTGATAACCAGCTCTACCATGACTACGGCCACAAACTTCCTCCAAGCAAGATCACTATTTTTGCCCTAATAACTTCAGCTGTACAATATTAGCAATCCTTGAAAGAATTAAAATGAAGTCTCCTTCCTTACAATTTCTAAACTTCCTTTGTTAGCAAGTCAGTTCCATCATTCTGTGATTAGAGTCTGGGTCAAAAAAAAAAAAAGGCATCCTTCCATCTAGTGACCATCAGTTAGGAAAAAAAAAACAGGCAGGTACAGTTCCTTTAAACCACTATATTTCAAAACCGTGAAAGACATTTTTACCAGCAGTAACATACAAGTATTGTAGCTGCATAACATGTTAACACATTAATAAAGCAAAACAAGACCTGAGGGGAAAAGAGTATGTATATGCACTCTATTACTCATATTTAACAGTGCAATACCCCTTGTCCTAGCGGTAAACCACTGTAGAAACAACCTGAAACCACTTTTCTGCTAACATTTCTCATCATCTTATTTTTGTCAAGCATAGCAACTGGTTTTTTTATATGCACAACTACACAAGTAAAAATAAATAAGCGAGTTTCGTCCTTACTACTGCAATTTCTCAGGAACGAGATTCCCATTTGTTATACTGGATGCAGTATTTAAAGTCTCAGTGAAAGTTATTGTAACAAAATGACAGTAAAATATTTGTCCCCACTCAGAGATATTTACAATTAGCAAAGGTTCTGTCCTTCGTTATTTGGAAAAAATAATCTAGATTTGTAAAATAAACAAGCCTGCTATCTAGGACAGTGATAACATCCCTCCCCCTACACTGTGACTCTCCCTGTCAGGCCATGAGATTATATCCTCCTTTTGGAATTAATGCCTATTCTAACAATAACACTTCAATGGCATGTGAAACTTTTCAATTAAACAGTTGTCAGCAGCCTGATAAGACACAGAAAGATAACTGATAGCTGAAACTAGAGTCATGCAAGTTTTGCAGCCTTCCTAGCAACTGCCAAACAAATAGTTAATCAATGAGTAGTCAAGAAGCAAACAAACTACCACATTTCCTAGCAAAAACGGACCGGTAATTTTACGAAATTGTGAAGTTTCAACCATCTTCTATGGTTTTCACTTAAAGCTTTTCTTGGACTTTGGAGTCTTTTGCCTACTATTGCACCACTGACGTGTGCTAGTAAAGAAAACAGCAGTACAATAATTATTGCAAAGACAGTGGTTCTAAAAAGAGTTACACAATGCTTTTCTTATATACTTCTTGAGAGCAAATACGACTTTTAAACAGTGATCAAAAAAAGTTTAAACATAACGCTTTACTAATTAAGTTATGAATTCACATTTAGCTAATTCTCCCTGCCCAAGTCTTTCAACAGTTTTACAGTCAGACATCCATTTAGGCTTAAGAAGATTCATACAAGAGTAAGACTTCCAAAACACAATATTCTGCCTGATATTTGTGATCAACCGCACTTTTCAGTTTGCTTAACCTTCTGCTTCAGTTCAATTCTACTCCTCTCACAGTGCAAAGTCAATGGAATTTATGATGCTAAATGACTTCAGCATACTTCAGAGATTAACTTGTTGCTCTTCCAAATACATGCAAGCTTAGACTAATGAAAATTCCCAGTACATTTTAGTGTGTTATCAATGAAAAACTGACAACCAATTTTGTTCTGAGACAACAAAAGTATGTCACTAAGAAGTCAGATAAATTTTCATTTGTAGCTACTGATGCAGCAAACATTTAGGCAGACAGTGAGCTTTCTACAGGTATTCTTATGATCAAACTTAAGTGTATAACTCCAATGACTGCAGGATTACAGCTGCATTTCATTTATCTGTCTTCACCTGTACTCCACAAGAACTGATGTGATAGCCTATCAGTCATGGCAACAGAAAATTAACTGCTGAGTTACAATGCATTGTGTGTGTCTTCAGATTTGTCTTCATGTTAGCAACCAATTTGACCAAAAAAAATTTTATGATTACTATTTAAAAGCAGCCTAGTGTTTCTTTATTATTATTTTTATGATCCTTATCATCGAGACACTGAAACTTAAGAGTTGCTAAGCTGATGTTCTAACCACATTAAAAGATGGCCACAGGAACAGCTACACAGTAAGCACTGGTGCCCAAACAGCACCTCTCTTTTTCAGTAAAAAAAAAAAAAAAAAAAAAAAAAAAAAAAATCAAGCAGTTACTGAAGAAACATCTATCTTCTTACCAATGTGCACTATTTCAGCCAAAATTACTTAGGTATATAAGAACCGACACCTGAAAAATGGTCTCTTTTGAACCAAAGCGACCAATTTCAAGGGACTATGCCAGAGGCAAGAGACACAAAAAGCAACTGACTGACTGTTCATTGCCTCTTCCAACACCAGCACTAGACAGCAGTTAATGAATCTGGTAGGAGCCACCTTCATAACATGAGTGACTCTGCAGGCAATAGCTAGTAGACCTGTGGAATTTGTTGTGAAAGGATGCACACATGAAAAATTGACATGCGTTCAAGGAGAAATCAGACAAGTACACAGAAAACTTTCAAGCATATCTGAATAAACAGAAACAGTCTCTGGCTCAGAGATTATGTGAGGTAAATGTAGATACTCTTCATGCTCACTTTCCAGCTAACATCTGGTTCTCAATGTTCCCCATGCATCCCCTTCCAGATTTCTGGAGATGGATCAAGTGAAGAATCAGGGAACTTCTGTGTGCCTGTACACAATTTTCTTTTATGGCTGCTATCAGACACAGGATACTAGGCTAGAAAGAACATCAGTGCGATACAGTGTGGCAATTATTCTGTTTTCAAATTATTTAATAAGTACATTTTTAAACAGACATACCAGTTAAAGTACAAAAAAAAAGTATTTTAATATCTGGATCCCCCTCTCAAAACTGCTAGCTTGATAAAATACATGAAATAAAAATGTTTTAATAAGCCTGACTTTTCATTCAAAATCTTAGTTTAAAAGTTACTACACCTCTACTGGAACAACATTACTGGTTATTCTCCACCGAACCAAAACATTTCATAGCTTTCCCTCCTACACCCTGTGCCTCTGCAAGCTTTTAGTGTGCATCAGAAGGGCCTACTAGCAGACAGTCCTGGCTGCCATTTGTCTCCCCAGAAAACCTAAATCACCTTGGACTGGGTTTGCAGGTTGTTTTCCTTCTTGAAAAAGGATGCAAAAAATAGATGGAAAAACAAGTGACAGGCATCAGCCTGTTCATTAATTAGGGAGACCTCTACACTCCTGTTTGTTCCCTCTCCATTGTACATCTCACAGGGTTTCTGTCATCTGAATTCAAGACCTCCTAGATCCTAAAAATCAAAGTCTGAGAAAGACACTTGAGCACACACATTTCTCTGCTGCCAGAACTCCGCTGCACAGCTTGGGGGTGTGGAACAGACCTAACATACCTAAATCATTAACACCGCATTTGGAGAAAATCTGGTACTTTTGCACTTGCTCATTTTACAAGCAGAAATCAGAACTGGGTCATGCCAGAAAAGTGAGAGGAAAAAAATTTGTAAATATTAAAAAAAATTATTTTAACCTCCTACTAAAGATATCTAATATTAGAATGCGAGAAAACACAATACTTACCTACATTTAACAGAGCCAGGAAACATAATTTAGTATGTTACAAACAAACAAACCTTTCATGCATCAGCAAGCTAGTTAAAACAATTGTTTAGAGATACTATTGTAAAACTTATGTAGGTTGATATCGGACAATATATACAGCATGGTTTCTGGAAAGGAAACTATGCTTTTTTAGACTAGCAGAATTGTATAACAACAACAGTGAACTAAGGAGAAATAGCTGGAAAACTGACTTTCAAAAATCCTCCCCCAAAGTCTCAAGAAGCCATTAAGTAAAATTAATCATGATGTGAGGGGAAAAAAAATATTTGCATGTAGATGCCAGCAACAAAGCATCAAAAGAAAAGGCAATAAGTGGTCTGTTAACTTGCAGGCAAGGGTTAACAGCAAAAGGCTGGGTTTCTGCTCTAGAACTACCTTCACATGCTCCCTAATGGTCCAGAAAGCAAAAAGTGGCAAAATCCACATCAAAATTATTAAGGCTAAGACAAGAGAAGGAACTGTAAGAACTTCAGATAGTCTAACCAAGCTGGATAAAAGGGGAAATCCATGACAGACAAAGTGAGCAATCAACAAGGTAGTGCACGTCAAGATTAATATTCTACTCACCAACTTTCTGTATTTTAACAACAAATTCAGAAAGAGATGTGTTCACTCCAAGCAGTCCATTGAAGAATGATATTCAGTAAAAAATAAGCTAGGATGTATATAAAATGTTTGGGAGAATATCACAGTTAGTACATTATAAACTGAATACAGCATTCCAAGTAGGCACTCGGAAAATATACAGCACTCCAGATAGGGACACAACGTAAAAAATGGTTTGAAATGCTAATTAAACTAAAACAGTCATCTTAACGGGGATGTCAAAAAGCATCAGAAAGATCATGTATGTCAACAAGAATATATTCAACTAAACTATGGGGTTATAACATCAATAATTATGTAAGACATTACTATGAAATTCATTATTAATATGAAACAATACATTTCCATACAACGAATGCTCAGATCTCCAAACTTGGTTCAAAAAAGAAAAAGAAAAAAAAATTACCTAAACTATAAACCTAACATACTTTTTAAAAGGATTACATGTTTTATTAAACAGCATAACAACCTGTAAAAACAATTCAGACCAATCTCGAAGAACAGTGAATTATTAAAGTTTTACATGTGAAACTTTTCTGTGGCACTACACACCTTTCAACAAAGTTATTCTGAAAAGAAAGGACAGACATACATGTGTCCTGTAATGAAATCCTAATTATTTTCTGCAGGTGGCAACTAGTAGGCAGAGAGAACAGCACAGAAGTTAAACTCTGAGCTCTATAATCAGTAGAATTCTTGAATATTATTTTCATTTTTCCTCTTTGGCAGCAGTCAGCATGGATACACAAAGCTCTGCAATAGCTACACAGCACATGCTGCTTTAGCTCAACTAGCAAACTAAAAAAAGCTTGGTAGGTTGTATGGGGAGTAGCATAGCAGTCAGGCTGCTGGATCTGAACATATTGTGATAAGGGAGGTCACAAGATAATAGGACAGTAATGAGGACTCTGTTACTGCAGTGGTGGGATACAGCAGCAGAGGATATGAATCCACAGGAAACTACATTTTGTTTAGCTCTGCTGCTCATAGAACAATTTGTTTCCCTCCTGTTTTACAGATTTGAATACTAAGATTTCTGCACACTGTAGCTTTGATCACTGTGTTAAATGCAGCTCTGATGAATAAAAGGATTAGTTTGTCCAGATTGGCAGAGCTATGACTGTGATATGAAGAGAACTCCAGGGAAAAACCTTTGAAGATCAAGTGCATGCTCAATTTTATAGGTTGAATTGGCAGTAATAGCTGAAGGTGTTTTTTGTCATGCGTATAGTTTACAGTATGATATTGACAACTATACATCTGCAGTTTAGTATACGATTATAAGCATTTTTAGATTGCTTAAGTTTGTCTTGCTATTAAAAGGGGCAATCCCACACTCCATTTACCCAAAAAGGCTAAGAAGTCAGGCAGCACTAGCACCCGTACTGGTTCACAACCAGCTGCATGTGGGAAGCAGGACACCACAACTACAAAAGCCAAAAAGGGTTTGGGAGGAGCACAATTAGCCCTTTAGGTTGCAGCACATACTCCACACCAGCTTTAGCAGATAATCAGACCACAATCATGAGGTTTCAGGACACAGTTAAGCTGATCTAATGGCCAGCCAGTGCTCAAAGGATTCACTACCAGTTGTGCATCCCCTGTGCCAGATCTAACACAAATCCTATGTCACACTGAGTCAGCTCTATTTGATTTTTTAATTCCCTTCTGACTTAAATTCAGTGAACTAAAATGGTAGAAAACCACTTGCACAAAACTATTTACCAAAAAGTTGGATTAAACCAATAGCTAGCAAAGGAAGAGGTTGGTGGTACGTGAAGCTGTTTGGAACCACTCCGTTCAGCAGCAACTGAGCAGGTCAAATGCATTATCAGAAGACAAACCCATAAAGGACAAATTAATATAACATCTCAGGAACCCTCCATCTTTGCAAAGCTCAAAAAGATTGTATGAAGGAAGAGTAAATTGTTTCAATTTTAAGTTTCTTGGTTTTATTCTTTGCTAAGTCATGCCTAACCTACGCAATCGATTTTGTTCCCACCACACTGCAGTGTAAACAAACAATTGGAATGAGAAGGACCCAAACGTTAACATTTCTTTTGTGCCACCAAGCAAGCTTTTGTTTTTCCAGTCATTCCCAGCACCCTTTTGAAAGGTTCCCACAGCCCAAGTAAACAACACGCAGGCTGAGCAGAATGACTGTACATACCTCCTACATAGGCAGCCAGCAACCGCAGTGTGTAGCTCTCCTACCTAGACAGCCATACATCCACCCCATGCCATGGGACACCACCCACCCTCCCCTTCAAACAAAAAAATACTGCCTGTGCTCCTGAGTCATACTGAAGTGTTACCTAGTGCTCCCCCCAGGCACAGCCAAACAGCAGTAATGGCAGAGCTGAAGTTTGACCCTCGGTTATTTCAATATCAGCCCACTTCTTTTCCATTGCATATCAGGAACTACTTGATTTCAAAACAGTCAGGGATAACAGTATTCAAAGGAAAAATAACAATACAACAATTTGCAAGATTTACCATGGCAATAAGCTATAAAACTGGGAATACAACACAAAACCTGAAATGAAGAAACAAGTATGTCTGGGAAACAAATCAAATATAACCATGAATGTCAAAGTTGTTTTGCTACAGCAAGCCATGTCTAAGAATCAGCCTAGTTTTAGTGCACTCTCAGGTACATACAACTTTCAAAATTAACTTAAAAATCTAGACAAGCTAAGAAACTGCCATTATGGAGACAATCAGGGTCTTCAACACAAACATACTTCTGTATTACAGGTCTGAAAAATTGAAAGTTCAGACATGTGTCTATTAGAGCCCATCTAAGATATTCTTTATGCTACCTATTTCACACATTTGTGACTTCCCTGAAGATACACGTCAAAATGTAGTTAGAATGAACTGTGTGTTACTAAGGGGGTACCAAAGCCTGCATGCTACTCTGCCTCATTCCAGGACCCCCAAGCAGCCATCCAGGACCATGTGCCACACAGCTGGCAATGCAGAGCAAGTCCAGGGCAAGACAAAGTCCAGCAAGCTGGGAGGCAAGCAGTGACTAAGTCTAGCTCTTAACCAGAGTCAGAATCCACCTGCTACCACAGATAATGCAACCAACACACCATGGAAGCAGAGGAGTACAACTGCCCCCTTCTAGCAGAGGCTTGTCACAAGGGTGTGTGTCTGCCCCCCTCTTGGCTACACAGAGAAGTTTAAATATGCACCAGGCAGGCAATCTGGGGTGGGGACAAACACAGCAGGTTGAACCATCATCTCCTTCCCCCGGGACTCTTGCAGCAAATACCGCATTGGAAGAAAAGCAATTCCCAAACAAACTGATTCTTCCAAATTCCATCTTGCTGGAATATCCAGTAGGGCCTGCTGTCTAGGTACATGGAGAAAGAAACAGTGTCAAAAGTCTCCTGGCAAAACAAAAAACAAAACAAAAAAACCACACACACACAAAGAAACCAAACAACCAACAACACAGCAACTTTGCCTTAGCATGATTTAAAAGATGAGGAAGATGCTGAAGATGCCCTCAAGATCCATAAAAACTGTCATTATTGTACTCTGCAGTTAAGAAAAGAAAGTTACCTGCCATTGCAATGATCCACCCACTCACAGAAATGCCACGGATCTGAAGACATATTCATCAGCTCTGGTAACAACAGACGAAACTGCCACAGCAGAACTCAGAAACAAACATTACAAATAACTTAGATGAGGGCATCTCCAGAATCACAGTTTCAGGGTTCTTTTCTATAGACAAGGGTATCTCCAGAATCAGGTTCAGGACCCTTTTCTATTGTGCTAGAAGATCTCTTGCTCTAAGCATTATTGCATGAATTAAAACAAAATAAGATATAAACAGCAGGAGAAGTAGGCACTCCTGGCAAACTGCAGGTTTACTGAACAAGTAAAGGCCACAAGTCATACTCCTTGGCAAAAACACAGGATATGGTAAAGCAAAGGCTTAGACACCCTATCATCAACAGAGATTCAAAACCATGCCAAGCTATGTGCGACAACACTTTCCACAAAAGGTGAGTAACATTTCTTCAGAGAGGTCTGAATCCAAAGTTGTAGCTTTAGTTATCATTATTTAGAGATTACAGCCTTGAACATTGAAGAAAATATTGTTTTTAAGAACTAGCCTTATTAGGCCATGGGGAAGTCAACAAAAGCATGTACCCACTATTGTAAGGTCTAGCAAAGACATGCTACATTTTGCAGCTACTGCAATAGCTAGTGAGCAACTTGTCAAGCATGAACTGTGTCACAGTGCTGAAAGGCTTGAGCTCACCAGGGAACAAACTGAGCAGCTTACCCTCCTAAAAAGGGAACTTCGGAAAAAGCTTGAAACCTTTTCTTCCCCATTGGCTTTGGATTGTGGTGTTCTGGGCTTGTCAGTCATTTAGTAAGACAAGTAGCTTGTCTGGAAGTAGCCTGTTTGCTTCTGAAAACATTGTTACTATCTTCATTCCTGCAGCTATATGAGGATACACAGTCTATCCTTATATATCACATATTTTACATAAAGAGAACAATATCCTTTCACATACCGCTTGTAATATGGCAAACTCCCTACCAGCATAGGCAGCACGCTACAGCAGATTCAAACATAAAATTCCACCTTAAAGAAAACATGATAGACTTTATCCTGAAAAACACGTACTCCAAAAGAATTCACCAGCCGGTGTGTGCAGTAAGGACATTATGTCAGTCAAAGCGGGCAGAGTTAGGCAGATACTGTCAATGACACACACCACAAGTTCGCAGTTCCTGTCCTTAAGTTCAAAGCACCTGCCACAACCTACGACACAAAACCACAGCTGAGTAAACCTGACTCCACACAACCAATTCCAGGAGTACTTCATTCCACCAAAAAGACCCCCGACACTCCATGTGCAGTCAGCAATCCATCACCATCCTTAAGCTCTTGGATAACCCCAGCAAGGAAATACACCAGCAAAGTCTTTGGTAACCTGTATCATGTCAAGGTCCCCTCCCACCTTCCCCAGAGCAATATTTCCAAAGGAAGAGGTGCTGAAGAGGGAGAATGACAAGATTTGACGTCGGACCAAAAGGCTGAGGAACTGGAGAAGGGAACACAGAGTAAACATACAATTATCCCAGAGTTAGTTTAGGTTTCTAATTTTCCAAGAGAGGCCCATGCGTAAAGAGGACGACAAGGAAAGGGAAAGAATGAATCCATGATTACGACCTAGTGGCAAGATTAATTGATTGAGGTTTATGAAGAGTTTACAGGAAACTACTGCAGCTTCTCCTCCCCCAATGTCCCCTTTCCCACAGCTCCAGCTCCATGAGGCCAGGTCTCACCACAGCGCTGACACACCTCTTGGCTCCTCCTGTGGGCAGCTCTGTCGCCCCCAAACAGCACTCTCAACTTTTTGTGAGATTATTAAAGGGAAATTGCTTTTCTTTTTTAAAATGTAGTCTAAGGTATAATAAATAGCATTGCAAAACATATAATACTGGTACAACTCTACTACAGCCAAAACTGAAAAGAACATATACAATAAAGACATCCCATGCTTCTCCATTTCAGGGTCCTATTTGTGGCTGGTCAAAAAACTACACAAACTTCACTAGTTCATACTGCAGCAGCCACCACTGATCATGTTAGAGAGATTCAGGAGGGGAAAAAAAGTGGTTTGAGATCAAATCTTGCTCTTGTAGCTACTTGTGAGCATGCACCTGCTGAAACCATCACATCAGAACTGTGCGGGCAAAACAGCATGCACCAACATTCTTCATCCTCCAGCACAAAGCCAACCATCTCAGCTCAAGATGCAGGCAAAGTTTCTGAGCTAAGCAAGCTGGTTTTGGATAATAAGGACTATTTCACACACCTTTGCTTACCAGCCAAGCTGTGGGTGCTGTATCCTCTAGGCAAGGCTAACATCTTAAATTGCCCCAACAAATGGGAAAAGATGTCTGCTGGTATGTTAAGACATCACATTATGGAAAAAATACACTGTTTTGCCCTTGTAGAAATAACTGCAATTCTTTCAGATAATACCGAGAAAACAGTGGAGAGCTACTGAATAATCAAGACCTGTCTACTTTGCAAAGACGAACAGTCCTGTAGAGATGACCACATACTTTTTGTCATGGTGAGCACAAACAAGATTGAATGCAGCAGTCCCTTTTTATTCTGACATTGCTTACTTCTGAGGTACTTGACCTTGCAAACTAAAATATACATGCATTATATTTCCAAATGAAAATTATTTTGATCAAAGTCTGAAAAAAACCTGCTATTTCAAAGTAAATGGGGGGCAGCAATAAAACAACCCCCACACACAGAGTTATTAAGTGTTTTTAAGTGTGAACTTCAAATACAGGCTGCAAGTGGATGTGCTTACAGACAAATCATACAGACACTACTGACAAAAAAAGTGGCAAGGATCTACTAAAAATTGCTTAATTGCAATGTATGCATTGATAAAGGATGAACACTGGAGTGGCTCATCAGAGTAAAGTGCTGGTGTAAAGAATTAGGCAGGATTCACAACATTGCAACAGAATAATTGCTCCCATTTTCTCTCCCTTCCCAAGAAATGTTCCCTCACAAGTGAGCTGCAATGCCTCTAGCATTCATTACAGCCAAAAAAATACCATGCATATGCAAAGTTCTCGAAGGAGAAAAGCAAATGTGTACTTTAACATCTAAGGAAATGCCTAATCAAGCCGTTATGTTTATTTACTGATTCCAGTTGATCAGAGAACAGAGCTAAAAAAGTAGTACTTTATTATTTCACCCATAATCTATATGAAGTGAAAGTTGGAGAACCATGTTTCATTTTCTACTGAATGCAAAACTGTGACAGGTGAGGAGTGGACAGGGATCAACTATTCTTCCTCTCTCCTCACACAGGAATTAGAAGGTATCCAACATGCCTGATGACTCATACATTCAAAACACGTCACTCAGCAGTGACTTGCCCACTCTTCCCTTGAAGCCATCAAACACATTCACCCAAGAGGAAGCCACTAAGGGCTGCCAAACACAGAGAAGCGACACAGCCCTAAAGCACACACAGACGGTGACTGGACAGCTGTTCTGGGACAGGGACCTGTAGCACATAGTGCTGCCTATAGTCTTTCACAGACATCCACCGGTGACAATTGAGAAACACTGGATACTAAGCTAAACTGACCTTTGATCTAAGCCACTAGCTGTACCACCACAAACCAAGACCAAGATGTCTGTTAACAGTAAGTTAACTTCTACACTTACATGGTTCCAGGTCTTCACCAGACAAATACCTGAAGTCTTTGTAGCCTTCACTGTCACGAGAGACTATCCAAGTATGTAGAAGTGATCTTGATTAACAGATCTTGTCTATCCTATGCACACATGGACCATTTTGGTACAGAACTATCCATCGGTTTCCACAAAACCACGAATATACAATACTTTCTGTCATGAAAGAGCATTTTCAAGAGCAATTACACGTAATCCTCATTATCTCTTTCAACAATTATCCAAAATATGCAGCCCACATAAGAGAAGGCTGAAGCAGGTCTGCAGATAGGGTCTTTATTTCAAATGCAATATACATATGGTTGGTTAACAAGCACCTGTTCTTCAGAAAAAGATCCAGAAGAATAAACATGGTTGTTAAACACAACCTGAATTCAAAACATGCTGACCAAAAGATACTTAACTAATTTAGTTTACTTTAAAGAGACAGAAGAATAGCATTCCTTTCTGTTCAATAACATCTCCAGGCCTAAATCATCACATACCATTCCTTTCTTTTACTGATTGAGAGACAACAAATTCCACTGAAGTAATTAACAAAAGTTCTGCAAAGTACTGTGTAGGTACATAATGGGGGCAAGTAAAGTTAATTTGTCAGTCTAAAAATCTGAAGATAAAAATTATTTTTCTCTAAATTGAAATGCCACTTATTATAAAAGCTTCTCTAACAGTTAAAAAAAATGAAATTCACATACTTTCTGATAAACATTTTCTTCCAAACAGACAATGCTGGAACAGTAAAAGATTATTCAGCTTGAATAAAGGAACTATGTTGATTAGATCTAAGCTGCAATAGGAGGAAAAACTTAAACCTTCACAAAAATAATTTCAATAACATAAGGTGATATATTTCCTTGAGATATTTATGAACCTGGACACCAACAAGAATGCATAAGTGCTATCAACAGACAGAATCAGGCTGCCGTTAACCATTGCCTGATGATGGAGTGGGAAAGGGCACATTTAAGTTTGGAAATAAGAAGTGAGATAAAAGCAAGTGTAATCACCACACTGCAAGAAGGATGTAGAATCTTTTAGCCCCCGTATATTGAACATAGCATGGCACTGGCCATCCCCTTAACATTATGGACTGAAGAGAATACAGCTCCCTGACGCCTCGGCTCCAGGGCCAAGAAAAGCAAAAAGCAGCGAGTTTAACTATTTTTCCCCTCTCTTTAAAACAGTAGTGACAACATGTAGCTTAATGCATGGAGGTATTTTAGTCTAAAAAAAAATAAAAGACTCTTCTTACCTGTCAGCATACTTAGTCTCAAAAAGAAAATGTGAAATCTCAGGTGCCCTTTGAACTTCCTACTGATGTCTACCTTTTCCCGAGTTCTCAGAGGCTATCCCTTTCTCAGTGAAACAGACAAGTACGCAGTTAGGAAAGAGACTCCATCTACTCTCAAATGCACAGCACAAACAAACAGAGTCAGTGCATATTGCTGGAATTCTGTAGTAGAGCTTTCCATTCACACACATGTATTTTTAGACCTTCAGCCACTATACATTTCTTCTGCATTTTATTTTTCTCTAAACTCCACCTGGTAAAGAAAATGCAGAATAGCAGGACCCCAGCAACTGACCCACAGGATGTTCACAAGCTGTTTATTCTTCTTTTAATAAAGAACCAGACAAATCCTGCAACTTTTCCCTCCAAAGTCCTTCTAGACTCCATCCAGAGATATGCAAAGAGGAAGCAGTGCTCAGGCTAAGCTCATGCAAACAGTTTTCACACAGAGTTACAATCTAAGTTTTGCTGTATTTTTACTCAGAGGGAAATTCTGCACGCCACAGAAATTCTAAGAAGCAAAGCAAAACAAAACAAAACTCAAGCAAAAATAGTCCCATTTCCAAACGAGACTCTTCGTTCCTCAGCCTCAGAAAAAGGTTTGGAGTGAGAGCAAGAGCACTTGCTCGTGCTTTGTGAAGAAGCAACTTTTCCGATAAACAAAAGAGCCAATACTACTTCTTGCTTTTAAACTGTATTAAAATGCTTTACACGAAAAAGCAACTCCTTAATAACGTTTCCCTGTGACAATAACACCGGCAATTTCCACCCAAGTGTTATGTAAATGAGCAGGCAGGAGGCAGCCACAGGGTCTATGAGGAACCACTGAACCCTCTAAAGCAGGGGGGGGCGTGTTTGAAAATCTCAGGGTTTACAGCACCGTGGCCGTGCGCTTCGCTCCCAGCCTTGCACAACTTTCCGCCCCGGCGGTTCCGCTCGGCTCCCACGGGCGGGGACGGAGGGGTCCCGGACACTCCAACCGCCCGCCGCCTTTGTTTGCAGGGGCCACCGCTCCCGGCCCGCGCCGCGGCGGGTACAAAGGGAGCGTCAGAAGTTGCGGAGGAGACCTCAGCCCCTCCCGGAGGCCGCGGAACCCCCACCCCCCCAACCCCTCCTCAGGCTGTGCGAGTGGGGCGGGGACCGCCCGCCCGCGGGGCACCAGACCGTGCGCAGCCGGCAACGTGAGCCGCATGGGAAGCGGCGGCCGCGGCGCCGCGCCCCCCGCCCGGCCCCGCGTGCTCCACCGGCAGCCCCGGGCACCCAGCCCCCCCCCCCCCCCCTCCGGCGGTTCCTCCCGCTCACACTCACTTTCCGGGACGGGCTCCGCTGGGCTCTCCCTCCGTTCGCGGCGCGCACGCCTTCCCGTCGGCAGGGCGATGCCGGCGGCGAGGCGGAGCCCCCGTCCCTCGGCGGGAGGGGGCCCGCTGTCCCGGAGCTGCCGCCAGGGGCCGGGCGGCTTCACGAGGGCAGATGAGTCTAGCCCTCCCCGGGCGAGCAGGTGGTCCTCGGGACTGGCCCCGGAGCCCGCTCCCCACCAGCTGCGGCTGTCCCGGCGGCTCAGGTGCGCCGCCGCGTCTTCTCACATGGAGCCGCCGCCTCGCCACCCCTCGCTGCCCCCCGGGCCGGTCTCCGCGCCGCCGCCGGCCGCGAGGCGAGTGGCTCGGGCCGCAGCCCCCGCCCCGTTCTCCCTCTCATGCACTGCGGGCGCCGCCGGGCCCCGGCTCCAGCGGCCGGGGGGGGACCGCTAGGGCCCCAGCAGGGCAGCGCGGGGCAGCCAGGCGGCAGGGCTGGGCGCCGCGGCCGCTCCGCTCTCCGGCATGTGTGAGCGGCGGCGCGGAGCGCTGGGCGGCGGGGCAGGGCCGGGGGGCCAGGCGCGGGGAGGTGGCGGGCAGCGGCGCCCCGGGATCCGCTCGTTTCCTGCGGCGCCGGGAGGGGGCGGGGAGGGCGGGCGGGCGAGAGAGCGAGCACGGCGGCGGCGCGCGCGGATGACAGCCGTAACCCAGCAACAGGCCCCGCCCCCTTGCCGGCGCGGGGCGATGACGCTGGCGGAGGGCAAGGTGGAGCCGAGCAGGTACGGCCGCGGCCGCATGGTTCAGCCCAGGACAAGGGGGCGGGGCCGGCCCGCGCGGGTCTGTGCGCAGCCGCAGTCGGCGGCCTCGGCGCGTCCCGCCCCCTCCCGCAGCGCGGGACGGCTCGTGAGCTCCGCCTGGGACGGGAGCGGCGCTCGCCCGGCCTCCCCGTGACGTCAGGGCCGCGGGGAGGGCGCGAAGCCCTGGCCCGCGCGCACGTGCGCGTGCCCCCGCCCCGGCGGCGGGAGGGGCGGGCGTGGGCGCTGCCATGGCAACGAGATCGCCGCTTCCCCCGGGCCGGCCCTGCCGAACCGCGAACGGCTGCGGCGTGAGGAGCGCCGGTAGAAAGTGCCCGTCATCCGGCGGCCGCGGCTGCCCCTCGGCCGCGCAAGTGTCTCCGGAGCCGGGGTACGGATCTGTGCCCAGCAGGACCTCATCTCTCTGCTCGGGCTTCTGCGCAGCGCTGCCGAGTTCTGGACGCCTCCAACTCCGTAATCCGGACAATGGCTATACAGGCCCTGCTAAAAAAAAAAAATAGTAACCACAGGAGGCTCTAACATTTGTAACAGAGTTGTGGCCGTTATCCGGGACCTCCGACAGGGTTCCTTTACTGCGTGATAAAGAAGACAAGGCACTGTTGATTGAGCACAA
Organism: Patagioenas fasciata; assembly: GCF_037038585.1. Classification (NCBI taxonomy): domain Eukaryota; kingdom Metazoa; phylum Chordata; class Aves; order Columbiformes; family Columbidae; genus Patagioenas; species Patagioenas fasciata. The sequence goes on along the minus strand of NC_092523.1, from coordinate 47,419,872 downwards.
GGAGAAAATACTTAATTGCCACTCATCAAACGTGTGTGGTGGCTGCTCACAACATCCGGCCTGTGCACCAAGAAAAGCTTATGCTCTGTGGAAAAAAAAAAAAAGCAGTATTTGATCGTGTTGCTATCATAAGACATATGCAAGAACAAAATTATGATCACTTATGTAACTTACATATGGCATTTGCTTTTGAGTGCTAATCTTTGCCATGCTGATGTACGTCCCAGGCAGACCGCAGACAGACAGGAGCTGCTCTGCCCAGAGCCCAGGCGGCTCTGGGCCAGAGGCTAACCATGCTAAAAGTCTTCCCATTGCCCACCAGCTTTTCCCTATCTGCTATTCAGTTGTAATACTACCTCTTACCCTCCATCATCTTGTGTTGGATGTTTCTTTACCCTTTCCCACAATGTCATTTACCTGATTTTTCTCCTCCTGTGTATTAAAAACAGATGTTTGAGCTTATCAGAGTTGCCAAACCTCTTCCTTGCGCCTGCTGGGACAACACAGCAGAGGAGAACTCTCACTATTCAGAGCTACGACCAGCTTCTTCACCAGCTGAAGCTCCACACCTCAGTCACTGCCCAGCTCACGCTTTTTGTCACAAATTGGCAGGGGGTGCTTTTGCAGACAGCAGCCTCCTTCACTAGGGAGCCCTGCTTCCTCACAGAGCATCACTCAGCTTTCCCACAGAATGACCAAGCAGCCCTGTAATAAATACATAGATAAATATGTAATCATATTCATATTCCTGGAACAGGCAAGAATTAAGTCTGCCCGAGAAATGTAATTCTAATATTTTCATTTTGGTAAGGTTTATTGTTTTGGTTTTTTTTCTTATGTTTACAAAAATGCTTGTGATTTTTTTGCCTTCTGTGAAGGGAATGGCAGTGGTAAGATTTTTACATCTACAATATGGATCTCTGGCCCTTGAGCTAAGAGAACAGACTTCTCTCCACTCAGAGCTTATCCACATCAAGGGGTTACTAGTTCCTGTTTCTTCAACCTATTGCTTATTCTTCTGGCTTTCCATTTTATTGCAGTATTCTCCCTCTGCCAGTTGAATAATAGATTTACACATAGATCAAGCACATCTGGAACACTGAATACGTATTAGTTGGGAGTGAAGGAAAAAATTGGCTGTCTAATCAGTGTAGATCACTGACAATGGCAGATGCATCGCTCAAGAAACAGAGAATCCCTACTCTGCCAGCACATGATAGTGCTGAGACTGTATGTGGATTTAATGAAAATGTTATGGTTTTTATTAGCCACAGATTAAAATTGTTCAGCACCTAGTCTTTAATGGAAATGTGGTCATGACTGACTGTACTTCAAACAGCAGCGATAAAAATAGCAATCATACTGCAGATCAATGCATTGGCAGAACTAAGCAGGGAGATTAACACTGCCGTATGCCAGACTCTAATGCCACCACACATACAGTTTCAATAAAACTGATTTTAAAAATAAAACGTAGAACAGTTTTAACTGGAACTGTATTGTTTTCAATATACAATCCAGTGAGAACACAAAAAAACTTGCCAGAGGTTACTACTGTGCATGAAATAGTGACAAAGCTAGAGAAATACTGTTCTTAAGCACTCTGTCTAGAGGCTGAAGGGATACCTGCTGTCTGTCTCAATGTATTTTCTTCCTGTGGTGTTTTTAATCTTGATGGACTAGCATCTGTACCAGAACTTGGTATTAAGCTTAATGGCAAGACTGCAATCTATCTTTTTTTATTAAGCTTAACAAGCATGTATAAGAAAAACTGCACTGAAATACATTAAAAGTTCCCCACAACCTTAATAACTGAAAAGATTAGATGATAAAAGGCATGGAAAAATTAGATGATGACTTGAAAATGCGAGCTAGCCAAGAGGGAGAAGGCACATGCGTTAATAACAAATCTACATGAAAATTGTTATTATAGATGGAAGCTGGCCCTGTATTGTACTATGTCATCTTCAAAATGACATAAATAATAAGGTGAAATACTCAAATGAAAGGAGCAAATTCAAATACTAAACCGCCATTTAAAAATTTGATTCATTTCCCCATATTTATGGTTTTATCATATGCCTATGGTAAATTTTGTAAGCTTGAAGCCCTGTTTGCATATAAAGGAAAGCATAAAGGATTTTTTTGGTGTGTGAAAACATGAACCCAAATGAAGTTAATGCTGAAAGAAGCTTTCTGTACTCATTTCTGACTAATGCAATTTAATTCACTTTATTTTTCTTTTAAGACTATTTGCCCCTAGTGTTTACAGATAGATAAATCCCAAAGGCTTGCAGTGCAGTACATCACACCACCTGCAGAAATGAGAATGAAAACCTGAACGCTATTTTAGGTGGGTGTTTCAGCTTCTCTAACCTTCCCATGCATGAGGTGCCAGGTGTCAGGGTTTGGGAGCAGCAGGCAGCCCATGCACTGGGGTCACACCTGTGGGGTCCTGGGCTGGGGACGGTTTCTGAGGCAGGGTTGCTGCCTGAGGAACAGACCCTTTAGCAAGAATCCTGTGAGGAGGGACCTCCACTAGACACCAAGTCCTGGCTTGCGGCAAAGTGCTTATGCATATTTTCATAGAATCGTAGAATAGTTTGGGTTGGAAGGAACCTTCAAAGCTCATCTAGTCCAATCCCCCTGCCATAAGCAGGGACATCTTCAACCAGATCAGGTTGCTCAGAGCCCCATCCAGCCTGGCCTTGAATGTCTCCAGAAATGGGGCATCTACCACCTCTCTGGGTAACCTGGGCCAGTGTTTCACCACTCTCATTGTAAAAAATGTCTTGCTAATGTCTAGCCTGAAACTCTCCTCCTTTAGTTTAAAACCATTACCCCTTGTCTTATCATAACAGGTCCTGCTAAAAAGTCTGATCCCCCTGCCAAATGGGCCAGAGCTGCAGGGAGCCTGTGCTGCTGTGCTGCAGATGGAAGAGGACGCAGGCAGTGGAGTGGGGGATGCCAGATCAGCAGCTATCTTAAGCACAGCATGTTCTGCTGGGCAAGGAAAAAAAATCACAGGAGCAGACAAAAGGTAGCAAAATGAGCAAGATAAGCAAGTGACAAGGGAGAAGAGCAACACTTTTTTTGTTAGTGAAATATAGATTGGTTCATCTGTCTCCAACTTCAGCCTAACAGCTGCAGTGCATATGTTGCACATTGGCTGTCAAAACCTTCATACTAAATCTACTAATTCAGACCGCCTGCTGCCACTTCCTAAATGTTACAAAACATCCTATCTATCTGCTTCATGTAAGGATATGACAGACTTCAAGAAGCAAAGAGCTCATTTTCTTATAGACAGCCTCCCAAGGAAAATCACAGTTAGTTCTACCTTTAATTCCCAACAAATGAAATTGCTGTCCCAGCTGACCTTGGGAAGGTCATCTTAAATACCTTGCCTGATGGAACTGAAACCTCCTGCCTCTCAGCAGCTAGGCGTTTGGTTAGTTTCTATTTTCTTGCTATTCTTTTCAAGAATGTTTGTAGGGTCACTGATAAGGCATAATTCATGTTTCTCCCATCGTTTTACTGAGCACTGTAGAGCTATGTGCAAGCCAAGTTGCACTAGACTGAGACAATAAAATCAGGGTTGTAGGTAGAACCTATTGCATTAAAACAAAATATAGAAGATAAAACAGAAGTGACAACAGGAAAACAATAATTAAAATCTTAATTCCTGTAGGAAACAGGGCCTCATAGACATACTAAGCTTAAGCAGAGTTATAATGCAAATTTTCTGTTCCAATGAAAGGAATAGGTAAACAAATAAAGAGCTAGCCACGATCTTGTTTTCAAGGGATGTAACAGCCTAACGCTTTTCGGTTGCAGATAGAAAGTCTGGGAAAGAGCAAAGAAATTTCCAGGACAGATAAGGCAAATTTTCGTGGATGCAGTCAAACAACTGGAGCCTACTTCCCAAGCCTCCTCCCTGCTTGGGAGACAAAGGGAGTAAGTGTACTCTAATCAACACTGACAAAAGTTTAGCCAGACATAACTGCAGCAGAGCCAGGATCAGGCTGCAAGTAAAGCTAAAGAACAATACTGCAACAGCACCAGCTCAGGATAGCACAGATAATCTCATCAATGGGGAATTTCAATCTCAAACCATAGGTCTTGGTGACAACACCATCCTTTGCCAGGGGCATCTACTTATAAATTTCATGGCAGTAATATCGTATCAGAGAAGGTTTGTGGATTCTACCATGACTCAGGAAAATGGCCTCATTTTTGATACTTACAGAGATGATACAGTGCAAGATCTTTGGGAGTTTTGTTGTTGTTGTTTGTTTTTCGCCTATTCTTTTTCTCCATTTCTGCTCATATTGTTATAGGCACTGATGGTTTTGGCAGAAGTAACTTATAAAACAAGAGAAACAGTGCAATTGGTGAGAAGGTTGACTAAAGATTGTCTGTATAAATAGATTAGTTTTAATGAGAGTTCATTACCTTTGCATGCATGTCTGGCTATAGCTTAATGCAAATGTAGCTCAAGTTAAAACAGGTCTGACATGAGTGTGCTACATACAGATATTTTAGTCTGCTTATAATACAAAAAAGTTGCTGGGATTTTTCTTTACAGTACTATTGAACACTGTATGCAAAATTGTACTTCTAAAAGACACAGCTTCAAAAAAACCCACTGAATTTTGTGAAATGTTTGCAACCAAGCCTGAGTTTGACCTGACCTGTGCAATATTCCAGGCTCAGATCTCTGATCTCAGAAATGTTATGGACAGGGATTTAGCTCCATCCCTGCTACTAACACACCTGGTAATGCACTCAAGTGAACTGATTTCTAGATTGGCCTCCAAATCCGCACCAAAACACAAAGTTAGTCAGGTCCACCAAGGCCATAATTACAGCAGGACTAAACCAGCACTAGAACCTTTTTTAAAATTAACTGTACCCTGGCGAACTCAGGGCAAACATAGCAAGGGTAGTGCAGATCAATGTAGTGGCAAAATTACATTGGCCAGCTTTTCTGAAAGCTCACTGCTAGCAAGCTTTGTCAGTCTCTTGCTGCTCTTGGACCTGAAATTATTAATAACAGTAATAAAAAGAGAGCTCAGATATCTAACTAAGAGCAACTACTTGTTCCCATGAAAGCCACAGAGGGAATACAGAAAATTCGCATGGGAGAATATCTAGTCTGTGCCTCTGTCAAGTACTAGTTTACAAAACATCAGCCTATTTATAGCATTTGTCTAAGTGTGTACTTCAAGTTGAAAGTGTTAGCACTTTTCTTCTATAATCTATATTTAGCCATGGTAAGCAAAGCAGGTTTGGTAGGAGCAAATCCTTAAGGTATCCCCCAATACTGAAAATAACTGAGTCACAGTTGTAATATTTAAACTATTTATAATACCATTAAACAACAGTTCATAGGAAACCATTGTGGAAACCTGTTTTTAATAACATTGCTGTTTTCTGCTACAGGTTGATCTTAGTGCTGAATAACCACAGCAGAGCCCATTTTTTTCAGAAATGTCATTAGTTTATTGTACACATCTCCAAAGGTAGTTCTACAATAAGATTACTGTTCTGACTTAAATTCAAATACTCATATTTCATCTTTATTTCAGATACTGACACTGTCATGCTCTCCAGTATAATTAACTTTTTGTTCAGCCATCTTCCTTTGACCATCAACAGCCCCCCAACAGTTACTTCTTATCAAATACTTATTCAGTACATCAGCTCCTGCAAAAAGGTGTGCACAGATATAAAAAAAGACAATCTTAGGGGGAAAAAGATGTTGGACTCATGTACTCAGCTAATTCAAAGAATAATCACTAACTGTAACAGGCAACACAGCATTCTCATCAGTTAAAGTTTCTGAAGTAATTTCTGCTTTTAATATTAATTATGTGGCTATAAAATGGGACACTGAAGTTTCAGGCAATCAGCACCTAGTCTAACTAATAAAGTCAGTGGAATGGGGTAAAGGCACTTACCCAAAGCTTATCTGAGAGAGATAGCTCTCAATTTATCCAAATTAGGCTTTAAGGACTGCCGTGAAGTGGCACGGTATCTCATCAATTTCTAGGCTTTGAGGTTTTTTCAAGATTATAGTTTGCAATAAAAATACTGACAAATGAATGTAAGCCTAGAACTTTATTTCAATTATGTTGCATGCTCTCCAGTTAGTAACTTTTTTCCTGAGTTGTTGTCTTTTACTTTGTAGTATATTCTTATTTCTCCCATGTCTAAGACATCAAACTTTCCCATAGTTGAATAAAATATAATCAAGTTTCTGTAGTTGTGCTGCTCCAGAATAAACAGACTTTAACTACTTATATTTCAATAACGATATTTTAATTACGTATATACATACATACAGAGAGCAAGAACAACTTTTAGAGTACTCAGATGTGTACAGAATTGTACAACACAATCTGAAAACTATACAGATTTGGAAAGCCTTGTGGAAAAAAAGGAATAGTATTGTTATCTCTTAATGGTGCAATCTAAAGTAATAGTTTTGGTTAGTCGATCATGCTGCTACCCTCTTTTCGATAAATCCAGGCCCCTGGTAAGAATGGAAAGACAGCAAGGTTGAACATCTTACACTTCCTCAGTGCTCTTTGGGATAATTTTTCAATAAATTAGCAACAACGAAAAAGGTTTTAAATTATTTAACAAAGAGTGGCTTCTGTGCAGCAGGTTTAAATCACAGTGCTATGCTCTCTGACTTCCTTTAGTAAATGCGTTGTCAGATAAAACCGTTTCGTATTACACCAAAGGCAACCAAAAGCATTGAGAAACAGAAACATTCAGCACATAGGGAACACCAAACATTGAAAGTACCTGCATCTGAGACCTCATCTTCACAGAGAAAATTCTCAAGATTTGCTTTTCAAAGGCAGAACCCATAGATGTCACCTGAGGAAACAAGCACACAGCTGCAGTTTTTTTCTGTCTCCAGAGCATACTTTTGCTATAGGCAGGTGACACAAAATTTTCCAGGAGACAGTAGTATAGAAAGATAAATAGGCTCCTAGGGAAGATCCTAGTTCAGGGGAGGGAAAAAAAAGATACCATAAATTTGTGTTGAATACTGTCTTTTTCCCCTGAAAAAGGAAACTCTGAAGAGAGGAGGTGTTACAGCACTAGCAACTGCTATGATGAGTGATCCCTTCAGATTATTGTGTTCCATCTATCTCGGATATAAAAGTTAGCAGTACAACATAAAACCCCTTTCCAGAAGGGAAAAGCTGAGGATCTCCAAGCATCAGCAAGAGAGATGGTCCTGAAATACCACAGGGGAGTAAGGGGGAAGAGAAAGACGAAAAACATTCCCGAGTGCTTTCAAGAGTTTTTCTGGAGGTCATCATCACTTCCAGAGATAGTGCTTCTGTGCAGACTATATTATGCAATGTGAAGTGCTTTAAAAGTTTTAATTAAAGAAACCAGCCTGAAAGCAGTTGGTTTTTAAAAGTAAGAAGTAGTCCCAGATGCCTGAGAGGGAAAGTTGAAGGAGATTCCAGGATGTTTGAAGGCAGTCCAAATAAGCTTCCAAAAATGTACAGGATTCTTACACAGTTGGACTTTCTTACTAACCCTATCATTATAAAAGCAAAATTTATTTTTTTGAAAAAATTAATTGCTTGTGGGAATCAAACTATTAATCTGAGCATCCTCGAATACTGTTCTCATTAGCAAGGTGTTGCCATAGATGTCTCGACTAGTAGCTGGTATTCCTTTGGGTAATATTAACAGCTGCAATCAGAGACAGTTAACTATTACCCAAATTAAACAGTTTGTCATTCAGATTTATGTAATTGGGGGGAGGAAATAAGGATGAATTTTGTTCTAACACTCTCAGGTCAAATATTTATTGTAGCTTAGCTAGTATAATGGGCTTGAACTATGTCGTAAGACTGAACAAAAGCAAGATAACATAGTATCTCTTCTGCAGTTCTGCTCAGGTCAGGTTCTTCAGTTTCTATTAAGCAAAGCAATGAGCCTGCACATGTTATTTTGCAGAATTACCCCTTAGCAGAAGCAGTATTAGAAAACAATTGAACAAACAAAAGTTCCTCAGCCAGAACGTCTCCTAAATTATCTTCTTCAGTGTTGCTCAGAAGGCAATAAAACTTATCCTAATTCAGCAGGAAACCTCAAGACCCATGTTATTTGTAGAAAAAAAATGCCTAGAGTTATAATAGTCAGTTGCATGAATATTAATAGTGCTGAGAGCCTTAATCTAGATAGCTCTCAGACTTTTCAGACTTGTTCAGCATTATGCTCATCAGGCCTCCTGAGAGCATTCCTCAATGGCACAGGGCTGAAAACAGTTGCTACAGCTGAGGAAGAACATGCTGGTTCCTGACGCTGCTGACACTGCAACTACACACAATTTAGCAGCAGAATTTTGAAAGGGAGGTGTTGCTAAGAAAAACCACGGATTCCTGCATACGAGGCTAAAGAGGAAAAGCAGTGTACTGGGGCTTAGCAGACTGAGCCAGCCAGGGCCACACCAGTTCCCCTGGGAGCCCAGGCTGCAGCCGGAACCCCTCCTGCAGCCTCCAGTTTGGTGTGTTAATGATGCTGCAGGAACCCCTCCTGCAGCCTCCAGTTTGGTGTGTTAATGATGCTGCACACAAACCTCAATGCTCCCTAGCAACTGCTGCTAGACAGGGTGTGGCCTTCTGGATTTTTGTTAATGCTGCTACCAATAAAAACCCCAGCATTTTGCTGTCTGATCAGCCAATCTGAAAAGGTAAAAACAGTTGCAGGGATTTAGCTTTTCATTCAAGAATTGAGGAGTAGTAAAAATTGCTTTGAAATCTCAGACTATGCTTGGGATCTCTCTATAAAAAGTCAGGTTTGTCCTAGTTTTGCCCCCTGACTTGGCAGCAGCTTCAGAAACACAGGCTGGTCTTTCCCCCGTGCAACTGCAGAGGACAGGGCTCCCCGTGTCACACTGCAGTTTCGACATGTGATGGCTCTGGGTGCCCCTCTCACATCCATACTGCACAGCCCTGTCCCCACCCTGACTGCGATACCAGCTTTTTACAGCCTTAATGAAAAACAGATCAGAAATAACCCCTTCTTAGGAGGTTTATTTTGAAGTTCAGTCAGCTAACAGCTCCTTTTTTAATAGGCGTAGCGGTGCAGGCGAATGGGGAATCAGGAACTTCCCAAATCCAGCCAGCTATCAAACTTAGCACACAGCAGGCTGTGCTTCATGTAGCCTCCCAGCGGCTTCACTCGTTTCTGTTAAATGGTTGTTAAAGCAAATGTAAAATAGAGCCTGCTGAACAGCTGGCACAAGTCACATTGACCTTACTAGTTCAAGGACTTCATCCATTTAAATAAAAGGGCCATCAAATATTTCTTGTGGTGTCATCATAAACTTACCTGTCCCACTGCTCCTGTAAAGCCTTCAAAGGTGGGCATGGCCTGATCTTCTAATGCAGGAGATTAAAGACAATTGAATTCTTACCTTTTACTATCCAGAAGGAAGCGGGGCATGAAACTTGTTTAATTTTTTTCTGTTGCTCACTTGAATTTCAAGCACTTGATATTCAGGGCTGAATCTCTGAGTAGGGGGGCAATGTTTGTGCCATGAAATTCTAATCAGTTCTATGTCCTTTGAGTCTGAGTTTTAGTTTTACCTCCACTTTTCTTTCAGTGTTCATATTCCATACACAGTCTTAGGTGCTTTTTGTTGTTCTGCTTTTGGGGAAGTCATTGAATATATTCTGATAAATGCTGAATTACATGCTTACATCTGTGTTTGTGGTTATTTCTGAAATCCATACCTGTAATTCCTAAGAGTTCAACTACAACAACAAAACCCACAGCATTCACTTTGCTCATCTTCTCTCTACATAGTAAAATTCAGCAGGCTATCCAGGTGAATAACATGCTGAGGATTACAAAGGATTTCAGCAAACTGGCTGCAGAGCTCAGCTTTGGTTTACCAAATTACAATGGAAGAACTACAAACATTTTGTTGTTTAAATTGTTACACTAGAAACAGCACCTCTTTAAAATCTTACTGCATAAGACAAACTGGTAATTGTTTAAAAGGTATAGAATAAGCTGAAATTTTAAAGTAACTTCCTTAAGTTTGTAGTCAGATAATTAAATCCAGTGCTTTATAATAACTATAGGAATTAAGGAGGAGTTTTTATTGTTATTACACCTATGAAATCTAGATGTACTCTGGGACAGGGCTGTCAAACTAATTTTCACCAGGGGCCACATCAGCCTCATGGTTGCCTTCAAATGTCCAAATGTAGTTTTAGGACAGTATAAATGCAGGAATAGTTACATTTAGTAACATTATCATTTTAATAACATTTTTAGTTACATTTAGTTTGACAGCTGTGCTGTAGGAGGATTTCCTCTTTGAAAGAGTAGGTATTTGTCATGGGCAGTGTTAATATACTGAATGTGTTAAACAAATTGCTTAATGGCATCTTTTCCTACTTTTTTTAATCTGTCTCTACCTAAAATAGGTTACAATCTTGTCTCTTTTTTAATGAAAACTACAGCATGTTTCATTAAGATATATCTGTGATAGTTTTAGCATCAGAAGCATAGTGGGATTAATGCAGTAGGCTTTCCCTGATGGAGGCCTAAATTCTGTTTCAGAGTACCTCTCATGCAGTATAAATTTCATTATTTAAATCTGATTTCTAATGGCCCCAATTAGTAATCTCTGTGTAAGGGAAGCCCAGCGCTGTAATGTCAGACATTTCTGTACTTTACATTGCAAAAGGAAAGAAAAGATTTCTACCAAACACAAAAAAAAACCCTAGTATCTGACAACACTGACTGTTTGAAGCCCCTCTCTCTACTTTCTCATTAGCTGCAAGTTTCCTTTAAAATCTTAGCTAGATGCCATAGCCATTAAATAACTCAAGCACCCAAAATCTGGGTGAAGCAGTGCCTAACCTTTAAGGCTTTATCTGCATTGACATCAAAGCCTGTCCTTCAAGTTATCCTTCACCTGAACCACCTAGTAGCTGCCTGCCCTGGAAGCCCTTATATCTCAGCTCTTGGGAGGAATTCAGCCCAGCCTCAGGAATGGGCATCACCTGGAGTCACCTTGTCCACCAATTTGCTTTGGTGTGGTCCTGTTACACTGTAGACTTGGAACAGTAGTGCTGCAGTCTTGTGTTCCTGGCTCACAGCTGTGGCTTGAGATTGGAGATAAACGTGGCAATAAAAGCAAGGCTGGTTGCTTAAGGGCTGCTTCCAGGGGAAGGAGGCAGTGTGATGTGGGTTCCTGTGTCTCTGAGGCAAGACACATGTTAGGGAGTCTTGGGCTGATCAGACCCTAAATAAATGGCTTCTCATGAACTTGTTGAAGCTTGTATCAGAACCACAAGTTAAGTGTGTTGAGATTTGTGTGGTGTAAGAAAAACAACAGATGTCTTGGAGATTGATCTTATTAAATGGTATACTGGATTAGAAAGTAGCTATTGCATGTGAATGTTGAAGACAGGGTATTTTAAGATTATTTTCTTTTTTTTTTTAAATGTTCTTGGGGCTGTTTGCACTTGGCCTTCTTTTCTGACAGGTGGGAAATGAGGCATATCTCTGTGGTGTTTATATCAGTCTGTTCTCAGTAGCTTTTGGCTCAGCGTGGGGATTTTCTGGACTTGTTCAGAGGCTCCTAAGGCTTTGGGAGTCAGGTAGTCTGTAACATGACCAAAAGGAAATGAAAAAAAAAAAAAAAGACATCAGGCAATAGCTGTCCTGTTGACGAGGTCACCAGTGCTTCAGAGCAATGGTCAGACTTGCAGTATAACGAACAGTGAGGGTGTTATATTGTTATTATTCATTGTTGCTGCTGTATGTTTTTAGTTGCTTGTTATTGTTTGTAGTTAAGCATTTTGAAGCATTTCAGTATGTCTGGAGCAGCAAAAGGAGAGTTGAGAAATCATAATTTTAAGTGTGTACCTGGAAACAATTGTACTCAGATTTGTGTAGCCTGAAATGGTTATATGTTGGTGAAAAAGTATCTGTAATAAAACACTTGTTTCAGCACTGCAATTTGCAGGTATGGCTCTCTGATCTCTGAATGTATTTACTGATTCAGAGGGAGAGACTTAAAATTCTGACTTCAACACAGCTATACAGACTCACATCAGCTAAGGAGTCTCTGCTCTTTAGCCTTATCTACTTGATAACTTATCTGTCTTCTCATGTGATTTGGCTGTTTTTTGTTCTTAGACTCTAGTTTTTAGTGTGGTAGTGGGTGCCATGGTAACTGAGGAGCAACCACAGGCAGCAGGCTAGCAAAATATGCAGAACTCCTGAAGGTTAAGAAATAACTGCAAAGAATACTTCAGTAATATAAAACACCAAAAAACCCACAAATAAACACAGCACACCCACACAAACCAACCAAACAAAAAAAATCCAACACACTCAAAATAGATCTTTCTGGATTTTTTGTGAAGTAACACATTGACAGTAAATGAAGAGCACAGCTGGAATGCCTAACAGTGGCGTGATGGTTCAGTTACACATGTTGGCAAGCAATAGGGTATAACTTCAAATTTGGGCAGTTTCTTCTGCCTACATTAGGAGGCTGAAAGCAGCAAGCTCTGAAAATGTTTAGGTTCATCTTTTGGCAGGTGTCTGTGGGCAGAGAAGCAAAGGTGAAACTTGTCTCTGCACAGCTAGGAACCAGATAAAACCTTTTACAGCACTTATTCCTGGTGGGTGTGTAAGAAGTGCAGTGGGAGCTTGCTGTGGTGTGGGCTTGTGAAAAGAAGCTGTGGGGTGGAATGTGACAAAGTATGACCCAGCAGGTGGTTGGGGGACAGGCTTGGCAGTGGGGCTGGTGCCTCAACAGAGGTTCACTGTGAGCTTTAAACCAGTGTGTGTGTGCTGAAGGATCACAAGTCTGAGAAACACTGATTGAAAAAAAGAGGAAAAAAAAAAAAAATCTGGTTCACTTCTAGATGGTATAAAGGTAAGTGGAAGACAACGAATGAGCTTGGCCTATGACTCCCAGGTCTTGGACTTTCACTTGTGCTGATATCTTCCAGCTGTAGCCATGTGTCCTCAAAAACTAGGCTCTTTTCCAAGTGCTTTGAAGACTATGTATAGGAGGCATCCTTGTAACTGTTGGACCTCAGGGATGTTAGAAACTCTTCTAACTATGTCCTAGACAACTTATGTCTCCACTTTAGCCAACTGCTGGTGGTAGTTCAGAGTTCCTATGTCATGGAGGGAAACTGAGATTTCTTCAGGAGTCTTAGAATAAAAAATGCAACCTGGTCCTACATTATCCTTTTTATTAGAAACATTTCTTATTTCTGCTTTGCATTTGTCTAGCTCCAGCTTTCATCCACTGAAACTACCTTCATCTGTATGAAGGAAGCTGTTACGATGCATAGATGTGATCTAGTTTTAGTGCCTTTTTATGGAATAAGGATTTTGTGAGACAGCAGTTGGATCCTTTAGCTCTTGTTCTTCCCCCACCTCTTCTCCTGGGCTATTACACCAGGTTTCTTCTTGAACACTTGCTTTTGGATGTGTACTCAGCCACCCTTGGCTTCCTACCCCTCCCCATCCCAGTATTTCCCTTGGCTTGACTGCCTTTAACAGTACAGGTGGACACACTTACCTCTACCTAATGCATGTTAGTTTAGGCATGATCTTGGGATTGAGAATCTACATTTAACTGGGAAAAGAATAAAAACCCTACTGGCTTTATCTCAAAACTGATGATGAATGCAGGCTTAAACATGCTTGTGCAATCTGTATAGAAGTCATCTTCTGCCCCTCTCTGCTTATAGACATCCAGCAGCTCTGTCTTTCAGATGCTGCTGACGCTGCAAAGTTGATATGCTCTCTGCTGCTCTTGGCAGCCCTGCTGAGTGCAAATCCCATCAGTGATTCACAGCACTGACAGATCAGGTGCTGAAGCTGTTGGGTCAGGTGAGAGAAGGTGTGTAGCTCCTCTACAAGCTGCATGCCTGCCCACCCCAGCTGCCCAGGAGGGTAGGGTGGTAGCTGGGGAACCTCCCTGCTGCAGCTAGGGGAGGAGAGCCTGCCCTGGGGAATGGGGGCAGTGTAATGCCTCTTGCCTTTGCCTCAGGGAAAGTAAAGAATTGAATCTGCAGCTTGATAGCAGTTGCAGTATCCTTTGCATGGATGGAACAAAAGATTGCTTTAAGCCATGTTTCTGTTTCTCCTCAGTTCAGACCTCAGAGGACTAAAACCAGGCCCCAGTGTAACCTGGCACAGACTGAGTCCTGCTCAGAGTTATCCCCTGCTGCCAGTACAGACAGCTGAAGTGCCCTGCTGCAGGCCTGTGCTGCTCCTGGGCGCAGAGTGAGGTGAAAGGGGAAGAAAAACAAAGCAGCAATTATGCCAGGAGGATCTCCTTATTATATTTATAAGGCAAGGGGCCAAGGATTGAGATAGAGATAGAATAAATTCTATAAATGCCGTTTAGAATGGATGGCAGGATGTAAGCATTTTATTTGTTTTACTATTTTTAATTTCAGCTTCATATTCAGGAGTAAAATATTTTATATGCAGACTGAAAATAAAACTATATATGTGGATTTTCATATTAATATGAAAGGTTAGAGGTTTATTGCTGGAAGAATTACTAGGGGAAGTAATTTTTTTGAAGCAAAAAGATGCAGGCCTTGTCTAGGATCAAGGATTGTATTAAAAGTAGGCAGAGAAACCTCAGGATAATAAGTAAGGCACAGAATTGCATGCAAGATAATGGCAAACAAAACCATAGATTTATGATTGAAGGTAAGATAAGGGTAATGACATGAGGAGCTACTGGGAAAAAAATGCCTATGTGCTGATGACTATAAAATTACAAATTGCTCTGATTTAGTTACTCATTGTAACGTGGAAAAGACCCTAATAATAAAACTGTAGATGCCTAACCTGTGGGTACAAGCTCCCTCCTGCTCTGTGGCTTTGTTGGGTTTAATGAATGGTGGGCAGGCAGATAAGGGATGCAATGAGCACGGCAGGGAGCTTGCGAAGCCTTGCTTGTCAAGTTGTATCTGCTGCAGGGATGGAGTCCAAGGATGGGACTGGGATCCACTTTGGTGCAGAGGCACTTGCCCAAGACCCCTCATGCTGCTGAGCCCTTGGAGCATCTCTGCCTGGGCACAAGGAGCTGACAAGTGGGGCTGCTGCTGGTGCATTCCCACTCAGTGCACAAGGGTTACATCAGGGAATGACATGGCTTCAGAGCTGGATTAACTCAAGCATTATTGGTTTTAAACAACAGTTTCAGCTGCTTGCTTTGTGTGTTTTGTGTTGTTTGTTGCCAGAACTACATAAGTGTAGTTGACTTTCCCAGTTGATAGTTAATGACATGAGGACAGGAGGGAAGTGAATCACTGAGGCTACAGGAAAATTTATTTGCAGTGAGAACAATGATGCCATATATCAATGAGGTTTTTGTTCTTTCAGTTGATAGCTCATCAGCCACAAAAGGCGCCAGCTTGGTATCTTTGTAGACTGAGAGCAATGGCCTGTCTACACCTGAGTTATTTCAAGATGAAAAAGGGCCTCATGATACTTGTGTGAGAGTCATAGAAAGGATCCTATAGAGATGAATGGCAGCTGGACTGACGCCAAAACTGTCACATGCCTCTTTGTAGTAGTTGCATAAACAGAGGATGAGTAGATCATGTCCTGCTCTCTTCTGCTCTTGTCTAAGATCTTCCTTGTCATAGATAATTATAAATCAAAAATAATGAACTTCCCCTTTAATATATTGAAGTTTTGGCATGAACTGGTGTAAACAAGTTCTGAGGTCTTGTGTATGGGAGTGTTAAACCTAATTATTAATAAATAAATAACACTTGATCAAAACCCAAGAGAACAGTTTAGGGCTGGTGTTATTTTATGCTAATATGTATATTTATAACTAGTATTAACTTGAGTCTCCTGTGACTAATCTTGTGCTCAAATAATAGATATGCTCTGTGCAAAATAATTAGAACAGAGAGGAGCCAGTTTAGTGTGCTGCCTGCCTGGACCTACGAGTCCTCTTCCAGACCTCGGCTCTTCCCGTGCTCCTGGAATGCACAAGGATAATACTTCAATTCATGCCTCCTTCTGGTCTTTGCTTTCAGTTCAGTAATTTGTCTCAAGTGAGGTAACACAGGGATCTGTCTTTTTTAGATTGTGGTCTGTTATGAGTTGAGTACTTCTGCTCTTATATTTTTAAGTTTTCCTACAAAGCTGTTCACAGCACTAAAAATAATTACCTACAGTTAAATTAAGTGCTAGTGGTTTGTTTAACTGTAAGTATTTGAATTACAGCAAAGAGGCCTTCCATTATTCATGTGTTTTGTAAAAATAAATCTCTTCTGTGAATCCAACTAATGCATCAGTATACAAATCCTTGCTTTTCCTCTAGGGTTATAGGGTCCTTATTTAATGTTCATTCAATTATTTCTCTTTGGTTACCCCTTTTATCTGTGTACTCTGACAATCGCTGCTTCACAGACAGTGATGCTCTTTACACATATCCCTATAGCATTGTCATCCAAACATTGGATGAACCATCTTCAGAAAGATTTCCACTTTACTGTCTCCATGAGTCCTATTTTCCATCTTTGCTGTTTGTGAAAAGGTATTAAACCCTTTGACAGGTCTGACTATATACCAACTGAAAGAAACTAGACTTCTTAAATCAACCTGCTCCTGGAAGTTGCTGTCTGATTTCTTCTGCGTTAATTTCATATGCAAACACCATAGTGGATCAAAAGTATCTATTTTCCCCAAAGAAAATGCTTGTACTTATACCAGGGGGATAAAAATGTTACGTGCTTTTGTTCTTAAACTGCTCCTATTTTACTAGAAAATATTCTTAAGATTTATTTAAAATCTTTTAATCCTTGGGCAAGTAAATGCTGGTCTTCAACAATCAGGGCCAACCTTGATGTCCCTACTTGAGAGACGTCCCCATGCTGCAGGCGCTGCTGCCAAGGCGAACCATCCCCCCAAACTCCTTTCAGTTGCAGGAATTATGGTTTGATGCAGAATATGCGTTGTAGGAAAAATGTCCTGCAGTTGCAGGTAGGGATTCCCTCCTGGGAGTGGCAGTCAGTCTCATTTTGAGCCAGAGCTGGATGCATCTGGGGGTGCAAGTGGGTGCCCTGAGCCAAGGTACAGCTGGGAGAGTCCTCAGCAGTGTCACTAGACCCAAAAATGCTCCTTTACTGGTAGCTGAGGGGCTATGCAGCAAGTCTGCAGCCACCTGCTGGGAAGAAGACCCTTTGTTCATGGTAAAACCATGCCCAAATATATATTTTAAGGAAATTTGGACAAGGGCTTTTTGACAGTGTTATTCCACCCTGTGCATAACGTGCTCATATCTAACAGTTTACTGCACTTTTTCCCTGCAGCGAGTGCTGCTTACTGTATTCTGCACGAAAAATACTAAGCAGGACAAGCGTGCAGGTACTTTAATCCAAGCAAGGGTGTATTTAAATGGCTTATTTTTGACAGCTACAATCTGACTACAGTAAACTGAATAATAAAAGTTACAGATAATCTGTTGCAAATGTAACCTCAGAGGTCTGAGGCAGATAAATTATAGCCATGATTGCATCTACTGTCTCAATGCATTTGCTCCAGAGGCTGGGGATACTGTAAAAGTTTTATTTCCCAGGTGTTATTTGGATCTGTTGTAAGAGAAACAATTTTTCAACCAAAAGCTCAACTAGCATCCCCGAGAGTAGAAAGCAAATGAAACTAAGCTACTGTGTGTTTTTTATTTGATTTTTTGTTTCTGATGGTGGTTGTTGTTTTGGTTTGATTTTTTTTGCTTGTTTGATTTGGTGATGGTGTTTGTGTTGTTGGGGTTTTTTTGTTTGTTGGCGGGGAGGAGGAGTAGGGGTGAATCTGTTAGAATTACTTGAATACAGAATTAACAAAACTGCTTCTTGTATTGGGGAAACTTGATAGTTTTGATGCCTTGTCATACAAATCTCAATGACAGCAGCAGAGCACATGCTATTTGCTCCTTATTTCAGGTTGTAAAATAGAAGTCTGATTACAACAAGCAAATCCCAAGTATGTTCATGAAACCTGTCAAATCTGGTAAGCATCAGAGATTAAAAACCAAATATTCATCCTCTACATCTTAACTGGATGTTGCTGTTCAAAATTATATATGCAAGTTCAAACTCAGACTTGGGTTTAGTTTTCTCTGCTGGTATTTTTAGGAGTAATACCTGGGTAGGTACTTCTGTAGTAGGTTTTCTTTCCTCTGATTTAAAAAGAATAAGTCTCAAACATTAGCCTCTCTGGTGAATTTGAAGTAAGAACAAAATTTTGAGTTGATTGGGAGTGAGGGGGGAAGTTAATTGAACTGATGAGTTTCACTCCATATCTGGACTTAATGTTGGTGTTTTATTAAAAAAATATTTTTGTTTCAAAACTTTCTTCCAAAATTTGTTGAAGTCCATTTTCAGCAATCTTAAAAAATTTCAGAAGTTGAAAACCACTGAAATGTCTATATTTAGAAATGTTTGGGTTTTGAGAAAAATCATCCTTCTCATGAAAGAGCAGTTAGTCAAAAGATGTCATGACCCTTCTATTAAGATCTTCTTATTTTAAAATCAAAATTAGCTGAGTAAGAGCTAAATACATACATATATATATATATATATATACACACACATATAGTTCCCCTTCTCTTTGAAGGTTTAGCAAATCCAATCTCTTAAAAAATGAGGGAGGAAAACAAACCTCACCTCTGTGCCAGAATTCTCTTAGTGTGTATTGATTGGTTTCCTGTGTATTTCAAGTGTTCAAATTAGGAATTTTTATTTCTCTAGTTGCTGGAACTAATCTGACAATTCTCAAACTACAGTTTTACATTGCTGGTATAAAAATAACCATTGAACATCTGCTAATTTTAAAAAGGCCATTTAATATACAAATAAAAACCTGTAGTAGAGTGCAAATTGGGCTGTAATAATGCAATACTTAAATAATTCCTAGCTTGTGTGTTGGTGCAAGTGACTCTTTGTACCTGAGCAGCAACCATGCACTGGGGCCTGAGTGTGGAAATAAGGTGCAGTTTGCTCCCAGAGCCATGTTGTGCTTGTAATCTTTCTTCTTTTAATGTTATGTTTCAGGTAAGCTTTTAGCCTTCATTAGCAGAGAAAGATGATTTCCCGTAGAGCAGATAATAGCAACAACATTAACACATGTATAAACCGTCATGTGTTTGACCATTTACATGATTGTGCAAACCGTCTGACCCTGGACTGTGTTTTGCATTGTGGAGAGGGGTGATGATGCTGCCTGTCCCACCTGTGCACCCCTCTGCAATGTCTGCTTGTTTGCTTTGGGGCTTGTGTAGTAGCAGAGAACCACTCCCAACCCTCAGCATGTAGAATCTCAAAATCAGACCCGGGAACTGATCCAGTGCAAAACCTGACCTGAAGCGACCACATGCTAGAAGGGCACAGCATCCTGTGGGAGAGCACCTGCTGTTGCACTTTGCTTTTGTGTCAGGCCTTGTCACTGCTATTTTCTTTTCACTAATATTCACAGAAAGTATGTCTTAAGCCCTTCTTAAAACATAAGCACAGAGTAAGTGCTCAGGATGCATTTCCATGTATGTTGATAATAATGTTG
Source organism: Patagioenas fasciata (assembly GCF_037038585.1). Taxonomy (NCBI): domain Eukaryota; kingdom Metazoa; phylum Chordata; class Aves; order Columbiformes; family Columbidae; genus Patagioenas; species Patagioenas fasciata. Next base: position 47,400,249 of record NC_092523.1, on the reverse strand, counting down.
ATGCAGGATTTGTCTTTTGCTTGTCCCTCGTCTCATCCTCCCTTGCCAAACCAGCTACTCATGACCCCTCCCAGCTGCCTTTAATGCATGTTGGAGAAGGTCCTGGTCTGTGGGGGAGCAGGATGGTACTAACAGGACCAGGGCAAGAAAAACCCTGGGGATGGGGGAGTGACTCTGTGTTACTCCCCAAGGTGTCAAAATAGATCCTGGGGCTCTGTGGCAAAGTCCTCTTTTGCACTTCCCTAGAGAACTAGACAAGTGCTGCATCAAGATGCAAATTTTAAAAGTCAGTTTGGAGACTCTCTAGTTTTGGTGTTTAACTGGAAAAACCTGAAAAGTGATTGATCACTTAAGAAAGATGGATACAATGACCCAAGGTGAAATCATGGGAGTATTCACCAGTTTCACTGGCGCTAGAATTTGATCATTGATAAAGACAATCTGGAATATCCCTGCCCCCCACTCCCCCCCCCCCCCCAAAAAAAAAAAAAAGAAATATAAAACAGCTTTTCTTTCTTCAGTAAAACTAATTTCAAAGCACTTCTGTAATTGGAAATGCCAGTGCGCTAGCCTTTAGGCTTTTTTTGGTCTGAATTTTAGCTAGCTGATGAGAGTAACGTATCTACATACTGTGTATATCTCTGTACATTTTCTAAGGCCTGAGTATGACATCAACAACAAATAATTGGCACCCAGTGACTTTAATGGATTAGCAGGACTATGGGAAGGATAGTACCTGTAGACACTAAAAACTTCTTCAAACCTTTATTAGAAAAAGTTCTTTAAAATCTCAAACTCTTACACAGAACTGAGCAATATTATCACTTTGAAATATTTGTTACAAAATCATTTGAAACAGCTATTTAATAAAACAGTTGCACATACAGCAATTTCATGTACAGAATGTAAACAAAAGGTTGGGGTTTTTTATAGCCCTTCATCAGATTTAGCATTGCTAAACAATTTGCTCTGATCTCATAGATCCATAGTTATCTATGGATCCATAACTGACAGCTACCTAGAAACTAAACCAACATTGGTTTTTTGCTGAGGTCAATGTAAGAGTTATGTGCTTTACAAGTGTATTACTATTATGGTACGAATTAACTGCTGGTAATGCCAGTAACCATGTTTGCAATTTTATGGAAGACTTGTTTTTATTTTACTGAAAAAATCTCTAAGATGGTGATTTTTAGCATATGTAGGAGAGATGCTGGTTCTTAATTACCCTTCTTTGATCCACGTATTTCTCAAACAATTCCTTCTTTGAATTGGTAGCTTTTCTGCCTTCCGTAGGACAGAAAGTGCTTGCACTGTAAATTAGATACTGAATTCTCTTCAATAGTGATAGATAACTGCTGAAATACTCAATGAAAATGGAAGAGGAGGTAACAGTTCCTTAGGAATCATCACATTTGATAAACATTTTAGAATAATACATAGTGCAAGTGACTCTCTCTTTGCATGTTTTTCCTCAGTTTCTACTGAGGGATAATAATTTATCAGTTGGTGGTAGATGTTGCAAGATGGTGGATCAGCTCAGCTCAGGCTGATGTTGAGGGTGCTACAGCAGAGGCATAAATATTGTGTAGTGCACGGTGCAATACTAAAATTTGTAAAAATCTGCTAGTATCAGTATACTGAGAGAAACTGTATGTAAAAGGGAACAACCAGGAACTGATGACAAGTGTAAAACAGAGTGCAAGGGGCACACAAGTAAGCAGGAGGGGGAAATACCGAATGGGGTGAGGGAGGAGAGGAGCCAATGCAGGGACCACATTGAAGCCGTGTCCATGATCCTGGGGTTCGCAGAAAGATTTGGCTGTAACCTGAGTGGGTCCTGGGGGGTGGCTACAGCATATACAGAAGTCAAAATAAAAATGAAGACTGAAGAAAGAGCAGAGGGGTGACATGGGCAGTGCAGAGCTGGGAGGGCTATCAGACAAGTGGCTGATCCCCTACGTAGTAGTCTAAGGTCAGGATTTCAGATCAGAGGTGAAGAATAACAATGATGTAAAGATGTAAAGTATGTGTAGGAAAAATAGAAATACTGAAAATCATATGTGCCTAGCACTTACAGGATCTATTAGAAATATTCATAACTATACTTGTATCTGAATTACTTGAAACTTGGTCTGTTTCACATGAGGAGGGTGGGATTTGATGAAATGCTGTCTTTTTCAATAGTAACTCAGCAACTATGAGACTTATATTCAACAGTAGATCGAGGTAATTTGTATTTAAAATTGGCCAAGGAAGTGTCCAAAACATTATTTTGTGTTTTTAAATGCTTTGAAAGTTCCAGAAGAGGAAGAGAAATTTCCTGGCCTACCAGATTTTAGAGAGGATAAATGGCATTACCTGGATAATTATAAAGCTCTAACCTGGACATTAGTTCTGGGCAAAATTGATTTTAAAGCTTGATATGGAGATTAATTGATCGTGAACACTGGAATAAGAATTAATGCTTATTAACATGAGTTTACAGAATACACATTTGCTGAACTTAAATTTAAATGTTTTTAAGTAACACTAAACCTCTGAGAAACTTACTTGAAAATGTATAGCATTTCATCTGGCAGAAGGACTACTCAGAATTAACATTAGTCTCAAGCTAGCAACAAAACACATTCATGACACAGATTCTTTTCCAGTGCTGTAGCAGACAGAGTTAGCGCACTGCACTATCATAGGTGTGGTTAGGACAGGGTGAAGGATCATCAGCATGTCAGAATTGAGTTATACCAGGTAATGTCGCTTTTGGAGCTCGGTTAGCTTTCAAAAATTAAAAAAAAGGCAAGTCAGGGAGAGAGTCACCACTGCGCACTGGTGTTGCAACTGCTGGGTCACTGCTGCCTGCCCTCCAGCCACACAGCTGGTGAACATCTCAAAATACATCTTTTTAGCCTGTACTGTTAAAATAAACCACACTCTGGTTTTGGCACCTGCAGGCTAGTGCTTTACAAATAGTAGGAAGTCTGAGCATAACATCCTTGTTGCAAAGTAGTTGTTAAAAAAGCTGCTACTGGAAAATATCCACTTCCATTTTTTTAATTTTCTGTTTTTCAGTCTTTCACTTATTGCCCTCTTGTGATTGCATTATTTTAAACCAATATTCTAGAGAATGAGTTTACTGTCAGGAACTTGTGGAAATAGTTAAAAGTTTTGAAAGATCAACTTAAACTTTTTTCAAAGTTAAAAAACATCCAAGCAGGGAAAATTAACTATCACTCATATATTAAATCCAGTATTTGCAATAAATTGTTTTGAAACAATGATGAAATCTCTTTCAGGGAATTACTAGTCAAGTCATACTCAGTAATGAATGAATATGGTTAACTGTGAACATTTTTTTCCATTTTATATTTTGACACATCCTCAATCACTCACAAAGCTGAACCCTTCTCTGTGTTTGTCAGTTTTTAGTGACACTTAGCTGTCATGCCAGAGGCTGGACACTTTTGTTTGCTCTCTTTAACCAAGCTGTACATGAAAACATGTTAGTGAAATATTTGCCGGCAAAACAAAACTGATCATATTAAACAAAGTGGGAAGAAATTATACATTTAAATAAGATGAGGATAGGCAGGATATAATAGGGTAGGATATAAGATATGGTTGGATGTTAGCTTAATATTTTAAAAGAGGTGGGGGAAGCTTTACACAGACAAGGATCCGCTTTCTTTTGTGTTCCTTATTTAAACTACATCCATAAGGGATATGCCACTTAAAATCAGTGGATGCAGTTACAACATTTATATGACCACCTTGAGTTATCTCAGGAGTATTTTTTTTGCAGTGTAATTAAAAACGACCAGGCACTCTTACGAGTCTGTGTCTTTCAGATATTGCAAGTTCAATATTCAAAACCAGAAGAAACAGAAATCTTATTGCATCTGAAAGCCTTGACCAAGTAATTATACAACACTTACCTAAACTTACGTTTGGTGTGTCTACTGAGTTGTTCAATTTTTCAACCTCTCATTAAAAAAAAAAAAAGGTTTTCAAGATGAATATTCCTGAAGTAGGTGATTGTTAGAGAACAGCACTGAGCAAGGAGGAGCGTTAAATGGTTAGAGCCAGCCCAGGGTACTAATCTGTGGAGATAATTAACTGAAAGGCAGTCTTAAAATAATATTTTTCATTTTAATTTGAAAACTAAAAGGCACACTACAAAGACTGTGCCCTTGCTGGGCTGCAGTCCCTTCTAAGGAATCCTTGAAGAGGCTTTTCAGCTGCTCTGTCTGTTCTCAGACCTGGTCTGTCCATCCTAGTGTGGTACCTCCCCAGCAGAAGCCCTGTGCAAATCAGTGCACCGTTACCAAAAAGGAAGTTGAAAAACAAACATTGCATAAGATGAGCTTTGCATCCACCAAAGCAGGGCAGACCAGAATTACGGATCCTGTTCGTATTTAAAAAGGCACAAAAAAGTATTAAGAAAGCCTCCAAACTTGGAACAAAAGTGTTTTTAAGTGCTGCATGATATACAACTTAAGAAATAGACAAAAACATGAACTATTTTTAGATTTTTGGGGGGGAGAGTGGGGTGGGAACAATCTCATTGCAAAAGGAATTTAACTGAACCCCTAATCTTATTATAGTGCTTCTCCTTTTATTCTTTTCCTCTTCCCCTTGGTGATGTTTCCTTTCTGAAGACTGTATGTAGCAAGACACAACAAAAGCACTTGCTTCTCTGGCCTTTTGAGATGAATTATATTTAAATCCAGTTCATCCAATATGAAGGACTGTTAGCTTGTGCACTACTTTGCTTTAACCAGTTCTTTGCTGTTCTGACTTCATGATTCACCATCACTGTGTGTACATGGAAAAGAAAAAAAACACACCAGGGTCATGCTATGGTTAGTTGTTTCAGCAGGAAATAATATGCAAGAGTATCTCTAGAGTCCGCAAGAAGGTGTTAGAAAACTGATGCGTCAGCCATGCAACGCACGAGAGGACCTATCTGTGGTGCTGGATGCTGGCAGTGAGGGCTGGTCTGATTACTGGTTAGTGGCGCCCCAGAGCACCCTTGCTCCGGCTCCCAGGTGGGGACTGAGCAACAAAATTGCCCTCTTCCCACAGATAAGGATAATTTTTTTACAGATGAAATTTTAGTACTAAATCTGGCCTTGTAACAAGTGAGTTTTCTTTGTCCTGCTGGTTTCTGCCTAGCTAGTTTTCTCCCTTGTGCTTTTATTAATAAACGTTTGGTTCATGCCAACATTAAGAATGCAACATTTTCTTTTATCAGCTGGTTAGATTTCAGTTAGAATTCAGTTAGAATTTCAGTTAGAACAGCAGAATTTTAAACCACCAATGAAGATAAAAGGGCTGCTTAGAATCTTAATATTTCACTTGGTGTGTGTTTTCATACTTGGCAGACTGCAAACAGCAATGCTGGAAAGGGGAAAGGCTGCACCTCTGTCTGTCAGAGAATAAAGGTCCCAGGAGAAGAGATTGGTCTTACACCTCCTTGTGCACCACACAGGCAGCAGCCCCCTTGCCCGCTCCCTCCTGCAGCTGCAGGAACCCTGGCCCCATCAAGACTGGGAATATTTCTTGGCTCTCCACTCAGGTACAATTGCGATTTTTAGCACTAGGTTTTAAAGGCAAGATGTATTATTTTAAATATGTATATTTAAAATTTAATGTATTTAAACACATATATTCTTAACTTGGCTTATGCACAAGGCAGATGACCACCAGCTACAAAGGAGCCTGGGCTGTCATGTCTTGCCTCTTGTGTGTGAATCTGCAGCCTTGATGCTCATTAGTACAGACGTTGGCCAGAACAAAAGCTTTGTTTTGTTTTACTTTGTAGTCTTACACTTTTCTTGCTCAAAAGATTTGCTGAAACACCTATTCATCTGTGCATATTTCTCTTTCTGGTGTTATTTATTCAGCTAAGAGTTTAGTCAGGGAAGAACAACAGACTTTGGTATGATATGGTTCAGTTGCAGAAACAAATGGGAACCTTTTCTTTGTTGTTTACCAGGAAATCCCACCACTTCAGTTTCACTTTGAAATGAAGTGTGTTTCAAAATTGCATGTAAAATGAAATTTGAAAAAGTAGTTTTGAGTTAAGGGAAACAACTTAGATATATTTTACCACCACAGGGTTCTGCTCTTTAAAACTTTGACAAATTTTATATCAAAAAATCACTTATTCTGAAAAGCAGTTTTGGAACAACTTTGGTTCTGAAAATGTCAATGTCATTGTTGAAAAGTTTAGTCTCAGATGTTTTCAAAATGATATCTTATAAAAATCAATTCATAGTTCAAAACATCTGGGTCTTGATGAACACTGTTCCCCCAATATATTGTATGAAACAGGAAAACAACATCATCAATAAAATCTAAACCAGGAATTACCATAATTTAAGAATATATTTGCCTCCACAAAGCAGTCTTCCAGAATCTGAAACTGAACCTAATAATCTTGTACTTTGTATTCAACCAATATCCTTTGCCTGAGCAGCTGTAAATGTTTGAGAGATAAATCTCCTCTCTTTATTTGCATTTGTTTGCCTTCCTACAATTTAAAGGCATACATTTCTCTGCAGCCTGATCCTAAGATACCAGTCATACGAAAATATGCTTGAATAAAGTGTGCACCTTCAAATGAAGCATACTTATCTGAACAGGGCTGCTCTTCTGCATCAAGACTTAATCTTCACTATAGTGCTTTGAAGTTACAATATCTCTATTTTACAGGTGGAGAACTTGAGGTAGAGTGTAGCCCAAGATACCTTTTGCCAATCAGGAGCAAACCCCCCTCCTTTTGGTGGGGTTAATCTAAATCCTGTATGAAAGCACTTTAGCAAGGGTGGTATTTAAAATGCCAGCTCAAGCTGCTAGGTCATGATGTTTGTTTGTTGTGGTTTTTTTTTTTTTTTTTTCCTTAAAATGAACTGTTAAATTTCTGGGAAATAAATATAATTCTCAGAGTGTTGTCATGCCTAAAAAGCCTTTTATACTAGACTGTCTTCTGCTGGTGTTAGCATATGGCTCAAGCATGCTTTGTCTCATACTCCATGGCTGTAGTCAGTGCCATGTTCAGCAAACCTGTTTTTTTAGAGAACCATTGTGCATTTGACTCTCCTTAGAAATTTTCCATCTCTGAGTTATCATTTAGACTCTGTCAAGGAAGACCCAGATGGCTAGTGAAGCCAGTATCTTTTCCAGCAGTGCAAGGTAAAATGATTGCATCTGGAGTGTTTTTGTTTTATAAACAACCCACAAAGGCATTCTCTCTTGCAATAACCATAACCGGAAAGTTTTAAAATACAAATAGCTGTAGTGGTGGAGCTGCTGCATCCAGAAGCTACTTTGAAACTGCAGCTTTGGAGCAACCAAGTTGCAAACTCTCCGGCAGTGATGATTTAGCATTACTGCTATTTCACCCCTGAACAAGGAAAGTCAGGAAAGAGAGGGATCAGGATATTATGATGGTCTACAGTGGAAGGCGCAGCTCTGTCTGAGGGGTGTGTTGAGCTGCATTATCTGATCCTGTGGGAAGGGGAGACTCAGGGCCACCTCTCACCATTCCCCCCCCCCGCCATGCTTCCACCACACCAAGGACTTTCTCAATGGGCAGGATGGTTTAATTGCTTGTTATTGTAAACTGGCACAGAGGAGCTGCCTCATCCACTCCCTGAAATGCAGCTGCAACACCAGCATACAGGCAGGGCTGACACACAGCCCCTTGCTTCCAGCTGAAACTCCAGGCTCAGTTTTAGCTAGGGAAAATGGGAGTCTGAGAAGGGGTTTAGGGGTTCTGGCCAAAATCCTGGGGAAACCAGCTGAAAAGTTTTGAAGTTTACAAGCTGTCAGGATCATGGTTTTGCATCAGTCCTGGGATTTCTGCTTGTGCCTGTGAATTGGTGCCAGGTCTGGGGATGTGCTGCATGAGGGTGCTGGGAAAATCCTTTGGCTTTTCCTTAGTGTCAGACCAGCCCCTGTCTGGTAGGTCACAGCTGCGGCTGAAACATCTGGCAGTGGTTCTCAGGGACCTACAGGTACCTGATGGCAGAGGGGAGCTGGGTGTCTGCACTGGCAAGGAGTACCAAGGGAGCTATGCTAAATGCTTGTATTAACACCTTGGGAAACTGCGATTAAAGCCTGATCAGTGAGTGAAACTCAGTCTGTGCCATTTGGTTGTCTATCTTGTGTGGGTTTACAACCACAAGATTATTTAGGAGTGCAATTTACAGGCAGAGACCAGCTTAGAAATAAGAGCATCAAACCATTTGTTTAAGTGGAAATCAAAGTTCCTATATAAAAGATCTTTTTACACTTAAATAGACCAAATAATCAGTCTATTTATAACAAAATATATTTAAAAAATAGATTATTTTGGAATTACATTGACCATATTTCTTCAAATAATATAGTGAACTAAAAGTACCTTGGGTTAGCAATTGATTCTTTTTCTTCTTCTCTTACAGTGGGCAAACATTCACAATCAGCTGAAAAAGGATAAGAAACAAAACTGTAGTTACACTTAGCAGTGATTCTTCATTTATTTAAAAATTGCATCAACGTTTCTGGTGCAGTGTCTCTAGAATGTAAAACTGCAGATTATATTCTGTACCCTTTTATATGTAAAATCAGCACAGTCTACATAGTGTAAATGTTGTCTCAAATCCTTCTTACCTTGAATAGGTGTTGCTGTCATTTCTTTATTATATATATTTCAGTTGTTTATGCACACCGATACAAATTAAGTACTTTTGAGGACTGTTTCCCAGAAACGACCCTGGGGAGGACTACTTGTTAATCTTCCACTGCTTATAGTTGCACCTGCTTTATAGTACAGCTGGGAATTCAGGGCTGGGGTTTAGGGAACAATATTGGAAAAAAACCCGATATGTAACCTACTTCCTCCCTTCTGCCCAGAGAATTTAAAAGATATTTTACAGCACTGTTTCTCCATGTATTACACTTAATGCCTCTATTTCATTGCTGCTATTTAGCACGTTTTTTGGTAGAGCTTACAGACCGCGAAGGTCAAAACCCCACCGTGTGGAGTACTGTGCTAATGCAAAGAAACGCTCCAAAGATTTTTATGGCCTGAAAAACAAAACACCCCTAGGAGGTCGGGCAAATGAGCCATTTGGATGTAAGACAAGGGACCAGGAATGAAAAAAAAAAAAAAGTGTAAAAAAAAAAAAAAAGTCAGGGTTTCAGCATTTCCTAGCCACTGAAAAGCTGTCAGTGGCTCAAAATCAGGCCTTGGTTAATTCACACCTTACCAACAACCTGCAGTTTTTGAGGAAAGCCCTGAAGGAGGATGTGATACTCTTAGAGACTTTGACTGGGAGATTTCAACTGGGAGTAAAATGGAGGAAAAAATACAAGATAGTTCAAAGTAGCTAAGAGGGCACTGAAGATGCTGCTGGTGGTAGTTACCATGGGTACCAATTGCTCCATGGGCTGCTGGACTTGCTGGAGGGGATGTAGATGGCGAACGGTGCTGGCAGCACAGATCAGCTTGTCTTTCATGTGATAGAGATGGCAAGAGAAGGAAAGGACATTGAGAGGGGAGGAATATAGTCATAGGGTCCTGGCAACAATTGTAAGTAAATGGTCATCTGAACTATGAGTCAATGTGTGTTTCTTCTATGATAGCATGGTGTGGAGCACAGAACTGTACAAACTGAAGTCCGAGAGGACTAGATGCTTCAGAGAGAACTAGTATGCTTAGGACTAAAAATGTGACTTTAAAAATATAAATACTGTTCACAGCTATATGTGCATTTAATAGAAGTGTCTACTGGAAACTCAAAACATTTGATATTCCATCATATGTTAAAAATGAGCTCCCACACAAACTAAAGTACTCATCTGAACAATTCTACCCCTGACACTTGTACAGCTGTTTTAGTAGCAGGGAGACAAGAACATAACTAAAAATACTGTAGGAAAAGCAGTGACATACATACAAAATGGCTTTGATTTTCTACACATGGGATCTATATCAGCTATAAAGAGAGGAATGATGGAGTAGAGGGGTTACCGTGTACCATTTTTGTTCATGCTGTTCATCCATTTATCAAGTTCTTCCATTTCTATCTCCATAACAGAGGGTGTGTCTTCTTCAAAAATAGGACTTGAGAGAAAAGAAGGGAGGGGAAAGGCATTACACAAAATGCTTCATTCAAACAATTTATAATGTAGTAATTTTCTACCAGTCTTTCATCATTCCAGGCACATGTAGCCATCCTAGCCAAGTAATCTGAGAGGATGTCAGCCCAGCGGGTGCAAATAAAACAGCTGCAAACAGATGTGGAGTGGCAGTGAGATGCTGGTCCTGGGCAGAGGTGAGGCTGCCTGGGACCCCACATGCAAAGGGACTCTGACAGTGCAGCCTGGGGTATGTCAGAGAACAGGACCACTACAGGTATTCAAGAACTGGCCCTACTGTACATAGAAAATCAAAACATGCAATAGGTCATCTCTGGCCAGCTGGAACAAACAACAAAAGTCCTGTTGCTCCAGTGACAAAAGTGGAGGGCCTAAAGTTTCATCCTATCTGTGAGCGATGTTGTCAGTGTCTTCAAAAAGGGAAGGTTGTAAGTATAGTAACTCTGCATTCATTCAAAAGCCTGTTTAGCTTACCTTTGCTGGTCATTCCTGGAGTCACAGGGTAGAGAAAAAAATATTATTAGCAAACCCATCTTTTTATTTCCCCATGAAGTCAATTTGATAACTTCCAGCATTGACCAGCAAGATGGAGCTCAATAAAAAGTAATGATAGAAATTATCAGTTGTGTAAGAGCCACGCAGCTTTTGGCTTGTTTTCCCAGCAGCTTAGGCATTACTTCCACAGCAGCTGGGCGAGCTTTTCTGCCTCACCTCAGAGTGAGAAGACAAACTTGAAAAACAGGGGAGCAAGACACAGTGCTTATTCTGAATAGTAAAAGCCTGTGCTGAGCCTGGGAACTGATACCCTTTGTTCATGGTATACCCATAGCTTGTGGCATCTTGTGGCTGGGGTTGCCTAGAGGAGGTGTAGGCGTGGTGGTGGGGCAGCGCTCGCCTCTGCCACCATAATGCCTGTACTTCTGTTCCAGTCTTACACCTTCAGCAAAATACTGAAGTCATGCTTTAGCCACCTCTCAAGGTAGTTAACTGGGAGAATTAATGGCAAAAGGTAATGGTGTTTGGTGTACAGTTAGGTAGTGAAGGAGCCAAAAAAAATTATATCCTGTTGGACTAAGAGAATTTTTTAAAAGTAACATTCATAAACTTTACCTTTTCACATTTTCACTTCCCAGCTCATCTGGAAAAGAAAAAAGTTGGTGTTCATAGTTCTGCTCTTTATATATAGAGGGTCCAGACTGCAGGCAAGCCTTGAATAGGGTCATGTAAAACAGGTTGCATTTTCAAAAGGCATGGTAATTAATTTGTAGATGAAAGACAAAATATCTCATCCTGTTTGCAGTTTTCAGAGGAACTAATTTTTAATCTTGAACACACTAAAAGCAGCTCGTTATTAGCTCAGCCATGCTGGGAGGAAGCCGACTGTTGGTCCCATGGTGGGCACAACACTGCAGTTGCATGTTCTCCTGAGCAACACAGATGTGAGAGAAATGGCATCCTGAAAGGGAACCACTGCTGCAAAACAATTTACTGGAAGCTTTGGGATATTTTGCTGCAGACTATCTGTGTGCAATCTGTCTCTGCCTGGAGACTCTGGGAGCCACTCATGGAGAGAAGAAGGAGATAATAGACTTGCATGGCAGATTAAATCTCAGGTAAATGAAGCTGAACTAGCCAGATGCCAAAAGGGATCCAAAGCAAGCTGTCACCCCAAGACAAAGTAAAGATGGGGAAAATAATAGTGTAACAGCTATTATTCAGATAAACAACTTCCTCTTGAGGAAGTCTCAGCCCTCAAAAAAGAATTAAGAGCTACATATAGGTTTCACATTGTATATTGTCTTATAGCAGCTTATTTTTAATTCAATGTTGCAATGGCTGCTGACACCTCCCATTTGTTCCAGCACATTCCCTGGCTGCAGAGCCACTCAGTTCCATGGAGCCACCTGCCACTACCTTGAGGATGCCCAAAATCCAAGCTCCAAGCAATAGGCACAGGGCAAGAGATGCCAGGATTGTGCTCCTGCAAGGCTCCACATTTCCTATCCCTCTGAAGAGTATATCTGCATTTCAGGTCATGCAGAAACAGGTGGGGAACGAGATGCCTGATTGAGATTCAAAGTTTGTTATGAGAGTAACCTGGTGATAAAGCAGGTGCAGCCTAAAAATGCCTGAAAAATGGACTTTAAAAAAATCTATGTTGAATGTATGTCTCTGCAGACTGAGGAGCTTACAGCTGCACTCCTATTCTGTAAAGGTACTGATACGACCATTTTAGGTTTTCACTTACCAATTGCATGGTTTTAATAAGACACCTCAGGGTATTTTCTGTTGCTTCATATTCCTAGTTTCTAATTTCTTTTTTTGCTAACAGATCAAGGTAGTTTCCTCTAGTGCTGCTCTCCCTACTGCAGCCCCTAGGCTGTCTGACCCCTGGACTCCCAGCTCATTTACTGTGATACCTTCATAGCTGCCACGACCCTACAGGATCCTTTTAAAGGATTCCATTAAATGGTTTTACTTGTTCTTATTTTATTGAAGCTCTGAGGAGCTTTACCCTGTGGGCAGTATAGGCAACGGGAGCATTAAATTCACCTTGCATGAAGGTATTAAGCATAAAGATGGCATAAGTGTTTGCAGACACCCAGTTATGTCTGTACGCTGGTCCTGGCACTGCCAGGAGATGGAGCTTGGTGTGGTGGATCCCGTGGGTGCGCAGCGAGAGCAGAAGCAGAATGAGCCCCTGCCCAAGGACAATTGCGTGCCCAAATACAGCTGGCTGGGGATGGATCCCTTTCCTATCTGTCCTATGTGCAACTACAACCAGAGAACTGCATACTACATGTGGCATCTCAGGCCTCCAAATAATGTTTTGTTCATGTCAAGTGTGTCCTAAAAATACCCTTCAGATGCACAAGTAGGCAAATTTACCTTGCTTAGACTTTTTCCTTTTATGATGTATTACAAAAAATGCAATCAGCAAAATCAGCAAGACCAGCAGCACAACGGGGACAATGTATATCAAGATTGACTGTTCTGCCACTTCTAGGCTGTCCTGATTGTTCGTGGCATTCAATTCAGTACTTGGAGTACTTTTTGTTTCAAAACCACTTTCAGTAGCGCTTGCAGTGACAAGTACTGGCTCACGGTCATCCACAGTTGAAGGATGTGTAGCAGGAGGAGGTGTTACTGTACTGGTGGATAATATCGGCAATCCATCTCCTGAACCATCATTTTCAGAGCCTGCCAAATATATGAGGACAACTTAACATTTCATGCATTTTATTTGTATTATCAGTAAGTCAAAATGTACAGCTTTAATATTAACTTTTCATTGGTTGTCTTGAAAAACAAATCAGCAGATGCCCCATACGCATAGATTTGAAGTCAGATGTAAAATTAGATCACAAATTGGTCACAAAATCTTACCAGTCCTGACCGCATCTGTCAGCTGGGTTTTACTGGAATGCATCAGTATGCCTGGATTCTCTGTGTGCAGCTGTCTTGCAAAACCAGACCTTTTTTCCTCCAGGTTGGCATCCGGTCTCTCTCTCACGTAAAAGTTATCTTCTCAGTAAACCACACCATCCTGCTTTGCTGCTCAGCCTTGGCACGTATGGTCACAACCTCTTTTCATCCTTCCTTACCCAAGGAGTTGGTACTCCCTCTGGGGAGATCAGCATCCCAGGTTCACTGGTTCTATCAGCTCACTCTTCCACCCATTTCTGTGCCTTTCTCAAATGTATTAAATTTGCTTTGCTGTGAAAAACAGAAGTCTGAGGCCTGCAGAATCTGCTGACTTTCACTTCTGCTTGGACTAGAAGAGGTAGTAATAACACAGGGACTTTACTGGATACAAATGCAATTAACTGCTCCTCTATCTGATCCTGTGGGCTGGATAAAGGAGCATGCAGTAAAGAATCAGTGCTGGGTATTTTTCACAAATTTTAAGACTGGGGCTTTTGAAGCTTGATTTGTGTTTTGGTTTCATTTAGCATGTATTTTGCAAGAAAAGTGGCTAAAATTGGTTATATTGGTAATAGTGAAACAACCTTTTTTGTGGCTAATTAAGAGTCTGTTTACTGTCATGGAGTTTAAAGCTTAACAAAAGTATAGCAAATTTGGGGCTGACACTATATTCCTTACCAATGCAAAAAATCCTGTCATAGCCAGAGGTAGAGGAATCAGTCCCTAGATAAATCACACCATCATATTTCAGAATACAAAACCTTCAATAGTTTTCTTAGCATGAAACGAAGTTATGATTTTTTGGTGTTATCTGCCCTTTCAGATACAATGTTGGCATGATGCAACTTCCATTTTATGCAATAAAGCAGGATGAGGTTTCATGACTTTTGCAATGATGTGTTGCTCCCCTTTCTTGTAAAATGCTGGGCAGCCATAGTTTCCACTAGAGTTAATAAAAGCTTAAGGTTTCTAGCACCTCAGTGCTGGCATTTCAAATCTCACAGGACTGGAACCAAAAGTACTTAGCATTTTAAATGCTTTTGTAAACACATTAATCTTCATAATGGCCCTGAGAGATGAACAGTTATCATCTCCATTTTACAAATGAGAAATCAGAAGGACGGGATGCTGTCCTTCCAAGGGATGCCAAGAGGGAAAGGAAAACTGGGATTAGAGCGCTATCTCTTGCTTAATCCACTCTGCAGCATCTCCTCTCCTGTCAGATTTGTATCAAAGAGGAGATGAGTAGCTCATGAGACTGTGTTCCAGGAAACCCAATTTCAAAAAAATATAATCATTTGAGTGTCACAGTAGCCATTTATCTAGATTTTTATGCCACACTTAACATTCAGGCCCCTGATTTCATGCTTTCCTAAAAACTATGAAATAACTTTAATATTTAATAAATAATACCCAATACTTGAATATAGCATTTAACACTGTAAAGGTCACCAGACTCTTTCACTGCAATATGACAATGAAAATGTTAGTTTTCCACTGGCAAAACAATTTGTATTGATAGTCTCTATGTTATATTCTTCTGTATTTTATATTTCAGTCAAGAGCAAAACACTATCTCTGCCTCTCTTGTGGGTAATGACCCCTTATGCATGTGCTCCTTCACCCTTCCCATGACCTACTGGTTCTCCTTAATCCTATCGCAGAGGACGAGATGGAGAGCTCCTCTCCCTCATTAGTTTTGGCCACTGACTTATCTTTCCCAGGGTAGTTTACAGTCCTTGGTGCAAGCAGCTGCTGCATTTTGACTGCTGTTGCACAGAGCAGCAAGGTATCACTAGAGGTGGCTGTGCTGCAGACCATGGCATGATGGAGTGATGGACTGCACTGCTGGGGGAGCCGATGGCCCCCACAGCCTCAGTGAACCACTTCAATGACCTTACTTCATTTTCCTCCTCTAGCCATTGCCCTTGAAACCTATCATCTGCCTCATTTGATATACTGACAAGGACAAGCCCGTTGCTTAAAATAGTACAAATACAAAAAGGGTGTGGGGAAAACACCTTATTTTTCATTTAGCCTTAGAGCTGAAATGGATTTTTCAAATGTCTAAAGCATGGTGTGACTTGAAAGCAAAAGCAAACAGTCACACCTCAAAAACTGTAGGGCTAAACTCTCAGCTGCAACATATGTTGCACTTGATTTCCAAGACAATTTCTGGTGTCTCTGGTACTTTTTATTTGCCTGGTTTTGAGCTATGAAGCAGATTTCAAGTAATTTGTCTCTGTGTGAAATAGAATTACCTTTTCCAGTCTCTAGGCAAAGAAAATAGCAAATCACAGGGAGTGACCTTGCTGCCATGTATTTTTCTTCACTTTGCATAATTCCAGGGACAAACCAGCATCACTTCTGTGAACACCATTTCCCCTTACAGAGATCTTTTATCAGAGTGAATTAAATATGTCTTTCAGCAGAAGGGCAGTCAATTGTACGATGTTCTTGCAAAGATATTGCTCTTATTTCCCGTGTTTCACCTGCTGCCTTGACACATCTCTCTCCAGCTCTTCTGCCTGTCAGCTTTGAGGACTGGAACTCAGATCTAAGGGATACCCCACCTGTCACAGAGGGGCTGCTCTTGCTCTCAGGCCACCCACATGTCAGATTTTTTACATGGTGAGAAAATCAGTACCTGCCTGGCTCGCATCAGGAAAGGATTTGTACTTCTAGCCTGGTGAGGATAGATTTGGGCCTCCTGGTGCAGGCACAGTGCTTGCCACAGCCAGCTGTGTGGGCCACATGAGACCCACGTGGTTGGCCCCAAGCTAGTTGTTATTTTTCGTAGCTTTTCAGTTTAAAGTGCTCAAAATAGCAAGTGGGCTGTCTTGCAGCTGGCCCCAGTGGCTGTTTCATAGGGTGAATGTAAGTTGGATGTTGCAATGTTTGGAGCAGGGCTGGAGAGCATTGGAAAGTCAGAGACTTTGTGAGATGCTATTAAAACATTTTCTCCCTTCCTGGAGGGAGACAAATTTGCGGTGGTCATTTGTACCATGAACTGTCTTGTCAGCTGTGCTTGGGTTTCACCTTGCAGAGATCTATGAGCTCCCTCTAAAAGGGAATCTGACCATAACATACATTCAGGATGGAAAACCAAGACAAATGGAGTGGAACAAGGAGCAAGTCACATCTGACAATCTAGATATCTCCTTGACTTTGCAAAACCCATGCCCATCCGCTTGCTGAGCTCAGCCTTGTGCTGTTGGCACATCTGTACTGGGCCCTCTGCACATCTTGGCCAAAGAGCAGGTGCTCACACAACAACAGCATCAATTTCAGCTTTGTCTGGACTGCCTGGGGCAGGAGTACTGGTGGCCTCTCCCTGTGTTGAAGGAAGTGGATGGGAACACACCACAGTTTCAGCCCAGCCCTTATTGCCATTCTCTATGCTTTCAAGAGCAGAAAAGAGAGGGGCTGGCATGCAGCTGCATTTCATCCTGCTGGGGAGCTGGGCATAGCTGGAATGGAAGCTAAGAAGTTCTCAGGTTTCCACCACTGAGGTATCAGAGGATCTAGTCCTCAGGGAACCAAAATACCTGAGCAAGCACTAGCAGCAGCTCAAAAAAAAGTTCCATTAGGGTTCTTATGAATTACATAAAGGCTATGTCCCTGTATGCAGACACCATGGTAGAAGATATTCTTCAGTATTTTCTATTTTAAAATGATGCTCTGATTACTGATGGGCTTTGCATGAGTTTTGGAGGTGTGCCCAAGCCTCCTTTTCAAGGGAGGCAAAGGGAGTTGAATATACTGAGCAGCTTTGCAGACTGGAGTCCAAACAACTGCATCTCAAACAAACAAACATAATTTCTGTTGTTGCAGCATTTTTTCCTCTGAGGTTTGTGCTGCAGTACGCAGAGGTGGTGATACGAGCTTCTTGATGAAGTAAGTGGGCAAACAGGTTTCTGATTTCAATTGGATGTGAGGCAAAGGAAAATAGCCAGCAGTCAGCACATTTGGTTCTGCAACAAATCATCAGTCTCCCTGCTGCTCTTTCATCAGACTTGAGGATTGGGATCTCTGAAGGGAATTTTTGAAATTGCACTATAGTACCAACTTACAGAAGAAAAAGGGATGGCATAGAGGAAAAGCAAGAGCTAAGTCAATGGCATAGTCAAGCTTAGTAGTTTGAAAGGGAATTTTTTATTTCTCCAAACTTTCCTATAAGCTATAAAAATGCAGTGAAAGGAAGGCTCACGAGAGGGTGACAAAACAAGAAAATGCTATAAAGCTGTATATGCTGGAGCAAAGTTACCATATCCTATATCACTCTGCTCCATACATGGATTCCTTCTGGTGGTATAGTCATACAACTCCACATGGTCCATATAATTCTCTTTCCTATTGCTTGACTCATCCCTGTTCTGTTCCTCTCCCTGTGTGTCACGCTGTTGTAAGAAGGGCTGTTCCTTGCCATGGCCAGGGCTTGCCTGGCCGCCTGTTGTGGCAGGTCCTGCCTGTCAGTCTGGCTAGAAGAGGAATCCTGGAAAGCCTGCAGGATAGCTGTTGGGTGCATACGCTCTTCTGATGAGGGAGCACAAACATTTCAGGATGGCTAATCTGTAGACAAGATCCTATTAAAACAGAGTGCTTAGGAAGTGTTATCTAGGTATAACCTGAAAGAGGAAATAACTGTTTAAGTCCATTTCTAGGTGATGGAAACTGCTTTTTTCCTCACTGTACTTCCATCCAGCTGAAGTGCCGCATTAACTGCCAGTGTTGCAAATTCAGTCACGCATTTTAGAGTCAAACTGTTAACCTGTAGTCTCATTTCTCACTCCTAGTACTAAAGCTTTTCCAGACAAATTTATGCATTTAGTTGCATCTACTTAATCTCATGGCCTTCTAGCTCAGCATCAGTGATAGCCCTGTGACCTCACTGTGATGCAAATCTCTTGGTGCTCCTTGCTCTCAGGAGGACACTGAAATTAAAGCTTCAAAAGCTCTGGAGGATCTCCAGCTGTCCTAAAAATCTCTTGAGGGAAAAAAGACTGGGGTCACTGACTGAAGTTTAGTATACAATCTTGCTGATGGAGAGATTTTCTAAAATGTCCCTGAAGCACTTGAAACACAGTGGAATTTTGTGTGTGTGGATAAAAGGGAGAAATAGAAGTAAATACATAAAAGGAATTGATGTGTTCAGTAGAAAGGCTTTTTCATCTGCTTTTTAGGGGGCTGCACTTTGGAAAGGGAGCGTGTAGAAAATCCTCATTTTTTATATTGTTGCTTTGCTTGAAAATTCTAACAGTTGACTCTGATGGGTTCAAACCCATTCTTGAGCTCATTAGTCTAGGGGAACAGATCAAAAGTATATGTCCCTTAGACACCTTGGCTTTGTAGGGGGCTCTACCTAAAAGGCATTTCTCTACCAAAGAGGGAGTTGCTGCCTGTGCTCATGACACATGCTGCTGAATATCTGGATCACTGATAGCAACATTCTTTGAATGATGGCTCAAAACAACAGTACAGAGACACAGCCAAAATCAAGCACTACCTGCAACCATCCCAGCTCTTCCACTTAACCGTCTCACACACTTGGCTGCCCCTTTCCCTCTCATGTTTTCTTGCTCCCTGCATTAGACCACCTACACTTTCCTGAATGTTTCACCAAACACGAACGGAGAGAGCGTACCCTGGGAAATACCCACAGGGTCAGACCCTTTTCCTTTAAGCTATAGTAAGGGCCTTAATACTTGTTCCTAGGGTCAGCACACACCTAGGTGGGTCTTCAGGGCTGCTGTGAGGCTGAGCAGCCAGCACCATCACCCAAAGAAGGAAGGGCCACTGCTGGCCCTCAGCAGGCCATCAGCCGGGCTTCCTGCCTGTGTAAAGCAAGGGAAGGGGACTAGTGCAAACCCTCATCTCCCCTCAGTGTGGAGCTGGGAGAGGGCCAGGACCCAGAGCTGGTACCTTAGGCACGGTCTCAAAGCTACCCAATTAGACTAATTGTCATGTAGCCAAGAGAAAACCATCTGTAAATAGTGATCCAAATGGCAAGGCTAGGGTTTTACAGGGCTCCAGCATGGAATGGGAACAGGACTTATAAAGGCTTCGATCTGTTCACACTGCAAGATTTAATCATGCTCTTGTTGACTATTTTGTAAATGGTTTCTAGACAGGAGAGGTGAGATATAGGAGATTCCCAATAACTTTTTCCTCCCTTCCCCAGTAGAGCACTTTAAGGGAGAAGACTGTCTGGGACTGGAGGAAAAAGGAAAAAATCTCCTTTAAAGGTCATTCCCTGTTGATCTGTGGACAAGCAGGGGTGAGAGCATAGGATCCCCCGAGGAGCTTGCCCTCAGCAGAGGGGCT
The DNA here is from genome assembly GCF_037038585.1 of Patagioenas fasciata. Classification (NCBI taxonomy): domain Eukaryota; kingdom Metazoa; phylum Chordata; class Aves; order Columbiformes; family Columbidae; genus Patagioenas; species Patagioenas fasciata. The sequence goes on along the minus strand of NC_092523.1, from coordinate 47,380,353 downwards.
CCTGACCTACTAGTACCTGCAGGGAATATAAGCCCCTTCACAATCTCTTCCCTCTCCAGTTCACTTTCCCACCCAAGGTCCAAGTTCACAACTTCCCCCCTCCCATTCTTGCAGTCAGAGTAAGCCCCAGGTACATTTTGGGGCTGGTTGCACAAGCAAAAGCCACCTGTGTGTGTGGAGCAAGGGTCCCTGCTCTTCTCCAGGTGGTGCTCTCCTCCCCTTCCCCAGCAGCTGGGGACTGGCTCAGGAGAGCTGTGGCTGACAGCAGTCAGGGAGAGCTCTGGCATGACTGACTCACCTCCATGGAGGAATGGTTTCAAAATCAACCAGAATTTAAACATGGACCCATGTGTAGGAAGCCCCTAAAGGTAGAGGGGAGTAGACTGGGGCAGCTGGTATGTGGCACCCACCTGGTGCTTTGTGCAGCCTTCAATGCCCATCATAAAGAAGGGCGGGGGGGCCAGTCATGGGCTGAGGGGTTTCGGGACCAAGGTGTCCCTCCACCCTGTGGAGATGGTGATGAAATACCAGCGATCAGTGCACTGCAAATAAGCTAAGGAAGCTGGAGCCTGATTACTCTGTATTGCTTGTGTCGTGCCCCTCTCTTTCCCTGGGACCTCTCCTCTGATCTGTCCACAGTGGGTTATTTTTTCCTTTTATTCTGAGCTACGTTCAACATTTGCAGCATATTTTACAAATGTGTCTGTAATGCAGACAAGACCGAACCATTTCATACGTCACTGAGCTCCCTCTTACAGCTAAGCAAGGCTCCTAACCGTGAGCAGCTCGGCAGCACGCCGGGAGCCAGCAGCACAGTTTTACACTCTGCTTATAGTACTGTTTTTCAGTGAAGAAATACCCATACCAAACCACCTATTTCCTTAACGAATTTTAAAACCTTAGTAGAAGTGCAGTAATAGCAGAGGGTGAGCACCCTCTCTCCCTGCTTTCTGGAGAGCTCCTGCTTGCTACAGCACCACAGAGGCAGAAAATACTTCTAGTCCATACTGAAGCACTTTGGCAGTGATTTTTTAACACCAAAAGGCACATAAGCACCGCCTGGCAAGGTTTTACAAAAAGAGCTGCCTGTCTTGCATAGTCGCTGGCAGCCAAAATGCCGGTGGAAGAAACTACCCCCTGCAAATGAGTGAGAGCCTCTGCAATGACACTCCAACACTTCAGCATTTTGTTGCAAGAGGCTTTTCCACTTGCAGTTCTTCCCTTCGGAAGGTCAGGACATAAATCCACAGTGCCCACCACTTTGTTCTGCAGTTGAGAATTCAAAATATTTTTCTCCAGAACCAGTTGTTCTCTTGTTAAACTGATTTCAGTGCACTGGGACTACGGAAATTGGTAGTGGGCTTTTGAATGGAAGCAGTGCTCTGTCTTTAACTTTACTATTAAATGCTGATAGTATGGGTGTGGGGTTAAAAAAAATACAACAAATAATTAAAAATAGAACCAAAATGCCTGGTGGACCAGCATGGAAAGTCCAGTTCCCTACATACCTGCAATTTAGGAAATTGTAGGATTTGGTTGCTGCTGTTTGGGGTTAGGTCCAAGGAAAAAAAAGTCAAAGCTTTGAAAAAGTCAGGCAGCTGAAAACGGAGAGGGTAAGCACAGCTAAAAGAAGCAGAGAGCAAGTCCCCACAGATCTTCTCCTAGTGCTCAGTTTGGAGGGTGTTGCCCTCCGAGTCGGTCCCATCGCTGCAGGCATGAAACGCAGTCCCACCTCGGGAGGCAAAAGACACTTTCTTACTCACCGTTCCCCACAGATCCTCCGGCCAGCAACAGGGCAGAGAGCAGCACGATGAGGCTCCACTTTCGCATATTACCTCGGCAGTGCTCCCACCCGAGGGGTGCTTCAGCTGCCTCCCTGCTTCACCCGAACATTTACATTTCCTGTTTCCTGCCGGGGTGCATCTGAGCTGCATTTCTTCAGGAGATGGACTCTCTTTGATGGGTTTTAGGAAGTGATGTAATTCCGTCTGGGCCTGTCAAGCAAGCAACGATTGCAAAAGGAAGAAGCAGAAAAAAAAGTTGTTCTTCAAGCACTAACTTGGCTGAAGCACATTTATGCTGTAGGTGAGTGCGCTCCTACTCTCTGCTGCTTTTTTGACTGCCAACTTTACTACCATCTGTCTTCATCTACCTGCACTGTCATGGGATGAACATCACGCAAATACAAATCAGACACAGAAGATCATTTATGTGTGTTAGCAGGAAGGTTTTAGGTTGCTTTTTGGGGTGGCTGAGCGAGCAGATTTCAATAGCCATGTGTGTGCCCCCTCCTCGCCTTGGTTTTCCAGCTCTCATTTTCCCTTCGGCGCAGTGGGACACTGTGCATTCATGATCCCAAAAGGCAAGCCCCAAGTGGGGCTGTCTTCAGCAAATGGGAAAAGTGGCTGGTTTGCTTGGCAGCTTGTAACTGAGTGTTTTGGGCTGGTTTGAGACAGAGAAGAGGTAAAAGCAGAAAACCATATCGTTGTTTGTTAGGAGCAGGGGCTTAGCTGGAAAGCATTCAGATGCCAGTGTGACCATGGCTGTAGGTGATAGGGGACAGAAGGTCTCAGACCCCACCAGGATGGGGGTCCGTGGTGCTGCAGATGACGGAGGTGGTGAGGGAGCAGGTAACTCCTGCTTCCCTTCCTCCCTCCTCCTCATTTTAACTCCCCCTGCGTGTGCATGCTGTGGGGCATGGCTGTGCGCCCCCCATGCTGCCCCATCCTCTGTGTCCACCGCCCCACCAGTGCCTGCTCACTCAGAAACACATGAGGGTTCACCAGGGGCTTCCATGAATCGTGTGTCACTGGATAAGTGAAATGGAGGAGCTCAACATTAAAACAAACATTTTCGATCTTCTTGCTATGTGGGGTGGGCCTAGCCAGGGCTCAGAGTTTGGACCTGGATCTAAACCACATCTGTCCTCAAGCCAGGGGGGTGTGGGGGGGTGTGGTTGGACCATGGGTTTGGTTTGTTCCACTGTACAAATAAGCACTAGGTCTGAAATTCATCCCTCTGAATCCAGGAGAGTCTGTACCCCAGATCTGAGCCACTTTAAATACTTGCACAAAATTTTCCAGTAACAAACTAAGGAAGAGAACATAGGCTGCCAATATAGCAGCTTCATGGTACTTCCCCTAGACACTAATCTGTGTCAAAATGTGATTTCTGGTGAATTAGTTTAAGCTGGAAATGGTGAATCTTTCTGTTCAGATTGGTGGGAGCTGCTGAAGTGACTGATTGTTGCTCTACTTTTGCATCTAATAATTTCTCTTAACACACTGATGCTTTTATAGGTCATCAGCTATCGTTTCTTAGCTTGAGTAGCTGAGAAATGGGTCAGTGGTTTAATGACCACTTTGTTAATAGATATAAAACAGTTGAATGATTTAGTTAACTAAAAATCTGAACTGGTTGCTCAGTGAGAAAAAAACCAAACCAGAGTGACAACATTACAGCTACAAGAAGATGAAGAGGTCAGAGTTGTGAAACCACTGACTGACAAATATTTCTAGGAGATGTTCTTTAAATTATGTCATAGCCATACATGACAATACTTACCAGACAGAAGTGTTAGAAATTAGACTTGTGAATGCTTTTAAGATTTTCCTGTTAAAAAATGACAGAGGTTCCAATTATTAGTAATAGTGTCTAACTGATATGCTTTCAATTATGAAAGTCCAGGAATTGAGGCTACACAGGAATTTCCTGTGTGCTCAGAGGCATTGTAGCTTTGTCTAGTCTGGCAACGGGAAAACCGATAATCAGCCATTGGGGCAGGACGAGCAAGGACTGTCTGTGTTTTGATGAGCATAGACTCAGGCCCTAAGGCTGTTACTATTGTCCAGCCTCAGCTTTTCTTTAGCTTTAGTCAATAGTAGGCAAAGTCATGTTTTTTTACAGTAGTTTTATCTGTTATTGATTTAATGCATAAAGGATGTGTTACCCTCCTTGCTGTTTCTTCCCCTTCTCCTTCCTGTGTTTGCCACTCTCAGTCTTTCCAATACTGGGCTGCAAACATTTTATCTGGGTTTGTCCTGTCCTGCATTTTTGGCTGGTTTGCCCTGTTCTGTAGACTTAGCCCAATTTACCCTTTACTAAAATAGCCTTGCTAGAAAACCTAGGCTAGCTAGAAAGACTGGAAGGGAAAAGAGGAAAGGACTTATTATTACGTATCTTGCTGCATTTTTATCTCCTGTTTCTAATGTACAAAACTATACCCTTTCCTCCTCTCCTTTCAGTCTTTCTATATGGGTTGTAGCATTTGCCACTCAGATTCCCATCAACTATTTTTGACACACATTTAGCTAACAACTCATCCCTGCCCCTTGAGAGCAAGACAGGCACCCCCTGGTGTGTACCCAATTAGTGATTTCGAAGGCAAATTAAAATTCAAGAAATGTGACTTTGTGCCACATAACATTTTAATTAAGGCTTCAGAGTGATACAAAGGCAGCTTGGCATGCAGTTGATTATTTTAATTAAAAAAAAAAAAAAAGTAGAGAAAGAGGAAAAAGATATTTTGGATGCTCCCCCTGAAGCACTCCCAGTGGACTCCCTTTCACCTGCCTGGGAAGCAAGGTTATTTCCTTCACCTCGGTCATCACCTTCAGCCATGTGCGTCTCTCTTCAGGGTGGAAATATGGAAACCAAAAGCTATAGTGGCAACCTTGCTGCAAAACAAACTTGGGCACTTGGAAACCCAGGTGTCTTCAGTCACAGACGATTGTTGTAAGAGGGCTAGATTGTATCTGATAATTTCATAGGGCTTAGTGTATTAACTAGGATGCATAATGCACCTTTGCAAAAAGAAATATCTTTTCACAGGTAAGGCAACTAAGTTTCCTGGGTGTTTTCAATATATGTTACCCAGCTGGAAACACCTGCACATGCTTTTGGTACAGTTTCATGGATTTTTATGTTATAAAGGGGAATTCTGACTACCTAGCTGGGCTGTTTGCTATTGTTCTTCCCTAATCAGAGAAAGGTTTGCATCAGTGAGATTACAGAATATCATCAGTGTGACATTTTCAGAAAAACAGAAATGTTTTGTAATGCTGCAGCCACTTGACTCATGCTCTTCTTGTTCCTCTTTCCTATGAAAACTACAACAACAACAACAGCAGCAGTGAGACTTCTGAGAGTGACACAGCAAGCTTCTGGTTAGTTATAGGGTTTATATTATAACCTCCTGCTAGGGCAGCTTGTCTGCTGCAGATGTCAGCAGCTAATCTGCCTGCTCTGAAGTGGAGGCAAGGGCTAGAGCCAGTCAGGTTCTGTTTGTCCCTTAATGACTTATTTCTGTCTCTGACATATGTTGGGAAAAGACAGATAAAATTTTCCTGAAGTCACTGTGGAAGAACAGGAAATTGCACTATATTGCAATTCACTGTGACATAAAGAAAAAAAAAGTATATATATATAAACTCCTCAAAGCAAATAAAGGTTTGTAAAGGCCACAGGGATCTTCTCAAGCCAGCTTGAGTGGCAGCTGCAATGGTGCTTCTGTGGACTGCACAGATAAGTTCCAGTTGCTGAATCAAGGCTAAAATCCCCAGCATCCTTGTGTAGAAACCTGACTTGGATCAGGAAGCACATCCAGGGTTGCACTTGTATCAGAGTGGGCTGTAGACCTGAGTGAGTAGTAGAAGACAAAGCTCTCTCTCCAGTAAAATATCTCAATTCTGAATTACATGAAAAGACAAGTTACATTTTATTTCAGCCTCAGAGGTGCTCAATAAAAAGATGTATACCTTTCTGACACCAATGCCACCAGTATAAAATAAAACAATGCTTAGAACAATGAGATACTGGCCATAACTGGGTGTCATAAAATAATATAACTAGAATGAGAGTGACAATAAAAGCATAAAAACAAGTACCTGCTAGTTTTAGGTAGCTCTTTGCTTAAGTGGGCTTGTAAATTTCTATTTTCCTTTATTGTTTTTTTCCTTATTTTTTTAATTTCACCCAACACAGGCCATTAAATCATGGCTATAATATTTTGGAGACTTCAATAGGAACAGAAAGGAAACACAAAACTATACTTGAAAATATCCAGATGTTTGTATCTAAGTTTCCTTTAACAAAATGAAAAATGGATTGAAAGAGAGACTTCTAACATCAAAAAGCTTCTCTGAAATGAAAAAGACTGCAGTGTACAGCTAGGGCACTGGCAGGCTTGCACCAAAATGTAGCTGGACACTTCATTTCTACTCTTTTTTTGGAAAGTAGTACATGGATTTTAAATGTTGCGCATGCCAAATGCTTCTCAAGTCATTTGTAACTTGTGTAAAACTCTAAAATAGATGATACACTGTAGTACTGACTGCATTTTGAAATATGCTTCCTCCTAGGGGCTCAGCTTTACTTTGGGCAAATTCCACAGCTGAAGACTGCCCTTCTGACAGGACAACAGCTGGTCAGCAAAGTCATCTTCAACCGCCACTGAAACACAGCAGTATCATGTGACCGAGGTAGTTCCAAGCAGTGCCTTCATTTAGTCTAGTGTGGGATTTCCTTCACCCCTGACCTTCCAAGACTTCTACTATTGAAATCTAGGTGAGACTTTATGAGATGTCTCAATGCAGGCTGAGTAAAGGTGGGATGGACACCCCAAAGTACAGCTTCAGAGTTTGTTTTTGGGGAAAGCCTGTGCTTATCTCAGTGCTACCAGCTTCATGTTCCCTTCAGCACCTAACTAATAAGGGCTCTGTCCAGACTTTGCAAGGTCCAAGTGGTCCCGAACTCCAGCAGTGGTGCACCCCACCCTCTTCTGCCCCCAAAACTCTCAGTTTTAACACAGAGCACATAGGTGGTGCAGAGTGCTGTCTTAAGACATGAAGCCATGGACATCTTAGATAAGCAACCAAGGGCTGTGCAATGCAATTCCAAGAATCGAGTTTCTGGGCACTTTTCTTAATTCTGACAACTCTGCTGTTGTGACAGAAATCTACAGTTTATTAACCTCTTCTGTCTGGATCCTTCGAGGTCCATGACAGAATGAAACTGAAATAAAATGCATTAATTTTTTAAAGGGCTCAAGCCAGTTTCCTGATCTTTTATGTGTGAATAAATGAGGATTTTACTTCTTTGTGGAGCGGTGCAGGGAGTTATTAGTTAAAGGTTTGTCTCGTTCTTTGAAAATAATTATGTAAATGATACATTACAACACTTAGGGTCTGGGGTGGAATTAGACACTGCATGATTTAAATATAAATTTTCTGCAGGGTTGCAATGTATCCCAAAATCATATTTTAATTGCACATTTGGTATAAACAGTCCAAGATAAACTGATTTAAGGAATAGGTGGTTCATTAGGGCATGAAGATTCTGTTGCCAGGAGAGGGTCCCCTTGCAATCCCTGCCAGAAGTTTTGGAAGACATCTTGCCAGATGTGGACCCCAAAAGCAGAGTCACATGTGGATGCAATAAGCTGGGAGGGACGAATTGCTTCAGATGCCTCACAGTGAAACATGAATGTGCTCAAATGCCTGTTCAGAACAGGAGCTGGCTACAGTCTTCAGTATCAAGAATAAAGTCTTTTTGTATGGACATGACTGCATGGGCATGGGAGGAGAGCAGACCTTGCAGTACAGACAGATACAGGATGGACAATAAAATTGCGATGCTAAAAAGAGTGTTTGTGCAATTTGGAAAAACACTTCGGAAAATGGAAATTCTGCTCATGGGAGCAAGAGAACAAACACAGCCTGGGTGTCCAGCACACGGATCAGAGCCTTGTCTGGTCACAGGCTTTCATGTGTCAGCTCAGTGAATAGATGCACAGTCAGCAACTTAAATGGGAGAAAAAAAGCTGTCGACCAGTTAATTATTTGTACATGAAATGTCAGTCCTGTGTGTCTTACATGGAAGTGCCTACTCATTAGTTGTCTCTTTCAAGTCAGTCTTAGCTTAAGATCTGGCTTGGAAAAAACCCACACTACTCTATAAAAATGGAAATGTTTCTCTTGAAGAGATAATAAAAAGTGAGATTGATGAAGTAAAGGACTGAAAAAATAAACATAAGTCCGTCTTGGGTGTAATAATTTGTGAATTAATAAAATGAAGAGTAGAGAAACAAGATACTTGAGGGAAAGTAAACTAGATTTTTTTAAACACCTATTTTTATTTCTAGGGCGCTTCAGCTGACTGATTGAAGGTTATTTTCTTGGCTGTGAACAATTCAAGAGCAGTGAATAAAATCTGAAAAGCACATTCTTGCAGTCATACTCTACCATATAAAACACACTGGCACATCCAAACTGTAATTTGAGTACTGAGATATTTCCAGCCACACCTTAAATATCTGAAGATAAACTTTGATGTCCTAAAATAATGCTACTTAAATGTTGCTTGATACTTTTTTGGCTGTGGCAGCTCTCATTTGATCCTCCCATCTAAGTCCCTTTCTCTATTCTAGCATTAAAATATCCTCTACTTTTGCCTTTGCATACTTTCACTGTAATTACTGAACTTAACCTCACAAATAGCTAATATAGAGTCCAGACTATAAAGAAACATTAAAGAAGAGTTTTTTTAAAGCTACTTAGATACCTAAGAATGCAAATAAGCACTAATTACCTTCAAGAGTATGGATATCTGATCTGGGGCAAGTTTGGTTCCTAGATACTTCAGAAAAGTGCATTTTCCTAGTTGGTCATTTAAATATTTTTAAAGGATCCTAACCCAAGTGCCCAGTTCTAATCTAGCATTATGAGCCCTCTTTTAAAATCATGGAGGCAGCCTCCAGTCCTGTCTTAGTCCAGCTCTGCAGAATTGTGCACATATTTAAGCATATAAATAGTCCCAGTGGAATCAAAGAGACGCCATCCGGCAGAAAACTAGACGTATATTAAAGGAAAAAAGTGTGATAGTCTGTAGAGAAATTGTATTTATAATGTGTAGACAAGCAAGAGACTAAATTAAGGCTGTGTGAATGGCTTTCAGCCTGTGTTTCCATCATGTGCTTTCTCATAATAACTTTAGGCCCTTGTGCAGAAAAGCATCAATGGTCTTGCAGGCATTTTCGCCCGCTCTTCTATGCCAGTGGAAACTAGGATTGACGCAATGAGGCATAGGTGGTTATCTGAAATGGACCTAAGTATATTTTACAAACACATTTTAAAACAAAATATCCAACTAAAGTATTTTCTGTGGCACTATATTGTTGATATAGCTGTCACTTAGTGAAACCTTAAGAATTTGATTATGTTGTGTGAGTGCTGAGCTTACCAAAATGTAACTTAGTGAAACCTCATGAATTTGTATAAATTGTAGAAACATTGAGTTTCCTAAAATACAAGCAGCTGCCTATGTCCCCTTCCTCCTGCATGAGGCTGGTATGGGGAGAAATCCTTTCCAAACAGCTGGGTTAGATGTGCTGTAGCTCATTTTCAGGTAGATCTGGTATCTGTGACACTGCAGGTTGGCATTCCGTTATTAGATTTTTTTCAGTTGCTGTACAGAGTTGTAACAGTGAAATATTCTTCAGTATGGGCTAGCAGCCTACTTATATATACTAATAGCGCTATACAAACCCATAGCCTTTGACTCCTATGGCTCCTGTCCATGTCACAGCACACATGCTGTGTACAAGGTAAGCAATATTAAAATTCTGTGAGAATTGGCATTCGTCCTGTTACAGGCAGCTGCATGAAGAGTAAAAGAGGTCAGTGCTAATGCCTGGTAACAAAACCCATGATGGAAAGAATTGCAGTTATGATCCTATAGGAAGTAGAGTCTTCCTGGACGTGAGTGTATAATTCTTCTGTTAATCATTCTGATTCTCATCACATAATTGGGAATTTTACATCTCCTACCATGTCTGCAAAGGTCAATCCACACATAGCCTGAGTCTACAACCTCCTTGAAAGTCACTAAGGCCAGATCTCCACCTGGTATAAATCCTTATAATTGTATCTCCACACAGAGAGAGGGACACGGAGTTCATTTGAGGTCCACAACTCATTCTTTTGCCATTAGAGCTAGAAATGCTTTTAGGGAATGCAAATATCTCGTCCTCAAAAAAAAAAAAAAAAAAAAAAGGCAAAAGGGTGCCTGCCAAATATAGGAGCTATATTTAAAGCCTGTAAATCAGGCAGGTGGGGTGGCACAGAACTATCTTGACTTTATGAACTAGGGAACTGATCGGATTGGGCACATGGCTGAGACGGAATTTTTCATCTCTGAGGAGCTGGAATAGCAGACAGGAAGGAGAAATGCAGGATGAATGATGAAAAGCAAACCAGTACCTGCATTTCTGCTTTCTGAAGATGTAACCTCACAAATATGTGCCTTGCCTGAGGAGTCGGCATCCTAGCAGGAGGCTCGCTCATCCCTCTTGGGAGGCAGAGCCGCACTTACACCTCCCACTGGCTGGAGCTTAAGGGCTGTTTTCCGCATGTAGTAGCATTTCCTCCTAATTCTTGCAGACTAATATGCTGGCAAACACTTGCAGAGCTCCCCACAAAGAAGGTCATTCAAAATGATCACATTACCCACTGTGAGACTGCACCAGTGCAAGCCACGGGGTTCTCCACCCTGTGAGATGAGGTGAGAGGATGAAGAAATACAAAGGAAGTTTTAAATTCATAAAGCTCCATAATCTCAATTCTAAATAATCCCTTAGGAAGCTTACATTAATGTATATTTCATATAATCTTATTGTCCAGGATGATATCTGCCACCCTAGTATTAGTCCTCAACAGATCAACACTGTGAATGCAGGCATTTAAATAGGAATACAGGTTTGCAGATGCACATGTGCATTAAGGCTGGGTATAGATAATAGTGTAGCTATTGTTAGGGAATTATCAAGTTCTGTTATTTTCCTAAAGCTCTCAGTGGCTATTTAACCATGAATATTTAAGATGCAATTGCAAGATGGTTTCTAACCATCCAAGCATTATGTTTGCCAAACACTCTCCTGTGAGCAGCAGTGAGCAAACTGCTGGTACTAAATTAGGTTTTAACAAATCTTTGAGGGTGCTGTATGACTTGGGGGAACTCTACAGGTGGCCCCTTGTATTAATGCTGCCAACTCCGCATGGGCTGAGTAAAAGCCAGGTAAGAACATGACATAAAGACCTACAAGCTTCCTTATGCATTTAGTTCAGCTTTATCTTTTGTAGTTCTTGTTTCTGCTGCCAACTTTTGTGTGCTTCAAGGTTATGAAGCACAATAATGCCAAACTGGCAAGAACTTATCAAATCTTGAAAAGCTTTCAGTTCATAAGAGGCTTTCCTTCGCTTTTTGAAAAAGTTGGATTGGTAATGGGGCATGTAGGGAAAGCATTTCTGATGGGGCATAGAAGAGTCCTTTATAGTCATTCAACAACCAAAGCTGAGAGCCTGTAGTTCTGTCTGCCTGTACTTGTCTTTTCTGTCTTGCTGTTGCATGTCTACAGCATACACCACGTCTGCTCCTGCTTCTCTGCAGATGCTCACCAGGTATGCACTGCGTCTGGTCACCCTCAGCTCTCACAGGGAACAGAGGGTCTGTCTCTGATGGAATTTAATTATAATGTTTGTCTGTGCCATGCATTGAATGTGCACGCAATGCTTTGCCACATTTTCTCAGCGCTGTAAAATCGATATCCATCAAGCCAGCTTTTCAAAAATAGTTCAGTAGTTGTTTGGAACTGCACATAACAAGTATCTCTTTAACTCAGAAATCCCAAGGCCACACTACAAAGTCTCTCTCAGTAACTTCTGAAATGCCATGTCAATTTTCAAGCTCATCTGACTGTTCCTGCAACTTCTAGACTATAAAGAATGACTGCTCTTACCCAGAAATGCTGTTTCAGCCTTCCTTTGTCTCTAGGCAAATTTCTGTTTGCTTACCGAATACCGAAACCCTGGCCACTGTGGTGACACATGGTTTACATAGATCATGTCTCCTTAGCTCTGGGGAAACAAACAAACAAACAAACAAACAAAAACAAACAAACACACAAACAAACAAACTCTCATATAAATTAATTTTGAAGTGAAGCTGAATTATGGGTGGTAATTTCTTGCCACCCTAAGTTCAGACAAGCTGTGATGTTCTCTCTCAAATTAGTTTTTGTGGCTAATTTGTGTATGGATGTGGACTTTCAGAGGACTCTAAATACTGATTTTGAATGAAAAGTTCTGCTTAACCTGCGTCACAAGCTCTCCTTAAGTTCCTGCAGGGGAATCTGAATGGACCAGGACCTTGGCTTTAAACTCCTCCGTTTTCATGATCTACCTGCTTTTCTCCATGAACTCAGGCCATATGGGCTGGCTACAAAGCCAAACAGGATATACACATCTGACAACACACAAAGAACTACTAAAATAGCAAAAATCAGAGTGAAAATAAACAATAAAAAATTTAAATTAAAATTAAAACATTGATATAAACTAGCTAATGCTTGAGCTGGCTTTCATCTGATTTGTTTTATGTGACATTGCAATATGTTTAGCTATGTAAAAAATTAGCCCTGATCTCTTTCTTTGTGCAGGTTTTGTTTGTGTGCGGGTTTGTTTGCTTGTTTGGTTTGGTTGGTTGGTTGTTTTTTGTTGCAACCTTAAAAAATGAATCAAATGCTGGTGATCGCGAGTGCAAAAGAAAGGCTCAAGCAAAGCAAAGACTTGAAAGTGCTAGGAATAAAGAATAGGACAAAACAAAATACAAAAAGATAAATTTAGGGAAAATAACATACTTTTAATCAATATATAATCTTTGATCTAAGGGTATCATGAAGACACACCAAGTAAAGTAGAAAGTAAAAAACTGGTTGTCTCCAGAACAAGTTAAATACTTGTTTTTGGAGAAGGGAAATTGAAAACTAATAATGGAAAGGAGGAAAAGGGAGTTTGAAATGTAGTTTAAACATTAGATGGGTCCAGTAAAAGAGGAGGAAAGAAAGATCTAAAGAGCTGATGTTAGGGGTTCGATATTTAGAAACTGAAATGTAGAAGCAAACAGTGCCAAGGACGCTATACAGGCAGATAAAGGTAAGAGATGAAAGAGAAAAGGGAATGGTTTAGATGAAGATACTAAATGTCAAAATGAGAATCTCAAAAGTACAGATCAGAAAGGGCCACTGACAGGAGGAAGAAACAGAGACACCTGAAAGGAGAAAAAGATTGCATGTTTTATTACCAATTCACTCAGACACCCTGGGCGACTGCTGGAAAAAGTACTGCTGACCCTGCTCTACAAAAAGAAAAGACAAACAGAAATATGGACATACTAAATGTTCTCAGCTAAATGAAGCAAGGAATTTGGAAGGCCACTAAATACAGCAATGAAGAAATTAAGGCCTGAGATCATGAGACTGTGTACCAAGAGGGTGATATTTACTGCTACATGTGATGATTCAAAAATACCACCTGCAGAACATAATATTAGAAACAGGGAAAGGAGTGGAAAAACGGCTTGTCAGAAGGTTCTAACGATCCTAACATCAACACTAGAATTAGCAGGATAACAATTAATATAAAACAATGGAAGGCAATGGATGAAAGAAATGGAAGAGGAGAGAAATACAATTTTGAATAGCAAAATATAACGTTCCGTTGTTTATACAACTTACACGTATGAGACACCACCACTGCTAGAAGAAAAGCAATGGTTTCAGTAAGCTGTCCCTTTGTACGCATGACATGGTGGCAGGCTCACAGCACATCTTAGGATAAGTGGATGACTTCAGATGAGAAATCCAGCAACCATTTATCAGACGTTGAAGTAATCATTCTTGAACATCAAGTGTTTTCTAAGAACTTCTCCAGAGAGTAGAGCTCTCCAGCTTTGCTACTGAGCAGGGACCAGGAGAGCTGAGACCTCTTATCACCCTCCTGGGATGTCTCTGTCAGCAATCCCAGGTCCTGCAGGGTTTTGAAACAGCTGGTCAATATGTTACAGAATAAGTTTAATCAAACTAACTTTTAAATTCTATTCTATTCTTTTAGTTGCATTCTTTTGATTGAATAACCTATTTTTGCATGAGCACCAAACTTAGTACGAGTGGCCAGGCTCGCCGGAATTCCAGGCTGCAAATTGTGAACTTTTCTTAACTTGGTTGCTCACTGATGGGAAGTCTTGAAGACCTGTACCAGGAGACAAAGAGGAAACTCTGTCAGCAGAGGCTGCAAACCATTTAGATAAGAACTGGAGGCTGGAGAAAGAGATTCCAGTGAGAAACAAAGAAGCCCTGAGACCCAGAATTACCATTGGACCAAAAAGCATGTGGACAGCACATGAAGGACACGCGAAGAGAGGGTGCATAGATTGTGAGGGTTTAAAAGCCCAAGCGGCTTTTGTCTCAGGGTCCTTCTCCTTGAGAGGCACCCCGTCTGGACTGTTTCTTTGCTGTACTTTTCAATTTATTTTTTATCCTTTGATTAAACTGTTTTTTCAAGCCTAGATGTCTGAGACAAGGGGAAATCTAGGGTCAAGAACATTTCTTTGACAAATATATTACGAACAGTGTTTAATCTGGCACTTGAGGTGATGTTGCATGACCCCATCAGACCACAGCTTTCCCAGACAGATGAGTCACTACCTCAGTGATCATCACCAAGTGCTTGCACAGGCACACAAAAAGACAAAAATGCAGAAGTGGAGGATGCAAACCAGCTCTGGAGCTCACCTCCCCGATGATGTGGCCAACGACCTGCATGCAGGCTGACAATTCACACAGATTGTGGTGAGGGGACTGACCTGTTCCCCTGGGTGCTGTTCACACACAAGGCAGGAAAGTTGCGCCACAGGTGCATGAAAGCTTAGGAAGAAGGTGGCTTCCAGCTGAAATATTGCAAAACACAGTAAGGCATTTAAAAAATTGTTGTAAATAAGGCATCTTCTCACTCAGCAGATCTGGTAATTCAGCGTGGTATTTGTCCACTTTACTGATCAGAGTAATTTGTAATTTACGGTTTTCCATTTCATTCAAGGAGCAGAGGTAACACAGCTATCAAAAAGTTCTATGGTTTAAAAGACTGATATAATTAAACAGCTTTGGCTGTAAGAGAGAAAATACATCTCAAATGGAGTAACTGTACTAGCAAGTAAGGCAATGAGCTATGCTTGAATTAGTAATCTCATGTAACAATTATGTGGTTATATCACAGCTAGTTACCTCAGTAAAAGGGAATCACATTTCTGTGCATTTCCGCTTTAGCAATACAAAAGCTGTGTGTAAAAACAGGCTGTCTGACATAGCACTGTTATCTTTTCAACTGTTGCAAAGATTTTTCTATTGTTAATGAATGCATCAATAAAAAATACGAACTTCAGTCCAATTGTCAGGCAGTTCCTTGTCTTGAATGCACAAAGCAGATGGCTACATCCAATAAATACTTATATTGCTACAATTTTGAACAGGGTCTCTAAAAAATTTAGCCATAAACTCAACACATAAAAAAAATTAAATTAAAAGAGTTGTATGCTTATGGATTGATTGATTTTGGTTGTGATTTTCAAGACGGGAAACCCCAACTAGTCACATTAAACATCTAGATACAAACAGTGACTTCCTTGCTTAACTATAAAATCTCTTCTCTGGTGACAGCCTCAATAAGAACTTCATGAAGTCCTCCTTTAACAATTGCCCCCCCAAAATAGAAAGCACAAACCTTTAGTGATCTTAAAGGAGGAAAAACAATGTGAAATACTGTCATTGCATGCCATGGTTGCCCGCTCACCACGTTTTTAGTTAACTGTTGAGTAGGCCAATATTCGCCCTACCATTTCATTGAACACAACCACCAAAAAATCTTGACAGTGTTTTACTAATATTTTACAATTTAACTGACATTTATGAAATTGTTGCAGCTAAATTTTACTAAATCAGTTCCTACTGTTCATTGAAAAACTGGATGCCTACGTGAGCCAGCATTATTTCCAGGGTGCTAGAGAGAACAAAGAAAAATGGTCCGAAACTAAGTGAAATTAATACTTGCATATGATTGCTGTTTTCTACTCTAAGAATTCTAGCTAACAAAGTAGTATGGCATTTCTAAAATCTAAAATCAGTGAAGATTCTGTGTGTTTGAGACTACAATTCTCAAGCTTTACATAATAAATAATGAGAATCATCTACTTATTTACTCCTTCCAAATTGCTTTGCTGTCAAAATGTCAGGGGTCTTGGGTATAGAGGCACATATGGATTGCTCTCCTGTAAAGCTCTGACTGTCCCCTCTCTTATCTTTTTGCTTAATGGTGCAAAAATTGATTAATTTCCTTTTAGTTTTAGAGGTAATGTTCCTTTGAGTAACAATTTTAAATGGAGATATAGTTCATACTTCTGAAAGATATCCAGAACCACGCACAACAGTAAATAAGAAACACACACAACATAAATCAGAAATAGTGTAGTATTTATTAAAATTTTCAAGTGCAGATGTATTTTGAAAAGCATACTTAATTTTACATATTACTTGTCTCAAGAATGACTCTGAGGATGCTTTTGATTATACCAAATCTATGTTCCAATTTTTTTTTTTTTTTTCTATTTTGGCCCTGTTTGGAAATTACTTATATTATTAAAGCTTCATATTTTCAGTTCACATTTCTAGAAGTAACTTCAGGTTACTGAAAATGACCTCACTGACTTGATGCCAAAGCACGTAACTGTTATCTAACTATAGCATGGAGTAGAAAAGCATATAGGAAAAAGCACTTAGTTGTCTAAACTAGTATTCGAAGTACTAAAGCAAATTACAGCCTTCGTAATCTGCATTTTGTAGAAAAGGTTCTTATTTTTAAATACAGTGCACTCTAAAGCAATATTCTTCTCCCTCTCCCTCCAACAGATACCACCCCAGACATAAAAAGCCAGTGTCCTGATGGTTTACCTACACAGTGTGAAAAATTCTCTAGCTCGAACTGCATATATGGGCTAAAATGACTAACATTTACACGGTGTACCACTTCCTTCTTCAGTGCTAGCATTTTGGATCTGAGGAGTCCGCGTTTCCCCATACTTGAAGATATATAAACATACAGTGATTTACTCAACTTCACACTGTAGTCATGCAAACAGCACCCCTCTTAATGGCACTGATAACGCTGAACTGCATTGGTGCATTGAATCCAACAGCAAAGCCTCAAAGTATAGTAAATAAATCAAGAGCTCAGTAAGGTTTTGAGTGCAGGTGATGCATAAGCTGATTTTTTTCTCTATTTACTGTAGTAAATGGAGTTGCACAGAAGGACCTACATAAAATCCAAATACCAAAAAGGCTGAGAAGGAGAGAATGACCTTCCTTTTTGACCTCTTCAAAGACCAAATAAAGGTTTGTTTGTCTTTTGACTCTTGGATAAATTATGATGCCATTTGTGTGTATCCACACATGAGCAGCTTTAAGAAAACAAAGCACATACAATGCTGGTAACTTTCTGCTGTTCATCATCAGCTGCAAGAATAAACTGTGGTCAGAATTCTTGAACAAGGACAAAAAAAATATTTTAAAAAGCCCTTAGTTCTCAGAACTTAAGTACCTATTTTCTGTGTTACTCAATTTTTTAAGTATCAAAACCACCAAGCTGATAAATATTTTTTGTTCCACTGTCAACAATAACAGAGACACTGGTGAAATTATCGATGTGAAGAAGTGCTAATCTTTTCCTGAAGAAAGAATTACAAGTGGGCACCAGTTCATTCTGAGTGTACCAAACTGCTCAAAGAATTGCTTTTGCCTCCATTGTGCTTACTGCAGTTATAATTTTAAAGGTTCAACTTATTTCCTCTCTCCACCCCAAATTTTGTGTTCTTTCCACCTGATTTTTGTGAAACAATTCAGTTCACAGACCTTTTTCATAATTTCGAATTTCTTTCATTATGTACATCTAGGCACCTGAGCAAGACATGCTAGAGGACATAGCAACAATTATTAAACTGCCTATTTTTGTTTACTTATACAATTCCTTTTTTTCCATTACATGCTTTCACATTTTACTAAAATATTTATTTACATGCTACATGTTGAATAAAATTCTCCAGGTCAGCTAAGGAATCATGAAAAATATTATTCGTGTCTTGACTTCGGAAAAACTTTCGAAGGGTATCTAAAGCACTCAAAGCCTCATGTTTTGATGGTAAAGGCTGTTCAGCTCCCTGAAATCGATCAGCTTCATCCTCATCTTCATCACCAACAAATGTCCCAGGTTTATCTGATGCACATTCTTTGGCACACATTCTTTTGTTATTGGTGGGCATTTCGCAAGTTACCAAGCCATCATCTAGAGCTGCATATTCCTCCAAAGACAAACCTTCTGGAAACTCCACTCCAGCTGCCTGTGCATGTGCAATCAAATCAAAATCACTTCCAACTTCTGTGTCATTATCATTTGCCTGGGTTTCTAATTTAGATCCTGCTTCATTATAACTTTTTACAATAGTCTTTGGTGCTACTTTCCTCCAGCACAGGTGCAACATCTCAATTGCATCGAGAAGAGTCAGCATAAACTCTTTATTACCTTCTACACAGTCAACAAATCTCTTGATAAGACAGCACCTGTATTTAACCTTCAGACTTCTGATAGCCCCTTGCTTCACAGCTATACTCGAAGAAGAGTCTGGAGGAGAGAATACTAACTTGACAGACTTCAGGTTCTTTACTTCTGGGTGAGCTGGGAGAGAATCAACAAGAATAACTACTTGTCGCTGCTGTGCTCGAAATCTGTCATCGAGTTTACGCATCCACTGTTCGAACACTTCCGAAGTCATCCACGCCGTATCATTTGCTTCATAATCCACAGGGAGCGACAATACATCTTTGAAAGAGCGAGGACTCTTGTTTTTTCCTATAACAAGCAAAGGAAGTTTCTCGGAGCCATCCATATTTGTACCCACCACTACAGTTATTCTCTTCTTGCTTACTTCACCCACAGAACAAGTTTCCCCTTTAAATGCAAATGTGTTATGCGGTAACATCTGATACAACAACCCAGTCTCCTGTATATAAAACACGTTTTTTGGCTGATAATCATTTAAATAATAAGGAAGAATATTTTGGCACCAAAGAGTTGGAGCATCCACTGTAGTTGCAGCTGCTTCTACAGGATGAGCTCTGAAAACTAAACCATACCTTGACTTGAAACGATCGAGCCAGCCATTACTGCATTTAAAATCGCTATGTCCAAGCTTCTGGGCAAAATCATTAGCCTTGAGGCGCAACATAGGACCATTTACTGGCACATTCAAGCACTGAGCAATCCTGTACCACTTCACCAGTGCCTCCTCCAGGTCGCTATAAAAAGCAGTCCTTAGTCTTTTTCTTTTAGGATCAAATCGTAAAGATTCAAAGGCTTCCAGAACTTTTTCTTTATTCTTCATAATTGAAGACAAGGAATTCTTCTTTATGCCATACTTGGCTGCGATGTCTGCCTTTTTCGTACCACTTTCGACAGCACTTATGATATCAATTTTTTCCTCAATAGATATGCTTTTTTTCCTCCTCACTGTCGGTTGGGGAGGAGGGCTCCCCGAAGCCTCTGCCATGGTACCGAGCTCCCCGTCCCAGGCGCGCACACCCACGCCGGGCAGGCACGCTCCCGCTCTGCCGCTTCGGGTTGCTGGAGCTTTCTATAAGGCTCGTTTTCAAGGCGGTGCTCTGATCTCACGGGCATGGCACTTGGCAGGGGCAGGGGCAGCCTCCCGGTTGCAGCTGGCACACACACGCCAGGGTTGCACAGTTTAATCTCGCCAAGGATTAAAGGACAGCAGGATGACCATGAGCCAGCACTGGGCCCTTGTGGCCAGGAAGGCCAATGGCATCCTGGGGTGTATTGGGGTGGTTAGTAGGTCGAGAGAGGTTCTCCTTCCCCTCTACTCTGCCCTGGTGAGACCACATCTGGAATATTGTGGCCAGTTCTGGGCCCCTCAGTTCCAGAAGGACAGGGAACTGCTGGAGAGAGTCCAGCGCAGGGCAACAAAGATGCTTAAGGGAGTGGAGCATCTCCCATGTGAGGAAAGGCTGAGGGAGCTGGGTCTCTTTAGCTTGGAGGAGACTGAGGGGTAACCTAATTAATGTTTATAAATATGTAGAGGGTGAGTGTCACGAGGATGGAGCCAGGCTCTTCTCGGTGACAACCAATGATAAGACAAGGGGCAATGGGTACAAACTGGAACACAGGAGGTTTCACTTAAATATGAGAAGAAACTTCTTCTCAGTAAGGATGACAGAGCACTGGAACAGGCTGCTCCGGGAGGTTGTGGAGTCTCCTTCTCTGGAGACATTCAAAACCCGCCTGGACACCTTCCTGTGTAGTCTCATCTAGTTGTTTCTGCTCCGGCAGGGGGATTGGACTAGATGATCTTTCCAGGTCCCTTCCAATCCCTAACATTCCGGGATTCTGTGAAGCGCCCCGCCGCCGCCTCTCCGCACCCCTCGGCCCCCAGAGGCCCCGGCCGGGCGGTAACACAACCGCGGCGCGGCAGGAGCCGCTGTCAGCGGGCGAGGAGCTGCGGCCGCGGCTCTGGTTGCCATAGCTACCGCTCGGCCAGGAGGCGACCATAGACATCCCTGCCGCAGCCTAGAGAGGCCGCTGCCCGCCGCAACTCCCCGGCGAGGCCGCCGTCAGCTGCGTTTCCGGCCAAGCGCTTCCGGCTCCTACTGGTACCGGAGGAGGAAGAAAATAAAGCTGGAGAGGGGGCAGCGGCGCTGCCGCCCCGCCCGGCGTCCTCCTTCTCCCCTTTCCGTCCTCTGTCCCGCCCTGCCTTCTCCCTCAGCACGACGCCTCCGGGGCGGCAGCAGCGCCGCCGGCAGGTGAGGGGCGGGCCGCTGGGCACAGGGGTCAGGCCAGGCCAGGCCCGGCCCGGCCCGGCGTTCGCTGCAGCCGGGCGGGGAGGCCTCACCTCCCCTTCCGTCCCGTCCTACGTGTCACACCGCGGGAACGGCCTCCGCTTCCCCGGCAGCTCGTGGATGCGGGCGGCTGGGCTTGTCAGCGGTGTGAGGAGAGCCCGCAGCCCCTAGCGGGGCCCACCGCGGGCTGTCCCCGTCCGCTTCCCACCGCCCCAGGGGCCGGCGGCCGGGCGGTGCCCTTCCCGTAGGGGTCGGAAGCGTGGTGCTGGGGGGGTCTGCCCATCTGCTCGTCTGTCTGCGGGGTTCGCGGGAAGGTCCCTGCCCCAGGGGGTGGTGGGCACCCGGAGAGGGCGGGCAGAGCCTGAGCTTGGTAGAAGCTGGGATTTATGAGGGAAGGTGATTGTTGTTGAAGGAAAACACTGTAGATATTGCATAAATTTCATGCCCCTGGGGCTTATTTCACACCCTGACAATTATTGTTTTAAGTGTTCCAATATGTCTTTTGCAGCTGGCTTACTATTGTTAAAACATGGAAACAGTGTGGTGTTGTGTGACAAGCAGATGTTGTATCTGATATTGTTTACAAACTATGAGCAATTTTTCTAGTGTTGCTTAGAGTACATGTCTGATCTCTCATTGTTGACTGAACCCTCCTCATAGCTTTTCATTTTGCATCCCCTGAACTGGATGTATTTTCAATGTCGTCTTTTCATGCTTGGTGGAACTGGTGCTTGCAGTCAGTGGCTTTGTTATCTAAGTGTTGATTCTCCAGAAAAGGTAAAAAGGGTTCTCTTGCAGAGCTGGCAAAGGATATAATTTGATCAGTGCAACTCCAAAACTAAACAGCTGTCTGAATCATGTATATGTTTATGTATATGCGTATGTGCACACACACAGTTAAAATGCAAGGAATAAATAGTACGAAAGAATACTAGGCTAGAAAAATTGTAAGCTGAGGCAGTATCTTGATCAGCTGCTTTTTTTCTGTTTTGGTAGAAGTTGGAACCATAATGGGAGCCCATGCTTTGGGTAATCTGGACAGGAGCAGAGTGCTGAAGTGCCATGGGACAGGTTGACCTGGAGTAGGAAGTGTGGAAGGTTCTGTTTTCCAGTCTTTATCTCCAACATGTTGTGTAACTTTTAAGCATAATTAGATCTTGCAAGTGGAGCAGCCAGGGAATTCAAGAGCATAAAGAGAAAACTGTGGTGTCATCAGAGCAGAAAGTGTTTAATGCAGTTCTTCAAATTCTTTTAAAAAAGCAATTGATCATGATCTTGTCAAGAATAAGTGGTAGTGTTCTTAGTTAGAAAATGAAATTAAGTGTTATCATTACTTTCCACCAGCGCTTGCATTTTATGCAGTATTACAAAAACCTTTAATTCTTATCCGTGAGTGGAGTAATAAGACAACAACAAAAGTGTGTAATAAACTTTATTTGGGGAGAAGATATCTTGCTTTTACCTTTTTGGCAATTAATATAAGTGAAAAACTTAAGTGAAGGAGCCTGCACATACTGCTTAGAAAAACAGGTGTAATTATTGAGAATCCCATGGTTCTTGTTTCCAAGACCATAAGTAATGTAATTATGTTAAGAATAAATCCCTTATTGAAGATTAATTTATTGTTGATTACATTTAACTCATAGATGCATGAATAAGCAAATATGGACTTCTCATATAAAAAACCAAATTCATAAGTGTCCTTGTATAACCACTAATTATAATTGGTTAAATGTCTCTGAAGTCTTTGTCTTACAGGAAGCTTAGTATGTTGTTAATAAGTTTTTGGTTTGCTTTACTTTTTACTTTGTCAGTTGAAGAAATGGCATATAAATCCCCAGGACTTAAAACTTGTGTGGTTTTATTTGTGGTAAGCAGAATTTAAAATGACTGAGATTGTAATCTAATATGCATTTAAGGTGTCTTTGCCATGGGGGAAAATTCTCAGTCTATTCTGTCTCCTCTCTTCTCTGGTACAAGTATTTGTGTGGATTTGCAGAACTGGGGGGGGGACGGGACACGAAAACAAAACACAGCAACAAAAACAACCAACCAAACAAAAAATCAACAAAAGAAACACAAAAATTCATAGGGGCAGGAGTGATGAGGGCAGGGTTTTGGCTTAAATTCCTCTCAGAATATGGATCAGACATGTTTCTTCCATGTAGAACAGCTCTGAGTTGTTGTAATTGCAGTTGATGCTTGTTACTGTCCTGGTACATGGAATTCATGCTGTACTGCAGATAATCAAGCTCTTAAAGAATGTCCCTTTCTCTGACACCTGCAAGAGCAAATCGGGAACTACTGAGATACAAAAAACTATATGCATTTCTTAAATGGAACCTTAAATAAAAGCAATATATGTATATAGATGCCATGTTTGCCACAATTCACATATTATCTTCTGAATCTTTGTAAACATGTAGAAATTTTTTATCCTTACATCCAGCATTTGATGTTTACACTCCCATTTTTTTTTTTTTTGCTATATAGCAGTCATCAGGGAATTCTATAGTTAAACTAGAATATACAGTTAAACTTTTTACAAAAGCCACCTTTAATCTACAGTTTTTACCTTCTTATGTTTTAAAGTTGGTCTAGTGTGATCTAGCAGAGCTGTGTTGGAAGTGTTGATACTGCTTGAAGGAAATACTTTATAGAAAAATGGGTGGGGGTAGGTTGTGACACAAATGGTGAATTTTTGTTTACAATATGAATTATTTGTCTTTATGCTGTGTCTTCTGCATGGGTTTGTGAGATGATTTATGCCTCTAGATTAGGTTGTTAAGAGTTCTTAATGCTATCACGAAAATATTTTTGCTCCTTATAGCATTTAGTAGTTTTAAACAGCATTGCCGTAGTGTGTAAGTTTGTATGTGAGGTACAAACATAACTCCAGGATTACTAATGTGGTAAAATTGAGGTACAGATTGTCTTAACCAAGACTGTGCAGCATGATGAATTTATTTTCTTGTTTAACCAGCAGAGCAAAGAAATCACAGTTATTCTTCTAGTCCATAATGGAAATTCTTTATCTGCTCAGAAATAAGCTGTTAAGCATGGAGGTGGTTTTCAACCACAAACAGAGTTCTGGCAGGACTGTGTGGGTAAACAGCACCTCCACTGTATGATCTTTCATATTCAAAAGAATTATAGGAAATTAAGAAAGGTACATGAAGATGTTATCATTCTTCAGGTCCTTTAAAATGGACTTTGTATTGGTTGGAGGAAAAACTGAACTTAATTCAGTGAACAATTGGTTTTTTTCATGGAGAAAATACTTCACATGTTTGGTTTTCCAAACTAAAGTAATAGGTTGTCTAGTGTAATATGATCTATGTGTTTCAGTTTCTCAGCTCTTGTGTCCTTATTTTATTTCCCTTGTCATGTGAGCTGTTTACCTTATTAGTTATTTGCTTTAATTAAAATGCTTTATAGCTTGGGAAACTGAAATACAATATAAATAGTTCTCTATATAAAATTTTTCTTAATCTGATATTTGGCTGAATGTATATAAAATAGTGCAAGACTTAATTAACTGAAGTCATGTGTGATTATACTCAATACTGACAGGCTCTGTTTAATTTTTAATTGTCTCCTTCTCTCAAACAGCTGAGTGAATTGTAATGTCACCTGTAGATACCAACTGTTTGAAATCAAGTTTAGATACTTTGCTTATTTAAGCTAAATTAGTTAACTTAGCTTTCGTGATTGCTCTGCTCAGAGTTGTTTTCTCGTGTGTGTGCTCAGTGTTACTGACTTTCATGAGATCTTTTTGAGAATAAAATGAATGAGATTCTATTTCTAGTTAACAGACTGAACAGCTTACTAGGTTCCAGTGACTTAGCATCGATAGGACTTGCAATGTTTGAATAAATCTCATGTCTTAACAAAATTGGATCTTTGCAATGGTAGGATACAGTCAGTGTGTTATTACAGGTGACAGTAAATATCAGCTGCAGAACCTTGTTTGATTTGCTGGGTTTTGTGTTGCAAACTTAGCTGTCTGTGCAGGGAAGGTTGCTTTGGCAATGGGAGTTTATGCTAGACTATGTTCCTAGTCTTGGTTAGGTTTTGGATAGCTAAAGACCTGCTTGTCATCAAAAGAGAGAGGTTTCTTTTTGCTTTAGCGGAACTTATAAAATAAATGTTTTCCGAAAGCCTGCTTTGGTTTCTATAAGGTGTGGCATCCAGCTCCTGTCACATCAATTAATGCATGCCAAACCTATTTTATTTTCAGGTATGTCAGAACGCAGCAATGAATCCACAACACTTGATGAATCTCATCCAGCTGCAGAGGAGGTCCAGTCTGACTCTGAGGTGATTGGGTGGATGGTTTGTTACTGTAAAAATCAACCAATCCCAGCAACAGTTTCAGACTGCCAAAAATTCTGGTATACATGGCACAGTAAAGTTAGTGTGGGGATATGAGTTTATGCATGTTATCTTGAATGGGTGGGTTTGCTTTTGAGATGCTACTAAGAGCAATCCTGTTAGTTAATAACAAAGGATTACTTCAACCAGTAGTCTTTTGCCGTGCTGTGGTATTTGTTTTGTAAACCGAATAGATCTAGGTGGGGTGAAGTCTGAAATATGTAGGTGCTGCGGGAAACAAGAGTTGGTACTTGAAAGGCAGCAGTTTCTGTGTAACCTCACTTTAACAAGGCAGTCTGTCTGCTGCTGCAGTGGTGAATCTTTTTTCTTGGGAGTAGATACAGCTTGCATCTTCATAGTAAATAAGTCTGTGACTTTTTAAAATAATGAACAAATTCCTAAGGTTCTCAGTAATACTTAGCCAATTGGATGTGTTTGGGAGGCTGTTTCAGAAAGGTAAAGAGTAAATGTTTCCGTGGCTGCTCTAGAGTGAGGATGAAAAAACACAATGCTGACTTTATGGGTATTAGAGTTTCAATACCAGTGAATTGTTTTTAAACTTTTATAAGAAACAGAATAGTGATTCCACAGATATTTAGTGTATCTCTAAATCTGATATTTGCAAACTAAGATGTGCTAAAAAAGTTACTAAAGAATTAATGTATTTTTCTATATAAAATATCCTTCATGATTTTCCATAGTGCTTATTTCATTAATGCCTAACACATCAATGCAAATTTAGGAACTTTTGTATTTACTTTAGAGTCTTCCTACATATGATAGTTTTTCTTCTGAGGATGCAGTTTCTTTATGTACTTGGTTTAAATCAGCTATGGGCTGCGCTTGCCAAAGGGACACTTCAGTCAGCAATCATACTCACTGTTTTAATGAAATACTGTTGTGATCTGGTGTCTCAGTTTTCTCTCAGATCAGTAAGCTGGCCAGGATTGTGTGAGGCTGCAGGAACGTGCATCCAGAAGTAAAGAGAAATGGCCAGTGGTTTTGGCAGTAGTCTGCAGCTATTTTGAGATACTGTGCTGCTGAAGTAAGCTGATGCTGTGGCTGAGAGCAGTCCTTCATCTGAGTAGTGTTTTTTTGCATAATTACCCCCTCTGTTTTGTAGGTACAAGAGATGGAGCTGTGTGAACTGTGTTGGAGAACCAATTTGAGTGGAAAAATTACCCATCCCCTTTTTGGGCATAGGTCGCTTTCTTTTAACCTGCTTTGTTTCAGCTATCTTGTTTGCTGTACAAATACATTGTTCTGGCCCAGGGAAGAGGTGGGGGAAGAGATAGGGGTAAAGGATAAAAAGAAAAAAAAGTGCAAGGACTTGTTCTTTGTAGACTGACTAAAATGCAGGTGGTGATTTTTTGTTATGTCTGAGCCAAATTAGCAGTTCATGCCACTTCCCTTTTTCAGCTGCTCAGTTCCTGTCTGTAGTACTTGTCTGACCTCATTGCACTGCAACTATGGGAAATGAACCTGGTGAAAAGGTCTGTTGTCAGGCTAGTGAGCAGAGTCTGTTTATTGTGCAGTCAGGTGAATGGTAGGGACGTTGTTGTGGCTGGGAGATGGGACACTCTGGGGCTCACAGTAGGAACTGAAAAAGGGGTGTAGTGAAACATCCTTTCAGCAATGGGAGATGGTGTTTTAATTCAGATGTAATGTGAAACTGAAGTTAGCAAGTAATTTTTTGCTTTCTCTGAAGCTGATATGTAGAAACACCTAAAAAAACTGTTAATTGCTTCTAGGTGTTTTTAGATTTTGTGGGTTACCTAGAGAAGCTGATGATTGTTTTCTAATATATGTATTTATTAGAGAAGTATGCATATGTGCAAGCATCTATATATCTGAATAAATGCATAAACATACATCTATGTATAATATCAGCAAAATGATTTGGGATTCTTGATGAAAAGCATCCACGCCAAGTATTTGTTTTGCCTTTAATTAAATTTGGAGATGCAGTTTTGTTTGTGACCCCTGCCAAATGAAGTGACAGTACAGGACTTCCCCTTGACATTGTGTTTTCTGACAGTTTACAGAAAGAACAACAAAATAGCTACGTTAGCCTATGCTAATGTTTTGGTGTTGTGCAGGTAGCTGTGACAGGCAGAGCATTTTGAAAAATATCTTGCTTTGCTGTGTCAAGTAGAAATGTAGTTCCTAGCAATCTTGGAGTTTAAGCAGATGCAAGATTTAGAGCAAGCTTAAGAAGCTTGAGCAAGTGGACAGATTTCCTAAATTAAAGTCTAATATGGCAGGTAACTAGCAACTCCTCGTGAGGAGCAGGGAGTTGGACTCAGTGATCCTTATGGGTCCCTTCTAACTCCAGGTGTTCTGTATTTTATGAAATTAAACAATTATTGTTTTAAAACTACTTGTAAACATAGACCTTTTGGAGTACTTCAATATTTTCATTTACTTAAAGGCTATGAGTTTTGAGTTTGTTCTGTTTTATGAAGAATGACCCCCAGAAAAGCTGTTCTGTGTTGTAATTGTGGGTGGAGACTGGACTATATGGAGAATTTGGGATGCTAGGCTGATGTGAGTATATGGTATGGGAGCTACTCCTTCCCAGTGCTGAAAGAAGGCACTTACTGGATCCTTAATGAGGGAGACTGATAGAGTAAGTTAGTGTGTTATAAAAACACATTTTCTTGAATTTCTAACACACTGACTTTTTCTTACATTATTTGAAATCTGTTCTCTGTGTATTTAGAATTTTTTCAGAAGCTGGGCTTATATGTTTAGCTTCTCATTTTAGGGAAGTTTCATAAAGCATGATTTTTGAAAAAGTAGCTTTCAATTCAGCTTTGCTAAGTTGCAGAGAAGGTCTTGATAATCAAAAGGGGAAAATGTATCACCTCAAATCCGTGTGCATACGCGGACTGTAGTTCCAATGTATGGTCCTTAGAGCGGCCTTTCCTTGGCCTTTTTCTTTCCCTTCTCCCTATGGGTAAAAGGCAGCATTCACTCAGAAACTTGATGGACTTAGATTTCCTTGCCTTTTTCTTTAAATTTGTTGTGTTTTATGCTGCTAATTGAAGAAGATTATTATGCTTTCAGAAATGTAAATCAGATTTTGTAGATAACAAATGAAGTTTGAGTAGTGAGCTCTGCTTCAAAAGACCAACAGAAGTGAAGTCTCAGTAGTTCAGTCTTTGGAAGAAGTTATGATAACAAGACTTTGAAAGCCATCTGGAGTTAGAGGAGCACATTTATTGGAGCCTACAGACAGTGACTAGTCAGAAAAACAGCTTGGGTGGCCTCGAGTTTTACGAAGGAAATTAAACTCACTAATGTAAATGAAGTGTTGATAGGTGAAAGTGTGGAAAATGTCAGCAATGGGGTATGACAGATGTTGCCACTGAGAATGATGCAGGTGATCCTCAGTACCAGTAAAATTCTTGTGTTATATGGACATTCTGTAAAAGCTTCACATGTGGTTGGAGAAGCTGCTGGTGCTTTAGCCTCCTCTCAGACTTGGCCTCACCCTGACCCTTTCATCTGGTTCAGTTTGATGATTTTAGAGGTTTAAGGGAAGAAAGCATCTATTCTCAAGTACCTGTTGACAGTGTACTGTGTCTTGCCAGTCTTGCACTGGGGCATGGGCTGGTTTGATGATTTCAGACAACTTTTATGTAGGTAATTGAACAAACACTGCTTTGGATGTGTGTTGATTTTTCTACTGTTTACACTAAAGTTGACTAATGAAGCTGGCATGCAGAGTTAAGGCTTGCTTTTTGAGAACGTAGAAATTTTCAGTCTGTCTTAGTTTCAGAGAATGTTAGGATGCCTGTAAACAGTGTGCATTTCTTCTGAGGATGGCTCTTCTGGCTTATACCTTAGGTTGTTCTTGAAAGCAGTGGTTTCACAGCTGCTACTGTTCATAACACAGCTGCATTTGGAAACTATCTTCGATTCTTGATTTGTGTTGGTGTTTTAAGTTCTTGCTTCTGCATTTCACTTTAGATTTACTACTGTTGACTGAGAGTTGCATACTAACAGCTTAGTCAGAAGGTGGCACTGTATTATGATAAAATAAGGAAGTTAAACTATTTCCAAGTTTGGAACAGTTGCAATTTTTTTTAACACATGTTAAAACTTGTTGCACTTCTCTAATACTTCTTGCTGATGATTACATAGTGCAATTCTATTTATTTATTTCTTTTTAGCCAAGCTCACCTTTTTATAGTTCAAGATATGTAAACTGCTCTAAGGGTCAAGTACATGTAGAAGATATTTGTCGGGCCTCACATGTCTCATTTGTGTCTGATACCCTCTTACCCTCCATATCAATGGGTTAAATCATAGTGTTTCTTCTCTCTTAGATCCTGAAGTTTTGAATTACTTCACTCTGATCTGTGCTGGTATATTAATGTGATTTGGGTATGTGGTTAAATGAAGGTATACAGACTTAGTATATCAGAATATTGCCAATAGGAGTTTGGAGTAAAATCAACTGTTACGAAACCTACATGTCAAATACGTTCATATAGATTACTCATTGGAAATTTAAGACAAATGCTAACCTGTTTCGTTTTATATTATAGGAAGGTGCAATGGCTCAAGAGTCTCCCAGAAATTCAGCGGCAGAAATTCCTGTGACTAGCAATGGACAGCTGGAAGATTCTCATGAGCACAGCTTTAACAGGGTAAGAATTTTCTTTCGTATCTAACAAGATACCATTATCAGAAATACTGAAGTTACAATCCAATGCATAGCAGACTTCACTTGACATAGTTTTCTAGAGCTTTAATAGAAACTCCTTTGAAGCTAATAAATTATTATTAAAGTTGACATAACATAATGTGATTGCACATGTCAGTAACCTTTTTTGTACAAAAGGCACATTAGTAATGACAGATATTTCTCAACATGAAATAATGTAAAGAATTTGGTGCTCTGTAGTGTACAATTAAGTGTCTGTGCTTCTATGTCCTTGTTTCTGATCCTTGAGGATACTGATTTTTAAGCTGCCAATCTTCTTCATAAAACAGGACAACAAGCATTTTAAAAATACAAGACTTAACAGGTCCTGTGAATTCAGGACACCAAATCCTACATTTTTTTATTAATAAGTATCAAGTGGTTTGAAGCAAATTACTTCTAGGGAGTATTAAGTTTTGAGGGAACATGCCTGGCAGTAAATACAGTCGCATTTTGATTCAAAGTTGTAAGCAGGAGAGAGGTAAGTTTTCTCGTCTAGAAAGTGGAAAATTACTGCTGTCGTTTTGTATGATATATAGATGAGATGTATCATAATCCATCTTATTTGTTGTATGTTGAAAAAAAAGTTACTATCAGTTTTCCTTGTGCCTGGCTGACCAGCAGAGGGCGCTGTGGTACAGCCGATGGAATTTGTTGGGGCTGCTTTACTTTGATTTTTGTTATGCTTCTCAGCTGGAAATACAAAGACTAGTTATCCATATTTGTTTGATATCTGTTGAGACTTAGATTTTAAGGAAATCTCTAAGCTGTAACAGTCCCATTCTGACTGCAGTGCAGGATTATTTCTAAAAGAAATACTCAGCAGAACTTCAACATTTTATTCTCTCCTATTAAAATGCTGATTACAGGGGGGAACCTTCATAAGTTTAAAACCAAATTACATATACTTCCTGAATACTGGTAAAATCAACTTCTGCCTCATTTTGTCTTCTAGTTTAAACTTTAATCTAAAAACTTAAAAGCTGATAAATTATTCTTAAAGTTGACTAAAAAAAGCCAAAACAGATACTACACATTGCAATAACTTTTTTGTATGAAAGGTGTATTAGCAGTGGCAATTTTTTCTGAATGTTAAATTGTGTAAAGTACTGGCTGTTGTGTAATGCACAGTCAAGTGTATACGTTTCTAATTATTGACTCTAAGCCTTTAGGATACTGATTTTTAATCCAGCAATTTTATTCATAAAGCAGGAAACATTTAAATATGTATTAAAAGTATAGTTTTAAACATGTATTTATTATATTATTGTTATAAATGAAAATGTTATTTCAATATGTAAAAATAGGTATTTTAAATATATTTCAAGATAAAATACATACTGAAAACAACATCTGAGACCATTTGACTCTGGACGGTGGTTGTATAGAGAGCATGGCTGTGAAAAGATGTATAAAACTTCATGAGATGGAAAAACATCTGTATTAGAGCTCTTATTAAAAAACACTGTGCTTATTAGCGGGCATTTTTTTTTTTGCTTCTGCTGAATGGGCCATGATTTTTTTTATGAATAGCACTACGATGAGGGAAGGCTTCTGTTTTGTATGATTAATTGTTCAACTAAGATCTAGCAGTAATATAATGTAAAAATTAAGACAATGTTTGATCAATATTTAGTTTTCCCTTTATTTCATTAAGATGTACCTATGTATGTGGTAATGAATTTGGGTTCATCTGGAAGTAGAGAAACAGATATACCATTTAAGCCTGATGACCTTGATGCTGCTGTGACTGGACTGTCTATCTATCTATACGTTACATAATAATTGCTTCTTCAGTGTCCTGCATCCAGTACTTACTAGTTACAGTAAATAGAACTAGCATTCTTGTTGATTGGGTCAGATCTCTTCTGCAGTTAAAATGTAATCACCATTTTCTGTGTAAAGTTGAAATGTTAAGGTAGTTTTTGTTTATGGCCACATATAAAAGTTGAAGTAGGTTTTTGCTGGCATACTAATTATTTTGCTGGCCTGGAGTTAACTATATTTTGAAACTTCCACTTTCACAAAAATTTGTCCAATATTTGGTCAAGTAGCAGAACATTTATATTATGCAAGCATAGTTGTGTTTGCTGCTGTAATTATTTTCACAATGCTTATTCTGAGATCAGTGAAAATGAAGTGCACTTCAAATATTTTTTTGAACTGTCTTGTACAAGTTAATGCCTGTATGTGTGACCTGAACTCAGAATATGTGATAATCAAGACTTCTTATAAACAAAACAAACTTCTTGGAATTAACATCTAGGTCTGTTTACTAATCTGTTAGTCTCAAATTCTAATATTTAACTGCTATTCATCTTACTTTGTGTTTGTTATTTCTAATGCTTGATGCTATGCTTTCTCTTTTTTTCCTTGCCAGGTAATTTTTTGTTTTAACCTAAAGCAATATGCATTGCACCACAGTTTCTTTGCCAGTTTTTCAGGGGTCTTTTTTCTTATACTCTTATGGAAATGATAAGCCAAATATTGGTTTTTAGGAGGTTGCTTAAGAAAGGGGCAAGAAACCATTACCACTTTAAGTCGTACTGTTAGCAGAGTGCTTATTAAGAGTATGTGACCACAGCAGAATTTAGAGCACTCAAATTCCAATGTACTGATTTCAATTACACCTTCCTGGGAAGCTGGGGAACAAAGTTATTTTGGTTTCTTGTTTTCTCATTGTTATGATCAGGGAGCCATTCATCTAGATATTGTACCGTTCAGATGCAAACAATAAGATATCATTTATCCTGTATTTTTTATTTGGTCTTCTGCAGCTATTTTGTGACAAACACTTGAGCAGCTTCAATTGCATGTTTTTAATAGATTGAGTAAAGAGGTAGTTGTACAATCTTTTCTTCAGGGTTCTTTAATTACAAAATTAAATGTCCCTCTAGACTTGCGTTCTGTTTAGCACTTCCATCAGACCTCATCCGTAAGCTGCTCAGGCATGAAAATGCATATTTATTTTCCACCAAATGCAGTATTTGTATGTACTCAAGCATGAAAAGTACCTCACTTTGCAAGGCAATGCAGTGCAAATATATTTACCTGGAAGTGGCAAGTGGAGTTGTTCTTTCTTTGAAAAAAAACTGCCATTAGTTGTGCAGAACATCAGAGAGCATAGATTGCCATAATGTCATTTCAGAAGGAAGTGTATTAGTTCCAGTCCTGTGGGAACGTGATATAGCTCTGCTAGATGCATCTTCTTGGTTCCTTATTTTTAAGAAAAAGAATCAAAAGCACTTAAGTGTTTGCCTAAATGTAAAGTCTCATTCAGAAATATGCTACTACATTCTAATTCTGTCTGCTTTGTAATAATAAGAGATGCCTGCGGAATTCTGACAAGTTTTGTCTTGCCTGTGTGATGGATGGAAACTTCTTTAAACTAAAAAAGCCTACAGTTTCAGTTGTCATTGGATGAAATGCCTGATGTCCTTTCATTAGGAAAAAACTCTGCTGGAACTCACTTAAGCTTTAAGAACTTGGTGTGTAGAACCATTTGCCAATGTTTGGATGTTTGTTAGCCTGTGTTAATAACAGAGGACTTCAGCACTTCCTAATCAAACATGTTTTTCTTACTACTCTGTACAAGAAAACTCTGCAAAAGGGAAAAGGTCTTGATGGTTTATATTATTAACTGGTTTATTTAATGTGTCACCAACTTATAGAACACAGTTTTCCTCCTATGCTATTGTAATTAGGTCATCGGAATAGCGGTGTTTTAGTGTCACTGGGGAGATTGTGAGCTGAGGACTGTGGGAAGGAGTGAGGAGGTATGTTATTCATAATTCAGTAGCATGTGTTAGTGTGAAAACTGCATAGGAATAAATTAAATTAATGAAAAAAACTGTTTGGTCTGCCTATAAAGGTCTTCAGACAGCTGTAAGCTACTTGTTATGTTTAAACTATGGTAGAAAATCTATATGAAGTTCATATCAGTCTGAGTCTCTGAAATTGATCCAGTTGTTTCCTTTCATTTTCTGTATTTGGTGTCTTCTCCTGGCTCTTTTTGTACTCCCACAGGGACAAACCCTTCATTAAACATGTATATGATACCAGTAATAAACTCTAGGCTGCAAAAGATAAATTAACTTTGTTGTGAGTCTTCAATTTATCTTCCTAGATTGTGAAATAAGCTCTGGTATCTGATGAATCTGAGTGCATGGCTTCAGTATCGTGTTTTGTTATTGCCAATCTGCACAAATAGATAAAGTGAATTCTTTTTTGTCTTTTGCCTTGTGGAAAAAAAAAATGCCAACCTTGTCACTCACATTCTACCTGAAACACCTGAGTTCATCTCTTAGGTTTTGCTGTATTGACTGGCATAGTTAGATTTTACTTTGGGCGATTATATTTTAATTAATGTAGACTGATATAAAATATAACTTTGTGTCAGTTCTAGAAAACTGATTTTAGGAGATGAAATGAAAAAGACCAGTCTTTTGTTTTGTTGCCAAGTGGTCTGCTTCATACAGTCTTAAAAAATAAAAATATGAAAGTTAATGTCGAGAGTAGAAGGGAAGCTAATTTTAGGCTGGATTGTGGTATGACATTAGGTAAGTCATAGGGGCTGTAGGAAAAAAAAGGGTCTTCTGAGTGAAGAGCAGTGTATTGGAGAACAGAAGAAACGTTTCAGTCCATGTTTACCATTTCAGCGTAGATTAAAGCCTTCAACTCTTCTCCTGTCTATTTTTATGCTTGAATTTATATTGATGTGGGGATGTAGTGGCTTAATTAATGGAAAACAGGAGCTGAGTGATATAGTAGAGCAAAGAAGAAGAAAATACTGAATATGTACAAGGACCTCCACTTGCACAAAAATTAGGGTTACAAGTTAAAGTTCAGAGCCAGTTATCTGACTGGGTAGATGTTATATCTATCTACATAAACATTTTGTTTCATGGGACTTGTAATCTTTGAAACTTTAAACTGTGAACTTTACAATAAGATGTGTTGCAGATTTTTCTTAGAGTTAACTTGAGTAATTTTATTCAAAATGTTATCCATCATTTAAAAAAAAAAAAAGGAGCAAATAATTGTTCCAGTTTAGTTGCTCCACTTTTAATGGACTCCTTGAACTAGCTAGTGCTGTGGGGTTTTTAAAACACCTTTATTTGAGGTAGTAAAGGCAAATAAAACCAAATCTCTTAAGCTTACTGTTGGTACTAAGCAAAAAATAATGCTTAGTCACACATTAATAATAGACTGACATAACTAAGAAATTAATATGATGATGTCTTCTTCTTAGTTTCCACTAAGTTTTGGCTAAGCCAGTTGCTTTGGCTCCTCCTAAGCTCTGAGAGACTACTTTGCTGTGTTTACTGTCTCAACAGGATTGATATGTCAAAAATGCATACTGGTTGTTCTAGATAATCTGTATAATAAACTGAAGAATATCCCTGTTTGGCTTGTGTAAAGAAGGCTAACCTTACTAAAATATGATTAGTTTAATATGGTGATTTGAACTAATTAAATGGGATTTTATCAGAGAGTTAAAGTGGTTTCAATGCTCTGTACAATATAGGCTTGCACTATTTTGACTAGATCAAATTAAGCTAGTACAGCTGTTCTGTCTATCTGTATTTCATGCGTTTGCTTCTTTGAGCCTATACCATGCTAAATGACTGAGAACGGGATAGGTAATCCAGCCTTTCGACTTCTTGGGAATCTTCTGAGTTGTAGGGCTTTTATACTTCTAGGTCTTAGTTAAGTCACAGTATTAAAATACTTCTGCTAGATGGTAATTGCATAAACTTGCAATGGTTTTCAGCCTGATACAACTGAAAATTATGAACTAAGCATCTTTTTTTTTTGTGATGGTGATCCCTTAGCAGATTTGTGGTTTTGGAATGTACCAGCAGATTTTGATAAATTCTAAAGACTTTATTTTGTTTTTACAAAGAAGGGGCAAATCCCTTTTGACTTTGAAAGCAGATAATCTGATCATCAAAATCTTCCTCTTAGCTAGAAGAGCAATATGTAATAAAAATGTAATCGTCTTGTTGTACTTGGGGAATCTGTCCTCACTTTTCTGCTGACAAAAAAGAAAGCTATTCATGTTGTCTTCTTACCATTCTAAAAATCTCCTTAAGTACTGTCATTCATTCTCTTAAACATGAAGTGTAGTGCACATCTTTTCTTACTCTAAGGCTGTTTCTAACTTATCCTTCTTTGTAAATTATTGAAGAAATAGATTGCTTTGTTAGAATAATTACAGATTTTTGGGTAGCTTTTTCTATTTACATTTGGGAGAGGGGAAAAAAGGCAAGCACAATCAGTTGCATGAATGACATGTTAAATATTGAAGTTTACACGCAGAAGCTTGTCTCCACTGAACTTTCATGTTTATAAACAACAAAAAGGTAATCTATTGGTGATCACTGACTTTTGATGACGATTCTGGTAATGTATAGATCAACAAATGGTAAATAGTTCTTTTAAATTCATATGTAAGGGTAAATTCATATTTAGCAGGGTGTATTTCAACTGGTTAATATAGGTGTTTAAAGCCAGATTTGAATACAGTTCTTTACTTTTAACCTTGCCTTTTTGCCAATGAAAAGGATGTAGATCTCTTCAAACAAATGTTTGTGTACATACATATACATATGTATATATTTATATAAAAACCCCTGATATGTATATATACACAGTTGTAGATCTTAATAATTTTCATAATCCAAATATCAGGTTTTTATTTAAGAGAAGGGTGTGTTGCAATATTCTTATTTATTTAACTCTGTAGTTTGTTCTGCTTATGTTTAGCTTCAAATTAGAATTAAGTTGAATATACAGAAGTAGTACAATTGCTTAAGTTTATATCTAAGTTTCTGTCTTTACGAAGCAGGTGTTATGCATTTTAACCTTAGATAAAGTTGCTTAGATTACTATTGCAAACATGCTTAAGCAGGTTAGCTGTCTACATTTCTTTGGCTACAGATTTAGATATTTTTGAAAGCTATACAACGTGGCAAGGTGCCTTCAGGAAAAAAAAAAAAAGATGGCATGTCCATTTTGTTAAATCAGTGTCCTCTGCAATCTGGTTATCTTTTTTCAAGTCTCTCTGCTTTTTCAGCTCCTAGTGACTTGCAGCTTTGAGTTAAATGGACTCTGTCTATTAGCCAAACTAAGTTGAGGCAAAGGCTTTCCAGCATACCAACAAATGCAAGTACTTAAGTGGAAGCACCAATGTTAAGTCAGTTGTGAAGACTGAAAGCAGTGTGTATCCAGTGGTGTGATAAGGCTTCATTTGTGAGATCAGGTTCTGCATATGAGGACTTTGTTTTTCATGCTGTTTATTTTTCCCTTTTTTAACTTTTTTTTTTTGGTATAATGCTTCAGATACACAAGTACAGCATAATCTATAACTAAATAGCCAGTTCATGGGAGTGAAAGTATGGCTATTGAAATTGGTTACTCTGATTGCAATAACATCCTGGATTTTTGATGTCAACAAGATTTCTGTTCTGCTGGAATTCACATTTGTAGTTTTTCCTTTGTTCTTTCTCCCAGGAATTTGTCTTAAACTAAAGACAACGATCTAAATCTGTGGGAATGTGATCCAAAGGTACTTCTGACAGTCAGTCTCTGGGCAGTATCATTCCTATGCACTAGCTTGCTTCTGGTTTGTGGATTGAGTGACTACAGTAACATGTCAGACATGGATTGGATTCTAAAGGTTCATAAATAGTTACTGCACATATCCAGGCACTGACATCTTAAAGCTATGTATACTTTTTCTCTGCGAATTTCACTGTTGCTCCTCTATATTTTATCATATTTTTTTGCCTCTGTATGGAAGCAGAGGGGGATGCAAAAGAATACCTGACTCCAGAAACTGCCAGTTTTGTGATTTCTTGATACTTAATTTTTTAAAGTGTATTTACCTTTTTGCTTTCATTTCCACTCACTTTTTACTTTTACAATTTAGTGGTTTTAAGTTGCTTTGAGTAGTTGAACTTTCTTTAAAACTTTAAGTATATGCCATAACACCAGAGGCTTAACCTTCAGTCAGGTGGCTGGAAATATAGTCTGGGAAACCTTTGGGAGAGACAAGATAGCAGAAATGGGCAGTTGGATGGTATCTGAATTATGGTGGACAAATTCATAGTTAAGGAATAGACATATACTGGGTTGCTGTGAAGACTTCAGTTAACTGAACGTTTAAAGTAGTAGTTAATTCTAGCTCTCTAAAGTTAAACAAGGCGATCTGAGGCGATTTTAAATGGAGTTTCAAAAGCAAATAGAAGTAAATGGTAACTTTGTGCTTTGAGC
Source organism: Patagioenas fasciata (assembly GCF_037038585.1). Classification (NCBI taxonomy): domain Eukaryota; kingdom Metazoa; phylum Chordata; class Aves; order Columbiformes; family Columbidae; genus Patagioenas; species Patagioenas fasciata. The sequence goes on along the minus strand of NC_092523.1, from coordinate 47,342,206 downwards.
ACTTATGTTGTAGAGTAGGTGCTCAGAAGGAAGCTGTTGAAGTGATACCTTTCTGGATGCTTCTCCCATGTGAAATACTAAAGAGATTGCATGCGCTGTTTGTAGAAATTAACAGTGCTGTGAATTTTAAAGCTACTTCTTGCTTAGAATGAATTTTTTTTCATCTTTAAGATGATAGTTGCTTCCACATTTTTTGTTTGTAAAATGTTGTCTTCTCTTAGTGTTAGATCATTTTGTACCCCTGTCAGTTTTTAACTAGACACATTATCAAATTGGTATGGTTGTTTGGACCAGTGTCAGACCACATAACGTGATGTTATGGGCCTCATTTTTGGTAACTGCTGCTCTTAAGAGATAGCATCCTAGTGGTTCATCAACATAAAAAAAATCAGAATAAGTACACAGGCTATACTTAGTGTTTCTCATTCATTTATGTTTTATTTGTGCATAGCAGTAGAATGCTGTAACACCAGTCAAGACATTCCAGGCTAAAGGCAGAATTGTCTGTCTGAGGGCTCCTGAAACTGCACTGTAAGACTTCTGAATCACTTTTTTTATGCATTAATTTTCCATTTTAATTCAAATATTTCTAAGGACTTGAAACGTTCGTTACCAGTTGGACTTGGACTTTCTGAAACCAAAATAACATCTCATGGCTTTGACAGCACCAAAGAGGGAGTTGTTGAGGCAGGACCATTTCCAGGTAAAGGTAACTGATTTTTTTTGTCTGTATTTCTCAATTTAAAATCTTTAGACATGTTTTCATATGGTTAGGAATACAGTGTTCTGTAGCTGCTTTGAACATTTTGGTGTAAATGTACACATTGAGATGTACATTAATGACAACCTGCTTATATTCTCTGGTAGTTGGGTTGTTAAAATAGAGAATATATGCTACGCTTGTATCTTTCAAGGGACTAGCGGAAACTGCTCAGTGTTGAATTGGTATGCATTTACAGGAAGAGAAGTCCTTGAGCACCTTGAAATGGTATGAGGCTGAAGAATTTTACTATTACATTGCATTGAAGTTTTCTTTAAATATCACAGGTATTGTTGTGAATTGAAACGTAACTGGAGAAATATTCATTTCTTGATACACAGTTCACTTTCCTGAAGCAGATTAATAAATGGAGTTAATCATTGTCCCTGAGACTTTTCTCTCCTTTTTTTTGTTGTACATATATTACTTTACTGTATTGTTGCTAGGATGGATAATGCTTTGTGTCTCTTTTTGCAGGTACTACCTAATAAAAAGTATCTGTTTTCATATTTTCTCAGCAGAATTGTGGTTGTCTATAGCAGGAGGATTGTAGTTAATTAATATTTAATTCACTATGCAAGTATTAATATATATTGTAGAGAATTTAAGCTAGCATTAAACAATGAGAAATACGAAGTGATAAATGTACCAGTAATGTCAGTGTCTTCCATTTAAGAACAACAGTGCCACAATATAGTAGTAAAAGTTATATTTTAATGGATTATGTAGCTTCAACAATTTCTGAATTTGAAAAGTTTGAACTGATCTCAAATGAACAGATGTGAAAATAAATCTTTGTAGTTATAGATTTAATTTCTCTTTTACTGCCTTTCCTGTTTGGTAGGATGTTCTTATGAAAACAGTGATTTACATGCTGTGCTTTTCCTATATTACAGAGTGAATGCTGTGGTTTCTTTAAGTCTTTGAAATTAGCAAAATATCTAGCTAAAAACTGGGCAGATGGCGAACTGCTCATCAATCTTACCTTTTTGTATTCTATTAGCAAGATAACTACTGCAGCTGTTAAAGTGCATTAACCTGTAAAGGGAAAAGTATCTAAGATGTGTTTCAGGCCCCACTAATATGTTTGAAATCTAAATGTTCTTTAGTAAGTTAAGTACCCAAATGATGAGCATTGCACGTGTGATTTTTAAACACTTGAGATATCACAGTTTTCCTCCAAGGATATTTTCTTCATATTTTTCCTAATGCTCTAACCAAATCAGAGAAAGGGAGAAAAGTGGTAGAAGCTAAGGCTTCTTAGGAAACTGTGGACAAAAGTAGAATGATTGCCTTGTTTCTAAAAATTCTGTTTTCTGTTTCCATTCAAAAATGATGCCCTAATAAGGACACTCAAAGGAGACAATACTGGAGGAGAAAGGCTTTTAGGATTTGTGGGATGTTGAATGCTGAAGCACACATAAGACTGTGTTAATAACTCTGTTCAAATGATAAGGATTTTTAAACTGCTTGTCTTAGCTCGCTTGCTGAAGTGATTCAGTCTTTAGGCCTTCAGCAGGATCTCGCAGTCAGTCGAACTTTTATGCCTGGATGAATCCGGTTGCAGCTCTTATGCAATTTCTTGCTACAGAAGGACACAAGTGTCTTTCAATCTTGTCTTTTCAGTACAACTGAATCCAAATAATGAGATGAATTGTACCCCGTATTAGTAGTGTTCTGTCATGTGTTTAAAAGGCAAAAGCTGGTTGCTGATTCAGTTACTTTGAGTGATATTTTGGGTGCTACTGATAACTAAATCTTGTTGAAACTGCTAAAGTTTAGGTTTGGTGTCCTTTTCTTCCAGCACACTGTCAGCCCTGAAGTATCTCAGAATTTCTCAGCAAAAGTAATAAAATCTTCACACACACCCCCTCCCTCTGCCCCGTGTTGATTACTCATCACTACAGAGAAAAAGCTAATATGTTTGGTTGGTTTTTAAGCATTGAAAACTTAAAAAGAATGCTGCTTCACATTTATGTGGTATGAAAGAGTTACAAAGCTCTAAAAAGCATAATCCTAAACCAGCTCATAGAACACACACAGTGCAGGTCATTTAACATTGGGTTTGTTTTGTTTTGTTTTTAAAGAGGACAAGCAAGTGCTGTGAAATCTTTCTTTTGGGAAGTAGATTGCACACCTTAACAGCTAATGGCTCATATGATCTTCAGGGTAGTTTATTGCTGTGTGTTTACACAGACTTAGGAGAGATGTTAATCAGGTATATCTGAAATTGGCACAGATTTCAGAGCTTATTTCATCTCTCAATGCTGTGAAGTGCACAGTGAAATCTATCTAATCCTGAAAAAGGAGGTATCAGCCATGGAAGCTGTATATAATAAATGTCATGAAATTTTCTGTTGATGGTATATACTTTACTGATGAAGCTGTCAGTTGTATTTTGATTACTCTTACAAAACCAAACAAAACCAAAATAAAACAAAAGGCAAAAAATCCCCCAAACAAACAAAACAAAAAAACCCCCAAACCAGTTTGGCATTATGACCTACAGAAAAAGATTAAATCATGAAAACTTGGAAAAGCTCACATGAACAGCTGCACCTCTTAAAAAACATTTCCATCAGAAATTCCAGCAATTTTTCTGTGAATGCTTCTATTTAATGTGTTGCTGAAGCAAATGTTTCTTTGTATTGAAAAAAATAATCTGTTTTAAAGTGCACATTGCCTTCTGGGGAAAATTATGGGTTTTCATTATTAAATATGTCCCCTTTTCAGGTTCCTCAGCATCACCCAAATCATCTGTTATATCTCCTAGCAGTGCAGCAGCTAGCAGACTGGCTGGACAAGGTTGTGATTTAATTATTCCCACAGGTATCAGCACTGAATGGATAACACCCTTGACTCTGCTGACACTGTACTAACTTCTCCATGTCTATAATAATTTTATTTACTGTTAGTTGCAAATATGATTTCTGGGGTTTTTTGGTGCCTCTCATTTCTGGCTTTTAACAGTTCACAAAGTAACCTCTGCTTTCCTTTCTGTATGCTGCTTTTTGCTCTGTAAAATTTAATAATTACTGAATATTAATAATAACAAGCAGTAGCTAAAATGGGAGCAACCAAAATCTTAAGGTTAAAGCTGAAGCCTTTGGTAGTTTTTGCCAAAATGATGGCATATTCCAGTAGAATAGAATATGAGGTGGCCATTAGGAATTTACAACACCCAAACTAGGCTTTGCCACTTGACTCATTTTGTGCCTGTGGGCAAATTACTTAACATCTTTGTCTGTTTCCTCCTATATAAAAGGAGAAAACCTATTCACTTACCTCATAAGGGTGTTGAGAAGGATTAATTACTTAATGTTTGCACAGCTTTTTGAATACGTAAAGAATATAGCAGAGCCTGATGCTGAAGGAGTATCTTGAGGCATCTGTATAGACTTTTTTTCCAAACTCTTATTTACAGAAATAACCTGGCAAGGCTCAGGTGACTGTAAGTAGCAGTAGGCATTAGAGGCAGGAGTAGTCAAAATTGTATGTGAATAAATAAAAATGTTGCTTAAAAAGTGGTAATGCTCTGCGATTCTTTCTATTTAGGACACTAGGAAGTGCTTTTTTAAAATTAAAACATAGAATCCATGTGATACAACAAAATAGCTGGAAAATGCTAAATATTGGCACAAAGTGTGTGATTAACCCTAGATATTTTAATTGTTGCCTTAGATCTTTTCTTTGCTGTTTTTATATTGGTGGTTTGTAGAATTAATTTTGCCTAATCTAATGAGCTAATAAAGCTGAAATAAGTTAGATATTGGCTGAACACATCTTCTGGAAAGGATTAGAAAAGATGAAAAAAACCCGTTTCAAAATTTATTAGTTGTCCTCTGTGACAACGGTTTTTATATGCCGATAGTTGCTATTTAATGGTCTGCAGATTGTAAACAGACTTTTAGGCTGGCTATATCCAAGAGGATGTTCAACTGTTGGAATTTTAAAGCAGATTAAATGATAAACATGCTTCAAAAGCTGTTTTAATGTTGTTTGGTGAAACTCAGTGCATTCAGGTAAGCTTTATTGAGCCTATTACTATGTGAAATACTGAGATTTAAGTGTTCTTTAGATCAGTTTTTAAAGAATTATTCCTTTCTGAAATTGATTTTGAAAATCTACATACTCAAGTTCTCACTATCACCTTGCTCTGCTTTTACATGTGCAGTTGTGCAAATCTTCCATACGTTTCCTTAAAACAAAAAAAACAAGACCTTAAAGATTTGCTTTGTCTGATATAGGGGGCAGAGCTCAACAGAAGAGTGGACCTGTTGTGTTAGCAGATGAAGTGAAGAATCCAGCAATGGAGAAATTGGAATTGGTGAGAAAGTGGAGCCTAAACACTTACAAGGTATGCAGGCAGACATTTGTGTGTTTGTGTGTGTATTCCAGATAGGAATTTGCTACTGGATTGGACTGAAGCTTTTCAAGTATTGTACTACTGCATGAAAGTAATCTGTTGTTGCAGTGAGCATAAGCAAGAATGCATAGGGAAGGCTTCATTGTCTTCCAAGTCTAGCATTATTGTGAGCATTTTTAAAGACCTGGTTTTAAGTGGAAAATCTTTCATAGGTGTTACTGGTTTATTAAGGTAGAGAATGTTCCGTTATGTCCCCCCAACATACAGAACGTACAGATTTCAGCACTAAGGCTTATAATTAAATATTATTGCTATATTTGAGTTGATTGCTGATAAAATAAAATTTTAGCTAATGGAAAAAAATGAGGCACATCTACATGTTCCAAACTTGTTAATCGCTATTCTGATGTTTTTGTTCTGTCTTGGCTAATTGTTTTTGTTAGTGTTTGAAGTGTTACTACCATTAATGTTTGTTTTACTCTCCTATGGTGCTTCTTTGTGATCAGTTGGGATTTGGTGAAATTAAAATAATAACAAAAGAATTTTAAAAAGGTGCTTAAAGCAAAACAGTTTGCTAGAAGTGACTCTCACTAAAAAGCCTAAAGGTGAGGAACAATTGTCAGGGAATAGGATACTACCAGGAGGTTAAAACAAAGACCAGTTTTGAAAAATAGCTTTTTGTTATACCCTCAACTTAAATGACAGAGGTGTGGACAGGTGGATTGTGCATCAGTGGCATCTAGATCAAACTATGAAGAAATGATGAATCTGTGAAAAAATGTCTCTTGTAAAACACAGGTCTGAATCCTGCCAGTGTTCTGAAGTCCAGATGAGGACTTCCTACCCTCTGAGGTTGGGAAGCAGGGATGAAGACATTCTACCCACTAGTAAATGATTATTCTGTTCTTTGTGTTAGAATCAGAAGTTTGCATCTTTTTTATGTCTGAACAGCTTTTAGAATTTCTACTTTTCATGTAATCTCAGTTTTCTAGCAACTGCAGAGGTCTGTCAGCTACTCCTGGAGTGTGCTGTACTCCAATCAGAATCTGTGCTGTTCAGCTGAAGCTGTCCTTTAAAATTCTGTGTCTAAGAAACATTGATTCTTCAGATTGAATCTGCTATACCACAACTAAATAAGAGAGGACTTGACCTTATTCTCTTCTGGGTGCCTTGATTTAGAAAACAAAATTAAAAAATCCTTGTCTCAATTGCAGAATGATTGCAAACCCACTTATGTGAGGCAGTAGCCAGAGGGATAGTGAAAAATGCAGGGAAAAGTGGTCGCAGATCCTTGTTTAGAACATCATTTCTTTGGCAACAGTCTTTGCAAAGTCTGGATTTTTAGATTTCTTTCTTGACTTAAACCTCCCCTTCCCTGAAATCCAGAATCCCACCAATTATGGCATAGCAAGCAAAGACTAGCACTATCAGAAAAATAAGTGAATCTGTTTGCTTGAAATCTATAAGCTTGAAGTTGTTTCCCAAACATGCCTAAGGAGACAGGTCAATTATGAACTTTCTAGAGTCACGTACTGACTTCTTGTATGGCTTTTTTGAGGAATTGGATGATTTAGAGAGAGCTTATGAATTCATTCTGAGTTGAGGGAGTATTATACAAATATCCCTGGAGATGCCACACATTCGAATATACTTTATATTGTAGGCTACATAAGAAAAGTGTATTTAATCTGACTAAGGACAGTATTTCAGTTTGTGGACATACTGGCTTGCTTTGGTTCCCGTCAGGAAGGTTGTGGAAAAAGTCTACTCCTTATCTCCTAATAGCTGACTGATCATAGGTTAGAAGATGCGGAAATAAAGGGCAGGAGTAAGTGGTTAGTGGAGGGAAGTCAGCAGTTAGGCTGCTCTGAGCTGAAAACCATGCTATTCAGTGTACCAGAAATTAATCTGCAAATGGAGTTAGTGGGGAAACTTGCTGTTGGGAGCTTCTTTAGGAATCTGAGTAGTTCCTCTGTCAGAGTATCTGTATCAGGAGTTGTGAAATCAAATTATTGGATACATTAAGAAGTCATACCCATCTGTGAATAAATGAATAAGTATGCCTTCATATATTTTTGAGTGCCTTGCTTTTTGTCCCCTACATATTTCTGTGAGAGACCATTGCTTTTGTTATCTCCCATTTTTATTTCTGTTTTAAGAAACTGTTTCCAATTGCAAATCACAGGAGATTAAAGCTGCTCTTCTGTCCAGCCTAGCCATTAATTTTCGTACACTGTATTTAACTTTTTCCCTTAGCTTGATAAGATTATACTGTTACCTCTGCAACTACTGTCCATCTTCACTCTCTTCAATTTTATGCTCCCTAGTAATAATGAGTTAGCATCAGAAGAAATTGCCCTTCTTTCCGTAATCTGGTGTCAAGAGCTTTTTCTGTTATTTTCCCTTCCCCCACCTCCCCACTTTGGATGAGAAAGGCATTTTCAGTTTAGCAAAAAGACATAGGCACAAGAAAGTTCTGACTCTCCTGGAGTTTCAGCAATTCTAATAGAAAGCTTGTATTTTTGTTTTTCATACGAGTTCTTGTGGAAAAAAAAAATATACCTGTTTTACATGCCTCTTTTTAATACTAGGCTACTGCATTTAATGGAATATTTATTTCTGAGACAGGTCTAGTAATGTCTGTGTTCATTTTTTGACATACACACAATTTAAAATACATTTCTTTTAAGTGTGTTTTGGTGTGTCTTTTTTTGAGAGAGAGTGTTGTTTTTCTTAAACTTTGCCTTGTGTTACTACTTTTTGAGGAATGTTGTTGTATTTAGGACAGATAATTCCATTTTGCTTTGTTCTAAAAGAGTAACGTGTAGAATTTTGTGTGTGCTAGTGAGAATATACAGAGACTTGTGTGTCTGTACTAGAGAGTAAATCAAAATAGATAGGTGCATCTTCTTTCTCAACTATTCTTGTTTGGTCTCAGTGTGCAACTTTAACTACATCTCAGTTTAACAAAGTATGCGGTGTCTTTCCAGCTACTAGTTTTCCCTTACTTGTAACTGCTGGGGTTTTTAGGTGTTTTGCTGTAACTTCTGAAACAAATACTCCTTGGTTGAAAATAATTCCTTATTCCTGCTTCCCATGATCCAGATTTTCCTCTTGCATTTCCATAGGGGGGTGTGTGTCCCAGCTTTTTGGGAAAATAGCCAAAATTTGTCCATCAATTCCGTAGTTCCTAGTGAAATGCTAATTTACGCTCTGATCACACTCATTGCTAAGCTGTATTTTGCAATTTCTGTTGCAGAATTTGGTAGTAAAGTTGTATTCTGTGCTGATACAATTTGTTACGCTCTCCCAAACTTCTGATTCTTGACTGACATGTTTTCTAGATTAGCTGCGCTCTTTCTTGTTAATTGGTTGAATCTAATGAAGTAGCCCAAATAGTCCGTACCTTCTAATCTAAAGTTTGAGTTACGACCAACTCATTCTGCTTGATCGTTTTTGAGTCTTTCCAGTTTTTGTCTATGAGAAAGGATGTAAAAGTGCTAGCAGATGAAATGTGTATCTCCTTTGGGGTAATTAAAGACTGGATTAAACTAAAGGCCTTGCATTTGGAATCTAGTGCTGTAATGTATTTGGGGAATGTGATATAAGATAGGATTTGGAATTATTTCATCTAACAAAATAGCAGTTTTGCACTTAGGTTACGTCCCTTCAGAGCAATTTGTTTACTAATGTACTAATTTCATTTCCTTGTAATTCCATTTCTAGCAGTAATTCTTCATATGTGTAACTACCTCTTCATCTCTTGGGACCACAGATTAACTTCAAATAACTTACTATAACAGTAAATCCTGGTTTTTCATAGGGATATTGTATGGCTTTGCTGCACATCTGCTTTGCAAATGGCTTTTCCTGTGTCTCAGTAAGGGAAACCCCAATGTGTATCTTGAGAGGTTCACTGCCAAGTTGGGCTCAAATCTCTGGCAGAGAAGGTGTCACAGATAAGTGGAATGTGATAGCAGCCTGAGCTGCCACAGCCATTGCCAGGGTGAAAGCGTCTACAGCCTTGTAAGGGCATGTTTTCTGCTTACACTGTTAATGAACTCCAAGTCTATTAAGAATCTGACTTGTGGCAAAAAGGAACTAGTAAGTCTTTCTGAGACAACATTTTGTAGATGTGGAAATAATGAGAAATGCATTTTAGTAGTAGTAGTTCCCAGTTTCCCAGTCAGCTCTGAAAAACATGCTGAAGACCATCACCTCCTTATCTCCTCCCCTCCCCAAACAAAACAAAACAAAACCAACAAAACAGAAAAACAAAAATACAACATCTTTGGAAAACATAATATGGCTAATCTGGAATTGGATGGTGGTAGACAAAACCCAAAAGATCACTGAGTAGATATTTTTATGCGGAACTAGTAATGCTCTCATTAACTGACTTTAATGCAGTGGGCTAAATTGCTTCTTTTAGCTTAATGAGATTCACCAAACCTAAAAAGAGAGAGGTTTTCTTTTACTTGAGAAACAATTAGCTATGCTCTTGATTTGCTAACTTGAATATTCAGCTTAGTAGGAGTTGAGACTTGTCCAGCTCTTCTTGCTGAGTCCTGATAAACTTCTAAAGAGTGTGGTGTTTTTTCAGTTTGTTGTGCAAACTTCTATTGGGAGGGGTGATTGTGAAAGAATTGTGTGTAATTATATGTCCCTTGAAGCTGAAAATGGGTGTATGCTGTGTTGTCTTGAATATATGTGATTCTTTATAATTTAAATTTTTTTCCCTCAGTGTACACGTCAGATCATCTCTGAAAAATTGGGTCGTGGCTCGAGAACAGTGGATCTGGAACTAGAAGCTCAAATAGATATATTGAGAGATAACAAGAAAAAATATGAAAATATCTTGAGACTGGCACAGACATTGTCCACACAACTCTTCCAGATGGTACATACCCAAAGGCAACTTGGAGACGCATTTGCTGACCTGAGTTTGAAATCATTGGAACTTCATGTAAGACTTTTATAGTGTTAAAAAAATAAAATGGCAGAGATGAAGATAAGCCTAAATGCCTCATGCAGGGTATATAATATTAATATATATAGTAGTTAGCAGCTATTTTACCAAACATTGTAGTTGACAGTATATTACATGTTCTTTGTGTTAAAAGATTATGTAATTCACTTAAAACTGTAGGAAGTTATTGAAATTACTGTAGTTCTTTACTGTTTCTTAAATGTTTGCCTTTAGTTGATGATTGGACTAGACAACTGACAATTTTCATTCATATAGAAAATGCATTTTATTATTTCTTTTGCTTGTAATGAAGCATTGAACTGCTCCAGAGTGTTACATCATGGCAATTACAGGATGTCTTTGGGGAATATGCCATGGAGTAAGTAGAACAGGACACATTACTTCACTTGTGCACATTGAATTTGAGTAAATTATTTTTCTGTAGAATATTCGAGCATTGAGATTTCATCTCAAAAGTCTTTTTTTAATGCAAATTTTGCTACTAATAGGACTAATTTGCATTCTTATGTTGTTTGGAATTTCTGAGCAAGGAAGGCAATATTTAGAGGTCTGTGTTTGGGCTGTTATGTTTCCTTGGTTTAGAAGTTTATGTAACACTGGTATTTCTTGTTATTGGTAATAAAATTGTCTACTGTAAAGAGAAGGTAGGTGTTGTGTCCAAAACATGGCAGCTGACTTGCTTCTACATTGGTTGTTCCATATTCATGAAATTAAAGCAATTTGATACTGCTACTGATCCTTTGGAAAACCAGTGTTGAAGAACTTAATGATTCCTTAAAATATAGCTGCCCAAATCACATTTGTGATGATTAAACTTAATCTCTGTTTTTTCTTCCCTTTTTCATGATTGCATATTCCCATTGAGTTTTCAGGGAGGAGGTAGAGTTCGTGCTTGCACAGAGGAACCTTAACCAATAGCTAGCTGAAAAATGTGAGACTCCTGCACTGGAGCACATCATTCCAACAGATGAAAATCCATGAAAGTAGAGCACTTCTAGCCACTAAGAAATCAAAACCTTCTTTTAGAAGATTATTTAATAATGAGTTTACTCTTGACACAAATACAGGCATGTGGTTTGTGGCAGAACTTAGTGGTTTTTATGAAGTATGTGCTGAAGCTGGATGCTTCTTCTGGAACTTGGATTAGATCTGGTGTCATGATCTTGTTTAATGAATGGGTTTTTTCCATGAATAGTTTGTAACTTCTAATGGGAATACTGTTCAGGTTCTTTCAGCATCTTGTACTGGTCTTGGAATTTGTTTCAGTCATTCATCTCTTGTGTAGATTATTGAATGGGGCTGTTGATGAAAATCAAATAAAGGTTTCTGCTGCTGTAATAAAAGTTATCTAACCTTTGCCTCTTGGACACTTGCCTGATGTTTGTCTCTTTCCTCTTTGTGTTTCCCCTTTGTTTAATCTGTACTTTGTTACCATCTGTAGCCTGGCCTATTCTTCTTGGATGTTTGGATAGCATTCTTGTCTCTAGCACTTATGCAAGACTAAAAGCAAAATTTCTGAACAGTTAGTTGTTTATGTTTAAAATGATAACAATATTTAAGTTTTTAAAAGAAAACAAAACCAACACCACTTCTTAAGGTAATATTTTATACATGTTAACAAAATGAGATCTTAATGTGAATGTTTTGCTGTTTTTCTTTTGGATACAAATACAACTCCTGGTTCCAGGCTCATGTGCCTCTAGTTATATAGACAGATAAATTCCAGTTTTAACTGACCTGTGCATAGAGTATGAACTGAGTGTAAACTCTTGATACTGAAATTATTTCCTGTCTCTTTTATAAGAGGTTTTCACAGAGGTCATGGACAAAACTTGAAGTTTTTCTATGAAACTGTATGAACCAGTGGAATGACACTTTTGGTAGCTAACATGTTTTAGTACTGCAGGCCACTGCAGTCCCATCCTTCCTATCCTCCTCCTTTGAACTGGTAGTGTTGTTCATTTGGGTCTATAATGATCTGGGTCAGAGAACCAGCTGGAAAACTATTTGCAGTCTTGCCTGCAGGAGGGAAGAGAGATGGGACTGAGCTGTGCTGTAAGGGACAGGCTGTGGGCTCTGCTAGTGTGCTCCTGCCTCTTCCCTCTCCTAGTGCTTGTGTTACTATGTAGCTGCCAGTGTTAGAGCAAAACCAGCTGAAAAAGACTTTGATTTCAGCAAGATCTGTAGTGATTTGGCTGGCTGCCTTTGCCACACAAGCAAGCTGTGCAAAGCAAAGGTGACAAAACTTTAGTGGTGTTTGGAGGGCTTTGCTCATGAAAACTTGCCCTAAGTTCCCTTCCTTTTTTCTTCTCCCTCAAATTGCCCACTTCCACTGCACCTCCTTTTCTAGAGGCTTCTTCCCTTCCCATTGCCTGTTAACTCTACCCTCATGAAGTCATTAATGTTAACATAAAATATCACTTGGCTTTGCTGTTTGTGTTCTACACAGATGAAAGGAAACTAGGAGAATACAGCACTTCTGAGTCAGTTGTTGGCAATGTGCAAGCCTAAAAAGAACCAAGTTCCAAATATGAACCTAGTGTGTTTTACAGCTATTACAACCATAGATTGTACTCTTTTGTGAGAACTCCCATCTGTGGAATATGAGGATGCCATATGGATGACATAAATATAATAATTGGACTCATTTGGCATCCATGTATTAGGAAAATCTTTGCAACCCTGGTCAGGGCTTACACTGCTATTAACAAAGACATGAACAAACATGTATCCAAATGTGACTGAAATGCCTTGGAAATAATTTTGCCCATGTCCCTTTAAAATTTATGGCTGAGCTACATTATCATTTTTATTTGCTATCCATTATAATGCTCTGCTCTTCGGTTATTTACAACCTATTAAACTGTGATAGATGTTGAGGTTTTTTGCAGTGCTCTTTTGCAGAATGTAAGAATAAAACTAAATAGCTAATTAATTCTGTGTACCCTTGTGAATTCAGTTATATTACAATATCTTATGTAGTGGTGTCTCTGTATTAAGCATTACCTAAACAACCACATGTTAAATGCTGGATTAAAACTCTGCTGAATGACAATGTAAAGATTACATTAGCACTTACTTTTAAGTAACGTTGAAGACTTCCAAGTGCACACACACACAAAAAGGAAGTTATTAAATAGGATTTAACATAGTGTGGTAACAAAATTGTAAACCATATTTTACTGATGTTAGACAGATTTTGTAAGAACTGCAAACTGAATATTGTATTGAAATCCTATCTGTTTAATAATAACCATCCCCAAACAGAAGTGAGAGAACTCCCACATCTTTGTGTTTGTATTTTTTTATATAGTTGCTGATGAATGTTATGATTTTAAATGATCTACAGTTTTATTTTCTCTGCTTTTTGTTTATAGGAGGAGTTTGGCTACAATGCAGATACACAGAAACTTCTAGCTAAAAATGGAGAAACTCTTCTCGGGGCTATTAACTTTTTTATTGCCAGTGTGACTACATTGGTGAATAAAACAATTGAGGATACTTTATTGACTGTGAAACAGTATGAAAGTGCCAGGTAGCTATTCTCTGTCTAGCTATTTTCATTACAAACTACTCTTTAGGAAAGAGACTTTGTATCAGTTTAGTCCTTGTATTTGAGTGACTAGCCTGTCAGATAAAAACCTAAGTATAACAAAACTCTCATATAATTAGGATCTACAGTTAACTGCCTCATTGCCCATATCTTCAAGTGTTTTGTAAACTTTCTGTTCTACTTGTTAGTTCTATATCTAAGAGCAATTATAGCTGTTTTTTCCTGCCTGCTAGATTCAGGTGGCTTTCTAAGCAGTGCAAACAGTGCAAGATTAATCCTTTTATTTAACTACATTATAATAAGTGAAATAATTTCTTTGACAAACATTTAATCTCATGCTTCTGTTGATGCATAATATTTGCAATTCATACTTGAGTTTTTCTGTAGAAGTCGCAGGCTAAGTCAGAAAGGAGAAGATAAAAAAGACATTTCTTAGGGAGTGAATGTTAGCAGTAGATAATTGGTTTCCTGCCCTGGAGAAGGTTACTTCTGGATATGGCACAGTACTCTAAAGCCAGGGTTTGAACTTGCAGTCGCTTCTGATGCTTGGTTCCATTCTGACTTTGACTCAATAGCATAAAGTATGTTTCTTTCAATTTGCCAAAGATGTAGTTTACGTGTATAATTTTCTGTGAGTTGTTGAGGGGTTTTCTTAGGTCAGAAATTGCAAACTGTTTGACTTTTGAAGTTCTTTCTTCCCCTTTATTTTTTATTCTTTTCTAATGCTTTATTTATGAGCAAAATAGTAAGTTATTGTTTAGATATCTAGGTAAACTTTCAGAAGGCATAAAAGGCAGAATTACTTTGAATATAAAGTATTCCTTTTATTTTTTTACATTAAAGTGTAAAAAGATCCCATCTGTTAACATATTTTCCAGGTATCCTCTTGAAAACTTACACAAAATATATGTACTGATATTGTTCTTGTGAGTCATTCTTCAATATATGGCTCTTCCCTCCTGAAGTACTGTCATTACTTTCCCTTTCTGTTCATTAAAGATGTCTAGTATTTTGCTATTTCAGTAAGGCAAATCAATTACAAAGCTTCTACACTTACATATACAGTCTAGTGCGTTTATTTCTGTACCTCTTCTTCCCTGTCCCGAACTGCACTTCAGCATTCACCTGTTCTCCTCTTCGATCAACTTTGGTTTGTTTCCTTTTTGGAATTAAGTCCTAAATTATTTAAATAAAGCTGGAATCATAGTGGCAATGAGAATCAGAAAGAGCCCTGGGAATATTATAACTCCTTTTACCTCTGAAAGTGAGGTATTTTCTTTTGGAGTGGTTATGCCAACTGAAAAGTTGTTGTTTGTAACCAGTTTTTAATCCTGATTTGTTTCCTGTTTTAGAAATGCCTATGAGAAAACTTATTTGAAAAGCCAGAAATAGATTTGTTTGTTCCATTAAAATTGGCATCTATCACATACTGACATGCTGGGTTCCATTATCTGAAAGCTACAAAGAAGTATGGGAGGAGCAGTGAGGCTTTGGGCAGGGCTGCCCCTCACCTGCAGGCATTTCTGGCTCTCGTCTGTTGCTTCACCTGGTCAAGTGCTGGATGGCTGTGAACAAAGGACCACATTGCATAAGAGGAAGAAAAAAAGCTAGAGCTTGTTACTGTATTTCTCTTATCCACTTGCAATAATGTTTTAAAATATAAAAATAGTATACCTGGCAAGGATCCAGCATTTGTCAGACTTGTATCTAACACTGCAAAGCAGATTAATTTAGTGGTATGGTTTTTAAACTGCTAACATTCCATAGGTGTTTTTCCCACTTATAAATGCTAAACATTGATTAATAGAAAGCTTAACTTAAACTTTCTTGAAAAGAAGAATTGCTTAATGGTTTTGAAGGCAAAACTATCAATATTCAAGCTTCTGTATTAAAAAATACTTTTAAGACTTTTTTTTTCCATTGAAATGAGAAAGAGGGCATGACTGGTTCATCTTTGTTCATGTAAAAAAAATTTACATTCTAATATGGAAGGATATCAAGGAGGTTTATAACTTTTTAATAAATGGTGGTGTATGAAGACTAGCTGGTTCAACTAAAATGTTGCTGGGTGTCTGCAGCCAAGAGTCTATTACCATAACATCGATTCTTGTTTTGCTAGTAGTATACAGGATAGATAATTTGGAGAGACCAAGAGTAAATTAGAAAATACTTTTTATCTGTCCTATCTAGAAGTGGGATATATGCATTTGGTGCAGAGTTAGCTTAACCACCCAGCTGTTAGTCTTAACCTTCTGTATGTCTCTTCCCTTATCTCCATCGGTGGTGGTATTGATCCAGGGAGTCAAACTTCCCTAGGAAAATAAGATAGGCCTTCATTATCATACGAACAATGCATCATCTTTTTGCAGCCTATTTATCCATAGAGCAGACAAGTTCTTGCAAAACTCTTTGTGGAAGAGCTGTAGAGCTGTTCCAGTAAAAGCACACAGAGAAGGCCAGAGGCTGCCGAAGATGCCTAGGGACAGATTTTGGTAGAACTGAGCCATTGCTCAAACATCTGCTGAAAGGCGATGTCCTGCTCTTGGTGCTTCTATTGCTCTTGACAAAACTCTTCATGGAACTGATGCAGTAGCAGAAGAATCATCTGAACCCCACCCACCCCAAAACAAACAAACAATATAAAAAACAACAAACAAAAATGAAAACCAACTAGTTTTATTTGGGTTAAGAAGCTGAGATGTCCCAGAAAAGGCTCTGACAACTGAAGCAGCACAAAATGGAGGACTTGGAGCGTGTGGCTGAGACAGGAATTGAAGAGGGATGGTTCTTGTTGAGGCAGCTTTATACAATATACTTAAGGATGTTTTTGCTCGATGAATGGGGGGGGAAGCTTCTCTGTGTGTGTGGGTTTTTTTTTTTTTCTGTTACTTGACTGTTTTGTTCATCTTCTATTGTACTTGACCCTGTCTGTGAGGTCTGTTTTGAGATACTTTGCCTTTCCTCCTCAGAATTGAATATGATGCCTATCGAACAGACCTAGAAGAGCTGAATCTTGGCCCTCGTGATGCAAACACTCTGCCAAAGATTGAGCAGTCACAACAACTGTTTCAAGTGCATAAAGAGAAATATGATAAAATGCGTAATGATGTATCCATCAAATTGAAATTTTTGGAAGAAAATAAGGTAAGCTACAATTTCTGATGTTATGCTTAGGAGTTCAGTCCTGTAAGTTTCTGCTTTGCTAGAAATATTTTAATTCTTATATATCTTAATTTAAAAATAGAGCGAGCAAAGAAAGTAAGGTGTACTTTCTGAGCTCTTGCTGTATCACTGGAGGATGCACTTTTAGAACAGGCAACCTTAGAAGTCCCTAATCAAGCTGCTCCAGCTGCAAATGGCAAACAATAGGGCAGTAAATTTCTTGTTGACATGGGAGGTTTTTTCCAGTTCATTGCATCTAATGTTACCATGAGTCATATAAATATGGGTTTAAGATTCAAAGTAATACTCATGTTTGACAACACTGTCATGGAGGATACGCACAAAGAAAGAGAGAACTGTGAAGAGGCTTCTTCAAACTAATAACTTGAACTGCAAAATACAACTTTCTATAATTAGTGCCCTTATAGTTTCTTAATTCTAAACAGGGCTCTTGAAGTGTTGGTTTAAAGGTTTTTTTTCTCATATGTGTTTGTTCTAACCGTACCATTCAATCTGCACCCTCTTAATGATGGAATTCTTATCCCTCTTATTCTCTCTACCAGGCAAAACCAGAATTGCCATACAGAATACACTTTTAAACCGTGCTGTCTTTGATAAACAAGTCTTTCTAAATTGTTTCTAATTAGATGTAAAAATGATGGTCTTTCAATATCTTATTTTTGTTCATACTCATAGTAAATGAAATGGTTATAACAATCTATGGCTAGTATTTCCTGTGCCTCCAGAGGGAGGGAAATATGATCAAAACTTATATAAAAGATAGTAGTTCGGCAGTTTGTCTATGTCTGGCAGTGGATTAACATGTTCAGTATGGATTAATTAATATATTTTAAAGACAGCTGCCTGTCAGACAATCCAGGAGAGGCCCCAAATGACAACAGTAGCAAGCAACACTACGTGTATAGAAGAAGGAAACTTCAAGGGAAAATCATGGGGACAAGCTAGACCAATTAAAACTGATTATTATGAATTTTTGAGTAAATTGTAACATATACAGTTGTATCAGCTACTTGGAATAAAGATTGGATACAGAGAAGAAATGAACTGTCAACAGATGAGGAAAAGAAAAAAGTGAAGAAAATCAATAAACATTTTGGTTTCCAAAACAATAGATGCTAAAAGTGTAGCTCCTGAGCACTCTTACTTCCTCTAGGCATTTGCATTAGGACCAGGGGTTGATGAGCCAGATCATCAGAAGTTTAAAAACTGGTATTGCCCTGGTATTTGTTGTTCTTGCTGAACTTGTAGCCCATTAACTTTCAAATGGAAAAATTCCATATTGAAATTCATTTTTTTGAACAAGCTAAAGTGTAATCTAAATGCTGATACTTATGCTTAAATTAGAAAATGCTTATAACAGAGTTTTAAAACTATGCTAGGTTGAAAATGGATGTACTGAAGGTGGGTCTTTCTTTTTTCCCCCCTTTTTCTTCTTCTAGTAAATTGTTTGCTACTGATATAACATACTTGTGTTGAAATAGTTTGATCCTTGCAGTTCATACCTGTACAGGAATTCTGATGCTGAAGTTCAAATTGGTTGAAAATAGCATGTACCCTGCTTCCCCTTGGTTTGCATTAACTGTACAGTTGACTGACCAATTGATATTTATACAAATAGTAAAGTTCCAGAGTGAAAGCATTGTATGTCTGTATTGTACAAAAAAGTTTCCATGTTTTTTAAAAAACCTAAATTGTATAGTTTAGGGAACACTAATGAAGTTGTCTTTCTAGCGACAGTCTTGAATTAGATCAAGCATCCTGTTAGCAGTCACAGCCTACAAATTTTATTTCTGAAAAAGGTTTTTTTTTCCTTCCTGCCTTTTCATTTAAGTTAATACAGTGGGGACTTTCACGTGGCTAAGACTTTTTATCATCAATTGACATGTCTCAGGGTGTATGAAATTTTGTAAAGTTTAGTGTTTCTATTTATTGTATAAAATTATCCATAGTAAACAATATATAATCCAAATCCTAAATTTACATTTCAGGAGCACTTATTTTTTCCCCCAGCTTTCATCGGTATCTGCTAGTTTTTGTTCTTCTGTTGCTCAGGATGTTTCCTGGGGTGTAGAGGGAGGCAGTGGTTATCTGAGAGATGATGTTCTTACAAGTCTGACGTATTTATCTGTCAACCATTTTTTTCATTAAAGTCAACGGAGGGGAGCTCCTGTTAGACCTCATACTTGTCATGTGGGTAGTATTAAGAAATTGGAATGCACAATTGATTTGCCAGACAGCTACATTACTATGATAAACATTACTTTTAATTTTTAGCTGCATACAAAAGATGTGACTGCTTTTACGTCAACTACTTTTTAGATTTTTAAAGGATTTTTAACTCAATAAGTATAGGATCAAGAGTATAAGAACTAGATTTAAATTTCAGTTAGATTTGATAA
This sequence comes from Patagioenas fasciata, assembly GCF_037038585.1. Lineage (NCBI taxonomy): Eukaryota > Metazoa > Chordata > Aves > Columbiformes > Columbidae > Patagioenas > Patagioenas fasciata. Next base: position 47,322,955 of record NC_092523.1, on the reverse strand, counting down.
TCTCAGATGTTCTACTTTTTCCAAAAGTACATTGTAACCATTGCTATGATCCAGCATAATCTAGACAGCTAGACAGCGTGCACCTAACAGGAAGGAGGAGAAAGACAGCCCCTTCTTGCTATGGGAGTAGCACCATTTAGGGAATGGGTAAACTGAAGACCAGATATGATGCTGAACTCCCAAGGGCAATTTTGATATTGTTAAGTTGATACAGTCGTCCTGGGGAGGGGATTATACTATTTATACTGATACTAGATCCTTAGTAACGGGAACTTGCCATTTTGTGTGTCTGTCCCCAGCACCATGTTAGTGCCCATTTAATAGAATGGGAGATCAAAATAGAGGAAGATCAGATGAACAAAATACTGGTTTTACTGAGTCTCTCTCAAAGGGCTTTTTTGTAGCCTGTTTTAGAAGGCCTGTGTTGTTGCAGGCTTATTGCATACAAGGCAAATGAAGGTTAGTATTTGAGCAGCTGTATCAAGGCATGGCCTTGCCAGACTCATGATTTACTAGAACATGCAAATCTCTAATTATTATATATACATATTATCATGGTGGTGAGTCCAGATGTGAATTAATATTTATTCTAAATAGAGAAACCTTTTTAGGTAGGAAAATGGTTATGGTAGCTGTATAATTTTTTGTGTTGTAGACTGTAAAACTTTTGACTTCAAGTTTTGTATACATAGATGCAGGATGTAGTGTACAGTGTAGTCTCAAGCTTAGTTGTTATTATCACTTCTGTGTTGAAAACAGAATTGTGTAATGAAACCTCACCATAGCAAAGCAATTAGGCAATTTGGGATTTAATTTTAGATTAGATAAATCAGTTCATTATCTCTCAATAAATGTTTTTACAGTCTGACCAATATTAAACATTAAAAAGAATTGTATATTTTTTGCCTGACAAATTAATGTCAAAACAGAATCATAGTTGCTCTTTTCTAATTGTGCCTCCACTAAATGCACTCAATTATGTTCCCACTCAAAAGTTTTGTCCCATATTTGGTTAAGCATGACATATGAGCAGAGCATGGAAAACTGGGAGGTGATTCAAGCTGTCACTGCAAAGTGGTTTAACTGGCTGGTGGGCTCTGGTTAATCTGTGTTGCTGCTAATGTCACCAAACAGCCATAATCCAGCTGGCCCTATGTTTAGGGTAAAAAAGGCATTCTGTCGTTGCAGTCTCTTTGTACCTCTACTCCTGGGTTCATATGTTAATATTTCAATTAAAAGCCCCCAAAGGTTCAGAGAACTGAACTGCACCTGGAATACTATGTCCAGTTCTGGGCCCCTCAGTTCAAGAAGGACAGGGAACTGCTGGAGAGAGTCCAGCGCAGGGCAACAAAGGTGATTAAGGGACTGAAGCATCTTCCTTATGAGGAAAGGCTGAGGGAGCTGGGTCTCTTTAGCTTGGAGACAAGGAGACTGAGAGGTGACCTCATGAATGTTTACAGATATATAAAGGATGAGTGTCATGAGGATGGAGCCAGGCTCTTCTCGATGACAACCAGTCATAGGACAAGGGGTAATGGGTTCAAATTGTAACACAGGAGGTTCCACTTAAATTTGAGAAGAAACTTCTCAGTGAGGGTGACAGAGCACTGGAACAGGCTGCCCAGGGAGGCTGTAGAGTCTCCTACTCGGGAGACATTCAAAACCCACCTGGACACCTTCCTGTGTAACCTCATCTAGGTGTTCCTGCTCTGGCAGGGGAATTGGACTGGATGATCTCTTGAGGTCCCTCCCATTCCCTAACATTCTGTGATTCTGTGATACAGTAAAGCTGTGTTCTGATTTTGTTAAAAACAAGACCAGTTCTCTTTTAGTGATTTTTCTTTCAGCTAAGTTCTTCTAGGTGGCTGTACTTGTCTGAGTTTTAGGCTGCATATTTTTCCTAGGATGCTGTACTCGGTGCTGATAAGAGACCAACGGAATGCTGAAGAAGCTCGTGTTTAGATTTATTACTATGGTAGCCAAGAAAGACTGAGAAGTTTTCCCACATTCCATTGTGAGAGGGGCGTGTTTGAGGAGGGGTGGATAGAACAGGTGACTAGAACTGACCAATGGAAGTATTCTATCCCATAATCGTCATACCCCCTATATAAAAGGGTGATCACAAGGGTCACTCTCTCTTCGACCATGGCTGGCATCCAGAGAGGATCCTGTCTGTCTGCCTGTGACCTACAGGCCTCAGGCCCTGCATCCCTGCAACCAGGTTCCGGTTTGCTGTGAAGTCCTGCCTGTGACTTCCGGGGGCCTGAGCTGCACCTGCTGGAGCTGCCAGCTCCACACACCCAGCTCCGCCACTGCTGGAGTGACGCCAGCTCCACATTGAGCACTTGAGTGGTTTTGTATATTTTGTATATATATTCTCTATTAGTAGCATTAGTAAAACCCTTAAAAACTCTCCAACTTGAAGTCTAAGTCTCTCTTCCTTTCCTCTTATCTTTCCAATCATCTTTCCGATCTAAAGGAAAGGGGTGGTGGCAAGTGAGGGGATAACAGGGAGCATCTGCCACGGTTTATTGCCATCTTGCCTTAAACCTTGACAAGCTGGGATTGCAAGTTTCTGTCTGTAAAACCAAGATACACAAGATTTCTGTTCACTTTCATTATAGTGCCTGGGTTTGAAGTTAGGGCTATCCCCAGCTGGCAGAGTTGTGTAGAAATCTGTGGCATTGGGTAATAAGAATCGCTACAATCAAAATCTGTAGCTTACAAATAGATAACTTTTTTTAATAGGGATGGTGTCCTGTTCTTAGCTTAAAGATTTCTACGACTGAAATTTTTTTGAAAAGGCATTATTTTGAGAAAGGAAAAACTGTTATTCATGTATGCACTTGAGAAATGTCAAATCTCTGTGTAAAGAAAGAAATTGAATGCGTTTCTGTGAGTTGTACTTCAGGAGTTTGGTGTTTAAATGCTTTCCTCTGCAAATGAAAGCAATATGCAGTCTAATGGAAACCCAGATGAAATAACTGTTCAGACCAAGTACCTTCAGATAAAGATAGCGAGGGGAGAGGATTCTGATGGTTGTGAGGAGGAACAAAGTAACAGAAAGATAGAACAGGGGTATTTCTTCTGGCTGTTGAGATGGCTGAAACAGTTTGAATGAGGTTGGATATAAAGAAATCTGTATTCACTGTGCCATGGAAAATGCAGTGTTCAGAGGGAGGTGGAGGGAAGAGGACAATATTCAGAAAGAAGTGAAATGTTAAGAGCATCCAGAGGAAATGTGAAAACTCAAATTCAACCTACAGTACCTTCTGTATATGAAATCTAAGTCTTCTGTTTAGCGCATGCCCATTTCTTATGCTTATCCACAAACTTCAGTTTTGTTTTGCCAAGTCTATTATGGAGTGCTTACTCTGCTAGTAATTAGGAACAAATAGATGTATGTAATTAATTAACAAGGAACAGTGATTTTAAATTATATTAAACTGTAAAATATTATGGCTTTTTGACAGGCATGCTAGTCATACACTGGAATCTGTATTTTAGCAGCATACCATTAAGATTATTTTAATGAAAGATGAATGCTTATTCACTGGATTAGAAGAGTTGGCTTTTAACACGGTGGTCTTCAAGGCTTTGCTGCACAAAAAAGTGGTCCCTTAATAGTCTGTCCCCCTTACCGCACGTTGCCTGCTTTCTTGTGCTTACACAAGTGTTTTTGCAGCTGTGCAGAGAATCAGATTGGGGAGCTGATGCAGGTTAAAGCAAATACGTTGTTGTCTGGTTAGTTTTAATCTAGATCTGATCCAACTGACTACATAACTGCATTAATGTTTTGTCAACAGAGGGCTAAGGTGAAACAGTGTGGAAGTGGGAATCAGTGGCTGGAGACAGGAGTGGGCAAGGCTGAGATTCTTTTCATGGGAAAATTGGGTAGGTTTGAACTTGGTTTTAAGTGAATACATGTTGTCCAGTTCTTAGCTGTGATTGCAGGTGGTTTTGCAGTGGCCATCAGGTGATTTGAGATGTTACAGCTTTTTTCACTTTTCTCTTAGCTGGCTGCTGCTTTGTTGTAGAGCTTCATTGTACAGTGTCAGGCAGTTTAAGTGGTCTTTTTCCAGAAATTTAATCTTAAAGTTGCCTGAATGTAGCAACAGATAAAAAGATCCCACCATCACTTTTGGGATTCACTTAGCGATTAGCTTCTGAAGGAAGAGAGCGGAAATGGTAACATCTTGAACCTCTGCAACTAGTTTGATATTGATCATGAAATTTAGACTATGATGAGGTAGTTCTGGTGTGGGGATTGAACCTCATGCAAAGAGGTAGCTCTGGTAGCTCAAAAAAACCCCACCAAAACAAAACATTTTTTCAGCCTGAATCATCTGTCTCTACGTTGTGAATTCCTGCTTCTGTGTGTGTGTGCACGCGTACTTGAAGCCTGGGCCTGACTGAATTTATAAAACTATCAGCAGACTTCAGGGCAGTTCACAAAAGCTTTGTGTTAAAAGCTACCCCTAAGGAAGTACTGATTTAGCCTCAAATTGATGAACTTGGGCTGGGACAGTGTATCAATTACCCTTGTTTTATTTGAGTTCCTACAAATGGTATGAATAAAACTCTTGTGGCATTTTAGTAATGTGCTGGAACTAGCTTGGACTGTGTGAAACTTTGTGTGTCAATGATGAAAGAATCTGCTCAAGAAAAAAAAAACTGTACTTGCTAAATTTTTTGCTCTTGACTTTTAAAAGTAAACTCTTGGTGGTATTCTGATATTTTCCACTTGTGTGACTTAAAATTTTTGAGATTAAAATACACATTTTTATAGATACAAAAAATATATGTGTATATATATACTACTTTCCCACGTGAACTGAAAGAGACCATCTTACTTGACTCTGAAAAGATGAACTGTAAGTTTGTTGAAAAAGTGTAGTTAGCTATATTCTACATCTCTTTAAGTGTCTGGACCTCATGAATTTGGTGAAGTCTTCTGTAAATGAAAAAGACTATGCTGAGAAAGATGTGTACTGCAGACTCCTTTCTACCCATACCTGCTTCTCTCATGTTTCTTTTTGGAGATCCTTTTGATGGAAGAACCTACCATTTTACACTGTTAATGAGGCAAAAAGCCTATTATTTCACATCTATTAAGTTTAAATTCGCCTGAATTATTAGGGGAGAAAACACAGGAATACCAGTTTTCAAATTGTCGGAGCAACTTAGAAAAAATTTGTGTCATCAAAGAGTTTATCACTCAAGTAGGATACAAAGGTCTGTACAGTCATCAGTTCATGGGCAAAATCTAATTCGTGAAATGAGACTATTTGTAAAAAAAATTGTTGTATACTCATTAAAAAATGTCAGCTTTTACTGGAAAACTTTTACTTACATCTACATGCACATGTATGCATGCTCAGCCCTTTTTTCTCAAAGTATTGTATTTTAAAAGTATATTATTACATTTCTGTGTAATAGCGTAGATGTTACATTCTTCTGGTGTAACAGCATACCTAATAAATGTTGGTTTTTTAAATTGGAGATCCTTTCTTAAATTAAGGCAATAAAGGATCTCTATATTGAGTTGCATGCATTTCAGAAAAGCACGTTAGCCAGATGACCTGTTGAAACAAGCACGGTCAGCGGGTAGGCACAGGCCAAGCCTGGCCCAAGGACAGTTTTGCTTCCTAGCATGACAGGAGTAGACTTCTCCTTGTGGGTTGTGCTGACAGACAGGGCAGTGATCCACAATTTGGGCAGAGAAAGCTAAATCTGCTGACTACCACGTTCTCCCTTTGGACCCATCAGCCACCCTGTTCCTCTGTTCTCTTGTGTGTTGGCTAAATGCTGCTGGGCTCAGGGTCTTTTAGCTGGAAACATGCACAGGGTCACCACCGTAGGGATTCGGGCTCTGACACAAGAGCGAGGTGTTGCTGGGCTGAACACACGCTCAAGAACCAAAAGGGCAGGTTTTGGCTGCGAGAGGAGGTGGGCAGCGGCCTTTTTTTAGCGTACTACTGTTCATCATTCACAACTTCGGGTTTAGTGCTGGGATGGAAACATAACAATTGTTCAGCTTTGACTTCATCAATGCTATGGCTTGTCATCATAGACCAGATGGAAGGAGAATAACAGTGATGCCCTCCAACTGCTCCTGTGCTTTTCTCCCTGAGTCTTGATTACTGCTGTGACCTGTGTGTTTCATGACTACTTTGCACAGATGTTGTAATCAAGGTATTGACCAAGTTCTGTAAATAATCTGGTGTTACAGAAGAGGGACAAGAAATATTGCTGGGAAAAAAAACCATCAGTTTCATTTAACTTGGGTATATGTGAGCTGGAAAACAGCAACTCTGAAAGGGGGGTCAAATAAATGAACTGTATACTTAGATAATGCATTTGTCATGTACTGTCTCACAGAAATCTATTTGGTCTGCAGGTGGGTATCTTAAACAGAGGTTTGACATCTAATTTCAGTGAAACAAGTGCTTGTAATCAAGTGTTTGATATTTGATAATATTGTTTCATGAATTGCCTTGATCCACGCATACTGAGTTGGTATTGACTGTTAAGCATACCTTACGAAAACTCAAAATTGTCTTAATGTTAAAAAATTTTGAATTTTGGATTTGTGGTTTTTAACTTGTATTAAATAAACTTGTAAGAAGTCTTAGCATCTCAAATACTTTTTTTTTCTATAACTGACCTGTGATGATGTTCACATCTGCCTCCTCTTAATCCATTTCTGTCCTTGCCTACAGGTTAAGGTATTGCACAATCAGCTTGTTCTGTTCCACAATGCCATTGCGGCATACTTTGCTGGGAATCAAAAGCAGCTTGAACAGACACTTAAACAGTTCCACATCAAATTGAAAACTCCTGGAGCAGATGCCCCATCCTGGCTTGAAGAACAGTAATCAGATGAGAGAAGAGGACCCAATGTTAACATAAAACCTTTAAATCTTATAATAATTAAGGGTTGGGGTTGAAGGACTGTTGTAGTGATTCTTGCACAGACAGCTTTAATTTTTTCCCCTTTTATAATACTATAAAACTGAATTTGGTGGGAAAGTGGGTGACTTTAAGGTAACCAAACATAATTTCTGTCATTTCAAATACAGAGCACTCCTTTTGTATGTGAAGGCTGGTGGTTATTTCTGTAATGGGGAAGGGGGAGGGAGGGAAGGGAAAGAAAACTATTATAGATTTGCACTGACAAATTATATTTGTGATTTCTGGTCATTTTGGTGGCTAGTCAAAATATTTCCAAATGGAGGTTTACATCATTTGTAGCGACATCTGATATTTTATAGATGAATATAGAAAATGTCTTTAGTAATTTTCATATGACTTTTAAAAAGGAGAGTGTTAAAAGAATATTTTGCAGATTAATAATATAAGGCCTATATGCAATATCTGCATGTAAGGCAACAGTAGCAGATGGCTCATTGACTAGTGGAATTGCAGCAAATGTCTTTTTAAAAGATGTACCTTTCCATCATAGGCTCAAAAAAGAAAAGAAAAACACTAAAGCAAGAATCACTGTCAGTCTGAGGCTTCTAAACACATATTTTTCCTTTGCACCGAGTGGTTTGCTGATTGAGGCCAACCATGCAGTGTACTAATTTCATTTAAAATTTTACTTTCTCTATGAAAAAAATACCGTACTAGCCTTAAATCACAGGTATGTGCCTTTTTATAAGATAGAATTTTCCACCAGTGTACATAATCCAAGAACCCTTTCGCATAATGGTTTGTCAGTTCCCCCCAAGGGGAAGGAGACTATGTAAAAATACTGTTTCATTGTACACTTAGAGCAAGTTAAAGCTTTTAGTTAACCTTCATGGACAGGTATGATTTTGACAGAGGCCAGTATGGTTCTTCTGTGTAATTGGAAAGCATACTTCAGTAATGGGAGTAACATGGAGGATACTTTTTTAATTTCTCCATCAATCGTTCAGTCCTTTTGTGTAAAATTGTGTCAATTTTATCATAGACATTTAAAATTCAATATATTGGAGTCTTGCACATGTTACACTGCTTTGTGTTCTGTTAAGTAAAATGAAATACTTCAGATATGTTACTTAAAATGGTGTGAATTGTATGATTTATGTACTGTATGTTCAAATGCCTTTCAGCTGACATTCTTAAAGTTTCAGTGCTTAACACAACTGTAATGTAACTGTAAATCAAACTTTTTAATCATTCCTCATTAAATTCTTGGGCTGACAGAGCCTTCTTTATGTTTTTGTTCTGTCAGAATCTCTTGTAATAGTTCATATACATTCCCCAGAATGTATATCCGATGTGAATTTTGTATTCATATTAAAGGTGTTTGCAGTCAAACTTCTTGACTTGTGATGGTTAAGAGCAGAATGGAACTTCTGCAGTGAAAGCTTAGTCCTGTTGTTCTGAGTTGCCACCCCTGGCCAAGAATTTCTGGTAAAGCAGTACTAGGTGGTAACACTTATTTCAGGATGATTTAACAGGGTGCAAGTTCAACTTGAATGTAAACTCATAGTGAAACAAATCTGTCAGTATATTGTAATTCTTGACTTGAACTTTTAAAGGACATTTTATTAAGTTTACAACTCTTAGGAAGCTGTTGGCTTCCACTTGGCATGCATATGGTGTGATGGTGCAAGAAAGCAGTTAGCTGTATGATTCTACATTTGGCTAGGAAATGCAAATAGCAGTTTTATAGCAGGGATGAAGAATGCAAACCTACTGACTGCAACTGGAATATCAGCTTTCAGAACACTATAGGAAAAGGGTACCTATGGAACACTTCCTGTTGGTTTCTAGCTCAGATTCATGCTTCTCTTGCTGAGGATGGTCCGTGTGCAGAGGGACCTGATCTGTCAGAAATGGTAAGATTAAACTTGAATCTGAAACTGCCTTATGCTGGAACAAGCCCTGTGGCATTGTGTAACCCTCAAACTTCTGCAATGGCTTAAAACTGCTAGAGTCTCTTCACCTGGAAGGAAAGGTTGGACAAGAGATTACTCACTAAAATCTGTCTGTATTGTTTAATAGCAGGGGGAGGAATAATGATTTCCATTTTGCTCACTGAAGCGATTGTTCTAATTGGTAGCTTCAGTGAGGAGGGTTATGTGTTCAGCTGATTGATAAGATATTAAACTGATTACCTTCTGTAGTACTTTAACGTTCTTTGCCCCCATTCAAATATACATGCTTATGAAATAATTCAAGCTAATGTTTTATATTTGAAGTTAGAAACTTTTGCTTATGGAGATCATACAAGGAAGATACTGCTGAATTTTCTAATGGAAAGTAATTATGGTTGTCAGGTTTTCTGATGGTAACAAAAAAGCCGTGTAAATATCTTAAGGTGCTAATGCTGGCGTTTATCTGGATTGGCAGTTGGCAGGGTGGAATTTTTTTTTGTTCGTTTGGCAAGGGGGCTGTACCCACCTAGTCGAGTCTTGTCTGTGAAGCATTTCATCTCTGTCACGTTAGTGCTTCTAGTGTTGTGTGAGGTTTCTCAGGAAGAATTTGAAGCCATTAATACCGTTTTACCTGTTCTGCCAAACAGGGACTCAGGGAGATGTTTCCTTTCTCAATGACCATGCTGTAAGTTACCTGCACTCCTGGCTTGTTTGAAACTTGTAGCTCCTGTTATTTTGTTTGTATGAATTCTACAAACAGTTCTTCTGCTGTAGAAATGCTCTTTGGCATACTTCATGCTTTGTCAAGTCCATACAAAGAACCTTTCCGGTTATAAGATTTACCTATACTTATATTTGAAGAGAAATAAGTATATAAGTATAGTAACACAGCAGTATCATTAAAGTAAAAGCTTGATTTCAATCTTCTGTCAACTGGTTTTCCCAGCAACCTTATCTCTGTTCTGTCTCTGCTTCAAAAAATGATCAAAGTGATATAAAAGGAAAGCTAAACGTTCACCTCAGCTCTGTTTTGAACTGAAGCGAGGGGGCATGTTCAGTTTGTATTTTATGCTTATCTACTCTTCTTCCTTATTGTGGTGTTACAAGAATCATAAGGTATTATAATTATTTAGCATTCCTCATCTGCAATTATCTTTAGGGGTTTCTTTTAAAGTCTGGTTATCTTTTCTATGTTGCATGCTTGATGTGGAGGTTGTACTAGTCACAGAATTTTTAAATTAGTCATTAATGTTTTCATATTTTGTGATTGCCCCCACCCCAAAATTATCCAACAACTGGCAGCTAAGTTGTATCAAACTGAAAGTTTCTTTTTTTGATGAGAAGATCCGCAGAGGAGCTGACCGTTGCTTAGTTCATATTTCATTGTTCTCTTTCTTTCTTCTTGTTGTTGGTAGCTCTTGACATATGTGTTCTTTGCATGTCATGGTGTCAAAGCACATTTCTGTGTCTGTGATGGCAGATTCCCCTCACTGCACCTATTTTCACCAAGGTCTTTTAATTTCTGTTAGTCCTTATATGGGAACCAGGTGGCCAGGTAGATGGGGTGTGTCACCATAGCAATAGTTTGAAATTAATGAAAGAAGTACCTTATCCTGTAGCATAAGAGTAGCAAGTAGCCTTGGAGAAGGATGGTGTGAATTGGTAGAGCTGCAGTGGAAAGGAAAAATGATGTGTTGCTGTTTAATCAGAGTCCCTATAATCAAATGCAGAGAAGCAGCATATGAACCTTGCACAGCAACAGCTTTGGGCATAAGAACACAATCTATGGTTTGCAAATCTCTTTGTTTCCTACAGCTGAGTGTGCTGGCACAAAAAAAAATGAAGGAGGCAGGAGCAGCAACAATTCTGTGCTGTTCTGCTGTTGACGGTGTATTTCTGTTAAATACTTATGCTCAGCAAAATATATGTTCAACTTTTTATAATCACTGTAGATTATTTTTGCTCAGAAAACAGTTTTTTAATTGGCTCATCTCTTTATGAGAACCAACTTTAAAGATAACAGCTATTGGAAAAATTGAATATTTGATATTCTAGGAGAAGCAGAAAAAGAGATCAGGAGTATCTTTCCAGAGTTTCCTTGCATCATTGGTTGGTAGAACTTAGATAGGTACCGTTGTGGCTGTATGATAATATTTCTTAATTAAGTGCAGAGATCAGATCTAGAACAGAGTGAACCTGAAACAAATTTTAGTTTGGGTTTGCCGTGTTATTACTGTTTGTGCCAGCATAAATCCATTGGTTCAGTCAGGAACAGTTCAGCTATCAACAATGTTTTCCTAGTAAATGGTACTTAACAAATGTTATGTCCTACTGTGCTAATAAAAAAAAAAAATTATACACCTTGCTGCCTTTTAAAGAATACTCAAGGCTGTAAATTCAAATGAGTTAAATAGTGCTAAAAACTAGTGTTGCCTGTTCAGTCTTGATTTGCCTTTCTTGCATATGTGTATGCATCATGCTAGTTTTATGTGATAGTGGTAATTGATTGCAGGGTTTTGTTTCAAGAGGTTAACTACCACAGTGCCTCATTTTGAAACCAAATAGAACTTGGTTTTAAGGTGACCAGAGTGTCACAATAAACTTCCTCTCCTGCCTTTGTCCGAACACTGTAGAAATGAGGGCTTATAATGAAGATGATGACAGCTTTTGTTCAGATGGTATAAATTACTTTGTTCCCATTAGATCTGTTTGATCACTAAATTCGTGTTCAGCCTAAAGCATTAGAAGTTCTTTGTGCTCTAAAGAAAAGCAGAATTTACAAAACACTTTTTTTCTGTCATAAGAAAAAAATGTCTTAAGAGAAGCAGTAATCTGGAAAACTGTCTTGAGCATTTTATTAACTAGAAATCTTAAAATATTAACAATAGGATTTGTTTTCATAGTACACCAACCCACCTAAGTGCTATCTGTTCTAGGGAGGTGCATTTGTTGCTTATTATAGGTGGGGCTGCTCAATCTACCTATTATTAATGTTGCTTAATAGTTCCTACTGTAAAGACCTGTTTTCAGTTGTTTGTAACTTGGATGAATTTTAGCCATGTGGGCAAAATCTTTGCCTGCTGGGGGTGGGGGGAAGTGGGCAGGGAGCTAAAAATTTAAAATTAATTTGCTAACATTGTGTTTGGAAAAGTTCTGGGGGAAAAAACCCACAGGGTGAGGAAAAGTTAAGAGTTTAACTTTACATCCGGACTGGCTCCCAGGTCCTCTGCACTGTTTGGGTTTTGGTGGGTTTTTTAAAATACAAAACTATTATGCAAGTCTCTTATTTGTCTTGGTCTTTCCGTCTTTTCGAGTGAACATTTGTGCTCGTGACTGGCAGTAATGAAAACAAGCCTCTTTGGTTCCAACACAAGCAGCTACAGTCCGAGCAGCAATGCGCTTCCTCGCTGATGACCTCGGGGGTGACCCAACACTCTCGAGGAACATCTGTGCTGGCCCAAAGCTGAGCGTGTCCTCCCCAGCTGCTGCTAGCCCTGCCAAGCGCAGATCTGTGACATGATGTGAATTGCCATTTACTGCAGCTGAACTGCTTCCACTCACTGAATTTTGAGCTTTAAATGAACAGGTTCTGACACTGCATTCCTTAAATTTTCCTTTTTTTTTTTTTTTTTTTAATGAAACAGGCTGTCTTGCCAAACCAGTAGGTGAGATCTCTGGCTGCAAAAGCCAGGATGGTGTAACCTCAGCAACCACAGGCCTAGGCTCTAAGGCTGGGGCTGGGGGATGCTGCCTGGCCTCCCGCTCTGCCTCCGGTTCCTGCCTCCCGACCCCCAGGTAGAGGCAGCAGGGTGCAGGTTCAGCACCCCACGCTGAGGTGAAACGCGCTTCTGTCCTCCTGCCTTCCCACCCCTGGCCGTGCCAACGTGTTGTTTTCTCTCTCATGTGCTCAGCTCAAAAGCTGATTGCGCAAGGCTGGAGGTGAGGTTTTTTTCTCCCTCTGTTCTCAGGCAAGGAAATATTTCTGATTCTGCCTCAGAACTGACCTCCTGTAAAAAGTAGTGTTGGCGTGTGGGCCGTGCTTGTTCCTTGCAGCTGTGACTGTTTACTTGAGTGAAGTTCTTCACCTTCACTCTTTTTGGTTTTGTTTGTGAAATGTGATTGAATCTCTCAGCAAAATACAACAAACAAATACATTGTTCTAAAATATAAGTTGTGGATGGTGCTTTGGCTTTCAGGTGTCCACAAGCCATGTGAGCTGTGTAGTGTGACATAACCCAGGGCTGCGATCACATTTCAGATTTATCTGAAGTTCTCTCACGCGGTTCACTTTGGAGGCTGGAGACATGTTGGCACGCCTGTCCTGCCTACCTGCTCCCAGCGGGCTTGCTCAGCTGAGTTGGCAGGCAGGGCTTGGGGATGGAAAAGGGGATGCTCGCCTGGCTTCAATCGGGAAGGGAGCCCATTCCTTCTAACTGGGAGTGTAACTGATGGATGGTACTGCTGTCTTGTTTCTATAGAAATAGTTGCTGCGATTTCAGTGATAGTTTGTGGTACATGAGTAATATGAGATGAAATACAGATATGAGATAAAGGGTCCAGAGGAGGGCCACCAAGATGATCCGGGGGCTGGAACACCTCTCCAATGCGAACAGGCTCAGACAGTTGGGGTGGTTAAACCAGGAGAAGAAAAGGCTGTATTGTGGCCTTTCAGTACTTAAAGGGGGCCTATGGGGACAGACTTTTTAGCAGGGCCTGTTATGACAGGACAAGGGCTAATGGTTTTAAACTAAAAGGGAGGAGATTCAGGTTACACATGAGAAAGAAATTATTTACAATTAGTGTAGTGAAACACTGGCTCGGGTTGGATGCTGGTGGATGCCCCATCCCTGAAGACATTCAAGGCCAGGCTGGATGAGGCTCTGAACAACCCAATCTAGTTAAAGATGCCCCTGCTCATTGCAGAGGGGGTGAACTAAATAGCCTTCAAAGGTTCCTTCCAACCCAAACTGTTCTATGATATATGTGTATTTATACACCACTAATTTTATCAGGAGCTTGCCAATACCCATCTCCGCACACCACGGCGGCAGCACTCGGCGCTAGTCCGGCCCACTCCCGCGCAAGCGTTTCGGTAGCGCGGCCGTGCCGGGCAAGAGCCGGGGCGCTGTCCTCGCGGTCCGGGCGAGGGCGGGCGGATCCCGGGGCACTCCCGCCGCTGTCACCTGCCGCGGCCCCGCCCACGCCTGCGCGCTGTCCCGCCCCCATCCGCTCCGGCGGCGCGATGGGAGGAGGTGGCGGCGACGCCGGGCTCAGCTGCGCGCGGAGGTGAGCGGCGGCGGCGGCGGGAGGGGCGCGGAGCGGAGCGGGAGCTATGCCAGGGCCTTCTGCTGGCTGCGCGGGGGCTCCGCGCTGCCGAGGGGCGCAGCCAAAGGGGTCGCGGCCGCCTGTGTGGGTCCTTGTCCGCCTCCCCGAGACGGCGAAGGGGAGAGCGGGCCGGGGAGGCGGGTGCCGCGCCCCGCCCCGTGGGACGCCGGGGTCCGGCGCCCCCCCGCTGTTTCTGTTAGATCTCCGGCCGTCCCCTGTCTATGCGGCAGGCGTGTGCGGCGGAACGGGGGGCTGCTGCGAGCACCTCCGGTTCTCGCCGCCGGAGCAGCTGCCGTTGGGGTGGGCGTCGCTCCCCGCCCGGCCCCTGCAAAGGCGAGGGGGTCGGGCGGCTCCTGCGGGCGGGGCGGGGCGGGACGGGACGGGACGGGACGGGACGGGACGCCTCAGGGTGACCGGGGTCCGGCGGGAGCTTGAGGTGAGTGGGTCGCGGCCGTTCCCTGGGTCCAGCCGCATCAGTCACCCCCGAAAAGCTCTCAGCGATCCTGGCCCGTGGCGTCGCTTGAGGGGAGTTACGAATTGAGGGTCTTTCTGGGCCCCTCGGGCGGTCCCGGCGGCTGGGCGGGCGTTTAGGCGCTGGCCCGGCCTTTGTGTGCGCCCCGGACGGACACCCGCTCCGGACGGACAGTCGGACGGTAAGACTGAGTGAGGGCTGTTCCCCTGGCGTCCCCATCCCTGCGGCGGGGTGAGCGCAGCGGCTGGGAGCCCGAACAAAAAATAGGTAGAATCAAGCGCCCTAACAGAAGCCGTAAGGTCCCTGCCTGGCGTGGGAGCCCTGTGCCCACTGCCCGGCTCGCTCGTGTCCTGAACCTGCGTGGAGTTCCCGTCCCAGCCGGTCTGGCAGGGAGGCCGTGCCCCGTGAGGGACTCTGTCGGACGCGTGAAGTGGTGAAGCGCTAAGTTGCTGCAATAGCACGAGCTGTGTCTTCTTTGTAACCTACACGTTTTGGCAAGATCAGTGGCTGGTTGTGCGAGGCGGCGTTTGCAGTTTCTTTATCTACAGTAGCGACTGGTTGCTCCGCTCACCTTTTTGTACAGCTGTTGTTGAGACCCAGACATACAAATGCTGTGGTCGGGCTTTGGTGTCAAAATCGGCGTTGTTCTCATGAGAATTTGAAGGACAGAATGTGGGCAGCAGAGAACATTAGGCATGAGTTAAAGGGAGTAATATCTTGCAATATGCATTATGAGGTGCCCTTCAGCACGTTGTGCATTTCACCTGTTAATTTGTGTATGCAAATATGTTGTATGTCCATCTCAGTGGCAACTGCCTTTTTTGCAAGAAACAAATTACTTTAGAGCCTTTGTCCTCTTACCTGGGGAGAAAGTTGTCTCAACCCTCCAACTTTGAAATATATTTCCAAGTTAGATTAGGTTGGCTAAAACAATGAATGAGACAAAGAAATAAAGTATTTCTTTTATGCCAAATATGGGTGCAATTAAAAAGTGCAGTAAAGATGTTACTTGAGAGTTCTTGTACTTCTTGGTCTGTTTTGGATAACAAACATGCAATAATTAAGCGTAATTGAGACATATGAAACGTTTGTTCTTGGGTCCCTTTCTTTTTCTCCTCTTTAATCCTTTGAAAAGTGGGAAGAGGCTCCGTAGGAGTTAAAATTTTGCTTGGGTTTTATTATGCATCCCAGTCCCGGCGTGTCTCAGTAACCTGTAGTTCCCCGTCAGAACGGTTCCCCACCTCCTCTGGCTGTGCTTCCTGCTCGGAGACACCTGCTGATACCAACAAGCAGTCCAGAGCCAGTCCCAGCTGCTGGTGTCTCTCCTCTCCCACCCACCGCAACGGCAGGGGAGCCGGGAACATCTCCCAGACACAGCAGGAGAAGGGGATTTTGACCAGTCTTCTGGTATCTGGTAACTTGAGACCACCATCCTCTTACCAGCAGGTGCCCTCTGTCACCTGCATCGTGGTTGTCTGTCAGAAGACAAAGCTGAGTGCTAGCCATCATGCTCTGTCTTTCCTTTCATGCCTTCCTTCCAGATGCCGGTGGTTCCCCTTTCCTGATTCTGGGTGACGGTTACTTCATCTAAAGCAGTACAGAGCTGGCTGGCTTGAAGACAATTTTTCCTATCTATCTTTACATCTAGGTTGGGATGTTTTCTTCCTCTTGTGTTCTCCACTCCTTTCACTAGGAGTGTCTCTTGTCCAACTCAGAAGCGCTCAGGTTTGAGATCAGTCATTTTCCATTCTTGTGTGTTAGTGCTGGGACTCTGATGATTCATCACTTACAACTTTGTTTCATTAGGATTTGATCCCATTTTTCTTAAAGCACCTAGATTTTTTGGAAGTTCTTGCACAGTGCCCAGGGGCATGATCCATTGGTCAGTCAGTCTGTCTCTCTTTTCTTTCTTTTTTTAAATCTGTGTGAGCCCAAGTCTGAAAATAAGAACTGTTGAATGCTGCTGTGTGACAGTGGAAGACTAGCTAATACATTTTTCATTTTTAAATAAGTGGTAGGGAGGAAAAGATTTTTTCCTGGTTGAGTGTTTCTTTAAATTAGTGCAACACTTAATTGCTTAAGTGCTTAATCTCTTTCCACCACCTTGCACCTGCCTTGTTATGCCTCTCTGCTTCTATGATCATGAAGTTGGGAGGAGAGGCACGAACATACAGAGCTCTGTAATAGCAACTGGGTATTAATGCTGATTTAAATTAGAAACCCTCTATCCTGGTCTACTTTCTTTGTAGCTCTTCCCCTTTTTACCTTGCCATTAAAATATTTTCCATTATTCCTACGACTTAAACCTCATACAGGTTTTAATATGTGTTTTCTTGTAAATACCTTGATAATGTAAGTTAAAAGGTTAGAAATTCTGAAGCAGTAACGAGGAATTTGATGCTACCTATGCAAGTGGTTGAGGAAAACAAGGTATAGTGGATTATTTTGTGTTGGTTTCTATTGACTTCAGTGAAGCTGTGAGTGGCTGAGCCCTTGCAGACCAAGAGGGAATTTGCCCTAAGGCTTGTTTAGCGAGTTGCATCTGTTTGTTCGTGTCCACTCTAATGATGGAACTCTGGCAAAAATAGTGAAGGTTTTTCATCACTATTACACAACATCAAATTGATCTGGATTGCTCTTAGGTCTGTGTGAACCCTGTTGAAGAGGCATACGACTAAATCAGTGCCAAATTTCTGATTTGATATTGTTCATGTGCCAATGCATTACTTCAGCTTTTTCTGTTGAGCTTTCCTACAAATGATTTTTGCTCAGGGGCTATCTTCTATCTAAATTTGTGATGTGTGTTATCTTTGATTTTTTTTGTAAATGCCCCATTTTTTTTAGAGCTATATAACAAATTTCGCTAAAACCATGTGATTCTTCGTTGGTCTGTATTTGAAACACCTTAATTTGTTTTCTCTGAGACTTATGAAGTGAATCTGTTTTAATAGAATTGGCTTGTCAGAATTCTGCTTTTTCTGGAAGTCATACTCTTACTTGAAGGTTAACTGTCAATGACAACATACTCATTTAGTAGGTGAAAATATAAGAAAAATTTCTCAAAATTATTGTGATTCCTGTTAAGCTGCTTCCTGCGGCAATCTAGGTGTAGAAGACTTCCTAAATATTTAAAGCTTTGCCTATGTACAGAGCTGAGGATGTGTAGGTTACTGTTACTATCAGCTCCTCTGTCCTTTCTCTCTGCTTATTGAACTGACTCTGTTAACATAAATACTGAAGTAGATTGTAAGAGGCAGCTTAACTGAACTGCGGTTTTTCTTCTCTTAGTTCATTTTGGGAGGTAGTGTAAGCAGACCAGTAATGGTGCAATGCAAATGCTGTAAGTATATGCTCAGTGAACATAAAGAATTTAGGGATTGTACACTATTTTTCTCTTATCAACGATTGTGTGGAAAAATACGAAGGCAAAAAAGCAGTAAATTAGGCTAGATTGTTAAGTCATTGACGTATTGTTCGTTATTTTAATGCAGCTTGGATTTAAGCCATGAGTTAAAAGGATTCAAACAATCTGTTTGATCCAGTCAATCTAGCACCATAGTTAGTACTTACATTTTCTAACTGTGTGTAATCATCTCTTACAAGAAAATCTAAAATTAGGAGTGAGATAATATTTGTTTGTTTTAACCATTTGAGATAAATGTGTTCTTTTACAAATTTGCACTGAACTAATAGGGGCATTCAGTACCTACTGTGGGTGATTAAGAGGTATTCTTACTTTTATATACATTCTTGGTGTGTAGTAATGTGAAATCTTGATGTGGATAATTTTTATATGATTGCCCTGGGAAAGACTTCTGATTCACTACAGCTCCTTTCTGCATTAAAAGCTTTATAGCTGTTATACCTTAATTTTAGTGTCTTTTCACTGTGAGGGACAATCTCCAGTCTCTCTGATCTGAGTGTCCCTATTGTCCTTTGTTGCAGGTTGTGGAGATGGCACAGTCCCGCCTTGTACTGCTGCTGGCAGACTAGGGCTTGAGAGTGCCTGATATTGGTGCTGCTGTGCTCGCTCTTCGATGTTTCAAACCCATCTGAGGAAGTAACGCTCTCCTCTTCGGAGGGGCCATAAAATGCATGTTATGAATTGTCTCTCCTTGGTCAATGATAAAGAAAATGGGGCTATTCCAGTTGCGACGGGATTAATGAGCGAAGACACGACGACAGCGTCCCAGCTTTCTCAGCCTGCGGCACTGCCACCCCCACCGCCATGTCCCCTCACAGGGGCACCCCCGGCCCCTCCGCTGCCCCCAGGGATACCGCCCCCACCGCCCCCTCCTCCTCCGCTGCCTGGGCCAAGCGTACCTCTGCCTCCACAACTGGTAAACGGGCACGACAACCACAGCAAAAAAAAACGAATGCGGAGTTTTTTCTGGAAAACTATCCCTGAAGAACAAGTCCGCGGTAAAAACAACATCTGGACGATTGCTGCCAGACCACAGTATCAGATTGATACAAAGACAATCGAGGAACTTTTTGGGCAGCAGGAAGAAACCAAGCCCCAGGACCACAGAAGTCGGTCTTTAAAGTCTTCATTTAAAGAGACTAAAGAGGAGGTAAGAATTGCAGTGAAATCTCTCTTTTACGTAACTGTAAAAACTGTAGAAACTGGTGTCATTTCTGACATGTCTTTGTCTCCTTCTCTGTCCTGTTTCATCCTCATGCAAATTTGTATTGATTTGAAGGGGAGGGGAGCGATGGGGAAGATAAACAGTTTATCCTTAGTGGCACACATTTGCTTTTCAAAGAACTGACAGTTTTTCATTATTTCAGGTTGCTAAGTGCTGTGATTTGATCACCTGTTAACATAGATATAAAGAAGTGGAGGGAGCTGAAGGCATCTGTATTTACTGTGTATTTATTGTGTTGAATAGCCCTTGAGTTTTCAGGATGAAACAGGTGTATTGTAACTTCGCAGCTCTTCCACTGTGACTGTTGTGCAAACAAAATGTTCTACATGCAGACATGCAGTGGGCAGCAGGGAAAGGGAATACTGTTGCAAGAGTTAATGCTGTATATACCCTTGGTGTCCCAGAGATATCAGGAAGGGAAGTACCAGTATGACAGTGAGGAAATATAGTGATTAAGGGAATTTATTATTTAATTTAGATGGAATTTATTATTTAATTTAGATAATTTTAAGGTTTCAGCTTTCATAAATGCTGCTTTCTTGCTAACAAAAACTTTATTTAATCTATCCTGCTTTTTCTGGACATTAGAGTAACCTTCCAAGAAGGTCTGAAGACTGTTACTTATTTCTTTTCTGGTGATGAGAAGGTAGATACCAAGCAATTTAGATTAAGACACTCTCCAGTGAACTGATAAGTAGCTTTTCTAGTTCTTAGATCCTGATTTATAAACAGACTCTGCGAAGCCTGAATTGAATTGTATTAAGTGATCTTTCTGTGAAGTAATTGGAGGGTTGAAATGCAGATCTAATCACTGATGTGTTTCTATATACATGATGGCTTGTAAACAAAATACAGAGGACAGGGGTTAAGAGATGTAACAATGTATCAGTTTTTAGTCAGAAAATAGGAACTTGAAGTTCATGGAATCTTGTAGGAGTCAGAATATGTAAAAATGAGATCAGTGGGGATGAGGTAAGAAACCAACGTACTGATAGTGTGTGTGTTGTACATGGCCTAAAATAAGGGGTTTAAAAGAGGCATGTGTACTGCCGGCTCTGGAACGCTGACATCGGGAAGGAGTAATTGGGGCCATCACCAGAGGTAGTCATCAACCTCTGCATGGTTTTCAGGCTGTGCTCACCTTAGAATCAGGATGGCAGTGAGTGGACTTCCTGCGCTGCCTACACATGTACACAGCTCTGGCCCCACGTGTGTCTTTAGAAGCTTCTCTGCCATGTGTGAAGATCTAGTTATAGTAAAAATGATTGTAAGTTTCATAAACTAGGGTACAGTAGCCAGGGCAGAGAAAACCCGTGTGCTCCAGAACTCACGTGTTTTCACCTACAGCTTGAAACTCGGGGCATCCTGTAGAAGTTATGAGCAGGGTAGAGATTAAAATTAGAGGCCTGCAATACAAGGGTTTCTCCAGGATACGGTGCCTGGGAAACAAAAACCTGCCTTGCTACAAGTTTGTGTTTTTGTGCATCCATCTGGAGCTGGTACAGTGGTCCAGTGCGTTCCTACTGCTTGATGCCTGTCCACCCTGGTTCAGGGCTCCCACGGTGCCTTTGCATGTGGCAGCCGGTGAGGCAACAGGACTTGCCTCCGATTTAAGCGACAAAATGTTCAACTCCGTTGCTAAGCTTTGTCAAGCATGCAGCAGTGCTGTGTCAGGGAGTGATGAACAATTTCTTGTGTGTTAATGGACTTTGCAGTACTGGCTGCTTAGTAAGGAGGGAAGGAGATAATCCGGAGGAGCTGTGGGTTACTGGAAGTGCGGAAGCAAGGATACGCAACAGCTCACGTGCTTAACGTTACTACAGGCATCATTCAGCAATAGTATGGAGATCTGAGGCACAGGCAATGTTTGTGATTTCCGTCATCAGTTCTGTCAGCTGCTGCTCACGTTGATGGTATGATGGTTATTCTCAGTTCACTGCAGTAAAACCTGTGGAGGTTGAAAGTAGTTGGTGACAGGCTGAAGTACAAAGCATCTGTGTTACTTTATGGAGAATGCATTAGTGTGGGGCCAGGGAAGCTGTACTGCTGTTCCTGGCTGCATTGCTGGCCTGGACAAGATATCTTGTATTTCGATATCTCTATTCCTTTAGTGTAAAACACAATTCATTTAGAAAGTGCTTTATGGTCTGACAGTGAAAAATGTTCTTTGGAGTTTAAATAGTGGAATTAGTCTAATTGCCATGGTATGCTAACAGTGAATTTTCAAGGTAACGTTAAGTGCCTAAATTCAAGTATTGCTTAGAGCCAAACCTGAAAAACCAGCATGTGTCCAAAGTGCTGTACGAAAGTGCATGGCTGGAGAGTCTGTTCTTTTGGCTCAGTGGGGTTCCTCTGGGTGCAGTGGTGTAGCTTCTGTGGGAGGGGGTGAGGAGGGACTTGTCAACCAGAGTTGAGGGCACTCCCCCAGAGACTGTGGTGGAGAGACAGTTTTCCTGTTTTCTCCAGAGATCGCTGTTGATTATGAAATCATGAGCAGTTTTGGAAAAAGTTCTCCATGTAGCAGCTTCCAGAACTGCATGTCCTTTTAATTCCCTACTCACCGGTGCTTCATAGAGGGAAATTATATGCCCACCTCAGATTATCAAATCCCAATTCTGGAGGCTCAGCACTGTACATCATTATTACAACAGAAGTCCCTTTTGAGATTTGAGTGAAACTCCTACAGCAAATGCTTTCCTTTTTGTAAACAATCCCTCACCAAACCCTTAAGAGATTAATTAACATGTTTCCTTGACTAAAGGCTTAATTTGCCCTATGGTTTCACGTAATTTGAGCCTCTGAAAAATAGGGGGTGTAGAGTTAAGTTAATGTGCCAGTTTACTTTCCCCTCGGTGTCACGGTATGGCACAACATATACTCACCTAGGCTATATGGCTAGCCTGGCAGTGGAGCAGGTGGAACAGTTTACTGGGGCCAAGGGAGCTGCTCTTGCTTTCTCCTGTAGCCTGTCCCTCTGCTCCAGTCCTTCACCTCCCCCATCTGTGTGCTGGCTCTGGCAGACATTGGACCCTCTGTAAACGGATTTAAATCAGCAGCTTAGCAGGATGCTGTTTGGGGTTTTTTTGTTTGTTTTCTACTGGAATAGTTTTCTGTCATTTTGGTGTGTTTTGATGGCTTGCAAAAGGGTACAGTGAATTCCAGAGCCTGTGCAAGGGGGTAGAGAGGAGAAGGGAAGATGGGAAGGGGCAAACAGGTTGTCTCTTCTCCACTCTCCTGAACATGCTCTCTCTGTTTGCCTTGTGCTGGCTCTGATGCTCGTTCCACCTCCTTGAGAGCTGCTTCAACCTGTTAATCCAACAGAGGACTAACACAGCAAAAAAACAACGAGATGAGTACCAGTGCCTGCCTAAGGGGAAGAGAAGGCTAGGAACGTGACAGGGAGAGTGACATGGAGCTGGGCAGCCCTGCAGTAAGCTGCTGGGTTCACTCTGCCGCACTGTGAAAGCGCACCCACCTTTCCTCAGCCACCCCAGTCAGCACGTGTGTCTTGGATAACAGACGCCAAAATATGAAACTCAACAGTGATGGTTAGTGTGTTGTCAAGTGGAAGATGAAGCAGGAAGTTTTTTATATCCTTCCTAACCTCCAGCACCAAGCCTGCTGCATCAGGCTGTTTCATGCTTGCTGTAACTTGTAAACTGTATCCTACCATGTGAAACGCCATTGTTCTGATGCAAAGAATACATATAATATTTTGCTTTCGCTGTTCTGTTTTAAATCCACTTCGTTGTGTTCCATTTCCTCATTTGACAATCTCGTGGCAAGAAGCTCCTGTTGCATTTCGGCAGTCACTGCAAAGTCAGTATTGATATGGAGCTTTTTGAGTCTCCCAGAACACTCCTCTGAATCTTTTGTGTTGATTGCAAATTTGTGTCAGAGTTTGGAAGTGGATTTCCTCTTACCGTCATCAGAACTACACTATGGTACTCAAGCTAATTTTCCCTTTAATACATCTAAAATAGTGAATATTTCATTGGTGAATAAATGTTTGTCAAACTGCTGCTGTTATTACCCCACATGATCTGTGCCTACTGCATATTTCAGAAATACGTTGAACTGAATACTGTGGTGATGAGCAGCAGATTCATGAGTGCATCAGCTGCTCTTCCTTCAAAGATTGCACTGGTTTAAAAGGAGAAGTGGTGAGTGTGTGAGGCAGTGACACTTGCACTGGCTGACAAAGTGTGGGTGCTGAGATGGTGCACAGTATCTGGGAAAATTGTAGTATTTCCAGAGCAGGATAAACAAAAATTTAATAGTTTTCTGTGGCAGGAGAGTTGAAAAAGATGAGAATGGAGAAAGCTCACCTGAATTTATCTAAAGTAAATAATAAGAAACCATTTAACAGTTTTCTTTGGTGTAGAGAATCCCACTTAGACTAAGAGAGTCTTCAATTACAGTCCAATGTAACATTTTGAGTCAAGAAATCCAAGGCTGTTGCTGGTGGACAGCACTTTAAAATCTTTGTATGTGACGAACAGAGATTTGGAACATGTTGTGCTGGCACCAGTACTGAGGGTGTGTATGAACAGAAGATAGGAGCAGGCTGAGCAGAATTAATAAAAAGCTGGGGTACTGTTTAGAGGATAAAAAGCAACAACTTGGTAGGAAGTCATATGCAAACAGCTTTCTGCAAGGACAAAATTGAATGAAGGCTCAGTGGGGAAGAAGAGTAGACATTATGAACACATGTGCAGACCAAGATTATGCATCTAATATGCAACTGAACGTGAGATGAAAGATACTCTATTTGTGTGCAAGGAATAGGAACTTGTATTTATGGAGTATCTGCCAGATTCACCTTTTATCCTCCTCATGCTCCCGTCTGAAAACTCCTTGAAGGCAGCTGAGTAATCACAGCGTTTTCAAACACTTTTGATCATCTTGAAGTGGACACCAAGCAAAGAGTCACTGAAAACTGAGCTATGTGTTTTGATTGTGCACTTGAACAAGAAATAAGAGAAAAAATATAGTACAATCATATACAGAGTAAGAAGTGTGTCTAAGATCCTTATACTTAAGAACAGCTATTGCATGTTTATGGTTGCGCTGATAAGGCAAATGCAGATGTATGTGTTGCCATCTGTTGTTTTTCTTCAAGGGAAGATGTTAAAAAAAATTAACTGGTTTTATTTGAGGTTGTACTATAAATCTGAGTTGTGCCCCACTTTTACCCAGCTGATGGTCAGTATTACTGTAATAGTAACCGACCATGACTGAGAATAATATGTACAGAAGGTTAACTGTGAGTATGCTTTAGAAACCTCCAGCAAACCAAAAGCCAAATCATGGTGGCAAAGCTTATAGGCTTGAACTAGTACAGAGAAATCAGAGGATTAGGAGTGACCAGAGCAACTGGAGACTGGAGCTGCAGTTTGAGAGGTCAGCGAGAGGTCCCTGCAGTAAAACATTCAAAAAAGATTAGATAATGCAGGGGGAGAGATAGTTGAACCTGTCCTATGTTAAGGGGCTTTTCCTTAATGATCTGTTGGGGGCCTCTCAGCTCCTAAGATAACAGGAGAATAAACCACAATCTGTCCTCTTGTCTTTGCATATGCTAAAACTGAAGGGCTTCAGGCTAGCGATCATCTAATTAAAGCTAATAAGCTGTTATTCCCTGTGTTTTGTAGTCTTTGCTGGTTTCAGAAGGGAGGAAATTCCAGAATTTCAGAAAACTTCTGTGTTTGATTCTCTTTTTAGCAGATGAGGCTGTCTCCTGGGTTTATGTTGAGGATAGCACATTAATCATACCTGTATTTTCACTGTCACCAGCTGACTGCAGGCTAATTCAATTTCATGACGATGCCAACATTGCATTTATGTATGTATTTCTAATTTGTGCACTGTCACAGAGTTCAAGACACCTTTCCTGTTGTCAAAACCTCGATCATCATGTGAGTCCAACAGCAGTCTTGAACATCTGTGTGTACTGAGTTTTATTGTAGCGGTCGTGTGGCATTGTTAAGGTGAAACAATTCTCTTGTCCTTCTACATCTCATGACTTTTGTGACTATTATCAACAAAATAGCTGTGGTAAAATTTTGACCTTAAGGACGCTATTCGCTAGAACACGGCAAACATCTCAGGCTTGAACTTGCATGCAGTTACATCAAGAAAAACTAGTATCAAAAGAATTAACTCTTTTATTTAAAATTTTTAGAAGTTGAATTAGGGGAAAAAAAGTTAACTTTTTTTTTTTCCTTTGTGTAGTCTCCATAATTACACATGTAAGATGATACAGCAAATTAACTTTAAAATATAAAGTGGGGAGAGACTATGTTTTATTATGGGTTTGTGTTTGCTTCTAGATAAAGCAAACAAATTTGAGCATTATTTGTCTCAGGTTTTGATTCAAGATCAACTTACTAATCTTTCTGTGGATCAGCATGTCTGTTAGTTTGCGTGAATGGAGTCAGTAGCGCACACTGACCTCTGCTTAGAAAGCCCGTCCTCACAGTTTTTACAAAACCTCTGACATACGTGGGGATTTAAGTGCGGTGCTCAATATCAGGGGCTTTCAAATGCAATACAGTGTATTACTTGATAAGCAACATTTTGCAGATGCAGCATTACGAAATAAGAAGAATGTTTTTATGTTGTAATGAAACAGAACTTGATTCTTTCCTTTCATAAAAGTTGCTATGGATTTTTTTTTTGCCTCACTTGGAAAAAAATGGTGTGGGTGTGCTGTGTATTTTCCTGATAAAACCTAGTTATGTAATGTATGATCTTTGTTGGTAAGAAGTGACTTTGTGTATTCATTTGGCTTGTGATTTGGTGGCAACTGCAAACAATTATCTGTAGCAATTTAAGAAATCATATCTGCATGATATGATATGCTGTTTTCATAGGTATTGGTAGATTAATCTTTCTTGCTTTCTCTCTCAGGTTTCGATTTTGGATGCAAAAAGAAGTATGAACATTGGGATATTTCTCAAACAGTTCAAAAAGTAAGATTTGATTTTTCCACGCAGCTAGTGCAGGCTACAGATGTATTAAATTCTTTGTAGTTTTCATGAAATGTATTGCACATTGTGCTCTGTTCTTTTTGGAGTTTACAGTTCTATAGAGGTTTGTCATGAATGACTATGTTTGATAGCGTGTTTTCTACTATGTTTGGTTTTGAGTGCCCTAGTGACTTACCACCATTTAGAGTTTGCTACTGTTAACCAGCTGTTAAGGGGAGCCCTTGAATCTCATGTAGTACTGCATGAGAGCTGCTTTTCACTGGCTTCCTTTCTTTATAAAGAATGAATAGAAAGAGGTGAACTAGGTGTTTTGATGCTATCTTTATTCACTGATAATGTTGTCCTTCAGTAAAGGCATCACTGGAGGTGGTGTTAAAACAGTGCTGCTGTGGACACTGATACATAACCACATTATAATTCCTTTGAGTAGCCCAGGCATGAGTTTTTTTCAGTTTCTGTAATTCACCCTGCAAGTGTTAGAAATGTGTATGCTCAATTGTTTTTTCAAGGTCTGCTGAATCCATCATTGAAGATATTTATCATGGAAGGAGTGAGCCCTATGGTTCTGAACTGCTGCATGAATTTCTTAAATTATTACCAGAAGCAGAGGAGGTAAATAATGGTTTTACGTGGATTTTTTTTTTTTTTTTTTTTGTGTGGAGTTCTACTGCCTAGGATTCCACGATGAAGGTCTGTAAAAGAGGAATCCTTCCAGAGCCAGGGGATAGGAACCACTGAGTACAAAGGTTTAATATTCATTTGACATATAGTATTGAGGTTGCAGTGTACACATTCCCTTCACGTTGTGGAATTTCACCTGCTTTTAAGGTACTTCTTAATTAAGGTAGTGATAAGGTATTTTTGTTTCTCTGATGTCTGTTACGATGTCCTCTTTGTCCCATAAATATTTTACCAAGCCCTATGGAACCCTTCTGTGTGCAGTGTAGATAACTCTGCTCTGGAGGGGTCAGAAAGCTCAGAGTCAAAGTATATCCTAACACAAACAAATTAAGTTCCGCTTCTTTGGCACCTACCTCATGCTTTCCAGTAAGAGTGCTTGCAAGTTGAATACTGGTGAGCCCTCTGCTACTGTCTCTCCTCTCTTCTGGTTTGCTACCTGTGTTGTGTATCTGGGATCTACCTGCTCCTGGGCCTCGGCTGTTGGCTTCCAACAGGGCAAAAGGCTGCTGTGCACCAATAGAATTTGCTAATGTGGCTCAGTGCTCCAAAGGAGATGTGTTAGAAGACTCAGAATACCAGCAGCTTCTTCTATGTCCCCATGTTCACCAAATGACCATGCAAGTGCTGCTTTCTCCGTTCCCACTCCTAACCTCAAGTCCATTCATGTAATTAAAGAGGTGAAGCTTCATGGACTGGCCTGGGAGCCTTGCTTAATGATGCACAGTTCCTGGTCTACTCCTGTATTTGTATTGACCCATTTGTATGTGAAATGTATACCACAAACTTGGCAAAATTAGCATTAGAATTGCTTGAGTGCTTCACATCAAAGTCATGGCTGAAACCTGGGAAATTGCTAGTTAATGTCCACATATAGATCAACTTCAAGGTCATACTGTCAAAGCGCTGCTTCCTCTGTGCAGCAGCAGATCTCAAATCCAGTCAACAGCAAAACATGTTGTTTTGCTGTCAAATATATAACCCTAAACTGGGCTGCTTTTGCAGGGAATCTTGTAAAAATGGTGTTTAGTTATTGCATTTGATTAATATACTTTTTAGAGTTGGGGGATATCAACAACCTGAAATGTAATTAATCTGGAAAAAAAAGAGGTGACAGTAGTTCTGGGAAATCAAAACTGTTAGCTGTTCCCTCTTTATTTTAATTTCAGTACATATTCCTTTATTTAAGCAGAATTTATCTCCTTCGTCTGAAAGACACCGGAGAACAGTTAAGTGACTCCTAGTTAAGTGTGTATATTCAGCATTTTTTTTCTTCTTTTCCTCTTTTTGGTTTAGATCTTGGTTGTTATTTTACAAGTAGAAAATATTTCAAATAGCATACTCCTGTGTGATATAAATGTTGTAATTCAGCTAGAATTGTAATGTAGGTTGTTGAATTTTGTCAGAAATTGTCTGCAATACTCAGCCAGATGCTTTAGATATACAGTAGGTGCTGTTAAGAGTGAAAAGGTATGTTTATTTCCTAGTGGATGATTTGACAACAAGCCTGTCCTTCAAGATAGTGGGACCAGAGCACTTAAGTGCTTCTAAGGAGGCACTTGAGAAATTAATAGAAGAGATTTTATGGCACAGAGGGTTATTAGAAATTAAAGGGGCATTAGATGTTAGCAGTTCCCAAGGGAAGGCTGGAGAGAGGCATGTTCCCGTTTTGAGGTTATTTGTATGTATTAAATTAGTTCCATGCTTTAGAGGTCTCATTGCTCACCATCAGGAAAAGGAAAGACCCCCTTTCCCTTGATTATTCTCCCTGTAATTGTTTAACTTTTTGAGAGTTTTCCCCATGAGACTTGAGGTCAGGGGAGTAGGACAGAGAGAAGATCCTGAGTGTGAGGGACTGATGCTTCTGCTGGTATGGAAGAAAGTTGCAGTGCCTTCATGTCCTCATCCGTCAAGTGTTCAAAGAATAAGTGGGTGCAATAACTCATTTACTATTGTGGCTCCTAAAATTTTGATGTAGACAGTTAACAAAAAATTGTTCTGTTTATGAGCCTCAGAGCTTTTTTTGTTCATCTTTCTCAGCATTTCCTTTCCCTAAATGTATGTGCTTTGTTCTCCTTGTATGTCCCTTTCTTTTTTATTAGTTTATTATCTACCTCCCAGTCTGAATACCTGTCTCCTAGAACAGTGATTCCCCTGCAAAGGGGAAGCCTTCAGAATTATACAGTCCATCTCCACATACAAGTAATCCAAAATCACTAGTGATACCGGATGAAGTGGTGTTATTTGTTCTGCTGCTCCCTATCCTGTTTAATAGTCCCTAATTTATCTTTGGTCCGGTTGTCTTATCACGTGAGAGAGCTTTGACAAGGTGTCATCATGTTGGCCTCTCCCTGCAGAATGTTGCACCTGCCCTCAGCAAGGGTTCCCTGGGATTACCCTTCCATACTTCCTGCTCTCCTGAAGGCCTGCCTTGTTGTTGCAGGGATTGAGAACTTTTCGGTGCAGACACTTAAGCAGTCAGATCCTAGAAGGTTAGTTGTTATTCAGTTACCAGTGCTAACTGTCCTGGTGTAACCGTGGGTGGGCTTCCGCGGTTCCTCTTCGTATGCTCTTCTTTTCAGCAGCTGAGATATTTGCAGTCACGTTTCCCAGTAGCACAGTTGTCTTGCAGGCTGGAATGAGAGCAGAGTGCCTCCTGCCAGGCATGTGCTTCATCCCAGTAACTCTGTTAGGAGTTGTCTTCTACTTTCTGTTGTATATAGCACCATTAATCCTTAGTCTGTAAAAATGAAAGGAGAGAGAGAGGAACACCCTTCCTGGTCATAGCTGTAGAAAGGGTAACTCTTGGACCATCACATTTCTTCTTTTTCTTACCAACCACCTTTACAGTTTATCTAGTGTGAATAAACACTGGCTTTGTATTCCAATCTTATCTTATCTAGAAGTGGTGTGATATAGTCACATTACCTGAATGTTCCCCTGGTCACCAGTTTGACGTAAGTGATATATTTTACATCATTTGAGTCCATGTTATCTCAGGCACCTGATGGATGTTCCAGTGTCTTTGAGATGGGACAGCTTTTTGACAGTGGAGGCTAAATACTCAGGCTAACAAATACATTTAACATCTGTTGTCTTTAAAACTATTCTTTATTTTTGCAGTATTTTAATGTGGCAGCTCTGCTGACATGCAGAAATAGGTGTCAGCGCTAGTAATTTTCTAGCTGTTCTCTGTGAAAAATCCCAGCAACTACAAAAGCAGTTGCGGTTTTTCTGTATAAATGGCAAATACTGGCTCTTTGGATGTTTTTTGTCAAACTGATTGAGACCGTTATTGAAATATTGGCACTGCAGTGAAGTCTTCTGTCAAACTGAAAACATTTGGGTATTTTCAAATGTTTAATTTGAAAAAACTTGACAAGTTCTTGAAGCTGGCAAACTGGGATGTTACTGCAAGGTTCCACTCAATGTTTTGCTGAGGGCTGTTGGTGTGGCACCAGCCCAGCCATCGTACAGTGGTTTAAAAAAAAAGATCAAGAAAAGGCTTAAAAATTATCCATACATTAACAAGTAAGATAAGATCACTGATTTTGTGTAAGCCTTGTTAGAAGTCCTGCTGTTTGTACCTTGCTGTGGTGAGCAGCTTTGTGTTTCATCCATTTTGCAGCTCATGTTTTTTTCCAGGGAGCCTGCCTTGACTGAAGGAATGGCTTTCTCTGCTGTGTCACTTCTAAAAAGATTCCTAGCTGTTTCCTAAGGAGTTATCTTCTACTTTCTGTTTTATATAGCACCATTAGTCCTTAGTCTGTAAAAATGAAAGGAGAGAGAGGAACACCCTTCCTGGTCATAGGATATTGTGTTAAAGTGGCTGACAGCTGTCGTTTACTGGCATCCTGACCAAAGCAGAGGAGAAGCTTTTAGCTGCTTTTATGTGCATATCATTGCAATCTTCAGCAGGCCCAGGCTGGTAAAGCTGAGAGAGTCCAGTGTTTAATGAGCTAGAATAGCCAGAATTTGTACTTTAAATATATACTGAAGAGAGTGTATCATGCTGCTGATCAGCTCACTCACACACATGCACACCCAGGTTACCAACACAATGTCTTAACTTCCTTTATAATGTCTCAAACCTGTCCTTTGCTCATATGGTCTCTTCTAAAACCCTAGTCATCTGTCACCTGCTTTACTGGAATTGTTTCTGTCAGCTCTACCCTTTTCAAACCATGTTTGTGAAGTTATCTACCCCCACCTTTCCTCAGCCAGTGCTCTATATGGCTGATCATCCTGTATGTTTTTCATCTCCTGCTTCCTTTTTCACCCCTTTTGATGGCTGTGGGTTTTTCTCCTTTTTATTATGTGCTGACAGAGGTTCTCCACTGCCCAGGCACGTGCCCCATGTGCCTCCCCACCTAATACGTGAGTTGCTTTCCCATGTGCCCTTGTAGTTGGGTGCCACTGTGATGCCATTTGGAGTACTTGGTATTTTTCAACTCTGTTGTTCTTTAGTGCCCTGAATGTTTGCAATGGCATGGAAATATATATTAAAAACAAAACCAACAACAACAACAAAAGATAAAATCTTTACTCCTCTGGACTATTGCACTTGGCTTCACTTGGCTTCACTTATTTATTTGTAGCATGAGGAATATTTGACTGATTTACTAAGAATGTGGAGAAATACTTAGTTATAAGCATATACGAGAAGGAGTAGTGTACAGATTTGCGCTCTTCAAAGGTCCTTCATAGGAGTGCAACATACCTGTTTTATCCTATAAAGTTAAAATCCCAGTAGATGTAAAAAGTGCTACTAGTAACTAAAAAATGACTGAAAACTAGAGTGACAGGAATGCAGTAGCTTTCCTGTCTGTGATGAATAATGAGATATTTGCAACAGGCATATCTACTCCAATTGTTCATAAATCAAATCAAAGACTGGGCTTTCTGTTTCATAACTGTTTTTAAAATGAAGCAAATTACATATGTGAGAACCTTCTATATCTAAAATCTGATTTAGTGTGCGTGGGCATGCATGGACAGTGCAAATGCATATTCCATATACAAATGAATGAAAAAATAAATTAGTAACTCTGCACCCAATTTTAGTAATACAGAACTTAGCATACAATGTAATTATACTCTCTTGCATGTATACAATACACTGCTGTATCTTGGTACGTGACTGCATACTGTTGTGAAAAAGATTTTGTTGTGAGGATGGGACTCTGATAGAGTTATTCATTGTGATTTTAAAATAAACCACGTTTTTTAGCTGCTTTGTATTCTCACACTAATTATAAACCTCTCTACTGTATCTGTTAACATGATTAGTAGTGAAAATTGTTGTCAGTCCCCATAGTTTCTTTGCAGTTCCTAGCTGCATTTGGCATTTGAATCTGACCCTCACTTCTAGGAGCTATCAGAGAATCAGAAAATAAATTGTTGTCTTAACTTTACCTTAGCTATTCCCCAGACTATTGACTGCATTAAGGCCAAGTTAACAGCTGATTTAGTCTCCTGTGTTGAAAACTCAGGATGAAAAGGACCTTATAACTCTTTGGTGTTTCTGTTTGTGCAATGGATCGCTATCCTCCACCTTGCCTGGGGTTTGGGCTTGTCTGATGAGCTGCTTTCCTGCTTCTTGAAAAGGTACTTTTGATCATATATGGCAGAGATAGTGGGGGTTAAGCTGGCTGATATGGGCTGGAAAAAGTGTCACCAGGATGTGAGCAGATCTTTGTGTTAAGATTGATTACAGACTGCCTTTTGGCTTGACTACTGCCGAAAGCTTTTTGCGCTGTGGCATTCACACCCCATCCCACCCATCAGAAGGCAGCCTTGTCAATGCCCTCTGCTATGCACATGCAGAAAGGTTCCTCATCTGGATGAATTCTAGGATTTAGTACTCCTTTGTACCATTCCAGGCATTTTTCCTAATATTATAAGGTAGAAGAAAGAGGATTTCATCCATTTTCTGTAAGATTAACATTCCAGATAGATAACATTGATTGCTAGTTACTGTCAAAAGTATATTTAAATATAGTACAGATAGCATGAATAAGTTAGTATTCCTGTATCTCAGGACATCATCGTTCACATTTTGTGCACTTAGATCTTAAGATTGCATCTTCCTATATGTACCCGTGGTTTATATGACCTTGATTTTGGTGATTTGGGGAGGGTTTTTTGGTAGGTTGCTTTTTTTCTCCCCCTCCCTGAACCTCAAATCTGAATGCCTGTAGCCTTTCCAGGCAAACTTTGATATTTGCAATATTCTGAAGTGAGGCTGGAAAATTTGCAATTTTTTTGTTCAAGTTGCAGGCACTATTTTTGGAACCTAGATTAAAGGACAACTGCACAGACTAACTGAGTAGGTAGCTCACACTCCCCACTTTATGATGGAGGAAAAAGTGTTTATTTTGGTTGTGTTTCTTACTCGTTTAACACCTTAGAAATACCAGGAATGTCAAGTCTGGTCTTTCCTGTTTTTTGTTGGCAGACTTCTTGAGTGACTCTGTAAATTAGGAGTTTTCTCAGGCCTCAAAAAAAATGGGTATGCTGTTTATCTTTAGAAGGAGCTTTTGTCTGAGTGTCCTGAATTAAAGGGCGCAGTGGCTTAGGAAATGGAGTTAGATATCATGAATAAAAATTGCTCTTTGATTAGAATTCTCTTTCTCAGTCATAAGTGCATATTTGTGTGTGTATGGTGTGGGGTTTTTTGTTTGGTTTGGTTTTTAATTTGATAAACAAGGGGTTTTTTTCTGTTCTGTGTTTAATTTGTAATTTTTATTTTCTCTTCCTGTCCTCTCAGCAATTCTAATTTTTTTATAATGTGGAAAAAAATGGGAATGAAGCAGAACAAAGCTGTTAAAATAATCCTTTTCTTCTGCTAGTCCAGAACTTATTTTAAACCCCTGATTTAGCATAACATATGTTCTCTTCCATTACAAATGAGTTATTTTTTTGCTGTGAAAGCAGCAAAATAGCTTAAGTGATTAATTTGTAGCGTGGTGTGGATATCTTGGGAAATCATGGCAACCTGATAGCTATTGATGCCCTGCATGTAGTGTTCCTCTCCCCAGGATAGTTTAATATGCTTTCTGAAAGTGAAGACCATCTTGTGTAAATGTGGTTGTGAATGGGCTTTAAGTGTAATATTATATAAAGGAAAGATGATGGGCTGGTTTGTAAGTCAGTGGAAACATACAACTGATAACTGGGTGTGAACTTGTTGGTTGAATGAAGAAATAGTGTAATTGAGGGTGAGCTCTGCTTTTGGACACAGTTGGTATGTTGGAAGATGTGAAAGGAATTCCAGTTACACTTAAACATATGTGCATGTATTTTCCAGTTCTTCTATATAAACAAATAGTAAGTATGTGGGCAGATCAGTGGCTTCCAGATCATGCAAATATAGGGATTTTGGTGGAGCTGGGAAGATCGACATAATTAATGCGGTGATATTTCTTTTGCATGTAAATGATGTTCTCAAAGTACTGACAGCAAATATTTTAAAATGTGAGACTGCATTTATCTTTAAAATGTTTCATGTGGATGAAAAAAAGTAAAAACTCAAGAGCATGAAGTTTACCCCTTAAGAGAATTTTAGAGGAACAAAACAAAAACCAAAACCAAACAGTTTCCCCCATAACTTAAAACCTTAGCTGCATTGTGTGGAAGAGATCTAGGCAGTCCTACGCTGGAACTCTAAGCTATGCCTAAGAGTATATCACCATTGTTGAAGAGTCAAGGATCATTTTTCAGACCATCACATAAGCAGCTATTTCCTGGCTGAACAACTAGAGAACAGCAAGTTGACTAGCTGGAAAGAAAACAGTGGTGAGAACAATCATTGATCAAAAATCAGAACGATGAATCGCACATTAGAAGTCATTGATCGGAAATCAGAATCACCAATCAGAATGATGGCATCATATTTTTTCCACTGGACTGTGTAACTAGGTGTTTGGGAGAGGAGTGATAGTTTTATTTTTTTTGTGATTGGAGTGTGTGGAAATGACAGGAGCTTGGACAGTGCAGCCATTCAGTCACCAAGTGGACTCTAATGCCTCCTGTAAAATTCACTGCTTTTCAAGGTGTTTCCTTCCAAAGTCAAGTTAATCTTGATCTTTGATAAAATTCTTTGCTAGTGTTTTTTTCTCTTTTCTAGGTAAAGAAATTAAAAGCCTTTGATGGAGATGTATCAAAACTGTCTCAAGCTGATTCCTTCATGTATTTACTAATCCAGGTGCCAAAGTAAGGAGATAGTAGGTTTATTCTGTTCATGATAAATGTTCTCTTTTGACTGTCGGATCTAAACCTGTTTGTTTGTGTGCTGCAGCTATGCTCTTAGGATTGAAGCCATGGTGTTAGAGAGGGAATTCTCACCCTCCTGTACTTCTCTACAGAATGACATGAAAATTATAAGACGGGCAACAAAAGGTAATTAAGCATGTTGGGACATGCATAATACTCTTGGTTTTGTTAGCATGTTAATTAGTCTGCATTATGAAGACTAGAGCTTGAATTTCAGGTACCTTAGCTATTAAAAGGAAGCTAGCTCCCCTCTGACAAACGCCATCAGGGTGTGCCTGGCGAATCTTTGCTTCCAAAATAAAAAATCTGGACACTTTCGACATACTAGCAATGAGTTTATGACCAAAGCCTACAAGCAGCGTGTCCAAAACTGACAGAAACAAAGGCATCCATAGCCAAATTTGGTTAACTTGTCTTGTGAGTACAGTTTACTCGTTCATGTATCACTGTCTCCCTGATTGAATGCAGTTGTTAAACCTCTCTGCTCATTTTTAGAGAACCATGGAGAAAGTCACTGTATAGTTTCCAGATTCCTCTGTATGCCATTGCCTTTAGAGGTGGTAGTATTGATGGCCTAAAATCTTTATTGTGGAGACTTAATACTATTGCTATTTCTTTTTTTTTTTTCCTGTTTTTGTTCTCTGTTTCTGTACATTTCTCTTGTTCTCTGCATTTCACAAGTTTTGAAATGCTGCAGCTGGTTGTTCGTAAGGTAATCTGGTGTCTTCTACTGTGCAGGAAAATAGTTAATTTCCTGGTTTCAGTTAAACATTAATGCTGACCTTCTCAAATGCCTTGAGTGCCTTTTTGTCCTGTTCCTCAATATGAAATTCCTATTTCATGCTGGCAGTTTTTTTGATGCACTACTGGAGTACTGTTTAGACTGCTTCTAGTGGTATAAAAAGGCACAGTAGTGAAAATATCCAGCTGTGAGCACCAGGACTTAGGATAGTTGTTCTTAGTGAAAGGAAAGGGAGAAAAGCCTGGTGAGTTTTTCCCACCAGTGAGGATTAAACTCATCCTTCTTGACTCAGAAAAATGTGCCTTAGCTTAGGCTGCTGTTTGAGTTTGGCCTTCCATTGGGATCTCTTTCAAGTCATTATTCTTTGTGTTTTGAGCAACAGACATATGTGAGCGAATATGTTATGTATCAAAGCAGCCATGTCCTGTTGTCCTTCATGTCCTTCACTCAGGACATCTGGGAACTGATGAATTCATTCCCTCCAGAGGAGACACTTTGGTCTCCAGCTCCTGCATCAGGCCAGTCATGCAAATCAGACTGACTGAGCTTTCCTGTTTTCAGTCCACTTGTGTCATGTGTTCTTCTCCATTTGGTCTTTTCACTTCAGGGTTTGTTGATAGCCCAAAGTTGTTTAGGAATTAGGTCTCCTTTTCTGTTCCCATCTCCTATGTTTCTTTCCTTGTAATTAAGCTGAGAGAATATTTACTTAAATTCTAACGCCAATAATCACTAAGGGTTAGGATGGTCTGAATAGCCCAATGGATTCTCATCTAGCCTGCAAATGGATGTTGCTCATAGTGACGCTGAGCAGGCTCTTACTACGCCAAATCTTTAGAAGCTGCCTTCTTCTCTTGGCCTTATGAAATGTGTATCCTCCTTTGTATTCTCTCCTCTTTCTTCCTTCTTGCTTCCTCACCTATAGCTTGTTAGATCAAAGGTTATTTAATTAGTTCTATGTTTTTATGCTGCTAATACTGAAATCCAGAGATATAAGGGCTGTCTGATTCCAAAATTATAGATTGGTGGATTGTGTTGAGCAGTTAAATGCAGGGTAAATTACAGAATGTGAACTCTGAAGCAAACACTTCCAGCAGTGGGCCCAGATGGCCAAAAAGGCCAACAGCATCCTGGCATGCATCAAGAATAGTGTGGCCAGCGGGACTGGAAAAGTGATCGTCCTCCTGCACTCGGCACTGGTGAGGCCACACCTTGAATCCTGTGTTCAGTTTTAGGCCCCTCACTGCAGGAAAGGCACTGAGGTGCTGGAGAGAGTTCAGAGAAGGGCAACAAAGCTGGTGAGGGGACTGGAGCACAAGTCTGATGAGGAGTGGCTGAGGGAGCTGGGGCTGTTCAGCCTGGAGAAAAGGAGGCTGAGGGGGGACGTTATCGCTGACTACAACTACCTGAAAGGAGGTTGTAGCATGGAGGGTGTTGGTCTCTTCTCCCAAGTAGCAAGTGATAGGACAAGAGGAAATGGCCTCAAGTTGCGGCAGGGGAGGTTTAGATTGGATATTAGGAAAAAATTCTTCACGGAAAGGGTTATCAGGCATTAGAACAGGCTGCCCAGGGAAGTGGTGGAGTCACCATCGCTGGAAGTGTTTAGAAGATGCAATGGTGAGGTTCTTAGGTGCGTGGTTTAGTGCTAGAGTTAAGTTAGGTGATGGTTGGACTTGATGATCTTAAAGGTCTCTTCCATCCAAAATGATTCTATGATTCTATTCTATGATAAAATATTTTTTAAAGTATTTACACTGCAATCAAAAGAATTCCACCTTGTATTATGTTCATCAGTGTAAAATACAGTACCTTACATTAAAATCAGCTCACGTTATTTTTCTTGCCATATGGGCACTTGCAAATTTGGAGTTATTTGGTTTGCTGTGCCACTTATGTAATACTAATTTATTAACTCTTTACTGTTCTGAATTTCTGTATTTTATTTATAAAGCAGTCCCTCTGGTGACTTTTAAGTACATATATTTTGTGTTCATATGTGGCTGGGTGAGAAGGTTTATGAATTCAGACAGAGCACTACTGTGCGTTTTGCAAAAAATGGAAATATGTACCAAACAGGCTTCTGTGATAGAAAAGCTTTAAGAGGCAGCTTTATTCCATTTGGCTCTTTGCATCACACTGAATATAACTTTGTGCTAAATCATCTTTGGTGTGACTGAAGTAAAATAAATGCTGCTCTGAGTGGGTGATCATACAGAAATAAAATGATGATTCATAGTGGGAGTGGGATGAGCAAGGAAAATTTAAACATTGCTGTTATCTTTTCAGGCCTGATGGCTAAGTCTCCCAAAAAAAGAATAATTGTTCAAAAGTCCGGTCCTGGCAGATGGCAAATAGATTCTGCAGGGTGCAGAACACTTGCCTCATACTGGAATTAGTAGGTGGTGAGGATAACCTAACCACTTGCATGAAACACTTTGCACATTAGACCCCAAATGTTTTGTTAGCTGCTGTGGGTTGCTTTGAAAATACCACACTTGCTGTGAACATATACTTGAGGTTTGTCAACTGTGTTTGTGAATTTGAATTATATAGTACCTTTTTTTTCCCCCTACCACCTTTTCAGTTTGTTGTTGTTTTGTGTTAAATGGCATATTTCACCTATAAAAGCTTGAGGTGAAGAGGAGTTTGGTAACTGTGTATATTTCTAAACAAACAATTGTTAGACTGCAATTTTCTTGTTCCTTATAGAATTAATGACCTGTGAGGAGCTGCATTCCATATTGCACTTGGTCCTTCAGGCTGGGAATATTATGAATGCGGTAAGTGACGTCCAAAATGGAAGTGGGTGATTGACCAAACTTCCTTGTTAGTTTTGCAGTTCATTGATGTCATGCCTCAGCTGTTTGCTCGTTTCTTTTTTAGGGAGGTTATGCTGGCAATGCTGTTGGATTTAAACTGTCGTCACTGCTCAAGCTGGCGGACACAAAAGCGAACAAACCTGGGATGAGTCTGCTGCATTTTGTTGCTCTGGTATAGAAAAACTGTTTTGCTGGTATAAGCAACTGCTACAAATGTAGAGCCATAGATGATAGATAATATAAAGGGCCATGTGCCTCAGAAAAAGCAGCTTTCTTGCAGCTTTGATCCTGATCTTCACCTTTGTTCCCCTGCCACAAAATTCACCAGTTTACCTATGTCTGGTCATCCTATCCATGTAAAAGCTTGCCTTTGTCTTATTTCCCCATTGTAGCTCTTCTTTTACTTTCTGGAATTCTTACACTGTGGAAGTGCCTTATTTTGATAAAAATTCTTTCAGTCTTCCTGTTTAATCTTTTGAGTAAAGTTTTTGGTAGAGGTGAGGTTTTTTTTGTCTCCCTTAGTGACTGAAATGTATTTTTAAAGCAACTACAGACTTTTCCCAAGTTATTTTTCTTTTCTTTAAAACTTTCTGGTTTTAGAAGGGAGAGAATTTAAATGCTTCCATATGTAACTTTGGTTATCTGTGTACAAACTGGCTTAACTGATTTCCAGTCAGCTAACAATAGGGTGTTAATTGACGTTTGCGCAGGAAACATCGAATCTGCTCAAACAATGGGCATCAGTAAATTGTTCTTTCCCTGACATTCCCTATTAATACATGTGGCTTGTGTTCACTGGCAGAAGCAGCTATTATTGTACACTGCAAAATGGAAGCTGTTGTTTAAAGTTTCCAGTTCTGATCCCTGCCTTTTGTTAAGGGGTGTCCTCCACTCAGTTGTGTTAGGATTGAACGAGAAGAAAAACAGTGCAGGAGAGAAACCTTTAAGTGCCTTCCCAGAGGCTTTAGAACTGCTGGACTTAGGGACTTTGACCTGGTGGTGGAATGTTAATGGATTGTGTGTGTTTTGTTTTGTTCTGTTTGTTTCAGGAAGCCCAAAAGAAAGATGCTGCTCTTCTCAACTTTTCTGAAAAAATTAGGGATGTTCATGATGCTGCCAGGTAAGTCAAAAGAAAACCAAGAACTTACGGTTAGACTCTGACTTGGAATTTTCTTATTTGTAAAACAATGAAGCTTATTCATTCAGAGAAGTCTTGGCACAAAACCTGAGATATTTATAAATGTTTACTATAGCTTTGAGGGCTTCATTTCTATTTGCTAGCAGAAGTATGCCTGCAATGTGCCTTCAGGTGTGAAGTATTTTATGAGATGATTTCCATAGGTTTTGTCAGTTTAGTCTCTGTCAAATACAAATGTATGTGTGTTACTTGTGAGGGACTGAACTAAAAGCATGTTGCTGTTTTTCCTTAAACCAATTTTCATCTGTCTCTGAGCAGGCTACAATACTTTTCAAAATCTAGTACCAGTACTGGCTGTGGCTTCTGCTAGTTGCTTTATATTTCATTTGCTTCTACATTTCTGTCTTGGATGGAAAATCTGATGGGTTTGGGGCTCTGTATTGTTTTCGTATTAAAGTCTCTAGCTGCATAACTGAATCTGATTCATACCTTGATAACTGTACTTGCTTTTGTGAGACAGTGTGATCTAAAACCCCAAACTAGAAGCCAGCAATGCTGAAGTTCTAGTCCCAGTTTTGCCACTTCCTTACTATTTGAGATTTAGGCAACATATTTACATTCTTTTTCCAGCTGTAAAATGGATCAAATCTCTTAGATCTGATGCAGGGTTAAGTAATGTCTGCAAAGGACTCTGAAGTCTTCTGAGGAAAGGAGTGGCCATGGAGTTAATCAGAAAATGTTTGAGGGACCACCTGTGTGGCTCTCTGCCATCCAACCCACACACCTTTTTGGCAGTCTGCCACGTGGCCTGCTGAGGAATGTAATTTCCCTCGGCATCCAAGCCCCCTGGCAAACAGCAGGGGAACAGGCAGAACCGCAAATCTGGTGATATTTTTTCCTAACCATTTTGTTCTTTAATCACATTTGTTAATGCTGAAAATGTTCTGCTGTAACTCATGCTGAAATCTATTCAGGGAGTGCATTCTGTATGTGAAAATGAAACAAAATGAAATACATGTTTTACCATTGGGCATGAGGAAGATCTTTATTAGAGACAACTGTCACGTACAAGTTGCTCATAAAACCCTTCCAATTAGAGCATGTCAAAACCACTACCATTATGTTCTTTATTTTTTATTGTCATGCATTCTTTACTTGTAGGCCATCCTCTTCCTCCTTCACAGGCAGAAAAATATGGTCTGTGTCTCCCACTACTTTTCTTATTTGCATCTGCCAGAACAGGGAACTAACCTTTGCAGGTGAAGTAAGCAGAAAAAAACCAGCACACATAATATTCATTTGTGTGCGCACTGGCAAACTTACTCATGCTGTCACCAGCCACTCCCATGTGCACTTCAGTCAGTCTGCCACAAATTCTTCAGCTTTGCTGTTTTAAAGTCATGCTGTTGGTGAAATGACCTTAGTTAGGTGCATGTGTAGAGTTGTTAATTTTTATCATTTTGGAAACTGTAGTGCTTCGATTCCTAGGCAAAGCTCAGTTCTCTTGTGAAGGAATGCTGGAGATTCAGAAGCATTTACCCTCCAAGTGACTAAGAGATTTGGGTGGGAGCTCCCATTGTATGAAACGTGGGACTTCCAGGATAAAGCTTCAGTTACATCAGATGCGGTCTTCAGTTTCCGAGTTACCTTTCTGCAGGAGCAGCTCTGCTGCTGGTATGCGTTAGATGGATGAAATGTTGTGTAAGTGGTGGCTTGAGACTGTGTAGGTTGCATTGCTGTGACTGCTTGGAAGAATGTAACATGCAATTTAATGATGCCAAATGCTACTTCCAAAACAGGTGGTCCTGGCTGACAATCCATTGTGACCCTCTTTTTGTGCTAGCCACTGCACTCAGAACAGTCACGTAATCAACTGTACCAAGCAAATGATCTGTCTGGAACAAAATTGTATTTTCCTTTTCCTAGATCAATTTTCAGTACACAGATATGACTGGCCATCTAGAAAATGAGTGCTAGCACAGGCACCAGGGAAAGAAAAGAAGCACCTGATCAGAAGCAGGGCAGCATTACCCTTTCTGGTGATCGGGTTGGGTGGGACTGGCTGGAGCCAATCGTGAAACCACACCTCATGGGAATCTTTTCAGGTTACATATAAGAAGTAGTGTGCTTATCTCTCTCCTGACTTTTGTTGTCTACTCTGGAAAGATTTCCTGAACAGGCAGGTCTTGTTTGATAGCCAGGTTGCACATAATGGTAAACATTTTTGAAGCGTATTGTGGCTAACCTGTGGCCAGCTCCTTCCCCCTTGATAAACATTTTCTGTGTATGCTGTTTTTAGGTTATCCATTGATAGTGTAGAAGCAGAGCTCCAGTCGCTGTCTTTCAAGGCAAGATCTGTTAAAGACAGTGTTCAGCGGGACCCAAAACTCTTTCACCAGATGGAAAGTTTTCTCCAGGTTTGTAGGATATCTTTGTTACTGCCTTACTGCTGCCTGAACATAGGAGCATTCCTCAGCTCAGTGTAATCTGCGTGGACATGTTAATAAACAGAAGCGTTGTTTTAATGTCTATCCTATCAGTTGTACAAAGCTGTTCCTGCTACACAGTTTGTCAAGTAAGAGTGTTGGAAGGACTGAGTTTTTACAGGGAGGGATATTGAGTGTACATTGCCAGAGGCTTGTTAGGCAGGCATGTTTAATACCTGTGAAATGACTGATGAACATCAGGAGTTAAAATACACAATGTTTCAAAAGGATGGGGACCCAGTTTCCAAGCTACAGTGATTTCAAATTGGGTCCATCTTTTTAAAACACCCCCTATAAGACAATTTGGATTGGTCTCTGGTTTTGTACCTCAGAGTTGCCCAAAGTATAGTATCTGCATGTTACGTTATACAGGAGCATGTCAGTTTTAGCTGAGGCTGTGCTATGCGTATGAATCCTGATTGCTGGGTCACTGAAGAGATATTATTGGAAGCTGGAAGGCTAAGGGACTGTTTTATCTACTAGTTTACCCTAGCACAGAGTGTATTATTCTGAGCCACACCATTACTTCTGGGGGGATTTTCCTTTTCTTTTTTAGTACTGCAGTGACCTTATAGACATGAATGTGCATAGCACTTAACTTTGAAGCATAGTTCTTGGTATTTTCTGAGTATGTGGTGATGCCTGGAGAAATATATATTATACTTCAATGAAATGGTTTTTCTGTTTCACGCTATAGATAATTATTAAAAGTAAGAAAGCAGATGTTGATCTGGAACTTAACCCGCCCTGATTTTTAACTTGCAAATGTAGTTAATAGTCCCTGCAGTTTTTCGGGAGATGAGAAGTTGATGAAGAAGGGGTGGGTTAAGATTAAATTGGCTTTCATCTGTTGCACCCAGACTCTTTAATGTTATGTTCTAACATGTTTGGCATTTTTTTTTTTTTAATTTAATAGCTGGTTTTATGTAACACTACAACCTTGTTTAGGCCACATTCCAAAAGAAATGTTGGGAAAAAATTCATTTTACAAATGCATACCTTACATAAACACTTCCGGTTTTTGTTTCTAAATTACAGGTGATAACCAAACTGATTTAAAAGTCAGCTTTCCTTATCTCATCTTTATGAATAAATTACTGCAATATGTGGGAGGAACTAATTTTCTATGTATGCCTTTATCAATTGTCCAGTTTATCTTCAATCCAACTTTTTATTAGGTGCTTTTTTTTTTTTTAAAGACTAACAAGTAAGATTTGTTTCTACCCTACTGGCATGATTTGCCAAGTAATTTTGTGGCAGCAGGTTTGGCTTAAATGTTCACCAGTGCCTCCAGCTGCCTATTCCCACCCTGGTGCTGAAGTATCGAAAGTATTTAGGTGATCGTGAGTTAGACAGTGTTAGAGAACAGGTTTGTCTGAAAATGAACTTTTTTCCCCAGATTACTTTGAGCCATATATGGTGTCAGATCGAGGATTATGCAAAGATGGGAATGAATGGCTGGGGATGCAGCAGTTCCTTACTCTTCTGGCGTGAAACCTTTTTTTTTATTGTGGTCTAGGGTCAACTTAGGAAGGAGTTGATTCTGTGATATATATCCATGAATATATGCACGTATTTTTTGGGGGGGAAAACTAGGGCAGAGGGATTAATCCATTTATGCTTAGCTGAAAGTGGCAGGGAGAATGGGAAAATAAGGCATGTGGAGCTTTCAGGGGGCTCCAACATGGTCTGTCACTGTCCCAGGCTCTGTAACAACTCCTAGTTTGGAACATGAATTTCATAGGTTCCTTATATATACATGACCTGTTGTGACCTTATTTTTTCTGCCTGGTACATGCCATATATATGTTTTACTACAGTTTGCTGTAAGACATCTAAAGGAGCTTGAACACCAGAAACGAGAATTACAAAAGGAGGGAAACGCTCTCATTGACTTTTTCTGTGAAGACAGAGAAACCATGAAGTTGGATGAATGTTTCCAGATATTTAGGGACTTCTGCATAAGATTTGACAAGGCTGTTAAGGTAAGAGTTGTTTTTTCTGCATAAGGGATGTTTTATATCATGTCGTATTTGATATATTTGCTCAAATAGCTCCAACAAACCACCCTCTTCTAGGCAAAAGCCACAGGGGAAATGCTCGTTCTGCCCAGCCCTGTGTGCAGTCCCACTGCTCTGTATCTTCAGCTGCAGGC
Source organism: Patagioenas fasciata (assembly GCF_037038585.1). Lineage (NCBI taxonomy): Eukaryota > Metazoa > Chordata > Aves > Columbiformes > Columbidae > Patagioenas > Patagioenas fasciata. The sequence goes on along the minus strand of NC_092523.1, from coordinate 47,278,361 downwards.
TGACTAGGGCAGTGAGGTGACACGTCAGGGCAGCCTCTTGGCCTGCCTGTGGGTGGGCTCCCTCCTTCTCTGTCGGTGAGGAGGTCGGTGGTTGCTAAGCTGAGCAGTGAAACAGATGGTGCAGACTTTCTGACAAGTCCTCACTGTTCAGGCCCTGGACTGGTAAGGCTGGATCACTGGAAAGGCCTTGAGATGTTGCACCGCATTACATGGACATACCAGCCTGAATCAGCACTGGCTCAGACTCTCCACTGCCCTCCTTTGCATGACTAGACACTTTGCCAAGTAAAGCAAGGACTGTGTCTTCTACTTACAGAATCATGAATAGTTTGGGTTGGAAGGGACCTTCAAAGGTCATCTAGTCCATCACCCCAGCATTTGTTCTTTTAAATGCTTTTTGTGGGTGAAAGCTCAAGAAATTAGGCAAGCCTACGGTACAAAGATACCTCATTTCCTGTGTGACGATTCATTTGTTAAGCACCCTGAATTGATCCCAAATAATTCAAGAAGTATAATAAGATGAAGGAGCAGTGTCGGTATTTGTTCCAGTTTTGGTTCAGCAAAGTCTGCCTGTCATTACAAATATTTTTTCTAGGCCTTTATGAATAGCATTAATTAGGTGGATCCACACATTTCTTTATTTTGCTGCCTTATGTAATCTGCATTTGACAGCACTTTGTATAAGAGCTTTAGTTCAGAAAAGAGAACAATCTTGATTTATAGCAAGCTGACAGGATGTTCAGCTAGCATGCCTGGTGTGCCATTAGTTTATCTACCCTTTACCACCACAGATAGCATGTATTTGTGCATGGTTTCGAACATTATACAAACAGATAGAATGAAATGGTGGTAACTATTGCAGGCATTTTCGTGAGAGGTAACTTCATGCATATGTGTTCAATTATTTGGGATTGGGGATTTAATTTACAGTCACACATTACAAGTGGCTGTTGGATAGCTACTTTGAGGTTCAATGGGGATCTTCCTTCCTCTCTGTGATAAGTAGCTACACTCTAAAAATTAAAAATTAGTCTCATGTTTGTAAATATTGAGGAGATTTACTTACTAAGTATTTTGTGAGTGTTAACCTTTATTAACAAACAAATGTTTAGCCTGCAGTCTAAAATGATGGCTTGTACCGTAATGGCCACGTGCACATTTTTTGCAATTCTTGTAACATGTCTGTATGTGCTTAGAATAGGTTACTCATTTGAATAAAATCTTCTGAAACATGCTTTGGGTAAGGTTAAAATGTTCTATGTCCAGTATGGAATATGATAATAATATCTACAACTATTTTTAACCATTTCTCTTTACAATGGGATATTTAAAGCTGAGCTTTAGCATTAGGCAGGAATTCATTCTGTAACTCCATACCTGTGAAGGCAAGCTTCCTGCCACAGACTTTTCTCCTGAAATACAAGTTGTTTTTTTTTCTTTTGCCTTTCTTAGCTGTTTGGGTTTCTTAGGTCTCTAATGCATCTTATCTTTCAGAGCCTGGTGTAGTCTCAAATCCAATTTAAGAGATGCAGATTAACCCATTCATTAAAAAGAGCTTCAGCATTAGGCTTTTGTTTACTGAAAGCTTTTCTAGTTGTGCAGCTCTTCTGTTGTCACAACCACGGAAAGATCAAACTAGATAGTGCTTCAAACAAATAGAGGTGTGCTTATTTAAACAGTGTGTCATTGCTCAGAACAGATTTAACAACATGCAGGAAAATCATGTAATTTTTGAATCCTCTGTCAAGACTAGCCTCCCCCTTCTTTCTTTTTCTACAGCTGTACTGGCTCTAGAAAACCGTGTTTTCCATTTCAGAAAACAACCTGGAAAGTTCAACCAAAGGTTCAGCTAGATTAAATCTGAAGCCTAGGGGTGACAGTTAAAATGTTGATATTCATAGTAATCCACTGCTAATGATTTTAGTAACAAGGTATTACTGAGTTACCTTTCAAACATAAACTATTTCTTTGGTTTCCTGAGCTCAAACCCCTCAACCTAGCTGCCAAAATCTCCAACCTGCCCTGAGCAACTTCTGTGCAATAGTTGCCGGTTTTTGAAGCCAACAGTGAATACAAACAAGATCCAAAACTGGAATGAGGTCCTTGAGTGGGGTCAGTTGATGTCTAAGTATTGATCAGGAGGCATTGTGTAAACTTTTCTGCTTGCTTTCATGTACAATTTCATATATATTTCATATACAATTAAGGAACATCTTTTCATAAAATTTCCAATCAGTAATGTTTGAGTTGTAGCACCTTGTAGAAACTGCACTTGCTGAGGCGCAATTGCGATAAGGGAGAATGAAAGGAACGCATTGGCTGTAAGCTCGTCAGATGAGTTTGTCTTAAAGTATGTATGCAATGATTAGGTGGAGGTTTCCTCACCTGATAAAACTGCCAACTTTAAATGTAGTGTGGACTTGAAGATCTCCATCTTATAGCAGGAACTTTTTGGCTGGACTTGACATCTAGTTGGGTTTGATAGGTCATGTTCTTGGTCTCACAAGGACTTGTGCTTTTTTTTTTTTTTCTTATGCTGACCAGATGATGCATCACCAGCATTAATTATGCATGGAACTGCTCTCCATACAGTTAACGGTTTCAGGCTCTGGTTGCTGTGGTGATTTTGTGTGTGTGCGTGTGTGTGCGTATATGTATTGGGGGATGGGGGTAGGTGATAGGAGTAGGAGCTAACTTCGATGGGAAAAAATAAAGGGAAAGTTAAATGAGTGTGACTTGTTCTCATGCATAGGCCACCGTCCTCTGAGACATGTATTTTTGCTTTTCCTCGTCAGGAAAACAAGGAACGAGAGATCCAGGAACTTCATAGTCTGCAAAGGCAAAAGGAGCTGGAGGAGAAGCGTCGATCCTGGGCAACTGGAGAGCTTGGGAGCTTTGGGCGGAGCAGCAGTGAAAATGATGTGGAGATGTTGGCCAAAAAAGGACTTGAAGAATTTCTTCCGTTCTTGCAGCAGAGACCTCAAAGCCCTTTGTACAGAAACCCCAATTCTAGACGTTCTCGACTTTCCCTGGGGATTACTGCAGACAGGGAGTTGCAGAGTTTCCTGGAAATCTCAAAAGATGAGGATCCAAACAAGTTTAACAGCCTTCCCCGCACAAACACGCGACAAGCAAGACCCAACGTAGCCTGGACTGAATCCAAAGAAACAAGAGATCTCAACTTAAATACCTTGCACTTGCACCAACAGGCTGAAACCAAAGTGAAAAGTGGTGGCCTACTGCAGGTGCCTCCAGCTCAGCCCAGTCGCTTTGGTGGCTCAACTGGTCCTAGTGCCCGTTACTCACAGAGAAGCATTGACTACAAAATGCATGCTTCCAGTGTGTCATGTGAGGAGTCCACAGATATAAATGCTCTGGCCCTTGCAATTGAAGAGCATGAACTTGTTAAAGGGTTACGTAAGTTTGATATTCAAGGACCAAAGCCTACAGAGGATACACCTGTAATATATTTAGAGGATGCTGGTGGAACAGACGTGGAGACTCTAGATGATCTAAGCTTTCATTCCCTTAGCACTGCCGATGACGACCTGCCTCCAGCTTGCAGAACTTCCAGAGATGCCCATGACCATAAAGCCAAGGCAGTGGGCTGCAGGAGTGAAGCTTCAGAGGCCAGCAGCAGCCCCATGTCTGTGGATACAAGTGTTTCGGGAAGTAGGGAAGATGGGCCGATGTTCTATGTGTCAGATACAACGACTGATTGTTCTTTGACATTGGACTCTGAAGAGGGAAATGATTTTAAATCAGCAGGCAATGAAATAAGAAGTGAGGCTGGCAAAGCATGCTCTTCTGGGAATGATCCGCAATACAGGGCTAGAACATTCTTCTCAAACCTGAATTCTGCTTCTGCCAAGGATCTGTCTCTTCACACTTCGGCAAATGATAAGGATGATGCCAATAGCAAGCAGAGCCTTCCTAAAGAAAAGACCATAAAAAATAAAGACCAAACAGGACCAAAAAGAAACTCTGTAAAAGATAGATCTCCAAGCTCCTCAAAATCCAGTGGCACTCGCCCTAACCACACAGCTCCTTCCAGACCTGTAAGAACTTTGAATGCTTCTGAGAATGAAAGTATGAGGAAAGTGGTGCCTATTTCTCGGTCAAACAGAGCACTGAGCAGCATGAAAAAGCCAGAAGCCAAGCCAGCTCTTCGAGAAACTAGTGCAGTGGAAAGTCGGCTGTCCCGTCGCAGCTCCGTCCGAGGCACAACAGACACGCTACCAAGAAGTCCATACAGGCACAGCATGTCAGTAGAAGAGCCAAGGTTACAGAGGGGCACTGTCACTTCGAGCAGTGCGCATTTTGAGAGGGACAGAGTCTCTGTCAAGAAGCCAGTCTCTAAACCAATTAGGAGTAATGTCAAATCAAAGACAGATGAAATTAAGACCTGTCGCACCAGTGCAAAACCCCAGACCCCTACAGATGAGACCAAGGTTGCCACAGTCAGTGTCCCCAAAACACCATCTGCTGTCCCAAGCTTTGCAAGGAATACAGTGGCTTCTTCTTCAAAGCGCGCAAAAGTGGATCTATCCAGCTCCTCCAAACCTCCAACCATCACAAGGTCTGTGTCCCAGAGGCTGCCTAAAGCGAAGCCAGTGGCAGCCTCTGATGATCCGAGTCCAAAGGAGAACAGTGTGGGTACCTTAAAGAGAGCAAATAGTGCCAGAGTGGTTGGAAGAAGCATCCTGCAGGGAGAGGCTGTCAGCACTAAAGTAGAGCCTGCACCAAAGGAGCAGGGAACAGTGGAAAAGGCCTCTCTTAAACTGAAAGATGCAAACCGAACTGCAATTGGTAAAATACTGAAGCCGTTACTGAAATAAAGGAGAGGTTTTTTTGAATCTTTGAATGTGAACACTTGTTCAAGCACTGGATGTCTCTGTCATGAAACTCCTTAGAACAGTTACATTGCTGATAAGCAACATCATGTGCTCGTTAAAGTACAGCATGCTGTTGGAAAAGGGCAAGTAGTTGTATTCTGGTCTAAATCCTTTTTTATGAATTTGAATGTATTTGAAGCTACTGTGATGGAATATGAGCGTAACAGCAAATCTTTGCATATTTGTGATACAGAATGCCACCAAAAGCCAAAAATTTTTAAGAAGTTACACTACAAAATGCCTTGTGACAGAAAACATGGATAAAGGCCAGTGTTTGTGTTCGTAAGATTCTTGCTAAGACTCAAGCCTTTGTGCTGATCTGTTACTTTTTTGATGTCAAAGTGAATCCTGTGGAACAGTACAGAAAACTAACTTGGGTGATTGTGCTTTCAATGGATTGTGCTTTCAATTCCTTGGATTCAGGAACTCTTTGCCTGTTGCAAAGTCCATTGCTGGCAATTGGACAGACTGGGAACTGCTGGCTGAAAAATAGTAAAACAGAACATTTGCTGTTTGTGGCTGTCTTTAACCTCACTGAAGAATTTATAGCATGTTTTATGAATGTGTACCTGTGTCTGGAGAAGGCTTTCTGCTGGGCGGGAGCCTTGCTCTCCAAGAATGTGGCAGCATTGTCTTGCATGCACAAGTAGATATGGCTGGTGCTGGGTCGCATAGCACAGCTGGGGGCTGTGGCTGGTGGAAGGGCCATCAGTACCCATTGGGATGTTGACTACTCCTGACTTGTTTTGGTGACAAGCAAACCTGCCAGCTTTTGTTCATACAGAAGTGCCATATATTTATGATACGTATCAAGGATGTTTGCAGTTCAACTCCTGAAGGCTGCGATGTAGTGCCAAGCACTTTCTTACCATTCCATGTTTCCACTGGTTTATCTACTACCAAATTACTTGAATGTTGCAATGGCTCTGATTGAGCCATTAGTTGCCCTGCCTTCTCCTCCTCCTCTCCCTCTCCTTGTCAACATGAATATTTAGCATGAAACAGAGAGCTTATGCATGACAATTTTTTCATAGACTTCTTTGGTTGCTTCAAATGTGGTTTTTAATGTTTAAAAACTCTAAAGGATGAATTAAACTAGTATTTGATAAGCTTTTTACAAAATAAAAACACCTCTTTTTTTTTTTTTTCCCGCAGATACAAATTTTAACATCCTGTCAGACTAAGATACAGAGAATGAGGGAAAACTTGTTTGGGATGCTGTGCATCTTCCCAAGAGAAATGTATGTAGGTGGGGAAACAGATCACTGTTCTCCTAAGCATCTTATTTAAAGAGTTGCCTTTTTATTCACTTATGAAAGAAGCCTCATTTAAGACCAAAAAAAAAAAGGAAAATATCTTCAGACAAGTGGCATTGACTTACTAGTGGTAGATCTGTTTGTCTGTTCTATTCTTCAATGCTGGGAGAGCGCAATCCAATGAGAATGAGCCATTTAATTGCTCGCATGTTTCTCACGGGCTAAGTATCAGGGACAGCTAGCTTCGTGTTTTGAATTTGGCAAGGGGCCTTTAGCTCATCCCACATACCAGCACATCTTGACGCAGACAGCATACCCAAACACCATAAAGTATTGCATAGAGCCTCTTGTTTGAGTCTATCCCACAGGGAAAATTTATATAGCCTGCTTTTTGGCAAGGGTGAATTTTTTCTTGAAAGCCTGTAAGCTTTTTGGATACTGCCTCCCTGGTGGGTTAGTTATAAAAGCATCTCCCTTCTTATTTGTATCTGTGTGTATGTATGCACATCTGCAAGAGCAGATGATTGACATTTTTCCTTTTTTAAAAAATACAACAAAAACTTTTATTGGTAGCAAGCTTGAAAAATAATTTAATTGTGTTTGGAATATGTAAATAAATTTCTATAAATCTGTGTAAAAGAAAACTGAATGTATTTAATGGAACATTTATACATTTCGGAGTAACTTGGTAGTTTAATAAAGTTCCCATTTATTGGGTATGAGGTTTGTAGTTTCTCCTTCCTGTTACACTCTTGGCTTTGGCCCTGGAGATCTCAGGCGACTGGAGTTTGGGTGTAGGTTACGGTGTGGAAAGTCCCAAAAGGAAGGACTTCATAGCACAAATCCTGGCATTTAAAATGCTAGTTTGTTTTTATACTAAGACAAACAATTTAACTTCAGTTTCTGAACATTTCTCTCTGCTCAGGTTTGGGTATAACATGGAAGACATTAGCACTTTGCGTACACATTGTGTGTTGTGGCCAAGACAAATGTTCATGGCACTGACAAGTCTGGATCTGTCGCTATCTTCATGCCTTTTAGCTTAGCACACTTTATTGAGAAATCCTGGTTTACAGCTCCCAGGACTTTGGGAATAAAGAATAGCCTGTTTTGCCGGAGCAGGTAGTGACTTCTACACTGCAGTTCTGAATTTTTACGTTTTGTCCTATTCTCCCATTATTTTTCCTTCTTTACTGCATACGAAAGAACAACTATTAAGCAGAAAAAAGGCAAAAGCCAGACAGCCTCCCTGTCCTTAGGGAGCACTTCCCTCTGCTATGGAAATGATTTTTGGACTGGAATTGCTGCTATTTGCAAACTCATTTAGCCCCTGACTTTTCTCGTTTGGCAAGTGTCTCTCTCCCCATAGGGAGCAGTGAGCACCTGCTGTCTGCCAGTGCTGACTGATGCCTGCCGCTGGAATCTACGTGGGAAAGCCCTTCACCATCAAAAGGTGTGTCTCAAAAGTTTATGTTTTTTTAAACTTCATTTTTATTTCAAAAGGGTTTATAATTACCAATTCATTATTTAAACTACCAGCTGTCAGAGACAGTGATGCCCTGTAGGTTTAATTTCCCATGTCACGCAATTTTCCCAAACACTAACAGGCCACAGGGCTGGCCCGGCTGCACTCAGTTTTCAAGAGCGAACAGAGACCTTTTCTCCAGCTTTGTTCTGCTGAGTGGCCCATGTTTCTGGGGGTGACCAGGGACATGTCTCTCCCCTTGAGTGGCTATTGAGGTGGCAGTGAAGTGGGGCAGCCCAGGGGACCATGGGGGGATCTGTGGCTTGTGGAGCTGGTGGAGATTGAGAGATAGGGGAAAGAGCTGTGGGAGTTAAGAGCTGCTGATTCATACTTGCAGGAATTTAATATTCACATCTCATGTGGGAACTGCATACAAATGAGGGGCTCAGTGCATCCCTCATTACAACAGCTCATTAAATTATCGAGAAAGACAGAAATGAGTTCCCATCACACCTCCCACAGCGTACAAGTCTGGACTATGTCATTCAAAATAACCCATGGGTATCTCTCATCTTGGGGTACGTCTGTGCGGACGGATGCAGACAGCCACGCGCTGGCTCCCACCCCACCAGACACGAGCCAGCCCTGGGCTGGAGGTGTAGGGTGCTTGGCTTGGCCCTGACCCCAAGCCCCAACACCGTGGCTGTAATTGCAAACCCTCAGCCAGGCTCTGCCACTGCAGCAGAGCCCCGGCCGTCCATGCCCGGGAAAGACCTTGTCCTCCAAAAGCCATCCCTCCTGCTGCTGTGACACGTGAGAAGGTAATCCCTGCGAGAGAGGCCCAGCTAAACACAGCTCCTTTCAGATTTGGCTGCTCAGTGTTTTCCATTAACCTGATACAGGCTGTTTACATCCTACTGTTGCCAGTGCCAGAGATAACTGCCTTGGGAACAGCTCCCTACAGGTATTGTTAACAGCTGCCGAAAACAAAGGAGTTTGTTTTAGCCACGTCACTATCTAAATAGCCAGAAATACATTTCTTTTTTATTACTCGTAAGCCTATATTAAAATATCTGTCTTGTTCTCCTGGCTGAAAGATGCATTCTGGAAATCTCGCATGCTGCTAAAGCTGGCGACTGAGCAAATATCCTTGCAATTGGAAAAGAAAGTAACAGTGAGGCGAAGGACACGTGAAGGGTTCTTGTTGCACGAAAGCGTGTTTCTCTTCCCAACGTGATCATCACCATCATCACAATCAACTACTTGCACTTAAAAGAAGATTGTTTCCAGTCAGCAGTTGTTCTTTGCCATATAGTTGGTTTCTGTGTTCGTTCAGGCTGAAGGCTAAGGTTGCAGGACATGCACTGCCTCGGCTAGCAACTTGCTCTGAGAAAAGAAAAAGATAATAAGGCAAAAAGAAAGATAAAAAGAGAAAGAAAAAGAAAAAAAGACCCCGTTAACCTTTAGCTGCTGATATAATTCCTTGTTGTGCTGAAGCATTGCAGGGGACAGAAGTGACATTAGCACATGGACTTTAGCGGTGGCGTTGATGGTGAGATTTGCAGTGGCTGAGCAATGCTCAGCAAGGTTGGCCATGTCTGCACAAAGGGGAGAGAGTTACAGGCGTTTTTGAGACCACTCAGCCCATCTGAAGCAGAAGCTCTGGACAGGGTCCCTTTGAATAGAGATGTGCCTCTTCTGCTTTTGATCAGGTCTCAACAATAGCTCCTTTTTTATCCCATTCTATCCTTATTTATTAGGAAGAAAAAAAAAGCAGAAAACTTTGATGCCTCCTCTTGGGTCAAGTGAAGGAAAGATATGAGCTCTACCTACCTTTTTTTTTTTTTAAGACAATAGGACTTTGACTGTTAAATAGGGCTGGTAGCTTCAAATAACTCTCTGCTGCACAGGGACACCAGATATTTTCAGTGTCTGTAGTGATCCAACAGCAAAACAAACATGATAGCAAGAACTGTTTAACTACAGAGCACATTTCAGTGACTATCTACTCTGAAACATAAATCCTCACAACTGAACAGAGAAGATGTTCTTCTGGGCACCCACCCAACAGGAGCTGGCTAGAAAATATTTGATTCCACTTCCAAATAATTGTTTACAGTGAATTTTATTTCCCATTACTCTTCCATTTCATTGTCATTAGAAATGAAGAAGCTACCTTTAACAGAGAGCAATAAAGCAGGGCTGATCGGGCAAACATGCCACCCACACCTACATCATTTTCCTGCTGCTCTCTCCTCACGGTCTTTTTCTGTAGGGTTAAGGAAAGTAATTGACTGTCTGTGCACTTCTGATTGTTTCTTCAAGAGTAAGATTTCACATCTTGCCGCTGGGCTAGCACAATTTCTGGGAAGGAACTGCATATATTTCTAAGGTGGAGAGATGTGCAATGGCCATTATGAGTTACTGAAGCCCAGTAACTGATGATCTATCTGTGGAAATTAGAGAAATATGTGTAAAGAAAAATGTGATGACAACAAATGGATAGGTGCAACTGAAGAACAGTTTTCAAAAAATGTAGGGGTCCTTTTCTCTGTCATTAGCGTCCTCATGGTTCCCTGCGTGTCTGCTGTTTCTGGCAAATCCAGGTATAAACCACAGTCTTCAGGAGAGATGTGGGCTCCCCTGTGCCGGACTCCACTGAATCACTGCAGAAAGCACTGGACTGGGAACTGCTGGAGTCACTTGAGTTCTGGAGCTGAAAATATGACATATTGCTAGCTTTGTGTTTTGGTGTCTGGTGTTTCTCACACAGCATTTTAAACTGATTCAAATGTATTCCCTATATAAATCTCTAATCTCCAGTTTTGGGATGAAAAATCGGTGTAAATAAGATTTTGATTTTTCCCCACCCTTTTGCAGCTGTATTTGCCCCTTTACATTGCATGACTGTTTCCTCCCACTCCTATTTCCTGTATTATCATTTTCCATCCTCCTCTATTAAATTTTCCAACCTCCACTAATAACTCATCCCCCTTCTTTATCCTCTTTTTCACCTGGCAGGCTTTCTGTATTCTTCCGTTCCTTCTGCTTTCTTCCCATTTCTCAACTCTTCAGTGGCTGTTCTGCTCCACCGCTTGCTTTCTTCTTTCTGCCAATGTGAGTCTTTCCCCAAAGGTCTGTCTGCAAAATCTGCAAGCTGAGACTTTTCTCTGCCAGCGTCCAGTAAGATGTGGGAATAGAGAAACAAAATGAACTAATGTTTTAAGATTTACGTGTCTGTATTTTGCAGCTTTTCCTTGTCACTGCAAGCAAGTTGCTGGAGGTGGCTGTTACCCAGCAGAAATGCATTTTTGCACCTTTTCTATATGAACATAGGTCACCCCTATGCTGAGCAGCCTACGAGGGGGCTGGTGGGGGTGCTGAGATGCTGAGTGCATGGGGTGATTTTGCAGAGGTGGGTGAGGAAAATCTGTTCAAATAAAGGTGTGAGCAATTTAGCTTTGTGGTTCAAGTCTAAGAAGCCCTAACGAAAGACCTTTGATGACAGCTTGAAAAGCTGTCTGGCAAAGTGATTCCTAACCCCACCCTTAGTACCACAAGCAAATAGGTTTGTGCAGTTAGTTCAGTGCTGTTTCCTTGCACATCAGAGCAAAATAATTGTATTATGGTTTCTTAAATTTGCACGTAGCTTTTCTTGGTGCAGGTTAAGGTTCTGGTAGAGTTGATTTTCTCTCATAGAGTAAGGACCAAGACCTTTTTATAATACAACAAGAGGGAACACTCAGAAGCCCAAAGATGGCTCTTGGAAAATACTCAGTTTTCCTTCTGCTAGAAGTGACTAATCTCTACATAAAATGGAGAGCACTTGGGATGCATGTATAGTGTATTTATAGAGGGTATGCACTGTTTATTGCTGCAAGTACTTGGTGCTTGCACATGCTCTTTCTAAAAAGAACTGAATCCTGTTTAAGACTATCTTTCCTCCCAGGAGGTTGTAGCCTAAGCCATTTAATAGTTTTGCTGAGAAGGCACCTCTGGAGGTCACCCAGCTCAGCCTCCTGCTCCAAAAAGGGCTAACTTCACACGTATGTCACTTCACTGAGGGCCACAGAGGGTTGTTCTTAGCACAAAATATTTGTAAGAGGGAGAAATGTGGTTGTGCTACTGAAACAAGGGTGCTGAAACTGGAAAGCACTAAAGGAATGCTGGTTTTCTGTAAGCTATGACTTGAAAAATGTTTGCCACTTAGTCCAAGGAATATATTGCAACTTTTAATGGAAGTTTGCCTTAGAAGGCTGATGGTGATGTGAAGTCAGTAAAGCAAGTGAAAGCAGGAGCAAAGAAAGAAATCTGAGGAAAATCCAGAAAGCAGAAGGGACCCTACTGGATGCAAGAGAGAAATAAGTTTGTGGCTTAAGAGAAATCAGAGGGAAAAAAAACTCTGACAGTTGCAGAGTCTTGTGGGAAAGGGTGAACAGTTGCACTTTGGATGAAGAGAGCAGAGGAGAGGTGAGAGATGTTCAGTAGCCAGGTCCAGTGCTGTTAATCAAAGCACAGGCGAGTGTGGGCAGCTACTGGCCATGCTGTAATCGACCCATGAGAAACGGAGGAAGGACCCTCATGAGCCAGGCGAGTCCGTTCCCCTGTCCCAAGGAAACGCTGGCTCTAGCTCAGTCCTTCCTGCACATATTTGCTTGCCCTGTTGTTTAAGGACATAACGGCCAAACAGAAAAATAAGTTGCAGTAAGTGTTCCTGATGACTAGCTTGGGTTCTCCAGGATGGGATGCCTGTTTATGTATATAAAGCTAAGCAGCAACACTTCCAATGCATGTCTTCTCTTGCAAGGTGGCTTTTCTAATGAGACTGGCACCCTCACACTTATGGTAGAGCTGCTATGGTCATCCCAGCTGATACTAATGTTCATATTAAGTGTGTAAAGCAGTAGATTATTAGTAAGCCTAGAAATCTAGTGAATATCTTTTCACTGCAGCAAAACACAGCCTGTGTTGCTCTGAAGGATTTGATGCAATCTGTTGCAAGAGATTTGTAGCTCAACTGGATGGAGCGTGGGCTGTATCACGCGGCAGCTCCTGCTGGTGCTTTTAGTGGGCACTGCAATACATGGTACCTGTTCATACCCCTGTGGAGATGGTTCCAGACCAGAGCTCATGCTCTGAAGGACCTCATGTTGAGTAAGGCAACAAGGAGATGGCTACAGGGAAAACCTGAATGCTCAGGCCAAATTTAACCCTGCACTCCCCGTGGGCAGCCTGTAGTAGGATTGTAACTGATCCTCACTGACCACTAAACAAAATAACCAGCCACACCCAGACCCCCACAAGTGAATTTACAGATGAGTTTCCAGCTGAAGATACAGCACAAGGCAGGGATGAGTGACTGGGAGTGAGGCATGAGCAGGAGGAGGTCTTGAAACAGTTATGAGAAATATCTCTGAAATCATGGGCTGCTTTTCATCTGCACAGCAAGCAGAGGAGTGAGACCACCAGGCACAGCCCTGTGTCCCCAGGGTCCTGGGGGCTGCAGTTCCCCCAGCCTGCACAAAGATGGTATCTGAAATAATGTGAAATGTGGCATAAGCAACCTGTGGGAGAAGGGCGTGCGGAAATACAGCAGGAGAGGTCCTGTGATTGTAGAAACAACCAACAGCATTATACTTAATAAAAGACTGTAAAACAGAGATTTGCAAGAATGTGTAGCTTGAAAATTCAGTATGAATTGGCAAACTGGGCCCATGACTAATCACAGAGGTCCATTGTACGTTGAGTCTAACTTCTTGTTTAATGAAAATAGTTCTCTGAATAAGTCTTGTTTAAACCACAGTAAATAGCTCTGAATAAAATGTCCAGTCTTAATATACAATATTTTAAATAACAGAGAAGTCACCCCAACCTTTGGTAAATAGTTTGAACAGATAATTGAGCTCTCTGTTTAAAACTGTCACAGTATTTCTAGCACAAATTAATCGGGGTGGAGTGTCTAATTGCTGGTAACTGGATCTGTTACAATGCTGTGTGCCAAACTGGCAAGCTCTTATTGTCAGATTTCTGGTTCTGGGATTCAGCCTTTGCAAGAAAGGAGCTGTGATCTCCCCTGGTGAAGGCTGCACTAGAAGAGGGTGCTGTGCTCTGCTCCCACTGTTGGGCTGTGGCGGGGGGACCTCATTCTCAGCAGGGCATGCTGGCTTTTGGCATGGGGGGCAGTTTTCCTGCTTGCAGGAGCGGCTCTGGCTGGTGGGCTGCTGTCTGCCCACTGGCCTTGGGAGAGACCCACAGGAGCTATTTAGAAACCTGTTCGGCAGAGTTTATTTTGACACAAGGTGGAAACTCCAAAAGGTCAGACCTGTGTTTGCTGCAATGGTTTCCCAAAACCACTCTCGGTAACCCAAGTTTTAGTCTTTGTCACATTCAAACGTGACTAACAAAAGGGTTGTGTTTCAGAACTACATGATGGTTGTATTTAAATGTTTATTTTTAACCAGGCATCCCCTATGTGGCCAATTGCAGAGCCTGAATGCTACTGGGAATCACTAGGGCTGTCTTTGGTCAGACCTGTTGTACTTGCTCTTCCCTTCTCTCTGATGGGGACAATGAGGACACTGATAAACCCCACGACTTTCTCCTTTGTTATCTTCTACAGCTGGCCTGCAGCTCTTTGGATTTCTCCTGCTGTCCCTTAAGCTAGGACTAGGCATTTTTTAGTAAACCTCTCTGTCTCCCATCTTGGGACTGTGTTGAGCATTCTGTAGCTAAGGAGACAAGTAATAACATTTACTGATATCCTTTAAAAAGGGAGCTCTGACTGTCTCCTTGTCTCTTTGGTTTTCTTTGCACCTTCCCTTATGCTCATGCTAATGAGGAGCCTGGAGCTCTTCTACAGATGAAATGGCAGCCAGGCCACCTGCTTCTCAGCTGGCCCTCTTTTGACTGTGTTGACCATTTTCTCTATTTTAAGGCTGCCTTTTAGAAAGAGAGATCTCCCTTATAAATTTATTTTCCTTTTTGTCCCAAATCTTTTTCCTTTATGAGCCTACATGAGCTGTGCTGCTCCCCGATTGCCTCTGTTCACTCTGCCACAGAAGTGAACCATCTCTCAGTTGTGCACAATACCTTTGCTGCAGCGCCTCGAGGGATCTATAAACCAGATGGCCTTATCCTGGGTCATTTTGCTTTATTGATGTTATTGCGGAGCCCCACGCTATGGTAACCAAAGGAGCTGTACTCTTTGGAGCGGGGCAGAGGGAGGAAGGGGCTCTGAAGCTGCTGTTTGGGACCAGCACTGCTCTGGCAGCCGTGGCTCGGCTGGTGCCGACACCACGCCAGCTCACCGCTGCACGGGTGTTTATCCAGCGCAGGGGTGAGTCAGGGGTGCCATGCTCCACCAAAGCCACCTCCAGCAGCTTCCTGGTGAGTCACCTCAGGCTGAGAGAAGACTTGCAGCAATTCCTGGGCCACCAGAAGGATGATCTCATTGCCTGCTGAGGGGAATAAGGGTAAAGTCACGTGGAGCTCTGCTCTCAGAGCCAGGGAAAATGGCATCCCAGCAAAGAGCTTACGGGTGACCTAACCAGGCATGTGATTCGGTGATAAGGGACAAACATGGCAAAGATCCTTTTTGTGGGGAAGGAAGGAAGAGGCTGTAAAATATATACAAATAGTTTGAGGTGGCTTTCATAATAAAACCTGTGAGGCAAGGAGGGATGATTTGGCACAGTGTCCACAAAGGTCTTAGTTTTAAGTATTTCTCTTTGCATTGTCTGTTTTCATCTACTTTTATGATTCTGCAAGTGGTATTGTCTGTCCTGGGTGATCATGACATGAGGTCTGATGATGTAAACTTTGCATACTGTGTCCTGCCCATGAAGCTGAGTTACTGCGATACTGGTTCAAACTCACTCACCAAACCCAGCTGAAAGGATTTACTCAAGTTTAACTCCAGCTGAAATTAAGTGTTTTGCCTCTTCTCTAAAATTAATTCATGGCAGTTTTCCATTTCCATTGGATTTGTCATTATTTCAAAGAGGTTGCTAATTTCTGAGCAGGCATCAAGTGGTCTTTTGTGATTTCAAATATAAAAAGCGACAACTCTGTGCTTCTTCTCCTAAGACAAATATTGACATTCTATGAAAAGTGCTAGTTATTTATTTAAAATCTATGGTCTTGTTAAATCAAGAACAGTGCAGAAAATTGGCAGATTTTTTTTTTTTTTATCATCTTGAAGTTGTACAAGGCTGAGAATTTTACAGAAATTAAAAATAAACTCATATTTTGTATTAAAAAAAAGGCTGGTGGAGTGGATTTGATGAAGCTGGAATTTCCTTCTGTGACAGTGGAGCGGCTCAAAGCTGCTCCTAGCCTCTGTTGCTGGAGCTCAGACCTCAGGAGAAAGAGGAGGAAACTTCACGCCGGAGATCCCTGGGGTTTTGTGGTGCCGCATCTGCTGGCTCCGAAGCATGTGCCCAGGTTGTGAGGAGCCAGCATGCTGCAGTGAGGAGCAGTTGGTGGGGACCAGCTCCTGAACGTGCCTCCTCCTTGAGCTGTGAGCATGATGGCCATCATTACTCTTCCTGAGCAAGGCATCCCCATGTGTTGGTGCTAATTGGATAGTGCTGACAATCCCCAACGTAATATTGTGTCAGTTGTTTTCTGTTTCATGATTCTGTTAGGTGTATTGGTGGTTTACCACATTTAACAACACAGTTTAGACCATGAAATCATTGGACTAGGCACTGATAAGACTGAAGAAACTGATCCCAGAAGAGACTTCTTCACTGTAGAGCACCAGACCATACCACCAAGCCCACCTCCACTACATCCACTAATTTTCCATTCCTGAGGTCCGATGTTGCATGTCACAAAAAAGCCTCATGAAAATCTCAATTGAGGATGAACGTGGTGGTTCTCAGCGGCATGTTGGTCCAAAGGTATCTAGTCTCACATATGAAGTTTGTGTGAAAATGGGTCTGGTTTGTGTTCCTCCTCCTTTTCTGCTTCCCAGTTTGGTTTTAACATTTGACCATCTCAGGGCAGCCCGACTGCTTCTCTGGTTAAAGGGACAGGCTGCTGAGCTGAGACAAAGGATCCCTCTGCACCTGCGGGATGCACTGCATGACCTGTGAGGCTCTCTAATGATTTTGCAGGTAAGATGGAAACAATCAGGTAAAAGGCTGTTTGACTTTTCCAGGGCAGCTACTTTGTTAGTGCAAGCATGCATCCAAGCACGGCCCAAGCCAGACCCAGAGCACCAAGGACACTATTTGCACAGCCCCTGTGAATACCAACTCTGTTCTGGCTTGCAGGGTTTCAAGGAAGTGAGCTGCAATCACGATGACATCAGGCAGCTAATGCCGAATTTGGGCTTGGGTGAACTCTGAACGTGCCCGCTCCTTGGAGGTGAATCTGGAGCCTTTTGAAAGGACTTTCCTCAGCTGCTGCACTTGCTCTTTTTGAGTCATAACTGCAGCGTGCACAACACTGCCCAAATACAGCAAATGACATGACACAAGGCTTGCGCTTTGAGAGAGGTGTCTCAACAGCTTTCATTGCCATGTGTTGGGTAATCTTGGAAATACTGATATTTTCCTATTGAGCAAGTTTTAATAAGTCAGACTGTGTGTGCAGGGGCGCGGGGCGGTTGCTGCTCTCCACATCTCACTCTTACAGGAGCTGGAAGTGCAGCACCTGCAGCTGTTTCCCTGAGTTGGCCCCTTGCTCTCCAAAAGCTTTAGAGACAAGGAGGTGGGCTAAGGATCTAAAATCATGGCTATAAATGGAAAAGGGTTTTGGAGATGTTCTCCAGCGAGATGGCTGAAAAGCAAAAACTTTGGGAGATGTTCTGAGTGCAGAGGAACAAGTTATTCATTACTGTTATTATAATTATACTGCAGCTCTCTTGGGCCTGCTTTATGCACAAATATGTCTGAAAATTATTTTTGAAGAGCTACATGGTGATGGAGAACAGGAGATCTGCTGGTCAGTTGTCCTGCTCACTGGAAGGGAAGAAGAGCACTGGGGGCCTGGTGCTGGGGAGGGGATGCTCTGGAGAGGGAATGCTCCTGAGGGGACCTTAGGCAGCCAGAGGTGAAGCACAACTCGTGTATCCCTAATATTGACCATAACATGGCCAGGGGAGCCTTCTCTTTGTCCTTCACCAATGCCTGAATTTCACCCGCAGCCTCTGTGCCAGGGAGTGTCAGGCACAGAAGGCAGCGCAGCTCCTGCCTCCAGTTTCTGCCAAAGTGAGCACATGGGTGACCATGGTAGGGGCCTTGGATCCCCAAGAAAACGTGGCCCCTAAATCAGTTCTCAGCCCTGCGAGCTGGGTGTGAGCACCCTGTTTGCATGAATGAGAAAGATCAGCATGTCCCAATGTATGGTTTTTTTTTTTTATTTCCTCATCTTTTATCAGTTTATTCATCATAATAGGATTATGTTAATGCCCATCCTGGCCCAATCCCAGGGGTGCCCTGTATCTGCTAGGAACAACCACCAGCCACAGCCAAGCCTTCGTGTTTCAGGACAGATATCTGGGGCCATGTGAACTGCACACAGTAAAATTAACTGTGTGACTACAGGAGTCCGTGCTGTTGGCATGATGTCTTAATCTCTGTGACTTCAGCGTAACCAGCATCTGAACAGAGGGCTTCCTTTCGGTATGTCCCTGAGTTAAAATAGTGAAATGCACCATGAGGCATCCCAAATAAGGATTAGAGGTCTACACAAAGCACTTTAAAAGGCACTTTGGATGAAGGAAATGTGCTGTATCGATATGGTATCCAACAGAAAATATTCTGAAGACTCCCTCCTTTCTTTAGAGTATTTTACAGAGCTGTGCTGCTTCTCTGGCAATTTTTGATATTCTGAGCTTTTGAGAAGTAGGATGCTGATGCTTTCTAGTGAGGAATCTGGCTCTACTGCCATGTGCTTTACTATTTATTTGTTATTATTTTTTAAAACAAAGGAAGAAGGACGAACCTGGAGGGAAGAGCATGGGGCAGGAGATGACTGAGACAAGCAGGCACTGGCTGGTAGTGACCAAGAGGTGTGAAACGTCAGCCGGTAGGAGCAGGTGCCCGGAGTGACTCCATGCAGAAGAAGCTGCTCTAGGAGCAGTTGGGCTGAGGCATGCACCACCATGTAAGTGGTGAGCTGTTCGTCATTACTCAGGGGAGCAAGACAAATGAGAAATCAATTGAACATCAAACCATTGTTGCTGATTGCCTATGTTGAAAATAAATGATTCATCGAGTGCTTTAATTGATTCATATACGTGGCAAGGAGTTCCAGTCCTGATTTACGGAGCTCTCCACCAGTCAGGCAGGAAAGTCTTGCTCCTGATCACTTTATTTGTGCAACAAACATACTTTTCTCTTGGCATAGATTAAGCCAACCTACTTACAAACATTTTTTTCCTCAACGATTGTTTACTTTGCCTTTAAGTGACTGGCAATTCCACTCACTTACATGATGCTTTTTTTTAAATTTAATTTTTATTTTATCATGAGGGAGCCCGGAGGGGAAGAGGATGGCTGTGTGCAAAGTGCTGGGCTCCGTGCCCAGCAGGGCAAGCAGATGACCCCATCCTCAGAGATCTGCAGTCTGCAGAGTACCATGGGTTTACAGTGTCCACTGCCAAATCAGTGGGAAAGGGGACGTTTGGTGACTTAAAAGCCTTTTGTAACTCCTCATGGCATATACTGTGGAGCACTTTGTGTCTTGAAATCTATATGCCCTCTGTAGATAATAAGCAGTTGGTTGCTCACAGGGGTTGATGGAGACTGTGCCTCCTCCCTGTCACTGTGCCTCTGTTTACCCAGGAGGTAGGAGGTGTTGGAGACCTGCCTCTGCTTTTCCACAGCAATTCGATAGGGTTGTCAAAACAGAAGGGAAACAAGGGGGTGTTTACCGTAGGTGAGGGGAAGGAATGGGAGGGAGGTACATCCCAGCTTCTATAACTGGCGGGTGGCACCGTGGTGGGGAAAGGCGTGAGGAGAGTGGCAAGAACAGGGAGGTTTCCCGTCTGATTCGGGAGGGCAGATCTCAGATGGTGCTGACTGGGCGGAACACAAGTGGGAAAAGGAGCAAAAAACCAAATTTGACAGTTTCCTCAAAGTTTATCAGGTGGCTGAAGCAGGGGCAGCCTCTTGCTAGCCCTCTGCCCCCAGCCATGTAAGGGGAAGAGGCCTGCCAGCCCCCTTGCCACCTCAGCCGTACCATGGCCACTGTTGTTGCTGGATTGCGTGGTTTTGCCCAGGTTTCTCCGGCGACCAGCAAACTGTGGCTGAAACAGCAAGAGGAAAACAACAACAAAAAAACACTGGCAATCTCTTGCATTTGTTTGCCACCAAACAGAAGAGTGATAACTCAGGTTGCCCAGGGGATGATTAAGGATGGAGACTGACTAGCTTTTAACTTGATACAGCCCAGAGGTGCTGCCATAGAACGAACTGGATTGCAGAATTTATCTGGCTAAGAAACAATGCTTTCTGCCATACCATTGTTTTTCAGGTGGGTCACTGTTTTGACCCAGCTCTTTGCACCAGTGCTGGGGCTGGCAGGGCTGGGGAGGCAGCGCAGCGGAGGGGAGCAGCAGGGATGGGCAGGAGTTGCTGATTTTCTGTAGCAGTTCTGCTTCACACCATCACTGCTGGGGCTTAGGCTGGCAAGAATTACACCAGCCTGGCGTAAAGGGTCTCCAGCCTCTGTATGCACAGGATTCCTTTGCGATTTGATTGACTGATGCATTTGGCTTGATCTGTTTGGCAGTGAAACAGCTAACAGTGCTGCCATATACATTTGTATTATTTTTGGAGTGACATGTTTTTGCATCGTACTGGAAAGACTTCATGTCCTGTGTCAGTCTGCTCGAGGGAGCCCTCACAAATGAGCAGAATAAATCCAGAAACACCTCCTGCTCTGCACCTGAGCTGTCTCCGGTGCATGTGAACATGAGCCTCCCACTGCCAGACAGTGCAGCATGAGCGGGTTATCTGCCTTTCTGCTTCCCTAGTCACATCCTGGGCTCTGCACCAAAAGGGTTTGAAAGCCTGTTCAGGATGGGTCCAAGTCCTTTGCCTCCTATCCAGAGCAGATGTGCAGGGAGGTGCTGGTGTGACGGGCCCTGTGCTGCACCCCTGTGAGCGCCAAGGAGACAGGCAGCTCTGTTGAAGATGGGTCTAGCTGTTCCTCTCTGTGGTGCACAACTTCTCTCACTCAGCAATGTTTCATTGAAGACAGCAGGGACTGGGTATCATGAGGGAGAGCTGGATTAGGGATTGGGAACTTCGACTTCAAAACTTTTTTTTGAGGGAGAGTGGTATCTTGAGAGTTTAGAATAAGCAGTCTGTG
Source organism: Patagioenas fasciata (assembly GCF_037038585.1). Lineage (NCBI taxonomy): Eukaryota > Metazoa > Chordata > Aves > Columbiformes > Columbidae > Patagioenas > Patagioenas fasciata. Next base: position 47,257,419 of record NC_092523.1, on the reverse strand, counting down.
GTGAAAAGAAAGAGAGGCTGAGGATGGTGCTGGGCAGATAGACATTGTGATCAGGCAGCCATAGAGAGGGACCAAAACCTAGAAGAATGCTGGCTGTGCTTGTGCTGCTTGTTATTCATTTTTTCATTACTGGTTAAAAGTCAGCAATGTAAATCTGGGTAGGACTCCGCATTCCCCATCTGAAGCACATACGTTAGCAGAGAAGCACCTCTGTAAGCATTGTTTCAGCAGTGGTTCTGCAAAAAGGTTGCAGGAACTCATTATTCATGATTTTTATCTTGCTACCTGAAATACATAAATAGCCTAAAGGTTCCTCTGATGGACTTCTTCCAGCTCTTTGATGTGCCAAAGATAATTTCTTTACATGCTCCTTCAACCTGTCCCCACTCCCTGCCTAAGGTTTAATGTTTCTACTTGTCATGTTTACCTGTCTGTACTAGACTGTAAGCTCTCCAAGGCAGCGACCTTGCCATCTTTCATGCTGAAGTACCTTGAAGGAATTGTAACATCAACAGCTATAAAATGTGATATAGATTGTCAAAACAACGTCAACCAACACAGCTCAGCTCTTTGGCTTATCGCATGCCAAGCAAGCTTTCCACAAGGCTACCGGCTGCTCCTGACACTGGCTTGGTGTGATCTGTGCCCCAAAGGGCAGCCGCTGTCGTGAGAGCACGTGGGGACATGCAAGTGAGTCCCGTGGCTGTTATGATGAGTGGGGTGATGCAGCTCCTGCCTGCCTGCCTGGGCTGGGGTCCCTATGAGGTACCAGCAGCGGCAAGGCTTTGGAAAGCCTCCGCCCAAGAGAAATCACATTGCCAGCAGCAAGACCCTGTGCCCGTTTGTTTAAAAACTCAGGACTATACCCTGGAATAACTCAAGAGCCCCAGGGTGCTCTGAATTTAAGTCCCCTCATGTAAAACCGTAATAGAGGAAGCAAACAGATGCATCCCCAGACACAGCCCTGCCTATGGTAGCTAATGCAGGAAATGTGTGCTCCCCTGCTCCAGCTCACGCATGGCTCCAGCACATCCCTGGGGCCGGAGCCACCATCCCTTGGTGTTTCTGGGTGCTGGCCACTCAGACCCAGAGTTCAGAGTGTGCTTGCAGCCAGGTCTCTCTTGCCTTCCCTTATTTGGAGCTGGTTTCATTGTGCAGCCTGGGATGTGTCAGGGAGAGACCTTGTTTTTATAACCTCTTGTTAAGGCTGGAGGTGATACCTCTGCGGTGAGGGCTGGGGAGCAGACTTTGATCTGCTGCATTCATTCCTCCTCTGGGAATTCAGGCCTCTGAGTCTCACTTGCCCTGGGCAAAAGTCAAGAGGATTTCCCCTAAGTAAAGACCAATCAAACCTTATCAGCTGTCTTGCTGTTCCTGTGTCACCACCCCTTGAAGACAGCATCTGCCACGGAGAGGTCAGGCAGAGAAATTTCCAGGCAAAAGACCAGTGCAGAACCGGGGTGACAGTTCCTGGGGACAGCCCAGCCCGGTGGCACCCCCAGCAGTTCTGGGACTATCAGCCATCATGCCATGCGTCTGAGCCCCAGTTGACCTCCCACTGTAGCCTCTACTGTCATCCCTTTAATTTTGCAGTACGTATGGGCAGGATGCCACCAGCAGGGTTGGACCAGCATCAGGCAGATCCCATACACCCAGGAAAAAACCCATGCAGAGCCCACCAATCCCTGGCCAGCAAGCAAGGAGGCAAGCTGGGCTGAGGCTGTGAGCAGGCAGGTGTTTGGTCCTTCACATGGTTCCCAGCACCCAGGGGCAGTGACCAAAGGTTTTTGGGCTCTGCAGAACAACATGCAGAGCCAGGAGGGGGTTGGGAGGGGGACTGATGCTTTGTGTGTGGGCTGGAGGCTGGCGACCTGGCAGTCTGCCCACAGGTTTGGTTTTGGATTTGCAGCTCTCATCATCGCAGCATCCCAGAAACCAGAGGAACAGAGGCAAGTAGAGGAGCAGGGTCAGGATTAGGGATGGGAAACTGAGACATCCAAGTTCTCCTTCTGGCTTTACTACACACGCTTAGTTTCCCTACCTGTAGAAGTGCTGTTAATTCCTTCATGTTTTCCATGTCAGTTTGGTTTCTGAAGGGCTGACCACCGCATTTGGAGGTAGACTATGCTGACCTATAGTGCTTTTGCACATACAGGTTGTTTTTCTTCTCCAGTGAAGCTTGTTTCCAAAGACGGGGGGGTGGCTGTTAAAGGCCCCATGTGGGGAGCTGCAGACCCTATGCCCAGCCAGACTGCCTTGCTGGAACCTGGCTCTACATCAGACCTCACAATTGCCCGCTGTTCTGGTTACTTCTTCTGTGCATCTGCTCCTGCAGACTGTCCAAGGCTCTTCCATATTTCTTCCAAACAGAGCTATTATTTCACTGACCCTGGCCTGCTATTTACTGATGAATTTGATGCTGTTCATTGCAGCTTGAAATTTTGCTGCTCTTAATGCTTCCCATTCATTTTCTGCAGCAATCGGCTTTATACCAGCAGATATGCAGCTTTCATTGATACTTGATGCAGCAGCAATACCCTTAGCAAAGGCTTTTTTGTACATAGGCCTCCAAACTTTTCAATCGTGCTACCATAGAAAGCCATAATGTCCCTTTTCTGCACTGCCCCCAGCCACCTGCAGCCCCTGAAAGGGCACATTGTTTTCCCCAGTTGAAGGAACAACATGGGCAGTGTCTGTGTTGGTTGCAAGGGAGGGCTCTGAGTAATCCCTTTTTGCCCTGCCCCCATCAACCCAAACCCCCACCCCATCCCCAATCCTGCTTGAGGCTGAATTTTGACCCATCGGCCATTTAAATCTAAGTGAGAGGCTATTTGCAGGGTAGTTATTTTAGCTGCTAGATGAGCCTCCTGATCTTATGCTACTAGATGGGGCCGACTCTCCTGTCATGGTAATCCTGCTGGAGCAATTCCCAGGTGCTGGAGTTTTACATGAACAGCCACAGTTTGATACCTCTGGAAACTCACATGCCTCTAGGTGACCAGTGGGGGGTGGAGGTGTTTTTCCTTTTTAGTTTTTTATTTTCCAAAAAAAAGCACTTGTGTGGGGGGAAGATGCTGTGCTACCTTTTGTTCAAAGAAAAGGAGTCTGACAGCTTAGCACTGCTCAGAGACAGGAAAATTACTTTGTCTAGTGAATATTCTAAAGAGATGAAATAACAGGGCATGATCAAAATCCTCTGCTAAAAAGAAGAGCTGTGTCACTCCTGCTAAACCAACAATTTCATTGTTTTCCTCACCTTTTGCAGAATAACCTAGGTGAAGAAACAGTGGAAACGTCTGTAAATGCTTTTTGCTGAAGAAAGGTTCAGGCTCTAATCCTTATTGGCAACCAGAGGAAAAGTCTCTGCCCCAACAGCTAAGAGGTGGTTTATTATGGGCATATCCTTGCTGGCACTTGCCTGTCTCACTGGAAAAAGGAGTTGTCACCTGCAGCTCGGCACTGTCAGGTGCCACCCAGCAGCAAGGCAGCTGCCATTTGGCGTGGTGCGATACCAACCCTTGCTTGTTTTCTATAAACACAGCGCTGTTTTGAAGGGAATGGCAATGTTGCTTAAGAAAAATAGGGTACTTAGAGATGGTTATATGCTGAGCTAGAAAAATGCCAGAGATGGAAAAAATAATCTCTGAGCTGGCGCGCTGCGGGGTTTTCAGGTGCACAGAGCAGGCAGGAGCCTGCTGCCCCTGTAGTGAGAGAGGCTTGGGGTGAGGGGCTACAGGGCAGCGGGGATCCTGCAGCATCGCCCTGCGGGCAGTGGGGGGGCCATCTCTGGGCTCTCAGGCGCAGCTCGTGCTAAAGCCTTCAAAAAAAACCTGTCACGGGAACAGCTTTCCGGGATTCCCCTTTCCTGCTATTCCTCTCAGGGCTGAGCCACTTGTTTATCTTGTGGGAGAAGTCCACAGCCACAGTTAGCTTTGCATATTTGATCCTGTCTGAGGTCATTTCTTTTCCTATCTGCAAAATTTCTATTGCAAGTGCCTATAATGGTTCAATTGTGGTAATGATTACAGTTGCTCAATGAATGTATTACCTCCATTGTCCCTTTAATATCAAATACAAATGCTGTGGCAGTCACCTACTGTTCGTGGGCTTAGTGACAGAGGCTGCCTGGTGCTACCTGCTACCATGGTGGCACTTCAGAGCCAAAGCCCTGGGAGCCGGGCATGGTGCTACCCCCTTCTGCTGCCACACAGCACACCAGAGGCAGAGTTAGCACCAAAGACCACCAGGACATATCCTCAGATGACTGCAATCAGTTTTGGAGCACAACCCACAGCAGCAAATTCTGATTTTTTTAAAGGGCATAACACCAAATATCTTCAGTTCCTCCTGAGCAACCTCAGGGTTGTGGGTGTGCAGCACTCCTGAAATTCAGGCTGTACTGGAATGGGAAAAGGCAGACAGACGTATGACAGGAATGATCAGAGATGGGCAATGCTATCTATATGAGATGAGACTTAATCAACTTCAACCTAGAAAAGAGAGGACTCTGGGCTATGGCACGAGGTCCACAACGTGACGAATAGCAGGAGGAAGGGCAGCAGTGGCTCATAAGACAAGAGCCGAGGGATGTCAAATGAAATCATCAGACAGATATTTTTTGAGGCACAGAGGAGGAAGTCTTTTTTTTTCACACAGTCATAATTATTTAGTGGAACTCATTGCCATGGGATGCTTCAGGTGCTGAAACTATACATTGGTTTAAGAAACAATTAGGCAAATTAATGGGACAGCAGTCTATGGAGGGCTGTTACAGCTCCTGCTGCAGATGCAGCCTATGGCACAGGAAGTCTCTGGGCCGCAGAGCGCTGGGTTTTGGAGGGCTGCACCAGGCTCACCCCAATTTTCCTCCTGTAACCACCATGGGCCAGAGCTGTGAGATGGCTGTAGGGTGCCTTCTTTTCCCAGGGCTCACCATGCCAGACTGGAAATACTCCTCTGTAAAGATTTTTCATCAGATGTAAAAAGTTCAAGTGACTTCTGAATATCACAGTGAGGTACTGGGGAAAGGAAAGCTTGGCAGCTCTGACTTCTCTGAGGTGCATTAATGTGGAAGCGTAAGCTGGCTCCATTTGGGGAACTGTGGTTTTTTGCCTTCTCCTTCTCCCTGACTTCACGCTGGCAGTGGTGCTGCCTGACCAAGGGTGAGCCAAGCCACCAAAAAAGCCTGTGGTGTGGGGGCCGACAGGGGGTGTGTGAGGTTGTGGGGGCAGCAGGACAGAGAAGGGAGACATGGTCATGTTAGCTGCTCTAGCTGCACCCTCAGCCTCACATCCATATGCCTGGACACCTTGTCCTTCACCACAGTGCAATCTGTTTAACTGTGGGATGTGAAAGTACCACTATATGCAGGTGTAACATCAAGAAATTGCAAGGAAACAGCCCCCACATACAACCAGATGGAAAGAGAGAGGGGGGTAGTCTGCAGGCTGTGATTAAAGCTCAGTGCATTTACATTTTAAATGCTTCAGTACTCAGTCAGTTTAGATACCTTAATCTTTGAGAATTAGATAGCTTACTCAGACAGAAATAGAAGCTGCACAAAGAAGGCTCTGTAAAACCCCAAGGCTCTGGGTACGGGAGCCCCAAGCTTGACTTCATTTTTGTTTAATGCAGCAGTTTGCTAGGCACTTTTTAGGCAAGCATAAAGACAAAGTGCCGGAAAGAGATTTCATGTGCGGAGATATGTAAAACAAGACCTGTGATTTGTTTGTTGTATTAAAGAACAGAGCCAGAGCTTTAGGATAAAAGGGTATACAATAAATGGCATGGGAACCTAAATGGCAGCATTTTTTGCCTGGCAAAGAGGGGTAGGACGTGGAGTATATGAGGTCACGTCTCTTGCACCTGCCAGGGATTAAAGCTATACTAACATTGCCTTTAGGTCCACCCTGCCCAAAGGTCTTCTGGTGCTTTGCGAGGAATCACAGTTTTGGGGTGGACTTCTGTATGCGACCATCCAGCCCCACCACACTGCATGTAGGACATGGGAAGCCTGATGGGGTGTTTGCTGAGGCTGCAGCACACATCCCTCAGGGACTATAGCCTTGGGGTCCTAAGGGCACTGACTGTCCTGATAAGGGAACAGTCACTGGATGTGATCTACAGAGAATAAATCCGGAGTGACTCCAAGGCTGTTTATTGCAACCCAAAAATTATCTTTGGAAATTGGTCCTGAAAAATAACAGAGATGACAGCATTGCTTGCCTGTGACACAGCATTCCTGGGCCTCCATGAAAATTCATGAGTCCTGCTATATAATCTGGCCTCTTACTCCTGCTTATCCTATCTCAATGACTTGGAAAATGTGTATTCACTCAGGAAAAATGTACTCGCCCCAAGGTGTGCAAGCGTGGGATGGTTTTGCAGTGCTCCGGAAGGGCACAGCTGCTCTGTGCAGGGGTAGGCAGCACTTGCCATGCAGGGAAACCTTGTGTGGGCTGTGGGGAGACAGTGCTCAGCCTCTCCACTGTTGGACAACAGGCACTTTGCAGAACTTAAGAGAGGCTGTTGTAAGGAAATGCTGGAAGGATCTGCAGGGTGCAGGGACATCTCCTATGCCCTTCATTCATCTCTTGGGTTTTTTTTTGGTTTAAACTCTACATTCAGTTCTTCCTTCATTATTTCTTTCCTCTGTTTATTTTCATTTTTTCTCTCTTTTTCCTTTAGTGATGATTAAGAAATACTAATTTCAGGGAGTCTCTTCCCCCTTGTCCTTCCTCATTTGCTCCAAGTGCACTCAGCTAGGCTCTCTCTCCTTCCTCTTTGCCTGTTTTCTGCTTTGAGGGCAGTCCTGGGGTTTGTGTCTGTGAACAAGTCAGCCCCAGGGGAGTGATGGGAGCTCCTTGGGATGCAGCACCACATCGTCACCCCCCTGCCCTGTCCCTTAAGCTGAAGCTGTGCTTTAAGGCCTGAAGTGAAGAGAAAATCTCTGCAGTTTCTCTTCCCCAGCCAGATAACACAAGGCAGTGAGGAGGGAGAGGCTCATCTATTCAGGTCATTAAGATGTGGGCAGAAATCACCCTGTCCTAATGATCTCCTTTGAAATCCTATATGTATATAATTCATCTTGTGCTCCAGTGGATCCTGCCTAAAACTGGTATTGCAATTCTGTTTCTATGCATCTGCTTTTGTATTCAGTACTTTGAGGCAGTTCACACGGTGGCTTTAACTTGTGTTCCCATTGTAACTGCCTCCCAGCTGTGTGGGGCTGGGCCCCCTCCACCCATCTTTGACAGGGGCAGACTTTTGGAGAGCCCTCTGGCAGGTCCCAGCAGGCAGGCAGGTGCTGTGTGGCAGGAGGTGGGGCAATACTGCCGTGCTGCTTGCTTCCCTTTCCCCCAGCCTTCCCTGCCCTCAGAGAGGTCTGTGCCACCCTTTCTGGGCAAAGAGGGGCTGCAGAGGCGATGACAGTCTACAGCAGGCTGTGAAAGACACTGAGAGCTGGCTGTGATAGCTTTCAAAGCTAACTGGCTCTATTTGTACAAGGGTTTGTTTGGTTTTCTTTACGAGTGATTTTGAAGGACCAGATTGTTCCCAGAACAAGCTTTCCAGGCTGATTGGATTCCCATTAGCCATGACCTTCCCCACAGCCAGTTGTTGGCTCCTCTGGCCTGTTCCACATTGGGGTGGAAATTGTTTGTGGCAGGGTGTGGGACTTCCTGCACCAGCGTATTGCTCCACAGCATCTACTACAGCCCCACTTCCATCTTGATTTGGGGTCTTTGGAGGTGACCACAACAGACACCTCAGAAAAGGCAAGGCAGGCCACTTGTAGGCATGAGCATTTCTGCTGTTGAAAGGCACCAGCTTTATTTTGTCAAAACAAATACAGCTTTTGCATGCAAAGGCAGGACAACAAGAGGCTTCTCTGACAGTTGTTGTGCTCTCATCATTACCCAGCAAAAGGGTCCTAGGAAAAAGATACTACCCTGCTGCCTGCAGGGCATTTCACACCACTCTAATCGGCTTTAATTTTAGCAGCTTGGTGTAACTCTGTGTGTGTCTTTCATGTCTCCCTTTGCAGTCTGGCTCTGGAGCCTTTGCTGGAGCTTGTGACCTGGAGCCCAAGCACAAGGCAGATGTACAGGGACAAATGACAGGAAGATTTGTGATAATTGAACACTTTCCCCAACACTCCAACACTTAGAGCAACTGCATTGATCTAAGGTCAAAGCTGAAGCTTTTGTGGCAAACAATAAATAATAGATGCTGGACTTAAAAACAATCTCTTGTCTGTCCTGAGAGGACAGACAACTCCTTTGTAAGTGCAGAAGCCAGTCCTGGGGGTTACAAAGCAGAGAAGAGGAGGAGGAAGAGAGGAAATAATGGCACCACCATGTTTAGTGCTGAATCTGTGGTGAACAGTGTCAAATGGGCATATACACACAGAGAAAAGACACCTCACATCTTTACTGGCTAGATGCTAAAATCACTGTTAGAGCTGGTTGAAAAATTGACTTTGGTGTTTAGCAGCCAAAGAGAAAACTCAAGACACAAAATATTGTTTCTGGCAGATCCCAAAAGTAAGGCGACACTCTGTCTCCAGGTTGTTCAGCTGTCCTCAGTGTCACCTGTAAGCTGAGCAGCAGAGCAAAAACAACCCTTTGCCATTCATCCAGGTGACCCTTCTCATGTTCTAGCAGTTTTTAGCCAGGTTTTCCTCTTCCCCAGGCAGGGAGAAGTGCTTTTCCCTGCTAAGCCCTGAGATCCAACAGCTCTATCCTGGCAGTGGCAGCATGGCTGGGCTCACAGTTTTGGCAAGTGGCTACCATGAGGCAGAAGCTGTTTTTACAGCTCCCTATCCAGCTGCCTATGCTGGGAGGCAGGGAGAAGTGTGCAGGCAGTGCTTGTATGGTCACTGTGCCCTGGTTATCCCCACCAGTGCATGGACTCAAGAGATGTCACCTGATTTCAGGCATTAGTTTGGACCAGTGTAAACCTGTCAGAGGGCAAGGTATTCATTAGTCTCTTCCCTCAACCTCAACCAGTGGGCAAATCCAGCCTGTCCTTTAGCAGGAAGAGTGGTTTGCCCAGTTCCCTAGCTAACTGGAAGGTGCTGCAAACTATGGCCACATGATGGAGCTTTGGTGATGTTGGAAGTCCTCCCTCTTCTGAAAGAGCCTCTTCCTCCTGCTCCCAGTACAAACCACTGCCTTTCAGTGGAAAAAGTATCTTTCATTCAGCTTACTGTAGTGGGGGACATGCTCTGTACTCAGCTGTGCTGTGTTAGTGAGCGTCTCTGGGTGGTAACAGAGACACCAGCTCCCCTTGCACCTCTCCCCATGTGCTGCGACTCACCAGCTCTCCTCTCATTCCCCACCAGGGGTAAAAGACTAAACCCTTGAACACCAAAACTGATTTATGCTTGCTTTTTTATTCTAAGTCATGAAAAGGTGTTGCAGCTAACAGGCAGGATTACCTTTTAAATGAAAGGTGATCTGAATCTGGCTGTCAGAAATCTTCCAATTGTTCCCTGCCATGTTCCTAGCACAGATGCCACCAACGCCTGCCCCCCTGCTTCCATTTTTATCTCTTTCTTCCCCTTCTTCTTCCATTTCTTGCACTGATCTGCTTGGCTGCACCACACTGTATGAACTTGTAGTAGGATTAATGTGAATCGAAGCCTGAGGCTATATTCAGCTCAGATTCATGTCAAAAGGCACGGGTCTGTGGTGCTGGAAAGTAGGCAGGCCGGCAGCAGCTCAAAGTGCTCATTGTCACCGCTGCAGCACAGGTGTGTAGGAGATAATGTCAAGGCTTGGGGATCTGGGAGCTGTGGGTCACCTGGACAGGATGCTCACATGGCTCTTCCTCTGGGTCAGTGCCATACTGCCACCAGCCCCTTGTGCTACTGAAGGTGAGGGAGGATCTTCTTCATATGCACCATGAACCGAGATCAAACTGAGCTTTTGGGCAGTGGGGCTCTGTGTGCTGTGCTGGCTGCTCTGACCTCCCGTAAAATTGGGGAGCAGATGAGCTGGAGAGGTTCCTCAGGAGTGTGAGGACAATGTGTGTTTCTTACAGAGCGGAGGCAAAGCTTGCAAACCCCCTAGGGCCATGTCTGTGCTCAGGACAGGCTTCAGCACGCTTAGCCCTCAGATCTGCACACTCTCGCAGTCACCAGGGCTGCTGGCTGCCCGGCCAGGGTGTGTGGCACTGGGTGTCACCCATGTCCAGCTCACCTGGTGCTGCAGATGTGACGGGCTGGGCTACCACGAGGGTACCTGAGTTTTCCCTCTCCAAAGGGTGCCCTGGGGAAGCTGGAAGACCTGACGGGAGGCTGGTGTGCGAGCACACTGGGTGGCTGACAAGTCTCGGCAGGTCTGGAGGGAAACCTCCTTGGTTGGCACAGGCTCGGTGCAATGCAGGACCTCCAAAATGGAGCACCTCTGCACGTTTTAGAGGATGGCCAAGGAGGCTTCAATGTGACAGTGCCACATCAGGGCTTCCATCTGCCTAGGTCAGGTAGCACAGCTGAAGTCAAAGGCTGAGGGTGCCATCTAAGTATGCCTAAAGCCCAATAGGGTAGAAAACAAGAATTTAATTTTCCAGCTTCCCAGCATCAAGATTCAACTACAGTAGATACTAAATTGCTTTCTGAAGACAAAGTTAATTATCAAATTAGATTAGAAATCATAAAAAAGCTATTTCTGTTCATTACAGTGGGGTAATATATGGCTAGACTCTTTAAAGTTATCAATCTCCTCAAAGTGGTTTGTTCACCAGGCACAAAGGGCCTGGTTTTTCTCAGGCTATATAGTCCTACAGTTTCAGTCCTGTGTGCTCCTTGAAGCCCTCTGTAAGACATCGGATGGTCATGTCAGACTTCAATGCCTTTATGTAGCAAGGCATGCTCATGCTGCAGTTTAGTAATAATGCGACTACCAAATGTCACCTGTCACAGGCAGCAAAGCAATGTGACGTGGGTGACTCACCCCACATTCCTGGGAACACCTTGGCCACAGACACACTTTTGTGAGTGTACCACACCCTTTCCTGCAGGCTTTAACACACCTTGACTGAAAAACATCTTAGTATTGTTGGCTTGAGAAGAGTGGTCCTCTGACAGGTTAGCCACTAGGCTACCATTTCAGAAACTGACTCCTGTACAACCCGCTTTGCATAATGTACCGTTAAGACATCTTAATGGTGTCTGCCTGCAGACTTTTGCTACTTAAAGAGCCAGGATGCGTGAAACAGTAATTTTCTAATCATCTAAAACTGAGGTTACCACAATATGACATGCACATGGAATAGAGATGATATTCTGTATTTCTGTAGATACATTTACTTGATTAGGTAAATAAAAATAGCCTTATTTTACATAATATATTTATACTTGAACAGAAACTGTGTATTTGCAGACTCATCCAATGATTTTTTTTTCTCACGTGGACATGTAATTTGTATAAGTGCATTGCAAAGTTGAAGATCTGATTCTGTTTTCACACTAGTTTCTCCAAAATTTATATTGGACCCTCTGTAGTGCAGATCTAACTAATCCCTATTCCTATTTCAACACATAACCTAAATAATATTAAATGTCACAAGTTGTGATTGTCTTTGCATTTAGCTCCCAGCTCCCCGCACTCCATGATATTTGTCAACAGATATAATTCAAATTTTGCCTGACAATCTGCATCCTAAAGAATTTTTGGATCTGCTATTAGCTGATTTGATAATAACTTTTATTTTTACCTTCTTCTTCTTTTGTCTCCATATTCATTTATCTCCATTACATCTTTAAGAAGGTATAAGCAGATTTCCTGCCACCTTACTTGTTTAGTTATGGAAGAGTTTATAGGTAAACTAGTTTACAAAATAAGTGAGACAGTTTTAATCAGCCTTTATGATGGGGTAATCCTGTCCACTGTGCAGAGCTGAGCACATTTAACTCTGCCTGCCTCCGAAGAGATGGAGACAAATAACTGTCAACACTGTGTGCAAACAAGACCTGGCAATGTCATTTCTCTCAGGTGGGGCATCCCACAGCTGCCTGTTTCCACAGCACCAGTTTTCAGCCTCTTTGCACCACTACCCATGCAATATGAGAGTGATATCATTTTAGTACCAGAGCTGCCTGTGTTTTGATTGTTTCCATGAGATTTCTGCTCTGTCTGGACCATGAGGTTTGGTTTTTATTTTACTACCGCTTTTCCCTGTTTTCCTCTCTGTTGTGGTACCGCTCACTAAGGAAGAGAGGCAGTTCCATGTCCAGTCACTGAGGAGCTTTTGTGTTCCTGTCACTGGATTATTTGAAAGGCTTGAAAGGCAACCATGGGGAAGCAGAGATGCTTCCTGCCTGTCTCCCAGGCTCTTGGGAGGCTGTTGATAAGCAGAAGGGTTTCACTTAAGGGCCAAGAACTGCCATAGCCCCTGCTCCCAAGATAACCAGAGGAAGCTATTACAGAGAAGGCTTTTCTGCCCTATGAACTACAAGGTATGCAGAAGCCCCTCCTTTCGTTTCCCAAACTCATTTCTGGCTGCCAAATCTACCCGGACTGACATCATCCTCTGCTAAGGGTGAATCAGCATGGTTGGGGAGCGTGGTTTTGCAATCTCTTAATGACAATTCTCCACAGCTTGTCCCTGTATCAACTGGCCGGTGAAACAACATTAGTGCCCGGTAAGCAAGAAACATGTTGGAACTCGTGAGTTAGGCAATCCGGCAGATGCTGCAGCTGTGCACACGGCTGGGAGGAATTCTGTGACTCAGCTCCATCTAGCGGCATCGCCTTTGGGAAGATGGCTGTGGCCGTGGGTGTGACACGGCCTGTGGGCATGGTGAGTGTCCGTCAGGCGTATTTCATTATAGTTTTCCTCCATTTGGATAGAAGCATGCCTAAGCGTGTGTTGGTGTGAAGCTCCACGTGATATATGTGCACATGCAAACCCATCAAAATTAGGCACAAAACTGCTCTATGTAACCCCTCATTTTTCTGTAACCCCTGTGCTTTATTTGAGGGAATACTTTGCTCAGTTGTTGTATCTCATCTCAGTAGGAAGATGAGCTCTGGGACCACTGCTGGGAGTGCCTGGACAGCACTTAATGAGACAGGTCCTTAATTCTGAGCTAAGGTGCTCCCTGCTCCTGAAATACAGACATAATAATCTAAAATAGGTGGTGAGGTATGAGAATAACTAAAGCGAGCATGATCGTAAGTAGCAGCTTGGGTCTGGAATCTATCTGGGGAGCATTTAGGCTGGGTCTTAGCTCCAGCACCAGAAAGGACCTGGTCAGCAAGCCTGGATATGGAGTTCACAAAATGCTCTTTATTCCTGGCTGGGGATCAGCTTCGCTTCAGTGAAGCTCGGAAAGTCAGTTTGGCTCCAGGAGCCAGAATGGATAAGATTCATATCAACCTGTTGGCAGGTTGTAACACTTTTTAGTTAAATTTTTGTATTTCCCATGGCAACTTAACATAGGAGAAGCAGAAAGTGAGAGTGACTCAAAGCAACAGAGAAGAGATAATGCCAAAATCAGCAGGATTGTGAAAAGCCTATTTGCATTTTTCCCCAGGGATGCTCATTTTTAATATAGAGAGGTGCTAAAAGTCAAGATATTTGCTTATAATGACATGAGTTTTCTTAATGACATCCTTGAATAGGAATGTTTTGGACATACTATTCCATTTGGAGATCAGAGTGCATAGCAGGGATTCTCACTCAGCACTTCTCTGAGTAGAGGCATGTTTTGAGAGCCTTCATGAGTCCTCAAGATCAACAAAGCCATATGAAAGTAGTGCTCAGCTTTTACATTCTGCAGAATCTTTCAACTTCAAAGAGCTTTGCACACATTAACTCATCAGAGATGGGTTCCGTCATGAAACTGTTACGTCTTTGTTTTTTTTGTACCACACTATTATTATATATATTAACATGGTGCCTAGAGGCCCGACTGAGCTCAGGGCTCTGCTGTGCGTAAACGGAATGAGAAAACAGCTTCTCTCTGGACAAGTTCACAATCTACAAAAGTAGTAATGGGTGGGAAAGCAGAGAGGGGAAGTGAAGTGCGCCTTGTGTTGCTCAGACGGCAGCTTGTGGGGTGCAGGCTTCCTGGGTTTGAGGCTGGCATGCAATCCCTCAGCTTCCCTGGCTCCTCTTAATGTCGAAATTGGCAAGAAAGCCTGACAGCCATTCTGTCTCCAGCTCAGAACAGGCTAATGCAGACAAAATTGTACGCGACACCCTACCACTAGTCTTTTGCTTGGGTTGTTTCCTTCTGGTCCCTTAATCCAAACTCAGGGTTATTCTCATTGAAGTGGCTCTATACACATCATATATTAAAAAAACCCCCTCAGCTGGACGACTCTCACATCTAACTTACAGGGCTGTGTATACACACACATGTGCTGAAGTGGAGATTGTGTCAGGTTTGACATTTCTCTGCTGTAGATTACCGTTGTACATGCACTGCAGTGGCTTTAGAGCTTGGGCGCAGAGCAAAAGGTTGGTTTTGTGAAATCTGAAATGCTGCTAGAAAAGCTTTCCTAGAATCTTAGTTAATTTGTTCAATGCTTTGAAGTTACAAAAGAACAGAAAAAGACCAAATGTTATTATTACCAGCAGTATTTACTATAAAGAATTTCCCCATGCCAGTGAGGAGCACTGCCCTATATCCACAGTAAATGCGGACATGTGCCTGTGAAGTGCTAGAGGGCTGTGCAACCTGGGGCATTTGGGGGAAAAGGGGGAAGAAAAGAAAAGGCAAGGAAGATGCAAATAGAAATAAGTTGTTTGCAACCCATGTGTTGCAAATAATATCTCATGAGACAGTATGTACAAGAGCATATGTCCAGATATTTGGTATTAAACTCATGCCAGGTTTGGAGACTTGCTACCAGGACCCTTGAAGCGGGGGGACCTTTAGCTTCCCATGAATCATTCAATGAAATATCAGCCCTGAGGATTAGGTTGGTCCTAGGAGTTTACTACAGACTAGTGATACTCCTCTGGGATTTGACACTGACTTCTAGTTCTGCAGCAGATCTCTGGCAGATGTCTCTGGGGCAGTGTAGCTACTCCTACATTTATACAGTTCTAACACTACATTGAAGGCAACTGCGAGGCTGATGTGTCCCCAGTGAAAATGAGTTTGACACCCCTGACCTAGGTAGACACTTCCGTCTTGGAATAATTTCCAGTGTGTTTTAGAGGATTTATCTTAACCTCACTTTCACAGCTACTTCATCTAGCTGATATTTTAATCCTCCTCTCTCCTATGTTGTATAAGGAGAACATAAGTCTTTTTGGGGCAGAGACTTGTTCTGCTTTTACATACCTAACATAATAAGGCCCCACCTTGAGGGGGCCTAGGCACTGTCCTAATAAATAAGCTGAATTAATCACATGATCATCTCTTTTAGCCATGTGGGAGGAATAATGCTAGTGGACCATTTCATTCCATTGTCAGTTTTCCAAAGTTTGCTTTGGATGTTCATGGCAATTCAGGCATGTGCCATAGAACTTGTCCATGCAATCCATCTTGGTGAAAAGCCCCACTCCTACATCTTGTAACTTTTCTGCGGCTTGATACGATTTTTTAAAAGTAATCTTCTGCTCTGATGACTCAACTCCCTCTGATGCGTATCTGTCCCTCTGAACAATTAGACACTGGCTTGTCAATGGCAGTCAGGAACAAACAGCAAATCCACAAATTCTCTAAACTGTGGATAAGCAAATAAGCACTTGTAAAGATTTTGTTTCATTTGCACTTGACCTTTATGTAATTTATGATCTTTCAACATCTCGCCTGCACTTTTTAATTACTGTAACCCTTCCATCATTTTTGTAATTTTAAAAAAGCCAATTATATGACAATCTTGATTGCTTAATAGTTGTAGTAAAATGTGCACATGTGTAAGTAAGGATGATTGTTCTTCCTTGTTTGTTTTTGTACTATTCGCCTTTCAGATTTCTAGGTTATATAATTGTTCCCTTTGGCTTGTGATCAAATTTTCAGATTAATGATGGCTCTGCTGTAGTGCGCTGGGGAGTTGACATATGGCTAATCCACCTGACAGGCTCTGCTCCTCATTCCTTAAAAGCATGTGGATGGAGGATTTTGCTGTTAAAATGGCACTGTCAGTCATGTATTAAGTTAAATCAAGGTCCCGATCTCCATCTCTAAACCGGTGCTATGAACAACAGGTTCAGTGCTGGAATACAGCGCTCCTCCTCCTTGTGCAGACAAGCTTGCAGATATGTAGGAGTGCCAGCTCCTTCTGGCTGCTGGGGGGATTATACATGCTTAGTGATTCTGAAAAACAGACATATAAAACCCAAACCCACCTTTGTTATCTTCAAAGCAATCATAATTGTAAAGCACCCTTTCGAGCCCTCCTCTTACATATGTAGGACATACGATATTTTGTGTCCTACCTCCAGAGAAACCCTACCAGTGAGGTTTCCATGCCTCAATTTATTTCTTGTTGTTGTTAATGTGTATTGGCAGAGTACCTGGTAGACGATCCAGCAGGCTGTGACATCAAAATGGCAAGCACTGAACAAGCAGGGCTGACAAGATGGTCCATACCCTTTAAAGCATGTAAAACTGAGACAAAAATAATCTGAAGCGGACAATTATCTTAAGTGTATCTTAAGATAACACTGAAGTGCAAGGATGTGACTGGGTTGTGCCCACAAGCATTTGCAGGAATGCAGGCCCAGGTCCACCCACACAGCCCACCAAGCAAGGTTTTGTGTGTGTATGAGGTATGTGTGCCCATTAATAGCAATTTGTAAGGGAGAGACCTGATAAACAGCTCCTTTGCCAGCTCTCATTGGGCCATGGACACAATAAGCTAATAGAAAAATAGTTTTTCAAAAAAATGCTTCTTAGACAATGCAGGAGGTGTCCCTGCAGAGGGAGAAGGGCAAGCTCTTCTGGAACATGTATTTGCATTCTCCTTTTCAGAGAGAAGATGCTTGCGGAGTTCAGAAGAAAAGTATTAAACAGCGATGCTAAGAAAAATGCTGTTTTCAGGATTTGGAAAGAAGATTATAAGAAGCAAAAGGCTTTGAGAAGGCCTGAGGAAACCAAGAATACAATTAGATTATCAGACCACATTGCAGGTAACCAAAAAAAGAGGATGTCACAAAAATTACAGGATGTACAAAACAACACAACTGGAAAACACTGAGATGCTGTCTTCCCTGTGAATAATCATTGGTCCATTGCTATCAAAACAAGACATAAACAAAGCTATGCCAAAGCGATCCTGTAACATAAGATGATAGAAGTATACAGTGGTGGGAAGAAATAAGGGGAGGAAGGAAGGGTTTGGCTTGCTGGTAGAAGCAGCATGACAATTGAGGATATTCCAGGGAGAGATGGGGGAAGGGGCACACTTCTTGGGTGGAAAAGACAGAGAACAGGAGTTGATTCAGACCAAGTCTGAAGTCTGCCGGTTAGCCATCATTAGATCTTATAGGTTAGCTCCTGCAGATGTTGAGAGTCAAGATAAGGGGTTGAGACATTGCATTAAAAATTGAGGTACTTCACCTACTGTAAGCAGCAGCTCTGTGATATTAAAAAACCCCCATGCTTTCATTTAGCTTATTATATCAGTTAAGTGGTTGAAGGAGGCAATACATCCCAGGACATCTGAAGACATTATTGTATCTCTTTGTTGCACCCACTTCAGTGTGGTCCTACCACTAAGCTTTGGCAGCATTTCTTAGGATAAAATTGCATTTTTTAAATTATATAGCAAATTCATAGGCGTAGATTTCACAGCTGGGGGCAGAGGAGGGGCTGCCTTTGACTTCTTTTGGTCAAAGTTGGGTTGGGTGCTAGAACTAAAAACGTTTGTCCTAAATGAATTTTCACCCTGTGGATTGATTTGGCAGAAGGGGAAAACCTGAGGAAACTCGTGTTGGCTGCTTTATGCCTAGCAATGGGCAAACTTTGAAACCTGCATCCTTCACAAACACGAGCAGTTTTTCTTATTAAAAAAACAAGCCTGTAAACCTGTAAAAGTCTATTAAAAACGTGCACATGCATATACATCCTTATTTGCTCCTTGTCAGCAGACATGCTTCAAAGCCAGCAATGTCTTCCAGCCCAAAGCAGCCATGGGCTGTGCAAAAGAGCTCCATCCCAATGCAGTAGGGCACTACTTAATTGTAGTAATGTGCATTACTATTGCTGCTGTTTGGGGCTGCAGCAGCACGGGGAGGCCCTGATTGCAGCCATGCTAATTGCAGCCATGCTAATTGCTGCCCTGGTACTGATGCCCTGAAGAGCCCGTGATCATTGACTGCAGCCTCGACAACGAGAAAGGTCACAAAAAGCTAGCAGAAGGCAGCCATTTTGCGTTGCTTCCTGTTAGCAGACAGCATTTACAGTGTTCTTTCAAGAATGCTTGAGAGCTTTTTCTCCTACTGCTTATTAATGGCAGAGGAGAGCCTGGCCAAGGTTTAATTAATAGGGTGTGGGTGGCAGCAGTCTGCACGGCTGCATCTGAGCTCCATCCCCACTGGCCCCGGGCTTTGCACTTGTGGTATAAATCCCCCCAAATGGGATTTGTTTGCTCTCTGAGGAGGTGCTGCACCATTTGAACTATGAGGTATTGCTCTGCAAGGAAAATGCTCTTTATTGGCAGGTGGGACAGTGGCAGCGGCTCCTCAGGCAGGAAAAACGACTTCCTCTTTCCCTCAGTGCCTCAGGGAGGAGATGGTGGGTTTAATCCTTCCCACGGCTCTGCCCTGCTCTCAGGGCACGGCCTTTCTCTCTGGGGCCACGCATCCCGGAGGTGCCGCAGCCCCGGGGCCGGCAGCAGGTTCCCCCCTCCACACGCACCTCCCCGGAGCCCGGCGGCGCGGCTCGCCGCGCCCGCTGGGTGGCACCAGAGGCCGCTGCCAATGGCCGCAACGGTCAGCGTGGGGGCCGGTGGCCATTTCCCCGCTGCTTCGGGGGCAGGAGGGGACTCCCAGCCCGTCTATGAGGGCTGTGGGGGTGGTTGCATCCATGAATGGCAATTTAGTCCTGCAGCTGTTTGATGTAGGGTGAAAGCCAGAGGAAGCCAGCGTGTTTCTACGAAGTGCTGAGAGAGAGTGTGTTGTGGCGCACGTTTTGGCCTTAATGTTTCCTAACAGGCACAATTGCTCTACAGGAAAAAAAAACAGTCTGTAGGTGAAGGATTTGCGGGGTGTGTTTCTGAAGGCTTTCTTGCTTACTGGGGCAGAGGTAACAGCAAAGTTACAGGGGAGGATGTCATCTAATAAAAAAGAAAAAAGTTCATTTGACTGTGATCCTAGGATTTATCTCCTGATTACTTTTCTTTTTTTTTTTAAGTGAATTAATCTGTTCCCCTTATTTTGAGAGGCAGGGAGTGTGGGATGTATATATTGGCCTGACACAAGCTGTGCATCTTTAGTAGCAGAGGAAGAGGTGAGGTTAGGATTGGGAGCAGTTAAAAGTCTGTGTTGGGGATGTGTTATAGCTGTTCATCATGTGAGTGATGTGTATTTCCCTGGGTTTTTAGGTATCTGCTTGAAAACATTACTTTTTCTGTTATTGCACTAATTAAAAATGGTCAGGCCTACTCAACAATGTGTTGAAAGATATATGGAGTATGTGTAAAGAAACCTGAGAATTGGTAGTGAGAGAAATGAATCTTAGCTGATGAAGGATTTGGATCTCAGCACTATGAGAGGGATCATGCAAATTCTGAGGTAAACTATGGGCATGCACCACAGGATGAAAACTGGTGCTTTTGGCAGTTTCAGTTTTATTTTTCCCTTGATGTGAAGAATCAGACTAAAACTTCAGTTCTCCATGAAGATGCACAGTTTTGGTTTGGGTTCACCAAGCAAAGATGAAAAATCTTGCTCTCCTGGTTAATCTCCTTGTACATTACAACTTTGTCTTGATTTCACAAATTAATTTTCTTGGCTTGAACCACTGAGGTTTTGTGTGTGTTTCTCTGTTGTGTTAAACATCTCTCTAATAATTTTCATTTTAAAGGGTTTGTATGCTGTAAACAAGTAATCCTTTTGATAGCCTGAACAGCTGGATCTCCAAAGGCCTCTCCTGCAAAGCATTTTCTTGAGCTTTCAACCTCTTCTTTGTGGCTCACTCTGCCTCCTTCTGAGTTCATACTCAAAGACCTGAGAAACATGACTCTCTTCTGCTTCTCCCCTACCCTGCAGCACAAACACTCGAATTGGACTTACTGATTTTGGCTTCTCAGATGTGTCTGTAGTCTCTTAATTTTGTGTAAATTCAAATTCTTCTCTAATTCTTTACTTTCTAGAGTACACTCAAGTCCTGTGAGGCCTGTGTTTGCTTTTTTTACATTTATTGCATTGCATTTGCTTGAGTACTATGTGTTACTGAGATGAATTTACTTATGATCGAGTCCTTTTACCTTTTGTCAGTCTTGGTATGATAAACAAACGTGTATCTATCACACATACAGACGTATGTGTTATGTACATGTCTGTTTCAAAGAAGAGGGAGGAAGAACCCCACCTTTATGGGGTATGTACCCAGAATGAAACTCTGCAGAACCCCACTACAAATTTCATGCTTCCCCAGTATCTCTGTGAGTTTGCCAGTTAGGCAATTTTTAATCCATTTGTTGTGCTTTCCTTGGTGCAGAATAAGAGCTACCTTTTTAAGTAGAGCACCCTGCAGCACTATGTCAAGTATTCTACTGAAGCTGTTACGCTTTCATAATTACCATTAGCAATCAATCCTAAAGTCTCAGAGAATGCAATCAGGTTTGTAAATCAGGGTCTGATTTCTATATAATCAGGTAGATTAGCCCTGCTTATGTTCCATCTTTTCATTCTTTATTGATTACATTGCATGGTTTTTGCCATTGTCTTGCCTTGTACTACTGAGGGTTCTAATTACTGAGGTCAACTCATTCTCTTCTTTAGTAACAGTACAGTGCTCTAGACTTCTGGCATGTTCACAGTTTTTCGAAGGAGAATCTCTTCTCAGCATAATCAGAAGAGGTATGAAATTAGATACTACTGCAGCCCCTAAGTCTCATGAGAAGCTTGGATAAACAAAAGTAGTCAGACCCTGATACTGTTCTGTCAAATATCCTAGGGTTTTTTTGGTGCTCATGAACGCCTTGTGTCTCTAAACCTCCATTTGACCTTCATGTTCCTGTAAATGTTATACTCTTTAAATATCTACTCTGGAAAGACAAATACTGTACTCTATAGCAATGTGTTTTGCACAGTCCCTAGCATGTATTGAAACTCCATTTTCATTCTTAGGAAGCTATTTTAGTCTCTTCATATGGACTGTGAAGAGTAACTGAAAGACTGTCTGTATCATTTTACCAAGCTGTAATCTTTAACTGGGTTTTAACCAGTTAACTGTGTCTGCTCCTAGTCAGATTATCAGAGCAAACAGCCATCTGTTCATATCATCCCTTTCAGCCACTGTACAAAGTAGTCTGAAAGATGCAGAGCAGGAAAGAGACTGTGCAGATAAACTGGCCTTCAGTATGATCCTCCAAAGCACCTTATCTTTCTTTCCAGCAAGAGAGGGATATGGATTGAATCCTCAAATCACATTTGTAAGGTGCAGTTTCACAATTAATTAATTTCTGCTTTGCCTGATTCTGTGCAGTACCTTTTGCTAACTGGGAAACTTGCATTTTGGTGAACTGTACTGTTTCCCATTCCCAAACCCTACGGATAGCTGCAGGCACCCATCTTAGGTTCCATGATGTGGTTAAGCTTTATTAATATCTGTAGAAAAACAATTCGAGTGTTTAGGAAGCTGATTCTCACATGCAAAAGTTTATTTTAAAAAAAAAAGTATATATATTTAATTGGATCAATTGTGTGGCTAAACTTAAAAGATTACATCTAGTCTGAGTCTCTTGAAGTGTGCAGCAGTGTGATATGTGTGAGGACGTGCCTCCTTCCTCATGGGTTTTAGTGGTGAATGTACTTGTTGAGAATACCTCATAGTCTGGAACAGGAGCTAATACATTACTGACTATGGGCAGCAATTTCATTATTGATTGGAATGGAAAGTTACATAACCATTGGTCTTCATAATGTGCTAAGTGAACAAGAGCAGAGGCATCTGATTTCAATCACACTGGTGTTTTTTGGCTTTTTAATTTAATTCTGTGGTATACTGTGTGACTTCCTGTGGTGCTCATGAAAGGAAGAGGTGTTTTCTATGACAGGTGCTTTGTGAATTTAAAAGAATAAGCTTGTTCTTTACCTTCCTCTGATTTTCCTGTTATTCCAGTCCTAGTTTTAAGTTCTTCCCTGAAGCACAGACTCAGCAGTGTTGTTGATGCAGGGTTGTGTGGTGACATCAGACAATTACATGTGCATCAAAGCCCTGAGATGCAATATGAGCTATTAAGGGAGGTTCTTGGCTGAATTTCTAGCTGCTCTCAATCTACAGAACTGCATCTGTTTCCCCTGGTGGTGATGTCCCTTTGGTCTTGCACTTACGGGGCCACTGCTATCACTACTCTGCATGTGGTGCCTGTGGTGATGGTTCTGCTCTGTCACCGGGTATTGTGGTTTAACCCCAGCCAGCAGATAAACACCATGCAGATGTTTGTGCAATCCCTCACCCTGATGGGATGGGAGAGAGAATCACAAGAGTGAAAGTGAGAAAACTCATGGGTTGAGGTAAAGACACTTTAATAGGTAAAGCAAAATCTGCACATGCAAGGAAAGTAAAACAACAGATTAGTTCACCACTTCCCATGGGCAGGCAGGTGTTCAGCCGTCTCTAGGAAAGCAGGTCTCCATCATGTGTAATGGTTACTTGGGAAGACAAATGCCATCACTCTGAACATCTCCCCGTTCCTCCAGCGTTATATGTTGAGCGTGGTATCATATATTGTGTAATATCCCTTTGGTCACTTGGGGTCAGCTGTCCCAGCTGTGTCTCCTCCCAACCCCTTGTGCACTGCAGCCTACTCACTGGTGCAGTGGTGTGAGCAGCAGCAAAGGCCTTGGCTCTGTGTAAGTACTTCTGCAGTAACAAAAACATCCCTGTGTTATCAACACCGTTTTCAGCACAAATCCAAAGCATGGCTCCATACTAGCTACTGCAAAGAAAATTAACTCTGTCTCAGTCAAAACCAGCACACTGGGAACAAAGCTTGTGTTCTCAAAAGTGCCCAGAGGTGCACAATGAGGGGATAAGGGGAAACACCAATATGTTGCAAGAACGGAAGTTGCAGAAGGACATGGAAAAAAATTCTTCCCCATGAGAGTGACAGAGCACTGGAACCAGTGACAGAGATGTGATATCTCAATCTACATTGACTCTTGAGTGGACAAGGCCCAAAATCTTGATGTCTGATGTGAAGTTACCCTTATGTGGAAAAGGCATCTGGACTAGGTGGCCTCCATGTGTTGCTTTCAGCCAAAATATTGTTTTCAAATAATTTTTCTGCAGTCATTAGTACACATTCCTCATATCAAAAAGTTCATTCTGGCTGTGTATGATAGAAGTCAGTTTTTCACCACAAGGTGATTTAGAAGTGTCCTTATGTTTATCCCTCAAATTTACCTTTTTTTCCAGGCTTCTCATCTTGGTGGCTCCATCTCAGAAGTCACCCAGATTCCCAAAGTAGCTGGATTCTTGTCTACTTTTGCAGGTGTGGGGCGAGGCCTTACTCTGGAATACAAGTTCTAGAGCATAAGGAATTAACAACAGTTATTAAAAGAGGTGACTTGAACTCAAAGGCTTGTTCTTCAATAATGTGAGCCTTCCATTTACTTCAGCTTATGGGAGTTTAGGATCCACACAGTAAATGTTTCTTTAAGTTAGTGAAACAACAGCTGTATTTCTGGCTTCCCTACTGTGAGTTAGTGGCTTAGGTAATTGGGTTCATTGCTATTTGGAACATAATCAGCAAGCATTCATTCTGTTTAAAGCCAGCATATAAAATTTACAAGAGCTGCATACAGTACATACTCAATCAATGTAAATCATTTATCAGCCCACATAATGGACGTCTGGCTATTGGACTGAAACATCCACTTGGAAATACAGGCAGATGAGTCACTAACAAGTTTTCCAGTTATATCTAAAATTATTATATCCACAAGAGACTCTGAAAGCTGAACAAACTTGAGCTTTCCAGCCACTAGAAGGGAAGATGAAGTGCTGTTGCAGTATTTTCATGTATTCTGAATAACTTTATTCAGTGGCAAGATGGTATTTTGCTGCACTTTATTACTGATGTAGGCCAGCTCTAATCACTTGAGGGACTGGGCAATTGTTTTCTGTTCACTGGGGGCTTGTGGTGGTGAACATGTGTAAACAGATGTCTTGGAAGTAAGTTTGAACTTTGTACTACAGTTCAATAATTGCAGAATCTAGCCTGCCTGAATTGGAAACTATGGAGTCTTCTCTGTGCTCCAGGAGCAGTGTGCAGTTGTTGTGGAAGTCAGAGCCTCGGCTGATAATTCAGAGACTTCCTGGGACTATGGCCCTCATTTAGACCACTGACATCAGAGTAGGAGTGTGTTGGCTGAGTATGGTCAGCTGCAAGGGATGCAGATGATGAGCCTTTTCCTTGCCAACAGATGTCAAATCCCTAAACCTTTTCCCTCACTCATTATCTATTTGCCAGTCAGCAAATGCTATGAACGATGAAGCATAGATTCAAGCTCAGTTTCTTTCCTTCCTTGAATAGCTCCTGTGTAACAGGAGAGGAAACATTGCCCTTTTCCATTGCATATCCCTCCTCTTGCTTTCAATGTCACAACATCATGAATCATTGGGGAAATTAAACCTCTTGCAACTTCTTACTTGAAATGAGAACTTATTTAGCCCCTTTTAAGACAGGAACTCTCCTCACTGTCAGTTATCTTATCTGGGTTTTACCTAGATCCTCACAAAATTTTCTTCTCTTTACTACATCCATCCGTTCTCGCATGCTTGTTTGTGCACCTGTATCACAGTTGAAATGTGCACGCCTTTATGAGAATGACCTTTAGCTGGTTTGTTGCAGAGAAGAGAATGACATTGGTCAAGCTCATTGGTTTGTAGTGTTTGTCTGAGTTGCCTCATTAAGGAGGATTTGGCCTTATAAGTCTTAAAGAAATAGTGGTTAATTTTTATATGACATTTTGTTTGCAGATGTGTTTGTGGAAACTTCAAAGCAAAGAGC
This sequence comes from Patagioenas fasciata, assembly GCF_037038585.1. Taxonomy (NCBI): domain Eukaryota; kingdom Metazoa; phylum Chordata; class Aves; order Columbiformes; family Columbidae; genus Patagioenas; species Patagioenas fasciata. The sequence continues at coordinate 47,232,271 of NC_092523.1, read as the reverse complement.
ACTGATCAGAGGTTTTGAGTAGTCCTTGGAGAACATGGGAAACTGTATCAGTTACATTAAAATAGGAGAAGACTTCTTGTTTGTTTGTTTGTTTTAAAAATGTATGTACTGATACTCTGCACTTGTTTTCAGTCCAGGGTCTCCAAGTGCTCTGTAATGACAGATAGTGGGTGATATCTGCTGCTTCGGGAGAGGAATCCTGCTCCTACAGAAAAATGCAGTCGTGGAAAGCTGTCTTTTTTTAATGCTGCCGCAAAAGGGCAAAGCACTTTACAAAGATCTGGTCTCCCCAGGCTCACACCTCTAACACCAAGTGAGATAAAGAATAATTATTGCTCATGCATGTGAAAGGTGGGGGAGAAGGAATAAGAGAACATGGATTACAGATCAAAGCTGTAACATTGTATAAATGATAATGTGAGAACCTCCTCTAGGCCATGGATCCTTTCCAGGCAATTTATCTTTCCTTCCTGACTGGCAGATGGGGCTCTCTATGCATGCTTCTGGTTCTCCATTCTCCCCACCTCCTCTTGTGCCTAGAAATCCTTGTTGCAGGTCAGGGTGGTGTGAGCTAGTTGCTTAACTCCTGTACAGAGTCAGGAAGAAGAGCCCTGCATGAAAGGACTGAGTGACTTGTGTGAATCTCACTAAAACCAGCTTCTAGTTCAGTTGTTCTTCAGCTCTAATGGAAGTTATTTCTCATTTACATGGGCAGAATTGAGATGACAATCAGACTCAAAATTGCCTTTTGAAAACATGTAGGGTTTCTCCCTAGGACATGATGTATACATAGCTGCTAAAAAAGTCATCCTGGCATGTTCCTGGGTACTGACCTAGGCTGGGTGTGGAAGCCATTCAGACTGAGCGGACTTCAGTATCTCTGCCCTGTCTTGCATTGTGCCACAGCTTCAAAGTACTGAGCAACAACAAACCTGAAAGTCTTGAGGGAGCTAGTGAAATTAAACAAAGACCACTAAAAATGGAGAAAAAAGTTTCTGGTGAGAAAATTGATTAGATTAACAACCTGGCCGTAGTTCTTAATTCTCTTTCTAGGCATGGAACAAAGAAAAGACGTAGACTTTTATTCCAAGCCAAATAAATTCTCTCCAAACTTTGCTGGTAACAGAAGGCAGGGAAGGGTAACTGATGAACCATTGTGCAGGTGTTTGCATAGATAAATCTTCACAGCTTTTCAGACTGTTCAACCCCGAAGATGCAGTGTTTTGGGTGAGGAAGAAGATAGCAGATCAGTGGGAGATAACCTTCTCAATTTCTCTTCCTGTCAGTGTAAGCCGGTTTCAGACCTAAGAGTAAATGGAAATTTACCCAGCTGCAGTTCTTGGATGGTACAGTACTTGGTGCAAGGACTAAGCCATTTTTTCTACTTTTTTTTTTTTTTTTTTGCTAGAAATAACGCATCCAAGTTTGTGACTGAACTGATACAGGAAGATAATCATGTGACATGAGTCCCAGTATATACCATTTAAATGTTCACATTCAAATATTTTGGTGTTCAGCAATTAGTGTTTGTGTTGATTAATTTTGTGGTTTGTGTCTATGTGTTCGAGATTTCTGGTAGAACTGCCAGGGACTCTGGTATCTAAAGATGCAAACAGGCAGCAAGAGCTTTCAGGTATCAAGTGCTACAGCTAAGGGATGTTTATGGCTTTCCTCTTCTGAAGGCCATGAAGGCTTTGAAGGAACAATTTGTATGGAGTCATCAAATAAAAAATAACAGAGTAAACAGCTGATTTACTTTCTGTGAATGTGTTAAAAAAAAGGAAAAAGAGTGCTGTATTTTTAGGATATTAGAGACATGGTTGATAAAGTCTCAGTGGTTTAAATTAGTCTGGTGCTGAATATGTACCAGCTAAGTAAGGAAAAATATACTATCTGTGCTGGAGAAGAAAATCAACTCTTTAAACTGTAGTGAATTTCTATGATGTAATCACAATACATACCTTCTAAATTGCTTTAATTCTTGACAGATAATGTTGTAAAAAAAATTAAGTGGGATTATAATGGGTTTTGGAGGCTGTGTACTTTGTGGGAAACTAGACTATTAGGATAAATTTTTCCACTGGGCTTAACCTGATACCCTGCAAGGCTCCCATCATTAGGCTGATGTGGGCCAGACTCTCTGAATGAGTTGCCATCTTGTTTCATCTGAAATGTGCCTTGTACCTCCCTCTGCTAAGGTATCCTATAGCTATTTATTTCCAGGCCTTTCTCTTCTTTAGACAAAAGCAGGCTTGTGAAGTTGAGACCAAGAGTGGAGGGAAAACTTCTGAACATTATGCCATTATGCCAGTTGTTAATGACATGTGGACAGCTTGAGACATTTTGTCATTTCTATGCTACTTTTAAGGTCACTACTTAACCAAGATAAGCCAATATATTAATTGAGTAGGTGTTCTGACACCCAGATGAACTCCCAGGATTCATAAATTATCAGAGAACAGGTCCAAATCTGTCTGAAAAAGTCATTGAGATTAATTGTGAAGATGAAACATAATATAATATTACATGGTACAAGCCAAAGCAAAATGAGATGCAAAGAATTAGGCAGGGATCTTACATAAGCAGTGAAACTGCCCACAGTACAAGTGAGAGGACCTGCTGAGAGAGCAGCAATATGCAAGTGTTCTCCTTCTTGCCCACAGTTTGCAATTTCTTACTAAAGTACATTACCACCACCACACCCCCTGACATTCATTGAAAAGAAAAAAAAGTTTGACCCAGCTTTGGGGGATCTTAATTTTTAGCCTTTTTCTGATTGCTTGTAAGTGATGTTTCTATGCGGATCTCTTAAAATGGCACATGGATTGCACACCTTACGCAGCTGATGAGATGTGCCCAATTTTGCCTACTTTCAGGCCAACTTTGACTCTTCATTCAGCAGTCCATTCCCTGGATAATTTTGAGGGTTTTTTTGCTGTATGGACAGCAGTGGATTGCATTTTGGTGCTCACAAGAAGTTCTCTTAAATCTGGAAGCAAGAGGTGAAGAGGCAAAAGTGTGGTAGTAGGCTCAACAATGATGTTTAGCTGTTGCAGGATTCATACAGGCAGAGAGCTCTGGCTGTATGGATCAGCTGAAGGCATAGATAACTTTTGGCCTTTATTACAGGCTGTTCCCCTCCTTGATCTTTCTGTTTCTGTCTCTCTGTTATTTTGTTCATTGCCAGCTAAGAATTCTCACTTGTCATACAATGTTGAATGCAGTTTGTCTGAACCAAGATCTGCATCTTGACTTGTTTTTATGAGGTATCTTGTACATAAAGTAATTAAGAAACTGACAACTCAGACAGTTAAGTCTTCATCCAACGGGATGAAGTTCAACAAGGCCAAGTGCCGGGTCCTGCACTTTGGCCACAACAACCCCCTGCAGCGCTACAGGCTGGGCACAGAGTGGCTGAAGAGCACTCAGGCAGAAAGGGACCTCAGGGTACTAATTGACAGGAAGCTCAACATGAGCCAACAGTGTGCCCAGGTGGCCAAGAAGGCCAATGATATCCTGTCCTGTTTCAAAAATAGCGCGGTCAGCAGGACAAGGGAAGTGATCCTTCCCCTGTACTCTGCATTGGTGAGGCCACACCTGGAGTATTGTGTTCAGTTCTGGGCCCCTCAGTTCAGGAAAGACATTGAAGTGCTGGAGCGGGTCCAGCGAAGAGCAACACAACTGGTGAAGGGACTTGAACATAAGACCTATGGGGAGAGGCTGAGGGAGCTGGGGTTGTTTAGCCTGGAGAAGAGGAGGCTTAGAGGTGACCTCATCACTGTCTGTAACTACCTGAAGGGAAGTTATAGCCAGGTGGTGATTGGTCTCTTCTCCCAGGAAGTTAGCAATAGGACAAGGCGACATGGGCTTAAACTCTGCCAGGGGAAATTTAGGCTGGATATTGGAAAGAAATTCTTTACAGAGAGAGTGATCAGGCATTGGAATGGCCTGCCCAGGGAGATGGTGGACTCACCGTCCCTGGAGGTTTTTAAACTGAGATTGGACATGGCACTTTGTGCCATGATCTAGTAAAGGGACTGAAGTTGGACCAGGGGTTGGACTTGATGATCTCTGAGGTCTTTTCCAACTCAGTTGATTCCGTGATTCTTGGCATAAAGACACAATGCAAATGTTAATAGCTCTTATTTCAAAAGCGACGGTTTCTTAAGCTGTAATAGAGAGTAGATACCATTTAGAGAGTAGATATGATTTAGGATGGTGCCAGTAGACTTAGACTTGGGAAGAATTCTGAAAGCAAGACATGAATTCAACTTAAAAGGCTCAATGTTATGTGTGATAAAGGACCTGGCTATGTGACATCTAAGTGTTGTACACCTTCCCCTTCAGGGTGAAAACTTCTGCCTCTGATCCTTGCACTTGGGTCACTGTGTAGATCATAAAGTCTTTTCCCAGGCGTATCATTGCAACTTGCAAATAAGTGCCTGTGGGATGGGAATTTACGGAGCACTGAAAACGAATTATTTTTTTCTAAGCTGCTAATGTAGCTGTCTGAGCATGGTGTATGGTTGGATTGGGACAGAGAATTTTTTCTTTAAGAGTCTCTAGTGTTCATCAAGGCCACATAGTCCTGTTGAAGAATAACCTACAACATGCAGTTTGGCTGCTTTTGTGGCAATTTTTGTGAAGAAGTAGGGGGAGCGCTAGTGGCTTACTTTTGACATATGACCTGGTTTAGCTACTGATGATGTTGTTAAGTTGGAAAAATACATGCAGAAATATTTATTCCTCACTGTCTATAAAAATATATAGTACAGTAGCTATATTTCTGCATGTTTTTTAAAATTCTCTGGAACACTTTCTCATCTGTAAGTATATAGGATTATGCATTAAGACAGAATTAATCCCTCATTGTGAAACTCACAGGCTCAGCATTTGTCACAGCTTTGCCCTTAGAGAGGGATTTAGACATTGTGGTCTCCATCAAAGAACGGCAGATTCTTGGCAGAACCTTCTTCCATTTGTTTCTGCAAGTGAAACAGTTAATAAATTGGTCATGCATCATTGCTGGATTAACAGTCACAGCCCCAAATGCTAATAAATGTTCTCACTCTTTCTGTTGGAGATTACCTTTAAATCCTATCAAAGGACAAGATGCCTTTTGCCTTGCCTGGCATTAGCACCCTAGTGACTTACAGCCAAAGTCAATAGTCAGTAAACTAATTCTGACATGGTGAAAGAACAGTGTGCCTTAACCAGATACACTGTTTCTTAAGATAGTTTTAGTTTCTCCTGTTAATTCCTCCACTTGCACACACACTGCTCCCCCACGCCCCCCATCCCCAACCTCAGCCAGTATGGCCACATAAACTGAAGCTGAACAGAACGAAGTTTGCCACAGTGCATCACTCAAGACTCTCTTGTGGGGTCACACAGGCTGGGGAACCTTTGCAAGGCTAAAGTCTGCAGAGCAACTGAAATGAAGAAAATGAGAAGGTAGGTACTTAACAAATTCTTTCTTTCTTGTTAATAGGGCAGATGAGCTTATTTACCTCTTGTCTGCAGCTGAATGCGGTCTGTAAAACTGCCTGCTCCTCTTGGTCTGAAAGCAGAGTAACAGCACTGGAGACAGGTCATAAATTGATGAGAGAATTCGTGGTTTGTGAGCTCTCCGATTTCAAAGGAGGGATGCTTTAAAGTTGGATGTTGGGCATATAAAATATTAGAGCACTTTCCTTGGGTTTGCAATGCTCACCAATGAAATAGCTTGGGTCAGCAAGGACTCCTTACTTTACCTTAACTACTCTGTTTTTATTTTCATGGCATTTGTTGGCTATTACTAGGGTTCATTTAAATATACACAGGAGCATTTTACATGCAGAAAACATACAAAAAGTGTAAGATTACACTTAAGTTATCATGCATTTCATTTTAAAGGAACATATTTTTTAAGAATAATTGAGTTAGAAACCTATGAGATATAAATTATGATTCAAAATATTTTAGTATATACTTATAGTTTGATTGTTTTATTGCATGGAGAATTCACATTAATGTATCTGTGAAATATTTTGTGCACAACCTTACAATTTTGTTTGCTAATCTGTTATTAGATATAAGGAATGGTCTGAGGAGTTTATATCTTCTTAGTACACAGGCAAAGGTAACAGGATATAAACTGAAAGGTATACAGAGCATTTAAACTTGATCTTGAACACGTAACCAGTGATGCATGATTGTGCAAGTAACTTCAAGTGCTTCCCAGTAAATATGCAACCATGGCATGTTTGCAGAGATGTACTTTCTGATATGATAGGCATGATTGTCTTTTGGACTGAACTATTAGATGAACAAATGGGCTAACCTTCAGATCAGGGCTCACTGTGTCTGGCTCTAAGGTGTCAGACTCTTTCAGAGCTATTATTTCCTTGAATCACAAAATGAAATCTTCAGTGAAATTTTAGTTTATAATGTTGATGGGCTTATTTTCTGTTTTCTAGAAACTGCAAACAAAAGTGTGTGTGAGTGTGGATGGGCCAAAGTGAGGGAGCAAAGGCCAGTGCAGCTGGACAAAAGAGGTTAAAGGTGTGGTCATAGAACTGAAAAGCAGAGAAAAAAATTATTTGCGTGAATGGAAAAACTATGTGTAGGAAGAGCAAAAATGTAAGAAAACAAAATCTGGAAGGCACCCAGACTGAAACCAAACTTCCATTTGTACCAAGTACGCCCTTGAATGAAGACCTAAATGGGTCAGCTTGCTACCATTTAGTCCTCCACCCTCACTTAAGACTTATTGCTCTGTGGATAGAGTCGCAGCTCACAGACCACTTCTATTTAAACACAAAAGAACAGGCTCTTCTAATTTAATTGAAAACTCTGGCCATGGGTTCATCATTACGAATGAAATATTTCAGTGGCTTTCAAACCATCTCTTCCCTCTTCTGATTTTCAAAATACATTTTCTTGGCTGCCTAAAACTATGCTTCTTGGTGTGTTCACTGACAAACTTGCTGCATAGCTGTGACTGTTGGTCTTGCAGCAGACCATGCACTTGGTCTCTGCCACTGTCATGCCAAGTGAAGAACATGGAACAGGACCCATAGGGCCCACATGATATTTCTGCAGTGCTGGGTTGTGTTCTTGCAGCCTCAAATCACTTGCTGTGTGATGTTTCATTAATTCATTTTGGGTTTCAGCTTCTATCTAAATGTGGTTAATCAAATTTTTCTTGCTGTGTAAAAAAAATCTGTGGAGGAAAAATGGTGCAAGGACAAATACAATTACATAGGAGCTACTTGGGAAATGGTGTAACTATTTTAGATGGAAAAAAAAGCTTGAAATTTCTTGACTTTTTAAAGAAAGGGGAAATTACAAAATTTTTTTGGTAGCATACCACTAGCTTACACTTGTCTTTTCTAAGAGGAAGAAATTAGATGTGCTGTGTAAATGTTTGCACCTCAGCTTTTAATAGGGCATGCAAACCTAGTGTGATGTAAGGAGATGCTGTTCAGAGAATAGTAAACTTCAAGCCATGTGGTCACCAGGAAAATCTGAATTCAGTTCCTGCTTTAACACAGATTTGATTTTTTTTTTCTTCTTTTTGGGCAAGGTGCTTTGTCAATAAGATCTCTCAAGACCTAGGCTACCTCTCTACACAGGGGCATCACAATGGTGAGTACTTAAGGGGCAGTGAGCTTCCTCAGTGTTTCTCTGATGGGCACCATGTGAGTACCCACAAGAGTCAGCTCTTCAGTCTGCAGAAGGCCCTTGCTGTGAGGAAGGTGGCCTCCTATCTGAATAGATGAGTAATATTTTAGCATTGTGGGTCAGTCCCCAGGTTAGTATGGAGTGAGTAACAGGAAATCAGATGTCCATAAAGAATCAAATGTGAAATGCTAAGCCATATTGCCAAGCTGGAGAAAGATGCAGTGCTTCCATCTTGTGACATACAGTGTATACTCCATTATGTTTCTTCATCCTCAGCACAGCCTCAGGACACTAGAATCCTGAGCCATGACTAGGTTTTAGAGGTGCTGCAGCAATACAAACATTACTGCTACCAGTAAGCAACTTGATTTTGTTTTAATAGCGGTCTTCTCTGCAAAACCACAAACCCAAGTTAATTACATAAGGCAGGGGAATGTGGAATTATTAAAATAATTAGACCAGGACAGCAGCCTTTGTCCAGAAAAACAACTTTAAGCACAGCTGTGCTGGAGAAAGTTCAGTGCAGCTCATTAGGGCCAAACATTAAGATTACAGCCAATTTTTGAGCTGTCTTTTTAAAACTGCCTTCCCTACTGACTACTGTTGTCTGAAGAGCTGCACTGCCTCTGCTTGATAGTCTTCTTTTCCTCTCCTGCCCAGCCAAGCTGAGACCAGGAGCTGCCACCTAATCCTGACTCTACCCTCTGTACCTCCCCTGGCTGGTGAAGCAAGAGGTAAATCTCCTTCTGTGCTCTTGAGAGAATTTCCCTTATAGTGTGTGCTTGTGTGCTAATTTGTTTTGGTAAAACGTAGGTAGAGGAAAGCATATGTATGTCTGTCTTTGGGGGTTAGTATTTACAGTTTATTTATGGCACCTTCTAATTCTTGAAGTTCTCTGGAACTAATGGTTATCTTATGTTCCAACAATATTTAAGCTAGCTCTGTCTGCAGAAGCTCATTTTTCAGTCTTTATCCTTCACTTATTATGACCCAACAGCTTTGCTCTGCCAACTAAGACACCCACTGGATTTTACACCTGCTGCTTCCTCACTTGTTTGGAAAGTAGTCTGGGTATGACTCTTATCACACTGCCACACACAGCCAATGACAGCTCATAGGGTTGCAGTTAGGCTTTTGAAGAAAATAAAATTTATAGTCACCCAAGTTACATCAATCAGAATGGAAATCTTTAACTGCAGTTTTTCTGAAGATCAGTACAGGATTAGTATTGGTGAAATGTTGTAATCCTGGATTTCTGAGATCTCCTAAGAGCAGATTGCATCCATAGTGGCAGCTTCTTGGTCTCAAATAGCTGTGAGACAGCAATTCTTGGGCTTTAATGTGAGTCATGTGTCACTACAGAAGGACAGTGATATCTCCTTTCTTGAATTGGATGCTAACTTCAAAGAAATGGGTGCTGCCTAGCTGTCCACAGCCTGTGACTCCAGAAATAATTTATTTGTTTGATGGTGATAGGAACAAAGGAAGGTGATAGAAGGCTGGTGAGGAAAAAGACCAAAAGATAAAAAGAGGGGATGGCTTGGACCACATGGAGATGAGGAAGGATGCCTGAGGGAGAGAAGTTAGTAATATAGATGTATTCCTTACGAAATGGGATGGATAGGATTAAAGAAACCCTAGGAAAGCAATAGTGAGGAAATGTAAAACCTGGTCATATTTAGTAAATATAAGCATAGAAGAGAGGGCCTGAGAGGAAAAAGAGAGATCAAAAAAGATAATATATGATGAAAAAGGTCTTGCTGAGCTGACAGAAGAATGACCCTAGAGGAGAAAAAGTACAAAACTATAAAGGACTGAGTATTATGACAAGCCTGAGGCAAAACACAAGCCCTGGCAACAAGGGAAATGAAGCTCTTTGGAAGGTTTTTCAACTAGAATACGAACTACACACATTTATAGTTAATTTTGAGTCTTATTCTATTGAGAGTTTGTTGATCAGGTATTATGGTAAAATACTTACATTTTGGTTTTGCTGTGTAGAAAAATTGCTGAGAAGTTTAAAGTACTGTAATTTTTTTAAATGGCCTTTTCTACAAAAGGTCTTAAAATGTCATTACCATCAGTGCATGGTATGGTGAATGACCCAGAGAGCCTGCCAACCAAAGACTTCAATTTTTAGCAGGTCTTTTTTCCTTGATATAGGTATGCCTGTCATGTGACACAGAGGAAAGATGCCCCAAATGGTGTAAGGCAGACTGAATGTTATTGTCATACTGAGGCTGAAGCAGCACAAGACTCAGTGTGGGCTGCATGTGTCTGAGTAGTGTTTTAAGAGCTGAAACCTATGCTATTGTCATTACTCTTTCATGTGTACATCAGTGGCAGTCAGGTGTAGGACTGTAGCACAGATGTGTCAGAATTGAGCTTAATAGATGTGAAAACAATGTCAACATATATAAAAATGCATTAATCAATGTTTTTAATATTCTATGTAATTGCTTCTGCTTTTCCACCTGTGAATGCAGCTTTGTCTCTCACTAATATGTGCCAAAAGAAAACATCCCATTTTGGCAGGGCTGACTGCTGAAGGACACCTGAGCTCCTGAAAACCTTCATGCAGTTTAAATAGAAAACAAAATCTAGGCAGTCTAATTTTTGCTGGCAGGAGCAAGAATACCATCAGATGAACATTTTATCGTCCAGGACAGTGAAGGTCATGAAAAGGACCTTTTTGGAAATGGTTTCCTCTGTTTCTAGCTGAAGAATGACATTTCTTGCAGAAGAGGAGTTACTTTATTCAGTTAAGTTTTCATTGAGACCAAAAGATTAACTTTTAGGTAGCTCACCTCTTAGCATAATTGATTCTAGAAATATCTGTTCAGAACGATTCTTGGAATATAACTTAATATTGTTTCAAGTAAAAGGGGCAAACCTCCAGTCTAGTCCTTCATGAATAAAGTAATTGATGTGTATTTGTTTTACCTTTTTAAAGTAACTTTTTCTTAGAATATCTTATCTCAGACTCTGTAATGCATCTGATTTATCCAAAGCAGCTTACATATGTGCTGGTAGAGAACTTCAGCTCTTATTCTGAGTTTTTTATCATCTCAGTATGTGTTAATTCTTATATCCCCACTCAAACCATTTATCCCTGTTCTTGAAAGCAGAAAACCATCACCCTGTTTCCTCGTATGTTGTTTATAAATTTTATTTCTGAAGCCCATAAGAAGAAAAGAAAACAAAAGGATCAGAGAGCAAATTGTAAGTTATTAGGTAGTTGAAAGAATATAGTTACAGAATGACAAAGAATGCAGGCAAAATAAAACACATCAGTTGAAACTGGTATATTTTATAGGCCTAAAATGTCCCTGAACAGTTAGAAAGAGAGGAGTACAATAAAAGCAACTTTTATCATTTCAGGTCTTTGGGAAAATTTATTCCTAGCTTTGAGGGTCATTGATATAAGTTCAACCAAGTTAGAGACAGTGTTATTGTTCCTATTTCTAACAAACCACATTTGATGAGATACTGGAGTACTGTCCTCATAATAATCCCCTTCTGTATTATTCTAATTGTGTTTCTACACCATAGTTCTTTAAGGCATTGTCATGCCAGCATATGCCTTTCTATTGCAAAGTTCTCCACATAACAAATTATTCTTGCTGCTTTTGTTGGACAAACAAGTAATATGGTATAGCTTGTTTCATTTACTGATATTTACACTTGTTCTGAAGGAGAAACATCTTTAAGAGTTATGGAGTTTGATGCTACCACTCACTTTGTGTGACTGTGGTTTTAGAGACATAGAACTATATATTAGGAAGTTTTCTTCAGATCTGGGTATTTAACTTGAAGTGTTAAACTTCAGGCTCTGCTAACACTTTAAGAAATGTTAAATTCTTGCTGTGATGACAGGGTTGTTCAGGGGAACACGGCTACTGCTAACACTCGGTCTTTCCAATAGCTTAACCCTGGATCAAGAACATTAAAGCACTCAAAGAAGCAGCTGTTTAGACAAAAAAAGTCTTATTTCTGTAGTGCCTCAGTTGCCTTCAGTAGTGTAGTGCAGCCAATTCTTATTAAACCCTTAAAAAACCTTTTAAAATGGGTGACTGAAAGTCTCTGAATAGGTTCTTTGTCTTGAGCCTGATAGCAGCAAATGTTCGTACTGTGAGATTCCTGCTACTAAAAGCAGCTTTAATGCACATTCTCACTGACAACTGTGATCAACAACCTTACCCAAAGCTTTGTTGTAGCCAGACACTCATCCTGCTATAAATGGCACAGGCATTGTAAGTCAGGGGACTACTCCCATGGGTTTTTTTTATTTTTATATAGGTCATCTGGCTGGACTGGGAGCACAGACCTACAGCTCTTGAGCTGGACTAACAGTAACAAGCTTCATTTCATGTTGACATAATTTAGGTTTTGTACACCTGACTGTACTGTTCTGTCATTTCTCTCTAGTTCTGATGAATCAAGTTTACTCTCAATGCTTTGGAGGTCTAGGGACCTTTAGTTGATTGAGCTAGACCAGCCGTGCCAGATATCTGATGCATTCTGTGTTCAAGTCCTGTCTGTGCTCTCCTTTTTGAGAGTACATTACCCATCATTGTGCTTAGCTCTTGGTGTCTATTTTGGTGTGGTTTTAGGGTGTCCATTGTTCCTCCGTGAGCTTGTTGTGTATTCCGTACTTATTGCTACAGGAAAAGATTGTAATATGAGGAGAGGCGGGTCACAAGCATCTTCCTTTGTGTATTTAAACTTATGCCGATACCTTCTGATAACATGTTCAGTAGCTCAAGAGTATCAGCTAAAGATGCTCAGCCCTGAGCTCCTAACAATTTTTCTTCATAAGCCTTGAGTAGTTTCAGTATCTGCAAGTCCTGTTTTTATGGAAGTGGAGTGCTGCAAAAAAGTTTGAATGGTTTCCATATAGCCAGTTCATAATAATTAAAGGTTCCTTTTAGATTAGGAACAAGAGCTTGAAATGTGTGTAGTTTCACTAGATGGGAAGCCAGCAGGAGCTCCACAATACTGACGTTAATGTGCTCTCATAGCTTGCCTGGAAGGCAAGCAGCAGGATTCTGGTCATTTGCAGTGGTCTAAGCTGGAGATACCTAAAGACATAGATTATGATTTCCCACCCATCTGAAAGGAATATGGGTGCAGCCTCCAGACTGCATATTAGCTGAAGATGGAAGAAAAGTCTATTTATCAGTATTTTTCTGTAGGGCATTAGCATGAATCTGCTGCTTTCTTTTTAGCCACTGTTGTGATGGAAAATAGTGGTTAAGGCTGATAAGACAGCAGAAAAGGGAACTCGTATAAATATAATAACAAATTATTTTAATACAACGTTCTTGAAGACTGTGGTGGCTCTGCTGTTTGCCAGTCTTTAATGGTGAAACACTCATGGAGGTGTTTGCACATCCCAAAGTATTTACCATGGAAATCCATTCTCTATTGTTTGCTATCAGATATTTTCCATGAAAGTTTCAGCCATCCACTCAGCAAAAAAGGCAATGGATGAAAAGCATACACACAACTCAAACAGTCAATAGCTGATATGTTCATGCACAACCAGCATCTGCAAAATGGGTTGCTAAACTGTTTGGCAAAAGCATACAGGGACAAGTTGCTTCTGTCTGCAACTTGATCATTTTCATACAGTTATCCAGCACTATAAAGGCTGGAGCATCAAAAGTAAAGCTCCTTATTACCTAAAGAAATCTACAGGGAAAAACATTACAGCTAGTTCAGTATGGTGACAACAAGGTACTTCATTTCAGTTTGATATTGAAATCAGTGTAGTGTTTCAACAATGTGATATGGCAAACTGATAAAAGCAAGATTCTTTGTTTTTCCTAACAAAGCAGTTTCTGGCAAATTAAAGGCCAAATCTTGGAAAGACACATGTCGTGTGAAGGAGGGGGTATAAGATGAAATCTCAAATATAGACCGCTTTAGAGCTCTTCAGACATCTGAAGTCATAGGACTGAAGTAATGAACCTCTACAGTGAGGTGATCCTCACCCTAATTATAAAGAGTCTGATTCATAGGGACACGTAGGCATCCCTTTCTGGCTTTAAGCCCTAGTGCCTATGCCTATATTGATTACTGAATAGAAAACAACTTTCTGTGATATTGCGGCTTTTGTAATTCCTTCAGGTATTTTACAGAGACTGTGGAGGTGATACAGAAATATGGTATAATAAATACACAGATCTTGAGAGCTATAGTGTTTTTACCATACTGCATATTCAGCACAGTGTAAGCACAGTATAAAAATCTACATATCTCAGACAGGGCTGTTCTGTTTCTTTGGCTGTTTCGTTGCTTGGCTAAGTTAATCGTACACAAGCACAGCAATGATGTTTCCTAGCTGCTTTCTTTCAAGCTGGACAAAAACGCTTGATAAAGGACAAGAAGTCTGATTTGCAGAAGATCAGTCAAAGCAAATCTCATTTTAATTGGAAAATGTGAAGGCATTTCTTCCTATTCAGTCATCTTGCCTGCTGTCGAGGGTTTAGATTGCGGAGTGACAACAAAAACCCTGGCAGATGTATTGTTAACCTCCTGTCCCCCTCACTTCCCCGTTTTGTCCCTCCCTCTCCCCCCTTCCCACTGAGGACAGGCGACTGAGAGGGAAAGAAGGACAGAGAGAAGAGAGTTGGAAAAAATTAAAGATGTTTTACTAACGCTACTAACAAGAATAGAGAAAATAATACAAAATATACAAAACCAATCTTGAAAGTCTCAGCAACTGCAGAGCCAGCACCCAAAGTCCTGGATTAGACTCTGCAGCCAACCGGAGCTGGATTCAGTCTCTCACTAGGCCTCAGTTTGCAGGGACGACCAGCAAGGTCCTCTCCTAATGTCGACCATACGCAGAAGGGAAAAGGAAAAAAGGGAAAGGGATGAGATCCTTGTGGTCTCCCACTTTTATATGAAATGTTCATGTGAATGGAATGTTATACATACTTGGTCAGTTTCTTGGTCACTTGTTTCTCGTTGCCCCTCTTGTGAGATGTCCATCCATGCTTATCAATAAGTTTGCATTCCATTGCTAGGTTTACCAAAACATGTGTTGGGTTCTCCAGGAAAATGCAGCTAATATGAAGGCTTTAGCTGACAGGCAAAATTCACTAGAAGAGAAACTTGGTTTTTAACAAAACCAGGACACCTGCCAAATTTGTGAATTCTTTCTCCAGCCATTTAAACACTTCTCTTTCACATTCTTTTATGTGTGCATTTAGAAATGGAAAAATTTCTTTATTTTTCATACTGCAAATTACTGAACTGCTTTTGCTTAGATTCAATGTTCTTCTTTAAAAAGACTAGCTGGAAATCACCAGCTTGAAATGTGAATTTCAAAGCTCTTCATAACTGATACTGTAGTATTATCAGGAGATAAGGAGGGATGAAAGGAACTTTCAATAGAATGTATATTAATTTTGCTTCTTAGTTAATGAAATTGTTACCTTTTTAGTGTTAGTTACCTACAAGGAGAGCTCTTTCCATAAGGACTCTTTGGTGGCTTTTTGGATGTCCAGCCTGTTGTTGCAGGGCCATATTCTTTTAGTAGCTTCCAGTGATTCATCTTCATTTACTGGCAGCTACCTTACCCTCACTGGTGTTTTCTTATTCAGTTAATTCAACAATTCAATTGTGCTAGTGTGACTGACTTCAAACCTAGATCTGTGAAATGGTCCATTTAAAAGTGAAAATCTGTTCACATTTCAGTAGGGTGAATATATTTTGCAAGTATGTTTTGGAGTGCAGTCACACAAGTAGTTGGATTGTGCAGGGTATTAACTTCTGCCAAGGGCATGTGGTTGTGATGAGCAGAGCTAGGAATCTGCGACAGTGGATATTCTGTTGAAGGAACCAACAGCCTGAAAATACAGATTCTCTTTAGAATTAAAAGGACAGTATTCTTGCCATTTCTGCAGACTTCTCTGAGTATTTTCTGATGTTACAAGGAAGGAGCTAGTACCTGTCCTATGTACTTCTAAGTTCCAGTTTTGCCAGAAGTCTGTTTTACATGCACATGTCATGGAGTTGAACAGGTTGAACCTAAACATGGAATAAAGGTTACATAAATTGATGGGTTTTAATCTTCTAGTGTTTGAACCAAAGACCTTTCAAAGGTAGTAGAAAGCCACAACTGACTTCAGCCCTAAACAGGTAACTCCTGTTCAGCGACAGAGTTATTGAAAGACTCTAATGAAGTGGATAGAAATGCTTTTGCAAAGGATCTAAATCATCATATGGCTCAGCCTGGTTCCTTATCCTAGGTCCCTCAGCAGCATGACTGCTTTCATCTCTTTGCCTAGCTTTGCAATAGCCTGAAGCATCAGAAAATCCCTCAACCTTATGCCTTTTGTTGTACATAAGCACATACTTCGACAGACTGCCTGGAATAGACCTACTTCAGCAAACATTGAAGTCTATCTAAATAGGAATGTTTTGTGGTTCTTTTGTAGCTGTTCTTGTTTGTGTGGGAGGATGATATGTTTTCTTAATTGAAGATGTTTCTGCAATTTTAGAGACTTTCTACTGGTACATTTGGTGTTTGAAAGCAGCTGGATTCTTTTATCTCTAAACTTGCCACATGGAATTTATTCCCCAAACCCTTCGGCATTTTCCAGAATATGCTGGCAAACCTGACTTTTAAAAATAACTCTGTAGCTTTTTTGCTTGTGTTGTCATCTTGTTTTCCAGGTATTTGGTATAGAATAAAAGCTTAAAGCCATATGCATAAAGCAGGCCCATTTCAAAAAGAAGCCTGAGTTTTTGAAGAAAAAGGGAAAGAGAAAAGCATATCAGAACATAGACCTGCCAAGCATTTAGGATCAAGGACAGATCATCAGTTCCATGCTGTGGCATGCAGAGAAATTTCAGAATTCACTTGTAGCTGGTAATTGAGCACGTGAAAATATTTTCTGTGAAAATGAAAAATAATGAAATATTGCACTACCCATGCAGTGAACACTGCCATTTTGTGGATTAGTTTTCTAGGCAAGTGGTTTTTATGTTGTTTGGATTGGTCTTTTCAGTTGGGGTCTAATTCAGAGTTCCCAGTGAAACAGGAAGGAATCCACATTATGAACACTTGGAATGTTGCCACAAATATTTCTGTTGAGTACTGAAAATGGAAAGTCCAAAATTGTTAGATAAGACTTCCCTATTCAAACATGATACAGAGTACATACATAAACACAGCTCATGGACTCCATAATACATAACCTTTCAAACCTTTGTTTTTCCATTTGTGTTATACTGATAATCTTACGAAAGAATGGTGATGATAAGCAAGCTAATAATGTCCCCTGAAGAGAGGCATACATTGGACTTGTGGTTGGTGACCATTTTTTCAGAGGGAGAAGTATCTCTTGTTGTTGCCAGGCAAGGGACAGGAACATACAATACCAGGGGATCTTAAAAATCTTTCTGATGCAGTTTAGGAATATACGTGTATGTAACAGGTTCTTGCTCAGTGCTGCCTGGCCCAGGTGGAGGACTATGGCATGAATCATTGAAGAGGTCTGGGTGATAGCAGAGGTCCTGCATTCTCCCCGTAGTTCTTTTGCATGCTGGGATATCTCAAGATGATGCTAATCAGTGGGAATGACATTTCCTCCATAGTGACATGGTGCTGCCAGCTTCCTAGCCAGACAGAACAGCTTGCATTTTCTTTATTCTGTATACTTGTGGTGTGGTACTGGCACCTTGAAAATTAGTCCAATACCCATGTCTTAATGATCATCCACACCCATCAGAGTAGAATGTTTCATTTATTGCCAGTTAGCCTAAAATCCCCCAAAAGATAAAAGTGGAGGGATAATTTATGTACATAAGCCAATATAAACAGCAAAGTTAGTAGGTGCAGAGGCAAGCCAAAAGAAATAAAAGCAAATCTTTGTATCTACCTGTATTTTAGCTCATCTTCAGCTAGCAAGCAGTGAGAATTCCTTGGTGCCTTGTGGCTGGGATCCAGTTGTTGGACAAAACCCACTGCTTTGGATTTAAATGTCACTGAAAAAAACCTTCTGTTTAGGGGTTATTTGTATGTGAGAACTGGCCAAGCTTTTCTTGGAGTTCTGTTCAGATTCACACATTCTCTCTGTTTCTCTTCATGTTTATCTGTAATTTATCACTTAAAGGTCATTTTGAATATTCTCATGCAGGACAAGTGACAGTTCACCTTACTGTAGAAATGCTGATGTGTTTCAGATGTTAGCTGGGCAGAGTCATCTCCTTTCCCAATGGCACACAGACTGGTTGCTTCACTGGACTACAAACAAATAATTAGCTCATTGCGAGAGAAATGTTTTTTCAACTGACTGATGATGCTCAAACCTCAGTACATAGCTCTTCACAAAGGTTTACAAATCCTTATCAACCAATACTTATATGGGATACAAGCATGTAAAAGAGATCAGCAGATTAGTATATCACTAATTCTTGAGGCTCATCATGCCAGTAGCCAATGTCTTTGAGACACTAGTTTGAGATAAGGGTTGCCAGACCTTAAGAGATACCATGAGAAGTTGCTTTCTGAACCAGCAGACAAAAAGGGATGGAGAGGATTTACTGTTGCAATTAACTTTTTAGGTGCTGTGTTCAACTACAGAAACATTGTTATTAGTGACAGAAAAATTGTTTTTCTTGCTCTATTGAAATTTACCCAGGATAAAAGTAGATTCTGTGTAATTTAATGGAGTGGGGGAGCCAGAAATTGCTTTCATCACTGCTGAGTAGTAGTTAATGTACAAGATTTTTTTGATATAGTGTTATTTTGTCAAATTATTCCGCAGTAATGTATTCGCGCCATCCAGCAGGTATAAAATATAAGTTTGTGCACTGGTTTTCCAGTGTGAAGGAGTTAACTACTGTGGTACTGTGATGTATAATGGTCTATTACAGACAGGATTTAGATCAGAGGTCAAAATGAAATGTGATGGTGAAGACCCTTGACCACTACTTTGTAATAGCTCCTCTTAATAATGTTACAGCTAAGAACAAAAATATTTGAATTAGAAGCTCTACTCTGTTCTTTGTTACCATATGTAATTTCAGCTACACCAAAGGGACTGAGTGTTAGTGAAACTATGCTAATGAGAGAAGAAAATGAGAAATAACACCTAGCTTGACTTTAGCCTACATATATATATGTACTATTTTCCAGTTTGTTTGCATGTGTACATAGATAAATTGGTTGAGAGCTGCTTAAAAACTGTGTACAGCACAGCATAATTGATAGGGAAAAGAGTCTTATACTTTACCTGTTAGTGTTTATTGTAACTATTTTGTTTGCAATGGAAAAAACTTTACTTTCTCTTTTACTCTTTTTCAGACTACAGACCCACTTCTTAAATATTGTGGATGAAATCCCAACTCCACTGAGGCCTGTAGCAAACACCCTATTGACTTAACTGAAACCAAGATTTTTGCCCTGAATTTATAAAGTGGTAAAGCACTACCAAACCACACATGCCATAATGCACACCCAACATACCAGTGGTTTGTTTTCAGGGATTGGCAAAAATGCTGTAGCAAGATCATGGGATACTAAACTAGTGTTTCTGTTGTCAGATATTCAGCAGAAACTTTGTCGATATGCAGAGGACCGTTATTAAACACTCCATTCCCAAACCTGTTCTTCATGTCAAATATACAGTGTACATTTTTATATGTCACTTTGAGTTTTAAATATATTTTCCTATTTGCAGTGCTTTGGAATTTGTTTTTTATGGCATGAGATGGATCTGCAATTATCTAGAATTGTCAGTATTGTGTTTCAGCATGGTTTCAAAATATCACAGTTTTGTGTATGAGCACAGTGTGGGGTAACCAACCTCTGAATATCTCTGTTATGAGCTTCTCCAATGTGTTTCTGGCTTGTTTCAGAAGAACTTTGTCTTTGTCATAGAAGTGGAAGAGTCCTTGGTATTAAGACTTCCAGCAAGGACAGTTAACTGTAATGCTGTATGACACCTTATCCATAAAAACTGAAATAATTTTGTATAGATCAGTTACCTTTCAGGAAGTGGTACTGTTCATCACTTCTGAATTAATCTAGATATGAACTACTCATGGAAAATCAAAGAGTCTCTAATGTCAACTCCATTCCATACTGGTTTACCCACGAGCTGAGCACTATTGTAGTCATACAGACTGGAAGTGCCAGAGCAGACATAGAGCTGTAGGAGTGGAGCTGCTTCCAGATAGTTTACTGTGACATATGAAATAGATGTAAAAGCACTGTGGCTGCCACATTTAACAGAATCACAGAATGTTAGGGATTGGAAGGGACCTTGAAAGGTCATCTAGTTGAATCCCCCTGCTGGAGCAGGAACTCCTAGATGAGGTTACATAGGAATGCATCCAGGTGGGTTTTGAATGTCTCCAGAGAAGGAGACTCCACAGCCTCCCTGGGGAGCCTGTTCCAGTGCTCTGTCACCCTCACTGAGAAGAAGTTTCTTCTCAAATTTGAGTGGAACCTCTTGTGTTCCAGTTTGTACCCATTGCCCCTTATCATTGATTGTCACTGAGAAGAGCCTGGCTCCATCCTCGTGACATTCACCCTTTACATATTTATAAACATTGATGAGGTCATCCCTCAGTCTCCTCCAATCTCAAGAGGCCCAGCTCCTTCAGCCTTTTCTCAGATGGGAGATGCTCCACTCTCTTAATCATCTTTGTTGCCCTGCACTGAACTCTTTCTTTTTGAAAGCATGTTTTATTCTGAAATTTGCCTTATTTAACAATGAGAATAGATTCTAGGCTGAACAGACACGGAACATAAAGTTTCGGATCCAGCAAAATCTTTCTGTCGAGTGTGAATAAAACATTATTTCAACTGCACTATTAAGAAAATCAGTCCTCAGCATGGCACTCTTCTCAGACATTCTGACAATGCAGAAGATTGTCCCGGAGCCTGCGAGGGGCCGGGGCTGGAGGCAGCAGAGTCCCCAAAACTGCTCCAGGCTGCTGCCAATCATTAATGACTTTGCTGCTGCGAGAGCAGGCAGTTTCCTGTCCTTCTGCAACTGAGGGGCCCAGAACTGGACACAATATTCCAGATGGGGTCTCACCAGGGCGGAATAGAGGGGAAGGAGAACCTCTCTCGACCTACTAACCACCCCGCTTCTAATACACCCCAGGATGCCACTGGCCTTGGCCACAAGGGCCCAGTGCTGGCTCATGGTCATCCTGCTGTCCACCAGGACCCCCAGGTCCCTTTCCCCTATACTGCTCTCTAATAGGTCATTCCCCAACCTATACTGGAACCTGGGGTTGTTCCTGCCCAGATGCAAGACTCTACACTTGCCCTTGTTCTATTTCATTAAATTTTTCCCCGCCCAACTCTCCAGCCTGTCCAGGTCTCGCTGGATGGCAGCACAGCCTTCTGGCCTGTCAGCCACTCCTCCCAGCTTGGTGTCATCAGCAAACTTGCTGACACTGCACTCTAGTTGATGAATATATTGAATAATATTGACCCCAGTACTGACCCCTGAGGCACTCCACTAGATACAGGCCTCCAACTGGACTCTGCCCCATTGACCACAACTCTCTGGCTTCTTTCCTTCAGCCAGTTCACAGTCCACCTCACTACCTGATCATCCAGTCCACACTTCCTTAATTTAGTGGCGAGGATGCTGTGGGAGACTATTTATATATATATATGCATATATATATATATATATATATATATATTTTTTTTTTTTTTTAGTTGGATATACTGTGACTGTGTGAAATTATGGGCTGCTTTGTGAGTATGTTCAAACCAAATTATTTTTTATAAAGGACTCGGCTCACAGACTACACTGTTCACCTTGTGTGTCCATATTTCTTTTGAGGTCCCTTCCAATCCCAAACATACTGTGATACTGTGATATTTAACTGGACTTTCATGTTTCATTCACTGAATTAAATATTACTTACTGCAGTGACAATACGGAAAGGAGTCTCTCCAAAGGTGTAGTTCTCCTTACAGTCAAAAGATGGTAGTACAATTTCTATTCCAAGCAGTCCAGCAACACAGAGCAATAGCTATACATCCATTGTTTACATTTATAGGAAGGGATACTGCAACAAAGGAAGCATGGAAATCTGTAGATGAGATCACAACAACCAGTTGTTTGTCAGCAGTGGTGATGACTGTGATATTCTCTGATAGTAATTCTGAATGTGGCCATAATGGCCAGGTTTAATTTATTCTAGTACAGCTATTGAGCCAGCTGGTGTCAGGATGGACATGTGTAGGGAAGGACTAATGAAAGGCTCAGGGTGTTGAGAGAGCATGAAATGAAAACATCTTTCTCGTGATCTATGATGTTTTCAGTAGAGTCTCTAAAACCAACAGTTGATGTAATTAAATCAGCGAGTTTATTTAGGCCTAACTATTGATTAGTGTAATGTTAATCTTGAAGTATTTTATAGTGAGATGTGAATAGTTCATAGCAAGAAAATGGTTCTTCTGTGGAAAAGAGTACTAGAGTTTCTTTAATTTAAAAAGGAGAGAAGTCACCATGCATTAACTAGCCAAGAAGAGATTTAAGACAGGCTGTTCCCTGAGAAGTGTGAGCTCTTCCCATCACGTTTTATTTTCTAGGAATACAAACCAAATAAGATGCTGATGTTAAAGAAAAGGAACTATTTATCTGCTTTTTTCACTAGTCAGCAATGGGATTTCAATCTCATTTTGCCTGTAATGAATCCTGTTAGAACAGTTGCTTGCTTCGGCATACTGCTGATTGCAGCAGAACTTGGAAAATTTATATTACACAAGGGATACATGATGTTCTTCAGCACAGTAGAATCATTTAGGTTCTTATATTACTAGCACAGAAACATATGCGCATATAATAATACTACATCTAAGGTGAGAAAGCAGGAATATGGCTGCACGCAGTGTTTGCAAAGGTTGTGACAGAACATTTGTGTCCATGAGTAATATAGTGAATACGTCTGTACACACTGAGATGCTACTGTGAATCTGCTTAGAAGTAGGGTAATAACTTGAGATTCTATAACACAAGTGTTCCACTTTTGGTTGTATAATATCTACTTCAAGAATTCCAGTTCTACGCTGCAGTGCCTGTAAAAATTGTGCTTAGTCCTAACAGGTTAAGCCTAGGCACCAGAATTAGGAACCCTATGGAGTCAATGAAGAGTCTTCAGACTCAGCATAGAAGCAGCCAAAAGAAAACAGTGATCACAGGACTTTGTCCTCATTTTCTTGCTTTCAATAACCAAGGTGCTCTTGAAAGTCACATGGTATCATATTTTCCTACCAAGAGTTCCCTTATGGATGTCATCTATTGCAGCAGGACTGTATTCAGAGAAGGCAAACCAAGGAGCGGTATTTTTCAGTTCTTTAACTTCAGACTGAAAGGTACAATGAGATGTATTGCCAAAAAAAGCTGTGCGAGTCAATGCAGAAGCCTGTTTCTAGGGTGAATGTGAGTGCATTATACTGCAAAACCAAGGGTTTGTTTTCTGTTTCCTAATTTCAGGCTCAGCCTGGGAGCAGAAGGAATTTTGCAACTCCTAGAGTCAAAATACTAGTTCCTGCCACTGGGATTGTCTGAGCTCTGTCTAAATAAATCTCTGTGTTATCTAGGGAAAATGATGGTAGGAGCAGACTCACACCTTTGATTCCTTCCCACCAAATCAGAGCCCTCTCGCTTCTAGATATCAAGGAACTACCTGTGCATGGAAAAGGACTTCAGCAGAATCTGGAAGAGAGAAAAGATAATGCTAACATACATCATTGCAGCTCTTTCCTCTCTTCTCATTTTAATTCATACCAATTTCTGCACCGTTTTAGTTCTTTCTGGGAATTCACTTTTTTCTGCATGCCATAGTGTGTGGTTCCTAAATTACTAGTAATCCACTCAAACAGCTGATTTGGACTGAACGCTGGAAAAGATTGCTAACAAGTGTTTTGAATAAATACTTTCATAATTTCCATTCCACTTGGAACCCCTACATATCAGAAAGTTACTCAATTCATTCAAAACTGGAGGTAAAACCCTAAAGAATTCTAACTAGCTGAATGTGTTAATCGCATTGGAATATAATTCTACTGGTGGATAATTTTGGTTTGTGTGTTTTAACTTATTTTCTTATATTTAACAAACATAAAGACGTTCCAAGTAAGTAGTGCTGTTTGTGGAAAGTTCCCTCTGGATGTCCCTGGAGTTTGGAAACATCTATTTCAGTTCAGAATTTCTAGGGCATAAATGGTGTCATTGTGCTGACTTGATGAAGCAGGAAAGCTAAGGGCAATTATTTCTTCTTGTTTTTTGAGCTCCCTGGGCTAAAAGAGCTAAATGGAGAAGTTGTGAGTGCTGGTTATGGTGATGGTGTTGAGGTACTAAAATGCAGGAGGAATAGGGAAGGTGGACAAGGCAAGGACCAAATTGTGACAGCAGCTGCTCATTTGTTTTCCAGATAAAACTATGTTTGACTTCCCTTTTACAGGTACATCTTCTCATACGTACATCTCTATTCCACCTGCTGTCCTGTAATAACTGTAAGCAAACCAATTTTATTTAATAAAGGCAGGGTAGACCCCTGCAAACAGGAGGCTGCATGTACTGTGTCTAAGAGGCTTTTGCTAGATATAACACCATTAAAACATGTCCAGATGTGGTTGAAATCACTAAGGACTGATAAAGGCAGAATCTGCAGCATTGAAAAAAGGTCTTCCATGTGAATCTAAATCCACAAGACAGCTAAGAAGCTGTGCTATGCCTCTTGGATGCAGTGCATTCTGGGTATGAAACAAACTCAGCACTTTTTTTTCCCTCTTCCATACTTCTTATGTCAATAAATAAAATCCAGACTGTAGCAGAGAAATACAAAAACTTGGATAATTTTCTGCCTGAATTAGAAACCCCCTGTTCTATGGAAGCTTGCAGAATTGTTTACCACTTTTCAATTATAATGTTAATGGTTATGTATCCAAATTTCCCGACTTTCTGGATAAAGTAGTCAGGCACATATGAGGCTTTCACCTCTCACTTCTATACTGCTAGAACTCTAAAATTTCAGATGGTCAATGACAAATGTTACTCTTCTGTTTGTCACTCTCGTAATGCATTCTTCTGTGCTGTAGCTATACAGACCTGGTGCAGCTTCCTTCTACTCTATCCATTCTGCACCTGCAGATCAGATCAAGATTGATGGCTAACATTCTTGTTTTGATGTTGTGGGACTTTTTTTTTTTTTTATTTCAGTGTAAAAGCTTTGGATTTCATATGCATTTTATTTGGATAAAATGGGTACGAAAGAATCAAGTAACACAACGTTAAGTGGTGACTTTTCAGGTAGGATCAGTTTATTTGGTCTGGTGATGTAAGAGAAAATCTGGAAGCATGTGGAACGTTTTTGTATTGAAAACGGAAATATTATCATGCAGTCTTTGTGATTTGAAACTTAGAGATTCATTACCCTGTAGAGCAAGGAAATTCTTCAGGTTACAAGCAGATAGTACAACTAGGAGGCCGTTTTAGGTCCAAGACAACTTTGCCACGAGCACAGACAATTCAGATTTATTGACATTCTGACATAATAATAAATAGGGGACAATTCTCAAGTATTTGTTGAAAAAAACCTTAAATGACGAGAGCTATGGACTTTACATGGGAAAAAAAGGGAAGGCGTTCTGACTGGGACGGACTGTTGAGTTAATACATTGGCCTTTAACAGGTCTCTTTGATCTTTCTACATCACCCAGCCCACTTAGGAATAAACTGAGTTGTATTTAGCTATTCACAGGGTTTATCTGAGGTGAAGTACCTAGTTTAGAGATGGTGCTTTGCATTTTACATTGTCATAACTGGTAATTTTACAGACCAGTCTATGTTCCACTCTCCAGGCAGTTGAACATCATCTCTGCTTCTCACCCTAAGGAATGCCTAGTTCATTTGCCATGTTGTGCAATCATATCACAAAAACCTTGGGGACTGTCAGTGTTTAATCTGCCCTTAATGAAGCCTGCCAGATCAGTTTACCCTATTTGTCACTGTTTTCTAGCCTGGCTGCCAGAGCCTTGGCGATGGTTTCTCCTTCTAAAACAAGGAAAGAAATATGCAGGCCTGTAGTTGGGAGCATTAACTGAAGCTGAAATCCATGAGAAACCCAGGCAGAAATCCATCTTTGATATGTTTCCTGCATGTTCTAGGCTAGATGAAATCAGATTATTTTAATCCCCATAATGACTATTTCCTTGGCTGAACCCAGGCAAGATTCATGCAGGGACTGAGGCCAAATGTAGGGCCTGCCTGCTCTCTGGGGTGAACTAGAGTTCAAGTATCCTTAATCTGGAAGAGTCACAGTGGAGTGCAGCCTTGTGCACAGGACTGTGTCTTGTTAGTGACCATGCACAGAGCCAGATTGTGTGTTTCTGCACTGGATTCCCCAGTGTTTCTGGTTTGAGTCAGTATGCAGATCCCTGCCAGCCCAGGTGCCCTGCTCCCACATTGTAGACATGGCCTTAAGTACCTGATGGCCACCTTAAACACTTCGAGCAGAATTGTAGGTCTTTAAAACCTGCCACATAACCCAGGTGTCTGGAGATGCTAAGCAGCAGCAAGGGCTGAGCAGCTGGCCATCCCCCCATACCTGGACATGCCAGCACCATCACAGAAGATACCCTGTGCCTGTCCTCTCTGAAGTGATTGGTGTGGCAGAGCTCAGAAAGCACCTGTTGAATCCCAACCAAATAGCTTGTGCCATCAGGGACACAGAAACCTGATTCTACTCCTAATAAACATCCAATTACTGAAGCAGAGATTGGACTTTCAAGGTTAGTACCTTACACAACCACCTGACTACTAGGCTACACAATGGTCTTTGTTCTCTTTCTCACTCCCTTTGTTATGTAGTAATATGGCAGCAGGTTCATGAGGATTCCTACCTTAGAGTAACTTAAAAAGATATGATTAAATAAGGGAATGTTGGCTAAGCTTTCATCTGGCTTCTAGTAGATTTTAGCCCAAATCTGTCATCTCTTGAGTACAGTAATTGCCTCTCATCTCTTTCTCCAGTCAGCTTTTGTGAGAAAGGGAAGTTAACTCAAGAGAATGGGTATGTATGAATTCCAGTTGCAGATGTGCATTTTCCTGCAGCCCAGATGAGGACACCAATTTCATGGAGAAAGTTTAAAACCTCTTTCTCAGCATTTGGCAGTAGCTAAGTTAGGCAGCTCTGTGCTAACTTGCTGGCTTTTGTGGGTGTCGTTCCTGTGGATTGCTTAAGCACAGAACTCTTGGCCTGGGGATCTCCAGACTGCAAGGCACCCTGTGGTTAGAAACTGTCATCCCTGCCTGTGCCTCTGCGTGAATCTGTCTCTCCCTTTATTTACTGCTAAGATGTTTTGCCTCATTCCAATCATATCAGTCCAAGTAGACAGAAAAGAGAACTTTTTCTCTATAATAGAACCATGGGAGAAAAGAGATTGCAGCATAAAAAGTAGTATAAATCTAATGAGCAATCAGTACCCTAAAGTGTACGTAGCTTGTCTATGTAAAAGCCTAGCATGGAGTTAAGTGAGGTGGTGTGTTGACTAGCAATTTCTTTTGGAATAAGTAATATAATATTGTACAAAGGGTTTCTATTGATATTCCTCTCTATCTCTGAGCAAAGCCACATGTCATATTGTGTTGCTAATATATTTTTTCATGGACTCGATGTAATGACGTAGGAAAAGACCTGGGAAACATATAGTAAATACTGCTGGAATGGGCGGATGCCATTTTCAGTCACCACTGAAAGTCTGCCTTTTTCAAATGTATGGTAGGCTGTAGGGTTGCTATCATTTTCAGTGATGTGTGCCAAACAACGTCCAGATCATAACAGCTCTATTATATATATATATATTTTTTTTTTCTGAATCTATTAACTGAGAGACCATTATTGCAGATCCTAAGCTGTCAAGAGAAGCATGGACTCCTGGGGTGAGCATAACACACTTCTGGAAGGAAACTAACAGCAAGTTCACAGGCTACCGCTGCATCTGTGTGCCTGAGTCCTGCTGTGAATGCAAATCTTTCTTTTGTTCCTCTAACTGCCTTCTCAGCAGTATCTCAACCAGGTCCCTTACAGTGTGATCAGAAATCTGGGTAAGGTGGGATCCCCAGGTAGCTAAAGGCAGAGTTTAAGATAAGAAATCTAAGTGCTGTAGGTTAACTTACTGGAATTACACTGGTGCTAGTGAGATGACCAGTCTTGAGGCTGGTGTCCAGACACCCTGTCCTATGCTCATGGAAGTCACAAGTGCACACTAACTGGATACACACAGCATATTTATACACATGAATGAAGATGGATCCAAGTTCATGCTGCCTCCACACTGAGCTGGCTAGATCTCACTTTCTCAAATCCAGTTGATGTTAACACCACACACCAAATCTCCTTTGTTATTCTGTGTAAAGGGAGAGATAATGTTTAATGCTTTCACGTCTTCACACTTGAGTTTTCCATACAAAAAGATGTGCATGCACAGCCTCTGACAAAATACTGCTCTTTTGTTAAAGTAGATTTCCTGTATAGGTTAGTTCGGGTATTCAATGCAATTTATGGAACAGTTTTCTTCTTTAATTTAAAAGTCAAAGTTTTCCCAGTACACGGAAGCCCCTTTGGGGGATTTTTTTGTTAGAGAATGTCCCATTGTTTGTTGCACCAATATTTTTTTTGTGATACCCTGGTCTTAGTTCTTGAACACCTGCTTGGAGAAGCAACATCCCAAACAACACCTCACCTTCAAGCAACATGAGTTTCCCTTTAAAAAGTGACTCCACTAGACAAGAAAGGAACATATTATAAATGCTGTGGGGTTTGAAGCAATGCTTCTTGCCTGATTTGTCCCAACTGGAAAGCCGGTCTGCACAGTGAAGTGTAGGAAGACCTTGTGTAAGTTTTGGGGAAATGTTCTGTAGACAGGATGCTCTCTCTTGTTCATCTTCTGAATAGGAGTAGCAAAGAAATATCAGTCCCAGTATATTTTAATGTAGTTCACGCTAATAAGTTGCTAGACCAACAAGTCAGGAGAGGTCTCGATCCACTGAGTCACAACACAGATACTCCATAGGTAGGGTATTACTAAAGTTTCCTCAATTATATTTTCCAAACTAAAATTATGGATTTTGTGTAGAGGTAAACAAGTAGACCGGTAGCTTTGCCTTTTAACCATTTGACGCTTGATTTGTATTTCTGATAAAAGGGTCATCTGCAGGGGTGGCTGCAGGTAGGGGAGGGAGTGGAGACATCTACTCACCCATTTTGCAGGGGTCACAAAACAACTGTGACGTGATTATCACTTCATGTCATTCCCAACCCAGGCAGGTCTTCAGCTGCTGACTTAAGAGGCAAAGCCCCCTCACCCTGCACAGCCTTATTAGCAGGGTCCTAGCCTCCATGTCTCCCTGATAGAATCTGACAGATCTGCCCTCCCCACCATGGCTGTGGGCAGGTTTGTCTCCTTTGAGCCAAGAGAAAAGTCTGTGTGTCTTTTTTGATTCTGCTCCACTGCATGCTATGCCTCACTGACTCTTACAGCTCTTTTCAGGCCCTTCCTTGAGTTTTTAACATAGCACAATTTTGTAGTGTAGAAACAGTGACTTTGAAGCTGATTTTCAGTTTTGAACAGGGTAGAAGTAAGCAGTGTTTGTTATTACATCACTGAGATCCTACTTGCTGGAAAAATAAGCACACAGAAAAAGCTACACTCTGTAAGATGCACCGTTGATTGCTATGTTGAGCCATAATGGCAAATAAATGCTTCCCACAAATGCTAAATAATAGACCTTGTTTACTGGAATTTACAAATTATTTTGGTTTTGTCAGTGATGCAATGACAGTGCCCCCTACACTCTCATTTAATCTGTAATATCATTTGGGGGGTTTTATCCTACATTTCTAATGCAATTTTTGAATAACTGTATTTCTTGTCCCCCAGACAGATCAGCTCTAATTTTAAAATGAGAATTTCTGTGTTAGATGATTTTAAAAAATAATCTAGGCCATATACATTATGTAAGGTTGCCATAGTAACACTTTCTCTCAGGGGAAAACCGACTGTCCGTAGTTTCCACAGAAACCACTCCCTGCTGAGACAGGTGCCTCCAAGGGAAGTGAAGGGAATATAAATGAGAGAAAGAAAAAACCGCACAGAGATGCGGCATCTCCACACTATTGTAAATTTAACGAAACGTTTCTGGGTTTATTTTTAGTTTGTTGCTTTTGATTACATGACTGGCACCTTCCCTTGTCATGTAAACTCTGGCCACCCTTCCTTGACATGGAACTGGTTTTGCAACTGGAGGTACAACTGTGCTCCACCTTGGCACTGAACTGACCACATCAGATACTAAAGCCCAGTGCTCTAGGAACCACTGTGCGTGGGAGTATGTAAATGGTAAATGAGAGTTTTCTCCCTTTATTTATTTATTTATTTGTTTATTTATTTATTTTCCCTGGAAGCAGTCAGAAAAGACAGACAGGTATGTAAATACTTCGTTTTAGACAGGAACTGGAGAGGAGTGAAGCTCAACTAATTTGTCAGTTAATAGTTTTGTTCTTTTGGGGTACAAGCATGCACTGCTAGGAAAAACATATTCTGAAAGATCAGGATGTAGTAAAAAGTAATTAAGTCCTAGGATTTGTTAACTGAGGAAAAAAAAGAAATTTCTTTAATATACTTCAATGTCACTGAGGCCAGTGTGGATTAGCATTTCTGAAATCCTTTTGCACTTTTTTTCCCACAAATAGTGTTGATTTGTTTTCTTTTTTTCTTCAAGGGCAATAAAACCATGACATTCATTCAAGGCTTAGTGCAGCCATAACTACAGATTAATGCACTGGCTACTTCATCTTCATCCTGTCATCTCTCTGCTGCTTTATGGGGAAAGCAGGCTGACATGGTTATTAAATCTGGCAGCTGTGTTGTGTGCACATGGGAAGCAAGTAGAGCACAGCATATAGAAAATAAGTAGCTTTCAGATAACAGCCGCCTTTTCACTGCTGCAAGGCTTGAAAGGCAGCCTGAAAAGCTCTTTCTCTTCTCTATAATCACCAGTCGCTGGATCAGTGCACAAATATCACAAATACAGTTGCAAATGTAAGTATTCCTTGCCTATGTGGTGCTTTCAGATTGCTAATTAGTGTTTCTACCTCAGTGTTCTGCTTGAAAAAACAGGGAGATGAAAGCTGAAAACATCCTGACAGGAAGAGCTTTTCTGCAGTATTGTTCTGGCTTTCAGTGGAAGAGCTACTGAAGGAAAGGGATGCATGAAAGCTTTCTGGAACAAATCATTTGTAGTCATGTTTGTTGATTTTTGGAATGTCTGCTTGCCACCTTGCCTGTGAGGGGAGAAGCCAGGCAAATGCAGGAGGTACTTCTAGAGAGATGGTTTTCTGCTTAAAGTAGATAATATTAGATACACAGCGAGAAAGATACTTCAGCAGTAACAGACGGCTTGTGAACGCATAGGAGAGAAGTCTGCCATGGTATTTTTCACCTGGAATATTGTTCTTAAAAATCCTTAAATGAAGACCCGTACTTCTCATTAAGAAACTCGACAGTACCTTATTATTAGAAGTGCAAACAAATAGTCGTCATAAGGGGCACCAGTAAGTCTGCATCTGACATGATAAGAACAATGAACATAGCACGGTGAGCACTGCATGTTTTTCACCAATCTCACTCTGTATGCACATGAAGATGATCTTTATCAGCTGTGTGGCATGAAGGTAGGATGGTAAGGTGGTTGGGAAGCAGTGGAGCTGAAGGTTTCTCAGTGTTGTGGTGATACTGCAGGGAAGAGATTTGCTATTTGTTAATGTGTGTTGCTCTCATAGCTCTGAAGGAACAGCATCTTTGTTTTTATTATCTTTTCTAATTCAAAGCTTCTGTAGTGCCATTGTCCTATTGAGTTTGTGGTAGTGAATTCTTACTGTGCTGTCAACGAAATCTGCTTATTGAAAACAGCCTGTGATCAGTACCAAGTAGAAATGACAGATAATTGCACGAGAAATACAGGCTGTAGTCAGTTTGTTTGTGTTGCTACATCATGTTTCTTGCCTTATTTACAGGTTTTGTTATTTCTTAGGGACCATTGTGGTACTGTCAGCTTTTTATGAGCCATGTGAACATGTCCTTTTCACAGTTAGGTTACTGCAATTAAGTGACTAGAGAGAGTATATATGTTGTGTTTGCTGCACATAGAGGGCTAAATGTATTTGCGGTATAACTCCCTTGATAATGCTGCTGTAACACAGGTAGGTTTGGTCAATCTGTTGTTTATAAGCTGCTTTTGCAATTCTTCAGCCTCATCTTACAGATGTAGATGCAGAAATGTCTGTTTTCATTGTAGCAAGTGAAAGGGATTTTGGAGCTTCTCTTTCCTTCCTCCTGCCTTCTCTTTCCCTCATATAGGATCAGAAATTCATAGCTTCCCTGAAACTTAGCTGTGAAAATGGTCATTTTTGATGACAGCTGTGGAGCTAAGCTTCCCAAGCCTGAGTGGCAGCCAGCCAACTGCTGAGACAAGTGGTGACCTTTCAGGACAATGACTCTTACAAAATGTCAAAATATTTAAATGGCAGACATCAAATGTCATGTGCACAGTGAAAGGTTGTTAGCTGGGAGACTTTCAGCTGAAGGCAGTTAATCCACTGCTTGCCTGGATTAAACATTGAAAGCTGCTGCCTAAGTCTCTAAAATGTAGAGAAATTATGCATATGTGTCCTGAATAATCTCAGAAGTCCTTCTGGGAAGATTTGGGACATGAATGGAAAATTTCAAAATATCTGCTCAGGCATCTTCCTGATGTATGCCCAAGAAAGCAGCTTTTTGCCTTCTCTTTTGCACTTATATCAGTTTTCATCTAAAATCTCTTATCCATAATGTAAATGGAACCTAATGAAGCCTAAGCAAAGTTCATTGATGTGCAGCAGGATGCTGAAATTCGGGTAGTGTGTGCACTGACTTTTTAGGCATATGTTCACTGAATGCTAAATGATCCCCTGAAGTTCTTCGTGTTGCAGCCTTGAGCTGAAACCTCATTTGCTATTACATGCATTGTGCTTTGTAACTTTCTTTGAAGGCACTGAGGTGTAAGCATTCCCATGCTTGCTGGTGTGTCAGCTTCTCAAATACCTTTGCCCTCAGAAAACAGAGCAGTGACACTGTGTATGCCTGCCTTGTTGGTTTTTCCCCTGCCGCATAAATATTTCTGGGGGGTATGAAACTACCTGATCCTTTACCTTGGTCTGTAGGAAAGCCAGGCAGTGTGTGTGGTTGATCATGGAACTAACCTGTTCACCTTGTGGTTGACCTCACTCGGAGAATAGTGACTGCACCAGAACAACCTTGTCTGGCCAGTTTGCAACTGGCCACAGTACAAGATAATTCTCAATATTCTCCATGCAAAGCACAGTGTTAGCTTCCAACACAGGTAATCCCTGCAAAGCAGTCAACGGCCAGATTTAATGGTGCCAAATCCATTGTTACCAACATGCTGAAAAGGAATATAGTCCTCCTTTTTCCCTTCCCTTTCTAGATAGGAGTGCTGTGTCATTCCAAGTTCTCTCTCTTACTACAGGCTTTTTATAGCTGGGTTTTAATGTTCTTCATTTCTATTCCTAAAGGAAGTGTGATTCCCCCTCCCCCTTTTAAAATTTGGAGCACTGTATTCCATGACCTCCTTATCTCCTCTGTAGTCATAGGAAAGACTAGGTCTCCATGTTAGTCTTTTCTTTCCATTCCGTATTCTGCGATCACTCCTCCTTTCTCCTAACTTCCTACTGGAAGAATGATGGATCAAATGAGGTAGTTAAGGACAAGTTCTCATAAACATCTTACAGGAATTAATCCTTCCTCCTTCCTTTCTGCCTTCTTCCTGTCTTCAAATTTCTATCTGCTTTGCCACAAGAATTTATGTGATTTGAGGCTTACTGAGACTTAAAAATCTGTTTGGAAGAAAAACAGTATGCTCACCTACTTGAAGAATAAAAAAGTAACTGAGGTACCAATTAATGTAACTTACCACAACACAGACACCTAGGCTGAATTTTGCATTTTGATCTTCAAACAGCAAGCCACATGTAGGCACAATCTACTTAGTAATCTCTCAAAATGTTAAAGAAAAAATAAGGTAGGGATGCAGCTGTTTTCTGTGGGCTTCGCATGAAGAAAAATATCTGAGGAAAATAACTGAATATATTCATCAGCAGCTGTAATTTCTTTTAAATTCAATTGGGCTTGGTTGTTTCCTAAGAACCTGTGCAGTGTCAGATCAGTTCATTAAATACCAGTCAGTACACCTGATGTGAAATTCTGACTTGCACCAATGGCATTGTCATTTTATCCTGCATTTATATTATTATCAGTCTTTACTATTTCTGTAGCATCTAGGAACACTTTTATTGGAAGATCACTGGGCCAGGTACTGTTACAGAAACTGAAGGTAATCCATGGCCCCAGGTCGCTTACAAGCCATTTTAAAAATAAAGCAAAAACTCCTTATAATACAGTTACCACCTTTCTTGTTTGGCTTTTTATCTGAATTCAGAATACAGATGTTAGTAGCGTGTTATAACTGAATTAGCAATCAGGATACCGGAGTTTGCCTAGACATGGGCCTGAAATTGCATGTAATTAAAATAAGAAAATGACATTCACTAACTGTGACCTTATTTCAAAACTGTCTTACTGATTCACTTGGAGTATCTCCCTTAGGCTGTTAATGTTCAGCTATAAAGTTAATGAAATTTATTAACTGAAATTAACTCAACTGACCAAAACATGATTATAATTATAGAATAGTTGTGGGCTAACAATTAAGATTCCCCTTAAAATTATTAAGACACCCTTATCAATTACTCAGTTAATAAGGTTCATGATAAACTTAATTCCAAAGGTAATAATATTCATTATTAAGTTCAATGAAACATGTTTATCTGCAGTTATTTACAGTATCTAAATTTCACAGTATCACAGTATGTTTGGGATTGGAAGGGATCTCAAAAGATCATCTAGTCCAATCCCGCTGCTGGAGCAGGAACGCCTAGGTGAGGTCGCACAGGAACATGTCCAGGTGGGTTTTAAATGTCTCCAGGGAAGGAGGCTCCACAACCCCTCTGGGCAGCCTGTTCCAGTGCTCTGTCACCCTCACTGAGAAGAAGTTTTTTCTCAAAATTAAGTGGAACCTCTTGTGTTCCAGCTTGATCCCATTACCCCTTGTCCTATCATTGTTTGCCACTGAGAAGAGCCTGGCTCCATCCTCGTGGCACTCACCCTTTATATATTTATAAACATTAATAAGGTCACCCCTCAGTCTCCTCTTCTCCAAACTAAAGAGACCCAGCTCCCTCAGCCTTTCTTCATAAGGGAGGTGCTCCACTCCCTTAATCATCTTTGTTGCCCTATGCTGGACCCTCTCCAGCAGTTCCCTGTTCTTCTTGAACTGAGGGGCCCAGAACTGGACACAATATTCCAGATGGGGTCTCACCAGGGTGGAGTAGAGGGGAAGGAGGACCTCTCTCTATCTACTAACCACCCCCCTTGTAATACACCCGAGGATGCCATTGGCCTTCCTGGCCACAAGGGCACAGTGCTGGCTCATGGTCATCCTTCTGTCCACCAGGACCCCCAGGTCCCTTTCCCCTACACTGCTCTCTAATATGTAATTTCCCAACCTATACTGGAACCTGGGGTTGTTCCTGCCCAGATGCAGGACTCTACACTTTCCCTTGTTAAATTTCATCAGGTTATTCCCCGCCCAACTCTCCAGCCTGTCCAGGTCCCGCTGGATGGTAGCACAGCCTTCTGGTGTGTCAGCCACTCCTCCCAGCTTAGTGTCATCAGCAAACTTGCTGATAGTACACTCAATTCCTTCGTCCAAATTGTTAGTGAATATATTGAATAATATTGACCCCAGTACTGACCCCTGAGGCACTCCACTAGACAGTGGCCTCCAGGTAGACTCCATACCATTGACCACCACTCTCTGGCTTCTCTCCTTAAGCCAGTTTGCAACCCATCTCACTACTCTATTGTCTAGACCACACCTCCTCAACTTAGCTGTGAGGATGTTGCGGGAGACTGTCAAAGGCTTTACTGAAGTCAAGGTAGACCACATCCAGCGCCCTGCCATCATCCATCCACCTTGTTACATTCTCATAAAAGGCTATGAGGTTGGTCAAGCATGACCTACCCTTGGTAAAGCCATGCTGACTGCCCCTAATGACCCTCTTATCCCTGATATGCCTTGAGATGACACCAAGGATAAGCTGTTCCATTACTTTCCCAGGGACAGAGGTGAGGCTGACTGGTCTATAATTACCCGGGTCCTCCTTCTTGCCCTTTTTGAAAACTGGAGTGACATTTGCTTTCTTCCAATCCTCGGACACCTCTCCCGTTTCCCAAGACTTGGCAAAAATGATGAGGAGCAGTCTAGCAATGACTTCAGCCAGCTCCCTCAATGTTAATTATTGACATGAAATAACAGCAACATGACACATGACCATTGGATGGTAATTGACTCATCATGGACCATGTACTGTGATTCTGGCAGGTGAACACTGGAGATCATAACATGGGATGAGAGTCTTCATCTATATTTTCTGTAAGACAAATTTTTCCCATCTCTCTGCTCCTTACCCATCTTACAAACAGATTCCAGAAGTTGTCACACACCTGTTAATACCGTCTTTTCTGCTACCTTTTGTTTGAATTATATGGTGTAAGGTATACAGTAGTTTTTATACTGTAAGCAAGGACTGAATCTGCCATATGAAATCAGTCAGAACAACTCTCTAGTTTACAAAGCCATATTATAATGCATTATTCCATTCTGAAGGTATTTCATTTATTCATTTTGTACATTCTTCAGATCATGCTTCATAAGGCAAGGCTGTAGCATGTGAATACAAGATATAACTTAACTGAGCAATGTAACTGACATAACTGAGCAAAATTGCATAATTATTTTTTCTGGAAATTTGTATTGCACAAGCCACTATAATTTCTAAGTACCATTTTTATTATGAGGTCACAAGCCTGGTTGTATATGAAAGAATACAAACATCTAAAGGATCCCACAGGGCCAAGTTGCAGTTGGAAAGATACAATACCTTCAATTTCCCAGGATTTTAAAATTTCAGTTTGAAATTATATTTTGCAATAATATCTCTTTTTCACATCGACATTGCAGCTTGTGTAACCATGGACATTGCTGTCAGCTAAAATTTAAATATATTCTGGTAGTGGCATCGTTGTCCCTTCCATAAAGCCGTTGAAAGACTCTAAAGGAATGCAGGCTTCCAAACATGAAGGGCTATTGTACTCATCAAATGTCTGGTTTTTTTTTTGCATACAGGGAACAATGAATAAAACAGTCTGAAAGATTATTTGCAAGCATGCAATTAATCATAAATCCAGCTTGATTTGGATGGGTAAAGCAGTAGTTTATCGATTTGGTTAGCTTGTACCTTAAAGGATTTAGTGGAACTCATTAATTCAGGAATATTAAGATAGGTGCCTCTTTTTTTTGTGAGATGATAATATGGTTCCCAAATGGATAAGCTAGAAGGTTAAAGGCAAAATAATTTGTTCCTAGGAGTGGTGTGGATTACTGTTAAGAACAATCTGAAATCCTATCCTATCATTCATGTATTTCAAAGCATTCCTAAAAGCAATGACCTAGTTTTAGAGACAGCAGATCAGAAATAACCAAATCACTGCAGCTTGTTTGTCTTTTAGAAAGATGCATAGTCTTAATTTGAAGGCTTCAGTACTTTTGAATCTCCTTTACATACCTAGGGGAGTAATTTTTAAAAGTTAAATACTTTTTCTGTTCTGTTTCTTCCTCACCTTCAATTCAGTGGGAATTCAGTCATGCAATGGGCTTTTTTAAGAATGGACTCCACAGACTGAAAGTGAGCTACCTCTGTTGAATGCATTATAATGAACCAGTTTCCATTCTTCTTTGGCTGGAAATAGGTTCACTGAAATACGTGTCTTTGGCTATGTCTTGGTGGAAAGCAGAGTTGCAGTTCCTCCTACGTGTCAAGGCTAGTTTTCTGAAGAGGAGGTTGACATTGACTCCCTTGACATTCTGAGCATTGCCATATTGACATAGCTGAATCCATAGGTTGTTACCACTTTGTTACAATATGTGTGGCGCTCAGACAGATTTTTAAATGCCATTAGTTAATGCTGAAGCATTAGGTATTTGTTACGTAAAAGTGAAGCAATGAGGCTGAAAATGAATTAAAGAATAAGACCAACTAACACCCATATTATTTTAGTATCTTCCGAGTTCCCAGGGCAATATGCATATTAAGCCTGGGCCAAGAATAGCCATCCTACAAGTGAATGTAACATTTTCCCATGGCAAAGTTATACCCCAAAGGGGCTTCCAACCATCAGCATTCCTACTGGGTGGAATAGTCAGAATACTCTTTTTCTCTATAAAATTAAGATTGTGCAATTTGAAGTGAGGTACAGAGACTTTTTTTCAGCTTTTTTGTTGTTGTTTTTAAGAGCATATTGAGAGTTTAGAGAGTGAAGCTTTTAAGATGGATAGCTTTGTATAGTGCTTCTAATGAACACCATGCTATGGACATCAGAGGTCTTGCAGAAATCAATAATTATTGATCAGAAAAGAAGTAATTATTTTCACTGTAATTATTAGAAGACTCGTGATGTTTTGCTTTGGTTCTGACCTTGATTGTTCATGCACTGAAATAATAATTGCAGCTAATTCCTTTTTCCAGAAATGTTCATTTCTTGGTCAGCATCAGAGAGTGTAAAGGAGGACCACAATGCAAAACACTAATATTTTTATCTCTCGGGAAGTACGAGTTTGTCCTCTTGGAGCAACAAAAGGCCACATCATTGGCTTAGGGCAATGCTTTTGAAATGGTTCTGTCCTTGAAATGTCTTCTGAAAGGTATTGCTTTGCTTTATTCTTGAAAATGTGATGGCAGATACAGAGTGAGGACCTCACCTGATTGCAAGTGCTGTAGAGGGCAGAAAGAAAAAAGTTTTTTAATGCTCCTTGGTTCTCAGCCAGCTAGCCATAGGTGAAATCAGAGCTGATGTTATGCAGCCCTGATTTAGGGAGCTGGGAAAAAATTGCTTAGATCTTTCAGCAGCAGAGACCCCACACTAGTCTGACCCTATCATCTGGAAAGCCTTGTCCTGTAAGTACACTTCCCCTCTGCTTGTCGCTGAGGAAAGTTTCAGTGTTGCCAGAGCAACAGTGGCACAGCACCACTATGTCATCTCCTGTGTTTCTGGTGAACTATCTAAATAAAGGTGGTTATAAAAAACTCAAGGAGCCCTTCAACTGATTGGTTTACTTAGGTATGGAGACTAATAGCAGGTGTAGGGTTGCTTATCACACTGACCATGCAATTCTCTAGGTCAATGGATTGCTGTTGCTTTACAGGACTGTCTGTCAATAGGCGTGTGCACAAAGAAGTCCATAGTGGTTTGTTTATCTACTGACTCAGAACAGATGCTTAAAGAGCACAGCTTCCATGAAGGAGGAATTGATAAAGAGTGCAGCTGCGGTGTGGATGGTACAAGAAACTCCATCCATCATTTTCCGAAAGGCACAATGAATGGCTTAATTGTTGCTGCTAACAATTGTTGGCCATTTAATTTGTTATAGACAAAGTATGATCCCACTAAGAACCAACTCGGAGAAATACAGTGACAGGGGAGTCTCTTTTTTCCATTCACTTGGCTTCATTCACTAAACAGATTCCACTGGCTCTGTCTGGACCAAGACCTTCTACTGTTGCTCACCTGCAAAGCCTCCTTCTTGACCACCATGAGGTCTTGGGCTGGTTAACATAGCTATAAGTAGGTAAGGAACCCCTGACAGTGAGGAAAGAGTGTTATTACAATATGCAATAAAAAACCGTGTTTCGTGTTGTGGAATTTTTGTAGGGCAATATGTAAAGGTACTGTCTTCTGAGAGAGCTGCCTATGGGAATACTTATCCTTATACCAGAGAGTTTTCTTCAGTGCCTTGTGAATTTAATCTGCCCTCTTTTGTTGAACTGAGTTTGATGTGTCTTGCTTAATACCTTCCTCTACTGCAAAGTTTATACTTAAGGCCATCTCTGGTGCAACCCTTTATGTAAATTTAACTGCAGTACTGGTATGTCTAGAAGACTTACAGAGTATTTAGTATTTTTTTATTTGTTGAAACAAAATATCTACTTGAATGGGGTTTCTGTTTTAATCTCTTTACGTGTTATCAGTCTTCTCTTTGTAACCATTGGTTGAGGCTTGCTGCATCATAGAAGAGAAATCAGTCTTATGAATGGAGAAGAAAGGACTTTTTGGAAAAGAACTGTGTGCATTGTTTGGTCTCACCTAGTCTCTTCTAGAGGTTTGTTCCATTCTCTTTGGCCAAAAATTTTGTGCCCAAATTCGGGTGTGCATTATTCTTATAAATTGTAGATGTTATAGTGGTTTGCAGATGTAAAAGAAAAACAGTTGGAATTTGACCCATTACGTATTTTTACAATGAGAATTCAAGTCTTTAATTGGTGTCAAAAGCTAGCATCTCAAAGCAGGCTTTCTTCAAATATTAGTACCCTTGTAGCAAAGAAGGCTAACAGTACCCTGGGCTGCATTAGGAGAAGTGTTGCCAGTAGGCTGAGGGAGGTGAGCCTTCCTCTCTACTCAGTACTGGTGAGGCCACACCTGGGGTGCTGGGTCCAGTTCTGGGCTCCCCAGTACAATAGAGACATGGATATATGGAGAGTCCAGCAAAGGGCCATGAAGATGATGAAGGGACAGGACCTTCTCTCCTATGGTGAAGGATTGAGAGAGCTGGGACCATTCAACTTGGAGAAGAGAAGGCTTGAGGAGGATTTCATCAATGTATACAAATACCTGAAGGGAAGGTGTAAAGAGGATGAAGCCAGACTCCTTTCAGTAGTGACTAGTAAAAGAGCAAGAGACAATAGGCACGAACTGAAACACAGGAGGTACTGCCTGAACATCAGGAAACAATTTTTTAATGTGAGAGTGGCGGAGCACTGACAGAGTTTGCCCAGAGAGGTTCTGGAATCTCCATCCTTGGAGATATTGAAAACCTGACTGGACATGGTCCTGGCCAACTGGCTCTGAGTGGCCCTGCTTGAGCAGAGGTGTTGGACCAGATGACATTCAGAGGATCCCTGCTCCTGAGCCTTTTTGTGATTCTGTTATTCTGTTAATGAGTGTCAAATAACAAGACTGAACATAAATAGCTGAACATGTACTCATATCAATGCATCCTCGGCATAAAACCCCCCAACAAATTATAGCATCAGTGGTATGCTACACAAACAATAGCAAAGGACAGAAAGCAACCTGCCTGTATCACATCAAAAAATTAATCTCCCAAATGAGTATGCATCAGGACACTGAAGTTAGTGTACATATTCATGTGATTTTTAAAAAGACATTATCTGAAATAAATCCTCTACCTATTGTTTAGTGTCCAGGGTCCTGCTGCAAAGCAGAGGATTTTAGTGGTTCTCAAAGGCACCAGAATTTTTATCTTGCAAAGCAATCTGATTTCTCTTAGTTTATTCTCAGAAATAACTCAATGATTTTGCTGATTTTTTTTAAGGAAACAAACATCTAGTATGAAAAATTTCACTGCAGCAACTAAAGACTACCAATCTATTAACAGCTGAAAGCAAGGTCACATAATAGAGAAATATGAAATAACCATGCTTACAGATGACACTATCAAAATGCACTAAAAATATAAAAAATGCTGCTGTGGGCAGACATCATGTCATTCAATACCTCCATGTAGTGTGAAGGTTCCTAAATATAGCTGTAACAAAATTTCTTTAAAAAAAAACCTGAATGATGATTTATTCCATTGGGGATGGTTTTAAATATCTCTGTGGGTTCCTCCCCTTCTAGAAAGTCATACTGGAACTTGCTGTAGAGGCTGAGATTACTGTGGATGAGGAAGGAAGTGAAAGGCAAAAAGATTGGTCCATACATCTTTAAATTCATTTTTTGAAATGCTACTTAGAAAATTTAACTTTTTCCCCTCATTCAAACATTAAACAGATTTTTGAATCTGTGGAATGTCTTCTTTACAGAGTGAAGGTGTTCTGTTATTCTAAATTGTGCACATAACTGCTTTTGAGTCCTCTGGAATATCAAGGGGTTCACATGTGTTTTGTTGTAGGCATCATAGTATCTAGGGATGCAGGTGGGACTGACTGCAAGATAAGCTTCCTGTCTGGCTGACTTGTGCTTTTTGCTGTCTTTAACCTGTCCTTAAAATGACCAAGAAATATAGCTTTAAAATCCAAGCAATTGTTTAATTTTAACAATTATATTGCAATTATCATTGCCTCCTTCTGTGAGGTCTCTTCAGCTTGAGTCAGAAAGCAACCAAGAGCAAACAACAATCCTTTCAAATCAAGAAGCCTCCTTTAAATGTGCCACATTGCTAATCTTGAGAAACATACAGAAAATCGCTGGTGAATACACAGAAAATTTCAAGGTCTGCTGAT
Organism: Patagioenas fasciata; assembly: GCF_037038585.1. Lineage (NCBI taxonomy): Eukaryota > Metazoa > Chordata > Aves > Columbiformes > Columbidae > Patagioenas > Patagioenas fasciata. Next base: position 47,190,073 of record NC_092523.1, on the reverse strand, counting down.
CATCCAGACACTGGGTACTGTGCAATATTGCCTCACAACAGATTTTGTTCCTTGCATGCAAATAGTATCACAGTATGTGAACTACAATTTAACCGATGTCTCAGACAGGGTCAACACAAAGGCCATGGTAGAGCAGTGGGCTGCAGTGCAGCTGTGACGATTTTAACAGAAATCAAGGAGCCCTTGCTCAAGAGCTCCTTGATTATGTTTGTTTGTTTAGTTGTTTTTTGGGTTCTTTGTTTTGTTTTGTTTTGTTTTTTAATGGCAGTTAAGAAATAGAACAAAAAGCTGACTAAGATGGACCTGATTTCATATTACTATGAAAATATAGTGATGCTGGATCCAGGTTATAGAGATTTTAATTTTATTTCATTCTGCATATCTTCAGAAAACCTTTGCTAATTTAAATAGCATTGGTTTTGCTTTTGCAAATACATTTTTCTTTATTTGCTGGAAATAGAATATACAATACCCCCAAACTTCTTTGCTGGCTAGGTAATATTTCAAAAGACTTTTTCAAAAATATTCAATGTTTCAAATATTCAATATTTTAAAAATATTTCAGAAGACTTTTTTTTTCAAAAAGTTCCTTTCCCCAAGTAAACACATGCAAGAAATCTATCAAGACATTTTTATTTGCAAATAAAAAGATAGACTCACAATGAATAAAAAACTAAATGTCATGTTTAATTCTCAGTTATTTCATTTGTACTTCATATTAATTACAAGTATGTTCTTGGGTCAATTTTTCCCTACAACTTACAGTTGCTATATAAACCTACAATTCGTACAAATATTTTCTTAAGAAGAATTTGTTTTAAACACATGCAGAACTCATAACAAAATATATATTTCTGAAGCATTTTAGTATTTAATGAATTCCATTTCTTTTCAAATCAGCAAGAGTACATTGAACAGAAATCCATTCTTTCAGTATCCATTAGTTTAGTAGGTTTGCTTGAATTTCATAGACCACACAGAAATTTGTGATAGCAGTGGTGCTTTCACTCTGCAGTGAGCCATTTTTCTATACGCTCTATTGGTTTTTTTGCCTTTAATAAGAGCCTTTGTATGCTCAGTCTGCTGATCTTGTCTGTTATCCATTTTTACCCAGGTTCTTATATGTGTTGTTGACTGAAGAATTACTCTGGGATAATTTTGACCCCCAGTTCAGTTTTCTTAGGCTGCTATAAAATGGCATGACATAATCAACTCCAGACATGCGGGTAGCTTGATTCTGATTATGTGACAGCTTTAGCCATATGGTACTTGGATCAGGGGACCTTTATATTTAAATTGAGTTTTCCTGCATGGCTAACATTTGTAATGTCTTTTGATATTAAGGTCTTCTTTTCCCTCTCCTACTGTTCAGAATACCTCTGTAAAAGAGCTTTGCTTGAGAACAAGCATGGCCCTATTTTTATAGGAGAATGGGTAATCACCAGGAACCTGACTTGAGAACACCTGGAATTAATCAAAATTGCCTCTTACTAGCCTGTTATATGAGGATACCAAAAACTTGGACTGTCGTGTTTGCTTGTGGATTTCTATAAGTACACCACCATCTTTTAAAAGCATTTGTTCATTCAAGTGAATTATTCTGACCTTTGAGTCTCTGCAGTTCCATTTCAAGTGTTTAAATTATTTAAGTGTTTCTGCATGCTAGGTAACTAGCACACTTCCTCTAGGCTTGCTGGGTAGGAAGGGGGTGTAGAAGTCAGCTGGGTATGGCATTTGTCTTGGTATCCCCCTCACTCCATTTAGCAAATAGGCAGATGACATAAAACACATCGGTAGTCTCACTTAAGGAGAGGTAAAATGCTGATCTACATTGGGAGTGGGGAGGGACAAGTCATATCTGCACTGTGAGGCACAGACCACTCTGGCCATTATTCAGGGTAAGAGTGTGTGTGTGTGTGTGCGAAGGGAGTTAATTCCTTTTAGTTCCTGGATAAATCCATGGCTGACCTCATTGATGTGACAGTGAAATCAGTGGGAGTTCTTGTATGCTTAAAAGGAAGGCACATATTAAAGGGCTTGCTTTGAACCAAGGTCACTGCATTGCTAATCTGAGCATTTTTCCTGTGATGGGCGAATGCCTCCTGGGCTCTGAGCATCCTTTGCTCTTGATGCAGAGATTTAGTTCTGTGCCAAAGAAGCAAATGAGATGTTTACTGCTGAGTTCAAGATGAATAGGGTTTATAATGGCAGCAGGAGCCACTGCTGTCTCAAAGGCAGTCTTCTAGTTAATCATATCTATTTGTTATACGACAGCAAGGTTTTCACAAAAGAATACTTTTGAATATCTCCCTTGAGTGAGCAGGAGCCTCTCAGCCCACAGAGAAGTGTGAAGAACTGGGGATGCTATTTCCTTTTCCTTGTGAACAAGCCTGCATTGCAAAGACCATAACCAATAGGGAAGATGGCATGTTTTTTTAATACAAATTTGTCTGCTTATACTGTTACCTAGAAAAGTTTTCCTTGGAGATGAGTCATCTTGTAATTTGAAATTAGAGTGGATGTGTGTGCTGCTCATGTCAGTGGCTCCTTTTAGAAGTACCTGACACTCTGAATGTAAGTCTACTCCAAAGCCAAAACATTTGTCCTTCTGAAATATTTGTTGTGAAATCTAAAACTAACCATAGCTAAGGGGTGTTTCAGCACTGTTTGAAAAATCCCACTAGAAGTTCATGAATCATCCCTGAACAACAGTGGAATTTAAATGTTGTGTCTAGATTCATTGACAGAATTTAATAAAGAAATGCCTGTAGTATAGCACAGCTCAAAGTAGCTTATAGTCAGCTTGGGTATAGAAGCCCAGTTATGGCAGCATTGCATCTAAGACAGGGTAATTTTCTTCTCTTCCTGACTGAGTTCTCTGGTACTTTAGTAGCATGAATACTAGACAGCTAGTTTAGAGCTAGCTTTGATACTTCTTGCTACCCTGCTGTCACAGTGCAGTCTGGACAAACCTTAAGGCTTAGACTGCCAGGTGAGATAGGATAGGCCCTTAATCTGCAAGTAAGGAAGAGCACACCTGGATGTCAAATGAAAGGCATGTGCAAAGAGCAGTTTGTAATTGAAGGACTTCCTCTGAGCTCTGTGGCACTTGGGCCCTGTGAACCACCTCTTACCAGGACATGAGACTCAAGGAAAATAAGGAGAAAACATGCACAGATAGAATTTAAGCTTGTAGGTTTACTGTGCTCTACAACCCCAAAGTTATTCTTTATCCTCAGTGCATGTATTTTTGGAGGCACCTCTCCTTTATTAGTGCATTTGTGTTATGTTTGGAACAAGTGACCTTAGATGTGGCAGGAAATTTTAAACAAAAGTTAGCCTGCCAAAATAGTTATCCTGTTTATTTGCTTTCAAAGGATGTATTTCTCAACTAAATAACACCACTAGTAACATTTTGTATGTCCAGAATGTATTCACTGAAAGCTTCGAAGCACTGTAAATGTATCCCCACAGTGCTTCTGTGAACTAGGTAGGACATAATGTTACCACTTTACAGAGGGGTACAAAAGATGAAATCACTAGTCCAGATCTAACTAGAACAGCAGTGATCATCAGATAGGATAGAAATAACATTACAGCTGTTGATGTATGTTGGTTATGTAAGCCTTGTTGCTCTCCACACAGCTTCTAATGCTATAATGTTTGTATTTTTGGTTACAGTTACAATTTTACAATAGTATGCTGCTTTTCCACTCCTCTAAAGAAGAGAAGCAAGTCCCTGTTTGCAATGTAGCATTATTTACACTATTAAGTTCCAGGCACGTATCTCTGTTTGATCTGATCCTTGGTGTGGCATTACTGATGAGCTTGGAGGTGACATGAAAAGCCTTGAAAAGAAGCAGATTCTGGATGAGGAGCTGGCAGATTAGGGGGAGATCCCAGCAACAGTTCAGCAGTGCAGGGAGGAGTAGTTGTAAGCCTGACCTTTTTGTGTAGAAAACCATGAAGAGTGAGGTGCTGACAGCAGTTGTTTCACTAAGCCCTTTGGAGCACAGGGATATTTCTTGTAGTCAGATGTGGCTTCCAGGGGTCAGACATATCTCCAGAGTGTTTTCTGGCATTTGCTAGACTTCATGAGGCACCACCAAAGGGTTAAATAGTTCCATACTTTGTCACTTGCTCTCTAATTAGGAAATGGTCCAAGAGCTCAAAGTTCAAAATGCACATGTTCTGATCTGGGACTAAGCCCAAGTTCCCATCGATTGCAGCCTCATATGTTAGTGTGCTGCATCTGCACATGATCTCCTCCCATTGCCATTTCTGCCATTTCTTTTCCTTCTTTAAAGAAAAATGAAACAATTCATCTACAGAGTTTCACTTCTTTTGTCACTATCCAAAGCCTTTCATTGCTTGAGCTTGTGTGCTTTCTGAGAATAACTTGTGACCCACTTTATAATTGAAACCTTGCCAGTAAAACATGACAAAAATCTTCTCATTCCACTCTGTTCTGTAGCATCTGTGGCTACTGCTTAAGAAGCAGAAGAGGTCTCTTCTCAGCAGATGCACAGGTATGAACTAGTCAGGCTGAGCCTCAGGGGCTTGAGGTTCCTTG